>NC_056071.1:2400000-3015000 GCF_016772045.2 Ovis aries | reverse complement strand
GGACATCTTCTGACACATCAACTTTCTCATATATGAAACAGAGAAAAATAACTTTCATGCCCTCTGGGTTATTGTGTAATGAAGCATTGTAATTTATATGATGTGTAAATGTTATTGCTAGCATTTTTGCTTTCAGAAAATTTTTATCCTTAAATTCAAACTCGTGCAAAAGATCAGTGATTGTTTTCTTTTACTTATCTAGCCATCCAGAAAAAAATCATTATTTTGGCAATGATGAATGTGTGCATGTGTAACTATTTTAAGGGATGATGCATGATAAAGGGAGTGAATTCCTTTGAGTATAGCAAATCAGCTGTCTATATATATAGCTGTCTATATATATATAGCTGTCTATATATATATAGCGCTTCCCTGGTGGCTCAGAGGTTAAAGCGTCTGCCTCTAATGCGGGAGACCTGGGTTTGATCCTTGGGTCAGGAAGATTCCCCTGAAGAAGGAAATGGCAACCCACTCCAGTATTCTTGCCTGGAGAATCCCATGGACAGAGGAGCCTAGTTGGCTACAGTCCATGCGGTCACAAAGAGTCAGACATGACTGAGCGACTTCACTCACTCATTCATATATATATATAATTCATATATATATATATATATAATCACTTTGCTGTACACCTGGAAATAATACATAGTAAAACAAGTATACTTCAATTTAAAAAGTTAAAAAGCAGCTTTGTTGATCTCTGGTTTTGTTTTTCTTTCTGTTATCAGTTGTATTGATTTGCTCTAACTTGTACTATTTTATTCTTTCTGTTTGCTTTAGTTTTAGTTTTCTTTTTGTCTAGTTTCCAGTTTCTCTAATGGAATAAGTTACTGAAGTTAAATATTTCTAATATGAAGATTTAATGTTATAGATTTACTTGTAAGCACTCAGTTCAGTTCAGTTCAGTTCAGTCACTCAGTCGTGTCTAACTCTTTGTGATCCCATGAATTGCTGCACACCAGGCCTCCCTGTCCATCACCATCAACTGGAATTCACTCAGACTTACATCCATCCAGTTGGTGATGCCATCCAGCCATCTCATCCTCTGTCGTCCCCTTTTCCTCCTGCCCCCAATCCCTCCCAGCATCAGAGTCTTTTCCAATGAGTCAACTCTTCGCATGAGGTGGCCAAAGTAAGCCTAATTAAGCTGTGTTCCTCAAATATTGATGTTTTCATTCTCTTTTCATAATTAAAATTAGTACACTTCAATTTTTAGGAAAGTTAACTTTTATGCAGAGTACATCATGCAAAATGCTGGGCTAGATGAAGCACAAGTTGGAATCAAGACCCCTGGGAGAAATGACAGTAACCTCAGATATGCGGATGACACCACCTTTATGGCAGAAAGTGAAAAACTAAAGAGCCTCTTGATGAAAGTAAAAGAAGAGAGTGAAAAAGTTGTCTTAAAACTCATATCAATCAAAAAGCTAAGATCATGGCATCTGGTCCCATCGGTTCATGGCGAATAGATGGGGAAACAATGGAAACTCTAAGAGACTTTATTTTTGGAGGCTCCAAAATCATTAAAGATGGTGACTGCAGCCATGAAATTAAAAGACACTTGCTCCTTGGAAGAAAAGCTATAACAAATCTGGAGAGCACATTAAAAAGCAGAGGCATTACTTTGCCAACAAAGGTCTGTCTAGTCAAAGCTACGGTTTTCCCAGTAGTCATGTATGGATGTGAGAGTTGGACCAATAAGAAGACCGAGCACTGAAGAATTGATGCTGTAGAGCTGTGGTGTTGCAGAAGACTCTTGAGAGTTCCTTGGACTATAAGGAGATCCAACCAGTCCATCCTAAAGTCAGTCAATCCTGAATATTCATTGGAAGGACTGAAGCTGAAGCTACTCCAATACTTTCTTTGGCCACCTGATGCAAAGAACTGACTCATTGGAAAAGACCATTATTCTGGGAAAGATTGAAGGCAGGAGAAGATGAGGATGACAGATGATGAAATGGTTGGATGGCATCACTGACACGATGGACATGAGTTTGAGCATCATGAGTTGGTGATGGACAGGGAGGCCTGGCGTGCTGCAGTCCACGGGGTCACAAAGAGCTGGACACGACTGCATGGCTGAACCAAACTGGCAGAAAATCCCTATACACTCAGCTTACCTCATTGTTAACATGTTGTATTAGTGTGATACATTTGTTGCAATTGATGATCCAATATTGATACATTCTTATCTGAAGTCCATAATTTACATGGAAATTCACTGCTTATATTTACATTCTGTAGATTTTGACAAATGTATAGCGACACGTACCCACCATCACAAAGTCATACAAGATGGCTCCACTGCCTAAAAACACTTTACGTTCTGCCTATTCCTGTCTTTCTCACCCCTAACCACTGGCAACTACTAAATGTCATTGTCTATAGCTTTGTCTTTTCCAGACTGTGGTATAATTTGAATCATTCAGCATGTAGAATATTTTGACTGGCTCCTTTCTTAACAGTATACATAATGCTATTGCACATTTAATAGTATACAGTGTAAACATAACTTTTAAACGTAAATTTTGGAAACCAAAAAGCTCACGTGACTTGCTGATTGTGATATTCTCTTTTTTGCAGCAGTCTGCAACTGAACTGCAATATATTCAAGATATGCTTGTGTACATACCATCACAGCAATGCATTTCTTTATATCTTGATGAAAAGAGTGTCTTCCAGGCCCTCTGTGGAAGCTGTTTAAAGAGTAGCTGAGCAGTTTGACATTAAAATATTCACTCCAGTATGTCATCTCTTGAGTTCTTGTCCTCCTTACTCTAAAGATTGCTAGATTTCCTGCTCATCCCTCTCATTGGTGGTGGCTTATATGCTAAGTCATGTCTGACTCTTGTGACCCCATGGACTGTAGCCTGCTAGGTTCCTCTGTCCATGGGGTTCTCCAGGCAAGAATAATAGAGTGGGTTGCTATTTCCTTCTCAGGAGGATCTTCCCAACCCAGGGAAGGAACCTGGGTCTCCTGCATTGCAGGCAGATTCTTTACTGACTTAGATAAGAGGGAAGCCCTATTACTCTCATTAGTTTGGGTAACTTTTGCGTCCAGGCTTCAGTTACAACTTAGCAGACTGTTAATGCCATTCCAATTGGGTAAGCCAACAATTACATCCATGTAAATATATGTGTATTAACAACTTCAGTCCAGTCTTATCTCAAATTTTGTCCATTTTGGCCAAGTATTATTAAACTTCCTTTCCATGCATATTTTCTTATAGATAAAAATTTGCAGACATTTGTAGCTCCTTTGACATCTGTGTTATCATCAAAAAGATGACTAATTCTTTGTCTGAGCTCTCAGTTCAGTTCAGTTCAGTTCAGTCACTCAGTCGTGTCTGACTATTTGTGATCCCATGAATTGCAGCACACCCGGCCTCCCTGTCCATCACCAACTCCCAGAGTTCACTCAAACTCACGTCCATCGAGTCGGTGAGATGCCATCCAGCCATCTCATCCTCTGTCATCCCCTTCTCCTCCTGCCCTCAAACTCTCCAAGAATCAGGGTCTTTCCCAATGAGTCAACTCTTTGCATGAAGTGGCCAAACTATTGGAGTTTCAGCTTTAGCATCAGTACTTCCAATGAACACCCAAGACTGATCTCCTTTAGGATGGACTGGTTGGATCTCCTTGAGTTCAAGGGACTCTCAAGAGTCTTCTCCAACACCACAGTTCAAAAGCATCAATTCTTCAGCACTCGGCTTTCTTCACAGTCCAACTCTTACAGCTCTATTGGAATATAATACCATGAAGAGCCTAGCAGAGTGCTGAGAAAAAGTAGCATCGCCTTATGAGGCAATTTCCTTAGCTGCAGTTACTGAAAGGATTTTTTTTTTTTTTTTTTTGCTGGAGACAGTTGGTCCCTCAGATTTGAGGGTGAGGTCAGGAGGAAGTTTCAAGGGGAACATGGGTTTCAAGATTCTCAGCATTCTCTCTTTCCTTGGCCAACTTCTACCTCTCCATTAGTTATCTACTGCTCTACAACAAGATCACCACAAACCCAGTAGCTTAAAAAGCCACAAACCTATCATCTCATGGTCTCTGTGAGTCAGGAAGCTGGGCATGGAAGCTCTGCTTCAAGGCCTCACGAGCTGCAAACAAGGTGTCAGCTGTGGCCAAAATCTCACCTGAGGCTAGATTGAGGAAGGATCTGATTCCAAACTCAGGTGGAGGATAGTTGCTTTACAATGTTGGGTTGACTTCTGGTGTACAACGATGTGAATTAGCCATAAGTATACATATACCCCTCCCTCTTGAGCTTCCCTCTCCACCCCATCCCACCCCTCTAGGTCATCACAGAGTACTAGGTTGAGCTCTTGCGTTATACAGCAACTTTCCATAAACTATTTATTTTACACATTGTAATATACATATATTTTTAATTTAATTTAATATATTTATTTATTTAATATATATTTAACACATATCTATATATAAATTAATACATATAATTGTTATTTATATATTTGTATATTATATATTAATTTTTAATATAATAATATATAATTATATATTAATATGGAGAAAGAAATGGCAACTCACTCCAATATTCTTGGCTGAAAAATCCCATAGACAAAGGAGCCTCATGGGTTCCTGTCCACAGGCTCACAAAGAGTCAAACATGACTGAGAAACTAACATTATATATTAATATAATATTATATATTAATATAAATTTATATATATAATTAAATAAATGTAATACAATTATATATGTATATATATTTCAGTGCTACTCTCTGTTTGCCCACCCTCTCCTTTCCCTCACTGTGACCACAAGTCTGTTCTATACATCTGCAGCTCTTTTACTGCCCTGAAAATAGGTTCATCAGTATCATTCTTCTAGATTCCATATATATGTGTTAATATACGGTATTTGTTTAACTCTTCCAATTTACTTAACTCTGCATAACATGCTGTAACTGGGCATTACAGGTGAGAAAACAGTGGTCTCAAATTTTAATGATTCCAGAACTGTATCACACTCCCAATGATGTCTCTTGAATACATGTGTAACCTTGAGTTAGGTACTTAACTTCTCTGTGCTTCAATTTCCTCACCTTTAAACAGGAGCTACTTCATAGGATTGTGTGACAATTAATATATGTAAAATTCTTGGAATAGTACAATCAGAAAGTAAGCGTACTATATCATTATGCACATGTTTGCTGATGTGTGTTTGTGGCTGATTCAAGTGGCTTTTTCTACACCCAGATTCAAAAGCAAGAACTCTTTAGTCATTTTTCTGAAGACACTATTATCTAGACAAGTAAAGAGAAGAGGGGCATGTTGGTTATAACACTGCACTTGTCTGGGAGGCAGCGTGAGAACTTAGTGGCACAGACCTGGTAGAGAAACTAGGCTTGGGGAGCTGAAGGAATTTGCCTAGAACAGAGGCTGGAGCCCAGAGAGACGCAGGGAAGCCGAGGAAGGAAGCAACAGAAGAGGAGACTGGACTTAAGGCCTCCAACGAGGGGGGAATTCTGGAGAACCAGTGCCTTCATTGAGAGTGATAGCTGGCTTCAACGTCTCTACAAAAGACTGACAAAAGGTGACCATCAAGATACCAGGAGCCTGGCTGAGTACTTCATGACAAGGCCGCCAGCCTTGTAGAACACTAGGTGTTAAAGAGAACAGATGGGAAAGGGCTATTGAGAAATGTGCCACATGGAGGACACACAGGGGCCAGGGCTTATCAACAGCTGCCCAGGCTATCAGGGCAATGACAAGAAGACACTGCCCCTCTGTGAGATGAGTCTGTGCTCAGTGAGGAGGCAAGTCCTATTTTCTCCCCTCCCAGCCACCCTCACCATGTAGCCCAGAGGCCCATCGCCAACCCTGCCCTCAAGGACCTGCTCACCCCACCCTCTCCACTGCCCTGAGCCCCATCAGATTCATGGCCCATCATGGTGATGCAAGCAAGGAAAATCTTGCTCCTACTTGGGGCTTCATGGTGGGGTCACCAGGACCTTCCATAATCCTCTATATCCCCCAGAGCCATCCCCTCATGTTGAGGAGTCAAAGCAAAGCTATGCTGGGAGATGATGTTGCAGTGGACTTGGGTTAGGAAGTCAACCCCAGATTGACTTCGAGGGTGAGGGTTGGTGTTTTTTGTTCCAAGTTCAGAGTGAAAACATTTCTTTGAAGATTGGAGAACAGAAGAGAAACAAAATGTGAGGAATATGCACCGTAAATTTCCTCTTTCTCCCTTTACAAATAAATAGTAGGGAGGAGGGCAATTTGGCAGTCCTATTAAAATGTAAAATTTTATAAAATGTGCAAAACATAAGCACCTCCTAGTGGGAACTTGATTTTATTCACAGCTACTACCTGCTACAATCCCCAGAATCTAGAATACTAGGTGAAAAATATTCCGCTTTAAACTATTTATGAAATCAACTTAAATTTATGACTCAACCGTTTTACTCCTCAAAATTCTGTTGGATTTTTCAGCTTGTGCTATGTACGGTTTTGAAAAGTGAAAGTGTTAGTCATTCAGTCATGTCCAACTCTTTGTGACCCCATGAGCTGCTGTTCACCAGGCTCCTCTGCCCATAGAATTCTCCAGGCAAGAATATTAGAGTAAGCAGCAATTTTGTTCTCCCGGGGATCCTCCCAACCCAGGGATCAGAACCCAGCTCTCCTGCATTGCAGGCAGATTCTTTACAGTCTCCGCCACTAAGGAGTTCTGAACGGCCCTAACATATAAGCTGAAGAATTGATGTTTTTGAACTGTGGTGTTGGAGAAGACTCTTGAGAGTCCCTCGGACTGCAAGGAGATCCAACCAGTCCATTCTAAAGATCAGCCCTGGGTGTTCTTTGGAAGGAATGATGCTAAAGCTGAAACTCCAATACTTTGGCCACCTCATGCGAAGAGTTGACTCATTGGAAAAGACTCTGATGCTGGGAGGTATTGGGGGCAGGAGGAGAAGGGGATGACAGAGGATGAGATGGCTGGATGGCATCACTGACTCAATGGACATGAGTTTGAGTGAACTCCAGGAGTTGGTGATGGACAGGGAGGCCTGGTGTGCTGCAATTCATGGGGTCACAAAGAGTCTGAGTGACTGAACTGAACTGAATATATAAACATGGGATAGCAATAAACATCTCTTTCTCTGTTCCCCAATATGGGGGCTGGAGGTCAGCTCTGGTCCTCTGTGCATGTGCTCCCATTCTGGAATTTCAGGTGGAGGAGAAGCAGCCCTCATCTCAGATGAGCTGTACCCAAGGCTGCATGGAGAGCTGGACTATACTGCATGGCCAGAGCATACATTCTGTTGTGACAACCACCAGGTGTCCAAGGCCAGTGATGGGACAGGGAATGTAGCGTCCTTCCTAGGAGGCATGACAGGGACAGGATAAAAATGATGTGTGAATTTTTAGAACACAACCTACCACACAATCATAAGGGCACACGATACAAACAAGCAGGCATGGCCAAGAGTGGCTTTCAGCGTCTTGTTTTTGAAAAGTAAAAATAAAAAATTGGAAAATACTATCAATAATGAAATATAATATACTGTTGCAGTTGTACATGATAAGGTAGAATGAACATCATTCCTCACATGGTAAGGAATGAACAAATCTCAAAATATCCTTTTGAGTGAGAAAAACACATTGAAAAATATCTGAAAAAAAGAAACAACACAAAACACTACCTTTTAGGTATAATTATGCGTCTATTGTTGTTGTTCAGTTGCTCTGTTGTGTCCAACTTTCTTCGACCCCATAAACTTCAGAATGAAAGGCTTCTCTGTCCTTCACCATCTCCCAAAGGCTTCTCAAACTCATGTCCACTGAGTCAGTGATGCCATCCAACCATCTCATCCTCTGTCATTCCCTTCTCCTGACCTCAATTTTTCCAGCATCAGGGTCTTTTCCAATAAGTCAGCTCTTCGCATGAGGTGGCCAAAGTATTGGAGCTTCAGCCTCAGAATCAGTCTCTCCAATGAATATTCAGCACTGATTTATTTACGATTAGCTGGTTTGAGCTCCTTGCAGTCCAAGGGACTCTCAAGAGTCTTCTCCAACACCACAGTTCAAAAGTATCAGTTCTTTAGTGCTCAGCCTTCTTTAAGGTCCAACTCTCACATCTATACATGACTACTGGAAAAACCATAGCTTTGACTATACAGACCTTTGTTGGCAAAGTAGTGTGTCTGCTTTTTCATATGCTGTCTAGGCTTGTCATTATGTGTCTACATGCCTTTAAAAAGCACGGTGATATGATAGATCTATTTTTAACTATTTTGAAGCATTTCCATATTGTTTTTCATAGTGCTTGTACCAGTTTACATTCCCAGCAACAGTGCACAAGGATGTCTTATCCTCTCCGATAACTTATCTGTCAATACATCTTTTTTGATGATGGCCATACTAACAGGTGTGAGGTGATATTTCATTGTCGTTTTGATTTGCATTTCCCTGATGATTCGTATGTTTGAGTTTCTTTTCATGTGCCTATCAATCAAGCGGAATATTACTCAGTCATGAGAAAGAAAGATATCCTGCCATTTGTACCAAAGTGGATGGACCTTGAGAGCATTATGCCAAGTGAGATGAATCAGAGAAAGACAAATATTGTATGATGCCACCAATGTGTGCTCTCTAATAAAAGCCAAACTCATAAAAACAATAAGATGGTGGTCACCAGGGAACGGGGGGTGGAGGGATAGGGCAGATGTTGTTTAACGGTACAAATTCGCAACAGATAATAAATAAGTCATAGAGATTTAATACATGGCATAGCAAATATAGACAACAATATAGTGTTATAATCATCAAACTAGCTAAAAGAGTAGAACTTAAAGTATTCCAACCACTAAAAAGAAATGATAATTATGAAACATGATAGAGGTGTTTTCACAATGGCGATCATGTTATAATACACACGTGTATACTGTATGTACACTGTACACTATAACATGTACACTGTAAACTTACACAATATTATATATAGATCTAATGTATTTTAATTTTAGAAAAAGACAAGGATGGCAGGATATTATCAAAGCAATAGCAGGGTAAAAGGCCATTAGGGTAGGGTAGGGAAAGGCTTCAACAAACACTGAGATAGAGCTGCTATCTTTTCATGTGGGAGGATTTGAGTAACTGTTCTGGCCAAGAAGATAAGAAAAACTTAACTTTTATGGAGATTATTTCTTCATAGGTTAGACAAAAAAGACCATTGAAAAATGGTCAGATGACTTCGGTTATTGAAGCCAACTCCAATGTTAATGAGTTCCTTTATATGTGAGTCTGAAATTGGGAGGTAAATTTGGGTTAGTGAAATGTTAAGATTTCTGGCAATGCTTTGCTTTTTCATGGGAATAACTCTGATTTGACCCCAAGATGCCACTTGGGTGCTGCTGAGTCACTCCCAAGTTGTTTACTGGACCCTAGTGGGAGCTCTGAGCCACTGGGCACCCTGACACTAGGTGATTTGTGTTCATTCTGTGCCTCTTATATTAAGAGGGAAAAAGAAAAAAAGAGAGAGAGAGAGAGAGAGAGAGTATGAAATGCTTTCTATCCTCAATGAACTCTGGTTGAACCTGACAGATGCTGGAGCTTTTCATTTTCTCCTCAAGCAAGGCATAATGGAGATTTTGTTACCTGGGTAATCACCACCACTCTGTTTGCTCTATTAATCTAGGCTCACTGAATGTTGACAGTAGATATATAGATGCAGCCTAAGTACCAGTTTTCCATGGATTTACCAGCTTGGGTTTCCATTTTGCAGTTTTATTCTCTAATATTAGTCCTCTAATTAAAAAGAGAAAAGAAAAATTTTCAACTACCTTGGCTGTAAATCACAAGCTTGGGGAAAGGAACTGTACTTGCTTGTTGGGCTCTTTCATCAGGAGGCTATTGCTCTAACTAAATACTTAAGATGTCTGGGCTTTGGAGTTACACAAAATTCCACCCATTCACTTTCTGACAGGGAAGAACCATCACTGGACTTCTGTGAACCTGTTTCCTCCACCTGTTATCTCCAGTTCAGAGGTAATCACTATCTCACACAATGTCATTAGAGGGACTAAATAAGACAATGTAGGTCTGAAAAGTACTAGGCTACTGTCTTGAAAATAAGACATCCTCCCTGAATGTTAGTTTCCAAGATTCTGTCCCAGATTTTGTGCTGGAAGATGGGTGATATTGACAGGGATTAAATTACTCCAGGTCAATTGCATCAAAGTGGGGGTGGGGCATACCCCGAGAGTGAGTAGAGGAAGAGCCCTCTAAGTAATGGGAGGGAAAGGTTCTGGGCAGGAAGTAGACACTTTCAGATCCACACTCCTCCATGTACCTCCTGCATTTATCACCACAGACTCAGGGCAGCTGTCCACTGAGTCTGCAAAACCACCAGAGTTGGCAGCCCCTGGACTCCAGGTTGAAAAACTGGTTGAAAAACTGATAAAATATTGGGAAAGAGGTGTTACCAAATGCACGTTCCTGTGCCAGATGCAGTGTGAAACCAGACAAACTGAAGCATCACAGATTGAAACAAAGAAAGGTGCACTGTAGGGCCATGGAAGGAGAAGGGTGATTCAAGCCTCTGAACCCCAAAGGGCTTCAGTAAAACATTTTTAAAGGCAAGGAGACAGAGGGATGTGGTTAGTTGTTGCAGACTTCTTGGTGTAGGAATTCTTTGTCTTCACAGCTGTCCACTAGGTCAGGTTATGATGTTCTTGTAAACCTCCACCAAGAGAAATGCTATTCTCTGTTCTGCAACTTTTTATCTCTTTGTAAATGGAAAAGTATCATACATTTAAAGGTCAGAGTTTTGAGAATGGGCTATCCTGTATATTTCAGGCTATTGGCAACATTCTTTTAGTGATTAACTTGTAGCAAAAACAGTATGATACAAAAGTTAAAGTAAAAGAAATGGATCTCATATAGTCAGATTTTTTCTCCCCTGTAACAGAGAAATTCTGTTTCATTAACCACTACCACCACCACCAACCCCAGCCCCTGCCCAGCTCAAAACATGTGAACTTAGCTAGACATTTAACCTTTCAGCATCTCAATGTTCTCATCTGAGAAATGAGGTAGGTAAGTTAAATTATATCTGAGATTCTTTCCAGGACAAACACAAATCGTGACCCTGAGGCTCTAATCCACTGACAATAGGGAGAACCTTAGCTGGTAGGTGCAGTGTAATTGGACAGCGACTCACCAGCCATTCTTGGCTTCCTGAACCTACTTTTTCTAGGATCCCAGTCTCAGGAACTCAGTTTCTCTACTGATTCCCCAGTTCTCTCCTGCAGAAACTTCTTTTCCCATGCACTCACACACAGAAAAATACATGGTTACACCACTGATTGAGTCTACCTTGTAGAAAGTCCTCTGGGAGACAAACTGACAAGCGATGCTAGATTCACTGTGCTTAACTGTTTAAATGACCTTTGTTTGTGCGTTTGGCTAACTCTAGACAGAGCACTAAAGTTATATGCCTACTTGTCTAAGAGCAGACAGAAAAGAGCACAAATACATTTTCAACAACCAGTGATGTATTGAAAGCTGCTGCTGCTAAGTCGCTTCAGTCGTGTCTGACTTTGTGTGACCCCACAGATGGCAGCCCAACAGGCTCCCCCATCCCTGGGATTCTCCAGGCAAGAACACTGGAGTAGGTTGCCATTTCCTTCTCCAATGCATGAAAATGAAAAGTGAAAATGATGTTGCTCAGTCGTGTCCAACTCCCAGCGACCCCATGGACTGCAGCCTACCAGGCTCCTCTGTCCATGGGATTTTCCAGGCAAGAGTACTGGAGTGGGGTGCCATTGCCTTCTCCAGTATTGAAAGCTACATACCCATAATGATACTAGTGTAACAGGGAAGAACAAATCGGGCTCCATTTTGCATCTACTTTAGCTTTAACCCTGTGCTCTCTTGCTTGTGCTTAATCATACTAACTCTGCACCTTTTGTAAAAGTATGCTGCCTATAGCCTAAAATATACAGAATAACATTCTCAGGGTCCTGATATTCAATAGTTCATTCATTTAGAAACACAAATTGCAGAAGTGTTTGTCTTGTTGTAGGTTCACAGGATCATTGTGACCTGACCTATGTGGACAGCTGCAAGAACAAAGGATTCCAGCACTAAGAAGTTTGCAACAACCAACCATGTCCCTCCCTCACCTTGCCTTTTAAAATACTTTGCTGAAACCCTTTGGCGAGTTCAGCGTTTTGGGGGTGGGCATGAGCCATGCGTCTCCCTGCATGACCCTGCAATACACCTTTCTGTGTTCCACACTCCAACATTTAGATTTGTTTGGCTTCACTGCACATCAGCCAGACAAAGGTGTGTTCAATACATTGAAAATAAAAACAGAACAAACAAACAAGCGTGCCCTACATTCTAGAGTCCAGTTGGTTTGTGTTTAGATTTTGACTTGTCTACTTGTTAACTATGTCACCTTGGATAAACTTTTCAGCTATTGAGACTCAGATTTCTCATTAGTGAAAAATAAGCCCTTGCCTTACAAGATTTTATGTGGATCAGACACAGTACCTGTAAGCCACAGGACACAGTGAATGTCCCCCCTCCATGGGCAACAGTACCATCCCTGAGCACCACGCGGGGCACTGTGGGATGATGTTTCCTCATCTTTGCTCTCGTCCCTCACGGCATGGTCAGCATGTGGCTCATCTCTCAAAGTCCATTCCCTCATGTTTGAGAAAGGTTGACAATAGTGTTTACCTCCAGGGTTGATATGAAATGCACTTGGCAGAGTGAGTTCTGGCAAATAATTAGTGCTCAACACATAACTGCCACTATATCTTACGTGTCCACTTTCCCCTACTCCTTTCATTAAATTCAGTAGTGTTTTATTTGGATTTCCCTGGTGGCTCAGACAGTAAAGAATCCGCCTGCAATGTAGGAGACCTGGGTTCGATCCCTGGGTCAGGAAGATTCCCTGGAGAAGGGAATGGATACCCACTCCAGTATTCTTGCCACAGAATTCCATGGACAGATGAGCCTGGCAGGCTGCAGTCCATGGCATTGCAAAGAGTTGGACATGACTGAGTGTCTAACACTTTTCAACTTTCAGTGTTATATTTAGTAGAATCTTTTTTTAGCTAATCCATGTCAGTCTCCAAATAATTTTGTTAAATTCAATGACTGAAATAGGCCAAAGGCTGGAAATCAGTCTGTAATGTCAGAGGTCATGCTAGGAGTTACAACATCCTCCCCATCCAGCTGACATTTCATGCTCAACAGGGAAAACACTGCACACGTATTTCTCTGCAGAAAAACAGCAGACTTATATTTGCCTCTGATATCTTCCAGCCTTACACAATAGGTCTCATTTGCCACACACAGGACCAGATAACAAAGGAAAACATGAAAAGACAGATGTCTGACAAGATGAGCCCTGAATAGGAAGTTACGTTTCAAAAGTGCCTCTAAGATGGAAGGACTCTTTAAAGCACTGTTTTGGTTTTTCTGTCTTTTCTCCTATTTCGACTATGAGCTTCTCTCCTGAGATGAAAAGGCAGTCAGCTTGCAAGCAGCTTTTCTTTTCATTTTCTGTGCTATTTTTATACTATTTTTCTACTAGTCAGCCCTGCAGTTCTTTCTCCCCCAGTCGTGACACCTTTCTGAGGGCACATTATCATCACTCCGTCTTTGGAACTGATCTCTGGAAGTCCAGATTCTCGCATCTTCATTTCTAGTTCAGGCTATACTTTCTTACCTTTTGACTGTCAGCCTCTGACTTAAATTTTCACTCACATCTACTTGGGACAGTTGGTTCATTCAAAAACAAAAATCACTAGATTTTATTTTTTAGGGCAGTTTAGGTTTACAGTTTTAAAAATTCAGTGGATACTGCACAAATGTTGCATGCATCCCCTCTCCGAATACAAAGCCCCTCTTATTATTATCATTATTTTAATAGCTTCACTGAGGTATAATTGATATACAAAAAACTGTACATATTTAATGGATACAATTTATTTAGTTTGGATGTATGTATACACTTGTGGAACCATCACCACAGTCAAGGTAATTTCCAAAATATTCCTTCCCTGCATTTTTTAAATAATGTGCTAAGTGCACTTAACATGAGATTTATCCTTGTTGTAGCAACCTTTAAATGACCGACACAGTATTATCAACTACAGACACTATATTGTATGGCAGATCTCTAAAAGTTACTCATTTTGCCTAACTGAGTCTCTTTAATTGAATGCATTTTTTTTTAATGTTTCTTTCTAGGCTCCTGTATCAATGGTAAAAATGAAAATACTTGGGCCCCATTCTACTCAGGTACAGTTTAGATCTTGGTTTCCTTGAGATTTTTCCTACAACGGCTGTTTAAAAATGAGGCAGTGTAAAGAGAGCAGTGAGACACAGAGGGGCAGAAACCATAGATGCTGGGCTTTTTTAAAGGATATTTTGTTTAATCTTTCTTCTCTAGCTTAGCCCTTGGTGTCTTACTTTTACAAGTCGATATTTTCTGGGGAAGACATCTTAGCTGGAAAGCAAAGTCAGAGGCAAAAGTTACAGATTACCATTTAAAGAACACAGTTCAAGGAGGGAAGGAGGAAGAACTGGCCACCTGGGACAAGTAACAGCTGACTGTTCAAACCTGTGGGCCTGTCTGCAGACTGCCTGCATCTCAGGGCCACTCAAACAGGGCAGGAAGGAAGAGCAGGTGAACAGATCCTCAGCTTGCATCAGCCAGAGGGTCATCCTGATAGTCCTTTGATGTCCTTGAGTTTCACAGACATGACCTCAGAGCACGTTCTGTGGAATCTTATGCCTCAGCATCAGTAGACAAATCAGTGAAGGTATAGAATGAGGTGCCTACGTGAAGTCTCTGCCTCTGAGACTGTAAGGCTGGGACCATGCAGGAGAGACCTGGAGGAAGAGGGGCAAGATCTGAAGTAACGCAGTCCAGTGGATGGGTTAGGGTGTAGCACTCCAAAGTATCTCTGGCATTCAGATTTTTCTTAGCTAAAAGCAACCAGGGCCCAAAGGACTTAGGAAGAAATTTTGACCTTTCCTCTAACTGCCTGAAAAGAATCTAGATAACAGGGCTCTTGAAGAATAGAATGATCACCAGAGACGTCTGCAAAGAATATGGCCTATGTGTGGCGGGGAAACTCTTAGAGATCAGAACACACTCTGTGTCCCATTGTCTCTGCTGGGCCAACAAACATTTATTTACCAAATATTCGCTTCTCCATCTCCATGTGAGCTGCCTTCTTCCTCTTTGATGTCTCAGACCTCTCCCCAAACTCCTTCTTTATCTCTAGCTGAAGACGGTTTGTGAGGTGAGGGTTTTGCCCGTTTGGGGAGCTACTCAGTTTTCCTGAGTCTCTCTCATAGACACACATCATTGAACTTTCATTCAATTTCCTTCTGTCAATCTGCCTCATGTCAATTTAACTATTAGGCCAGCCAGAACAACCTGGAAAGGTTAGGAAACTGTTCTTCCTCCCCAACAGTGATGATGTTTGGCCACTTTTGAAGGAGACTGTAAATCATAGAAAGAAATCATCACACCGACAACCTGGCTGAAGCACAGCCAGAGCAAGATTTGATATATTGACCACCACAAGTGAGCTATATAAGTAAGCATGAAATTCAATTAATTCCTGGTTCTAGATTGCAAACTAGGAGACTCTTGAACTCCTCCTTTGGACAACCAAATCAACAGCTACATACAGAACAATTCTCTTGGAAACAAACCCAGATACTAGCTGAGTGACTCCTACATATCAGGTGAATAAGGAAAAAACCTGTATCAAAAGAGTCAGACACAGTCTCTCCAGAAACCCATGCATGTGATCAGAAGCAAAATCACAACTCCCAACTTCTCCCTGAGGAACAAAGAGTTTAGGATCTAGAACCTCAACTTTTAAGACTTCTGCCTAAGGGACAAGACTCCAAAATATGTAGCTCTGAAAACCAATGGAGCTTGTGTCCATGAGACCCACAAGACTATAGCATAAGTAGTTCTTAACAGACTCACAAGGACTCTGTTCTAAGTTAACAAATTTGAGGGACCTGCTTTTGTGGCTGCTGCTCAAAGTGTCAATGAGGGTATTAACAAGTAGTAGCTCACATAATTGCAACTAAGTTGAAGTAGGATTATCTATGAGAAAACACTTGAAAAATTTCAAAGCACTCTACAAATAGGATATAGAAATAATTCTCAGTCCACATCCATGGAATAAGCTACTTAACCAGGCATCAGCCAGATTAAAAAAATTGTTTTGTTTTATATTGGAGTATAGCCAATTAACAATGCTGTGAAAGTTTCAGGGGACTCAGCCCTGAATGGATGTATGTATGTATCCATTCTCCCCCAAACTCCCATCCCATCCAGGCTGCCATGTAACATTGAACAGAGGTCCTTGGCACTGGCCAGATTATACTGAGAGGAATTTGAGTTCTAAACACGTACTGCTTTATGAAATTGATAATTAGCAGCAAATCATGCAAAATATATGCCAAAAATCATATAAAATATTCTAAAAAAAAAAAAAAGCCCGGCCACAGATATATGCACAAGATCCTCTGGCATGATTCTAAAGACCTGGGGCAGGGCAGAGACAGCATGCAGACAGTGCCCAGCAGCCTCTTCATCTCCAGGAGGATGGCAGCAGGCTCCTTGAGTTCCCCCAGGGCTCAGCGCAGAGGAAGCAGCAGCAAATGTCCCTCTTCTGGCCTTTCCCTATTTGCATTTCCTAGAAAGAATGCTTCAAACTCACAACCTGGTGCCCTATAATATTGGTATCCTAACTGAGAGATGGGCCAATTGTAGCTGTGTTAACTGAGTACCGCACAGACTCAGGATGATGAAGTAGAACCACAAACATAACTTCTCTGTGGGTAGGGGTTTCTGTTCTCTTTTGTTTATGACATTATTCTCAGCCTGGCATGCAGCAGTCACTCAATAAATATTTGCTGAGTGATGAGATGACTAAAATGAGTGAATAATATGGACACAGGCAGAGATAAGAAGCTAGATCACCTGTGGGAAGGGCCTGGACTTTGTCTGCTGGATGAGGAGAAAAGAAAAACTTGGTGATAAGAAGCTAAGTAGATCACTAGAAGGACCAGAACAGGCATACTCCTCCCTAGTGGACAGAGAAAGGGAGACATTTAAACCGGGGGTAGGTATCACCTCCCTAAGGAAAGGGCAAGTGAGGGGACTTGAGGCTGGACCTTCTTTAAGGCTATACAAACACAATCACCAACTAGACTTAACTGCGATTTGAAGAGCACTCCACACATCAACAGTGGAAAACTTCTCAAATGCGCACAGATCGCTCACTAAGACAGACCAGATTCTGGGACACAAAATAAACCATGATGAAGTTAAGAGAGCAAAAATCATTCACAGTATGTGTCAGATCATAATAGAATTAAACTAGAAATCAATAAGAGAAGAGCAACCAAAAAGCCTTCAAATATTTAAACAACACACTTGCAAATAATTCAAGGATCAAAGAGGACATTGCAAGGGATTTTTTTAATTAATTAAAGGAAAATGAAGATACAACATGTCAAATTTAGTGAGCTATACTTAAATCAATGGTTAGAAGGAAATTCATAGCATTGATTCATCACTATAGAAAATAAGAAATTTCTCAAATCAATTATCTAAAATTCCACCTAGAGAAACTACTAGGGAAAAGAGCAAAATTATTACAAATTTAACAGAAGTAACAAATTATAAATATGAGAGCAGAAATTATGAAAGAAGAAAATAAGAAAATACTGGAAATCAATAAAACTAAAAGCTGATTCTTTAAGAAGATTTTACAAGGTTGATAAAGGAAAAATAGAGAAAAAGAAAAAAAAACAAACACAGACTTCTAATATCAGAAATTTAAAAAAAAGGGATATTAGAACTGACATTTTATACTTTAAAAAGACAAGCAGGCAATGTTATGAACTACACTGTGGCCACAAATTCAACAAATTAGACAAAATGGACTAATTCCTTAAAAATAAAATTCAATAAAAATTGCTAAAAAAAAATAATGTGCATAGTCCTGTATCTATTTTTAAAAGTAGAATTTTCAGTTAAACATGCTTCCTCTCCCTAAATAAAAATAAGGAAAACTCGAGGTTCATATTGATTTCACTAGCAAACTCTTCCAAACATTCAAAAAAGAAATAATATAATTTCTATGCAGTCTCTTCTAGAAAATAGAAAACAGTTCCCAACCAATTTTATAAAGCTGGGTGCATGCATATTCAGTTGTTTAGTCATGTCCAACTCTGTGATCCCATGGATTGTACCCAACCAGGTTCCTCAGTCTATGGAATTTTCCAGGTAAGAAGCAGGTTGCAATTTCCTTACAGAAAGGAAGGAGAAAATAAAAAAAATATTGGAAATCAATAAAACCAAAAGCTGATTCTTTAGTTAGGGCTGAGTTGCTTTTCCTTCCCCAGGGGATTGTCCCAATCCAGGGATTGAACCCATGTCTCCTACATTTCCTGACAGATTCTTTACCACTATGCCACCTGGAAACACCCAGACTAGACCAAAAAATCATAAGGATAAAGACTAGAAACCAGAATCCTTCACCACCATAAACATGAAAATCTTTAACAGAGTTGTAGGGGAAGAGCAAATTAGCCAAGATGGCATGTTCAGGTACTCTCACCCCACATTTTGCAAGTAATGGTTATGTAACTGCTGAGATCATTTCTAGCTCTGCGCATGTGCATCACGAGGTATTCGTGTGGTCATGGGCTACTTTGTGCTGTACACATATATGAGCTCCACCTAAAAAGTGGCAACGTTACTGCTAGGTCATGGCAGTGTCTGTTAGGTCAGCCAGGAGAGGTGTCTGTTGCTAGGGCTGCTGCACCAGCCAGGAGAGAATAACCTCATCTGCAGTTCCTACAGCTCCTTGAGTCTTCTTCCACCCCCTTAGCTTGCGCCTTGCCTACCCTGGGTTCAGTGAACAGTGTGGACAGTGTGAACAGCAAACTCAATTGGCGTCAGGATCAGGATCAGCAAGACAACTGGGATAGTCGACAGGATACCCAGCAGGTAGAGGGGCCTGAGCCTTCACAGAAGAAGAGGCAGCAGGATACCCAGCAGGTAGGGAAGTCTGAGGCTGCACTGGATGGAGGAAGCTGGCGGCCACCTCCTATGGCTGTGATCCTCTTGGTGTGGGCTCTGGTGGAAGCTGGGAAGTGGTGGACGGGTCACCAGATAGCAATGAAAAGGTGTTAGAGGCGTGAGTTCCTGTTTGCCGAACAAGGCGACATGGACTGCCACTGCACTGCGGAGTGGATCTTCCTGACTGCGTGGGAGGCAAATATGGATGGTGCCCTGTGCAATGCCAGGCCAGTGCACAACGTGCAGAGACACTTGGAAGAACTAGAGCAACGCACACTGGCATTAGAGCAAGGACCCCGTGGCTTTGAAGAACCCAGCATCTCTGACAGTGGGGTGGTAAGTGACGGTGATGATGAGCATTATGAGACTACACGTCTCTGCTGGGCAGCGAGGCCTGTTGTACAGCAGAAAGAGAAGGATGAGCAGCCTGTGACCCAGGGGCACATCCTCAAGGGGCCCCCAGTGTGACTGAATTCACAACAATTGACCATGTATTCAGGCAGGGTTGGTTGACGGTACACAATTTCAGCAAAAGCAAGGGGAATCCTTGACAGCAGGGCTCTTGCAACTTTGGGACACAGGGGTGGACAGTATCACTTATTTGGTGATGAGATAGAATAGTTGGTATCTATAGGCACTTACCCCTTGTTGAGACAAAGATTGTAGAACACTAAGCGACTCATGCAAAGAGCGCCAAACCAAACACAACCTCTTGGAATGGATTAACACTGCCATGTGGTCAAAAGCAGGAGAGCTCCCAAACTCTGTGAGTAAATAGTATGCGTATGCCAGTTGACCCAAGTGGTGAGACCACTGGGCATGAGGTAGTCAGTGTTTAACCCAGATACCCAGGGCCCAGATGCCAAGCATTTACTGGTGGCGTTACAGAGGCCATGCCCTGTCCACCACTTTTGGATCCCTGCCTGCTATCCTCGCCCCCCATGTGGAGTGCTGCCTCTATGGGGTGACCCCAATGGTAGTTATCTTGGGAGAACTGCAGAGATGCTGGCAAGCAAAGGAGATTAGAAGTGTGAAGACCCCTAAGGGGACCCAAGTTGGTAAAGGCCCCATCCAAGTGTCAAGAATGGAAATGTAGGCTGCTTGCCGGCAGCAGGAGTTAACAGAAATAAAACAGATAGACAGCCCAACGCTCTGCTTCTAGAGCTACGGAGGCAACTGAGACCAGAGCAGCAGTTTACCAAGTTTGGGAAGAACCCACAGCAAGAGGTAAAGGCAGTTCAGTTAAAAGATGACATGGCACTCAAGGATGTTCCTTTAGATGATGTCCTTTTTCACTTTGAATAGGGCTCAGATCAAGGTGCCCTCCTGAAAAGCCCGAACAGGGACCAGTAGCCCCATATAGAACTTGCAGTTCGCTATTCGCTAGCTAATGTTCACCAGCTAATGTACAGAGTGTAATGACTCCGGTTGACACTGGTGCTTCATGCACCCTTGTTTACAGCAAGTTAGAAGCTGTGTCCTGGGTTTAGAGCAGTGTACTGTGAAGGCTGTGTCCTGCGATGTGTAACAAGCAACACCAGGGTTAATGGTAAAAGACGCAGTATATCTCCACCTCTCAGAATCTGGGACAAACTTGTCCTGGAAGTCCCAGCCCATGAAATAAGGAAGGGAAAAAAAAAAACAAACAAACAAGCAAAAAAAGAAATAAAATGGTTTTAAATGCCAGGAAGCATAATTGTATATAAAAATTCAAAAGAGTCTACAAAAAAGCTACTAGAACTAATGTCAGTGTAGCAAGTTCATCTTTATACATGGCAAATATACAAGTCATCTGTGTTTTTAAGTAGGTAAGTGCCAGCCTGAACAATTGGGATTTGAAATGATAAAAGCATTTCCAGTAGTAACACACACACACACACACACACACACACACACACACACACACACACACACACAAATATCTAGGTACCAGCTGAACAGAATAAGAATAGGATTTATATGCTGAAAACTGCAAAACACTGATAAAGAAAAAAAATTGAATTCTAAATAAAGATACGTACAATGTTTATAGATCAGAAGAATTTTAAGATGTTCAAGAAATCAATTCTTTGCCAATGGTCTACAGATACATCACAGTCTTAAAGAAAATCTCAGTAAACTGTCATAGATACTGACAAGATAAACCTAAAATTTATATGGAAAGCCAAAGAGAATAGCCCAAATGCATGTGAACAAGAGCAAAGTGGGAAGACCCAGATGATCCACTGAGTTGATGAAGAATGATAGATCAGAAGTTGACTCACACAAATATAGTCAATTACTTTTTGACAAAGGTGCTAAAGCAATTTAACGAACAAAGGACAGTCATCAGTAAACAGGGCTGGAATGTGGGACAGACACATGGGAACAGATGACCTGCAACATACCTCACAGTTTATATAACTGATTCATAGGCTGAAATGTAAATTTTAAATTACAAACTTCCAGAAGAAACCATAGAAGAAAATCTGAAATCTGATAACAATAACAAAGGGATGACCTATGCAAGAAAAAGCTGAGAAACTCTACTTTGTTAAAATTAAAATCTTAGCTCTGGGGAATACATTGTTAAACAAATGAAAATACAAGACACAGATGGAGAAACACTTTAAAAGTCACTTTTAAAAAAGGACTCATGTCTGAAATATACGAAGAAATCTTAAAACTCAACTGTGAGAAAATAAAATATACAAGTTTGTATACCGGGCAAACTCTTCACCAAATAAAATATAAGGGTCACAAATAAGCATATGAAAAGATGTTTATTTGGCAAAGTTGACAATATTTGTCCTTAGGGAAATGAAAATTAAGCCCACAACGAGGTAACACTACACACTGATTAGAATGACAAAGCAAACAAACAAGTACAATACCAAATATTGGCAGTGATACACCAGGAGACCTCACTCCTCACTCGTGGAGATGCAGAGCAAGAGCAGCACTTTGGAAAACGACTTGCTATAAAGTTAACCGTACAATCAAGCATTCCAGCTCCTAAGTGCTTACTCAATAAGTAAAAATGGACTACTGTCCCATTCAAGAACATGGATGAATCCTAAAGGCATTTCGCTAAGGAAACGAAGCCAGATCCAAAAGGTTACCCCCACAGCCCATTCTGAATCAGTACCTCTGGGAAGTTGCACTTTCTAGCCTGTTCCCAGGTGATGTTCATGCCAGAGACTTCAAGCCACATATGAGTAGCTCTCTTCAGGCATTTATTTACCTCAGACCTTATTGGCCAACAGATTTGACTGAGGGATCTTAAGGAAACAGACTGCTGAAAAGGGTAAAAAACCAAAGACAAAATGCACGCATGTGGAGATGTAACTGCAAAAACTTAAACAAGTTGAGTGCTTCTTTACAATATAGCTAATCTTTTGGTTTACGTATGTCTCTCTGAATAGACAGGAGTGTGGGGAAAATGTTTTCTTCAGTTTTACATTCTCATGACTTATTGCAATTATAATCAGTTAGTAGGAACTGCATAGGTTAGCTTGTGTGAATGGAATCACAAAGCTAGGGGCCTGCTTCTGTACTAGTATTATAACCTTGGGAAACTTACATAACTTCTCTGTCAGTTTATCCAGCTATGAAATGTGAGTAATAATGGTAACTGATATTACAGTCCTCTTATGAGAGTACAGGGAATTAATACATGTAAGTCACAAGAAGAGTGCCTGGCACTTAGAAAGTGCTCAGTAAATGTGAGTTGTTATTTCATTCTGCAGAAAAATAAAATATATATAATAGTATAAATAATACAAATTTTGTCCAGTGCATGCCTAATTGCCTTGGAAAGAAAAGCAGAGGTGCCGTTTCGTTGCTAGGGAAATACAACTTTCGCCAACAGACTGATTGAATAAAACACTTTCAGAGGTCTGGGGACTAGCACTAACTTTTATGTTGCCAGAAGTAATTATGACTGAGTAAGTAACAAGGAGGTACTGAGGAGTAATTTTTCCTCCTCTCAAAGTATCTATTTTTGAAATGCTATAAACACATAACGTTTTCTAAAAACTTTTCTTTCTCTCTATTTTGATGATCAAGTCTTCTTAAGTAAAAGACACAGTAATGTTTTATTAGCCTCATGTATGGAAAAGGCAGTGTCATTATATCTCTGCTGGAAATTATACCAGCTTAAAATATAGTTTTCAGGTATGGACTATTTCACTTATCCAAGTACAAGCACAATGTGAAAAACATTAGATTAAACACGAAAAATGTATCAAGTTTGATTACACTAATTTTTAAATTAGAAATAACAGAATATCCCCAAAATATATATATGTGGGGTTAGCAAGAGAGTGATTCTTTAGTACTTACATTCAATTCTGTAGCTATTACCATAGACTTTACTGCCATTAGCTAAACCATGCTGCCTGTGCACTCTGCAATATGATAGCCACTAGCCACACATGGCTGTTTAAATTAAAATTAATTAAAATTAAACAACATTAAAAATCCAGTTCCCCACTTAAGTGTTCAATAAACACATGTGACTAGAAGCTACCATATTGGGCAGAACAGATAAAGAACATTTATCACCATGGAAAGTTCTGTTGGCGAGTTCAATTATACTAGCCAGATGTCAGTCGGAAGCATTAGATTTATCTCTGTGCTCTTTTGAGGATTGCTTTGGAGTGGTTGGCATTTTTCTCTATCATTATAGAAGTGTTTTATCATCTTTATAAATTACACAGTTGATAAACTGACATGGGGTCCATGAGTAGTTCTGAATGTACAGGAAGCAGTTCTTAACAAACAGCTTCAGTTTTGTGCAGACCCATACAGTGGGGCTCAGTTAAAAATGCCTTTCCACCTGCTCATTGGCTCTGCACAGCTGAGAAGGGAAATAGGTTTCTTCATTATTCCCTAAGTCCAGTCATCCAGGCAGTCACCCTGTCCCCTTAGCCCACCCATACACCTAGTTTGCTCTCCTTAATAAGGCACAGAAGACAAATTGTGCCATATTGTCAAAATGCCAAAACTATGAGTTATACTGATACTTTTAAAGTCAGTTTTTCTTTCAAGAAATTAAAATACCAAGTGAGCTTGTTTTCATAAGTGGGCTATCTTGATCAGACCCGAGGTACTGGAGGTGTGTTGAGGACACAGGGCTGGATGGTCATGGGCATTTTACTATTGGAGAGTAGTCTTGTATTTGAAAGGGTGGAGACTGAACTGCCAGAGCATGTGTGCTGTTAGAGGGAAGGAAAAATGGTGAGGTGGTTTGTATAGGGTCATGCAGGACCACCAACGCCAACCTCCCACAGGGTCAGGACAGCTGCACACCTAAGCACTGGGCTTTCCTGGGAGGAATTCCATGGGCTCAATGGTGATGGTCAGTAGGACAGATGGGCACACCATCTTGTTACAATGGTTTATCTGAGACACAGGCAAACACTGCTAGACACTGCAGCTACTTCTCTGTTCTTCCATAGGGTCTTGAGGTCATTCAGTTTGGCCTCTTGGATACCCTGAGACTGACACGCTACACGTTAATAAGGAATGTGTGGCTAGTTAGGTGGACTCTGCCTGTTCTGTACTCCATAACTTGGGTCTTTTGGAGCTGTAGATAATAATGGGAAAGTTCTTAAAAAAATCTAAAGAAATGGAAAACAAATATGAATTGCTCAGAGAGATGCCCACATAGTAACACTGACCAGGCATGGCCTCACTCCCTCAGGTTCAGCTCCCCAAGCCTAGGGTGTCCTGGGCTTTACCCAGGGCACAGACTCCCTGCTTCACCATGTCCAGTAAAGTCATAGCTGTCATGTGTACAAGATTGTCTCAGGCACAATCTCAGGGGAGGTGAAATTAGAAAGTGAAAGTGTAAAGTGTTAGTCACTCAATTGTGTCCAACTCTTTGTGACCCCATGGTCTTTAGCCTGCCAATGTCCTCCGTCCATGGGATTTTCCAGGAAAGTACTGTAGTGGGTTGCCATTCCCATTTCCAAGTTAGAAGCTGCTACCTAAATATGGATTTAGAATAAGGCCAGTTTGTTAAAGGGCTCAAATGCATAATGAAGTTCAGGTCTAATAACCTATAGAGCTTTGTTCTTTGAGAGGGAGAATCTGACTTTAGAAATATTTCTTAAATTCCTGATAAACATTCTTTCCCCCAGAAAGACCCCCTATCTAAAGGAATTTATACTCCATTTCACTTACCCAACTTCCTGTTCACCATGGGAAAGACTCCAAGTCCAGTCTCTAGGGAACTCCCTGCCCAACTATACATTTGAGGACATATTGATGCCTGTCTCCTGATATAACTAAAGCAATGTATTAGTACATCTGGAGTTACTCAGGAGTACTTTGGAGAAATATAACATTTAAAAAATTAAAACATTTTAATTAAAAATTAATTAAAAAGATAAAAGTATTTTCTCGAAGATTAGGAACAAGATGAGGATGTTCACTGTCACCACTTTTATTCAACCTAGTTTTGAAAGTCCTAACCACAGCAATCAGAGAAGAAAAAGAAATAAAAGGAATCCAAGATGAAAGGAAGAAGTAAAACTATCACAATTATAAGATGACATGATACTACACATAGAAAATTCTAAAGATGTCACCAGAAAACTACTAGAACTCATCAGTGAATTCAGGAAAATTGCAAGTTAAAAGTTAATATACAGAAACCTGTTGCATTTCTATATACTAACAACAAATTACCAGAAGGAGAAATTAAGGAAACAATTCCATTTACATTGCATCAAAAAGAATAAAATACCTCTGAATAGACCTACTCAAAGAAGTAAAAGATCTATACTCAGAAAATTATAAAACACCGATGAAAGAAACAGATGGAAAGATATACTGTGTTCTTGAATTGGAAGAACTAATATTATTAACATGACCATACTCCCCAAGGCAGTGTATAGATACAAAGCAATCAAAATACCAATGACTTTTTTTCACAGGACTAGAACAAATACTTAATTTGTATGGAAACATGAAAGACACCATAGCCAAAACAATATTGAGAAAGACGAATAGAGCTGGAGGAATCACAAGTCTTGACATCAGAATATACTATAAAGCTACAGTAATCAAAATAGTATGGTACTAGCACAAAAACAGACACATAGATCAATGGAAAGAATAGAGAGCCCAGAAATAAACCCATGTATTGTGGTCAATTAATTTATGACAAACAAGGCAAGAATATATAATGGAGGAAAGGCAGCCTCTTCAATAAGTGGTGTTGGAAAAGCTGGACAGCTACATGTAAAAGAATGAAATTAGGACATTTTATAGCCCCATATGAAAAAATAAATTCAAAATGGGTTAAAAACCTAAATGTAAGACCAGACACCATAAAACTCCTGGAGGAAAACATCGGCAGAACACTCTTGGACATAAATGTTAGCACTATTTAGTGGGGTAGGGGCAGCAGAAATCTGTCTCCTAAAGCAAAAGAAGTAGAAACAAAAATAAATAAATGGAACCTAAATAAAATTAAAAGCTTTTGCACAGCAAAGGAAACCATAGACAAAACAAAAAGACAACGTACAGAATGGGATAAAATATTTACAAGTGAAATGATGGATAAGGGGTTAATTTTCAAAATATTAAAACTCAGCGTTCAAGAAACTAAGATCATGGCATCCAGTCCCATCACTTCATGGCAAATAAATGAAGAAACAATGAAAACAGTGACAGACTTCATTTTCTTGGGTTCTAAAGTTACTGCAGATGGTGACTGCAGCCATGAAATTGGAAGATGCTTGCTTCTTGGCAGGAAAGCTATTAAAAACCTAGACAGTGTGTTGAAAAGCAGGGACATTACTCTGCCAACAAAGGTCCATATAGTCAAGGCTATGGTCTTCCCAGTGGTCACATATGGTTGTGAGAGCTGGACTGTGAAGAAGGCAGAGCACCAAAAAATTGATGCCTTCCAACTATGGTGCTGGAGAAGACTCCTGAGAGTCCCATGGACAGCAAGATCAAACAATTGGTCTTAAGGGAAACCAATCATGAATACATGGTGGAAGGACTGATGCTGAAGATGCAACTCCAGTATTTTGGTCATCTGAAGAGAACAGATGATTCATTGGAAAAGTTTCTGATGCTGGGAAAGATTTAGGGCAGAAGAAGGAGAGGGCATCAGAGGATCAGGTTGCTGGATGTCATCACCGACGAGATGGACAGGATTTGGGCAGACTTCAGAGGATGGTAAGAGACAGGGAGGTCTGGTGTGCAGTCCATGGGATCACAAAGGGTCCAACATGACTGGGGGACTGAACAACAACAACAGCTGATCTTAATAAACATTTCCCAAACAGGACATGCAAATGGCCAACAGGCACATGAAAAGATGCTCAACAATGCTGACTTTCATGGACACGCAAATGAAAACTACAATGAGAGTGGCAGTTCTCTGGTGGGCCGGTGACTAAGACTTGTTTTTTTCATCTTTGTGACCTGGGTTCAACCCCTAGTCAGAGAACTAAGATCCCACAAACTGTATGGCATGGCCAAAAAAACCCACAATGAGATACTATCTCATTTGTTAGAATGGCTATAATCAGAAAGTGCACAGATAACAAATGTTGGCAAGGTTGTGGAGGAAAGGGAACCTTCATACACCCTGTTGGTGGGAATGTAAATTGGTGCGGTCCCTGTGGAAATCAGTATGGAGGTTTCTCAAAACACTAAAATTTAGAACTACCATATGATCCAGTTTATATTCCATTCCTAGGTATATACATGAAAGAAACAAGAACACTAATTTGAAAAGATGCACCTCAGTATTCATTGAATTATTTACAATATCCAATACATGGAAGCTACTTAAGTATCCATCAGCAGATGAATGGATAAAGAAACTGTGGTGTGTGTGTGTGTGTGTGTGTGTGTGTGTGTGTGTGCGCACACGTGTGCGTGTGCACACGCATGTCTGTGTACTGTAATGTCTGACTCTTTGTAACCCCATGGACTGCAGCCTGCCAGGGTCCTCTGCCCATGGAATTTTCCAGGTGATAATATTAGAGTGGGTTGCCATTTTCTACCCCTGGGTATCTTGCCAACCCAGGGATTGAATCCATGTCTCTTGAGTCTCTTGCATTGGCAGGCAGATGCTTTATCTCTAGTGCCACCTGGGAAGCATATATATACACACAATGGGATACTACTCAGCCATGAAACAAATGAAATATTGCTTTGCAGCATCATGAATGGACCTAGACGGTATTAAGCTAAGTGAAGTAAGTCAGATGGAGAAAGACAAATAATGTATGATATCACTTATATGTGGAATCTAAAATATACAACCAACTAGTGAATAAAACAGAAAAGAAATAGACTCACAGATACAGAGAACAAACTTGTGGTTACCAGTGGGGAAAGGGAAGGATGAGGGTAAAAATAGAGGTAGGAGATTAAGAGGAACAAACAATGAGGCATAAAATAAGATAAAGGGATATATTGTACACCACAGGAATGTGGTCATATTTTATAATAACTACAAATGAAGCATAACCTTAAAAGATAGCTAACGCTTCCCCAGTGGCTTGGTGGCAGAGAATCTGCCTGCAATGCAGGAGCCGCAGGAGATGTGGGTTTGATCCCTGGGTCAGGAAGATCCCCTGAAGGAGGAAATGGCAGCCGTCTCTAGTATTCTTGCCTGGAGAATCCACTGGATAGAGGAGCCTGGCAGGCTACAGTCCATAGGGCCGCAAAGAGACACAACTGAAGCAACTGAGCAATCTTTATATTGCCTTCCCAGATGGCTCAAGTGGTAAAGAATCTGCCAGCCAATGCAGTAGCTACAGTAGACATGGGTTCGATCCCTGGGTCAAGATTACTGGGAGGAGGAAATGGCAACCCACTCCAGTATTCTTGCTGGGATAATCCCATGGATAGAGAAGCATGGCAAGTTACGGTCCAGGGGGTCACAAAGAGTCAGACACGACTGAGCATGAATCAGTATATAATACACCCATAACTTGTATAATATGGTGTAACAACTATACACCAATAAAAATTTCTTAAAGAACAAGCAGAATACCTACATAATGTGAGGACACATTAATGATATTTATCCCCTCAAAAGAGTGGGCTTTTCTTCCTGTCATTGTGATTTGATTGTATATTGACCAGGGAAGTATAAGACAGGTGAAGCCTACTTCGTCTGCAGCTTGAGGCCAGCTAGCATCATTCAGGGATTCTCCCAGCCCACTTGGCCAGAGCTTGTGGCATGTGTGAAACCCAGAAAGCACAGACTGTTTTAACTGTGGCCATCTGATGGTATGGTAATAGATATTCAACTACAAGGATAAAATAATGAGACACGAGAAAAGGAAAAAGAGTTGTCAGTGATAAACAGAAGGCAATGGCAAGGCCTTCCTGTAGCTTCTGAGACGACTACCGCAGACCCACCTTCTCCCAGCAGATCCCTCCAATCAACACCCTGCTCCCAGTCGTAAGGAAGTTTTTCTTGGTTTACATAAAAGTCCCAGGAGCAAGACACCAGCTAGGCTACACTTGTCCTGTGCGGTCAGATTGCTTATCATCAATTCCCTCTAAACCACACAGGTACTTTAGCTAAAAGAACACCTTTTCCACTCCTCCTATCTCCCATGAAGACCTCCCCTGAAACTCCACCCAAAGATGAAGTCAGCTTGGATTAGGAGCTGTGAGCAAGGGGGTGATTTCCACCACATAAGTGTTCTCTGTGGGGATCTACCTGTAAAGGTCTGGGTTACAAATCCAGGTGCTGCTGAAGGACATTAGCACAGCTTCTCCTTTTCCAGATTTCTCTGCTTATTTCCAGATAACCTGTGGTAAGCAAAATAGCAGTTCCCCAAGATGTCTAAGTATTCATGCCTGGAACCAGTCACTACACATGGAAAAGGGACTTTGCAGATGTGATTAAGCTAAGGATCTTGGAATGGGATGATCCTGGATTAACTAGGTGAAAACATACTAATTTATAAGGACTTCCATGAATGGGAGAGTTGCCAAAACTCAGCCTGTGTTCACTGGTCCCAAACAGAAATGCAGAAACAGAGTTCTGAGTAAAGTAGAAAAGAATAGTTTTATTGCTTTGCCAGACAAAAGGGCCCACAGTGAGCTAATGCTCTCAAAACTGTGTGTTCCACCCTGGAGGGAGTAGTGAGAAGCCTTGCAGTGTTCAAGGAGCAGAGCATGGCCAGATCACGAACATTCCTCCTCTGGTTGGTTGTGAGGTGATTGGGAGTCAGCACCATCAACCTTCTGGTTTTAACTGGTCTGGGATCTACATGTTTGTCAGCAACAATTTTCATCTGGTGAGGTCTGCTTCCTGTAAGACAACTTAGGAATGTGTGTCAGGCTTTCATCTTTCAGGGAATCATGAGTTCAGTAATCTTTCCATGTGGTGGTTTTTGTAGTCTAAAATGTTACCAGTTCTCCAGCTCAGCAGCTATTCGTCGTTTCTACATTTTCATGTTTCCCAATTATTAACTCTTGAGTCAGCAATTTTGTTCAAAAGACAAGGACACCAGGGCCCGTACATGGTTCCCAGAATCCTTATAAACTACAGAGGGAAACAGAGGAGTCTGGGTAAAGGAAGAAAATGATAATGGCAGGGTAAGTATTTAGGGCCGTAAACCAAGGAATGTCGGTGGCCTCCAGAAACTGGAAAAGGCAAGGAGTGGATTCTTCCCTAGAGCTTGCAGAAGGCTGGTAGCCCTGCTGACACTTCATTTCGGAGCTATCATCTCCATAACTGTGAGATCACAGGTTCAAGTAAAGCCACTAATTTTGTGATAATTTGTCAGCAGCTAAAGGAAGCCAATATGAGATTAGCAATGTTTGGTTTGGCTACATAGCCATATGATGAATAATCCATAAAAATGATATTAAGTATTTAGCATACAAACCTTGAAAAGTATTTTTTTTTAAATTATAATGCTGAACTTTGCATGGATGAAGACACAAAGCTCCGTGATACAGCAAAACTGTACATGATCGTGAATTAAAAGCCAGGAGATCTGGAGTTCTAGTCCAGCTTGTCACAGTGAGACTTGGGACGTGTTTTGGAGTCTTTTAGCTTAAACAGTTTTTGAGTAAAATGGAATTTTTCATCAAGGCTGAGTAGAGTAAACACTCAAGTTTTTGATGCCTGTGGTTTATAACAAGAGGTAATCTAATGTCAAAATTTTTTAAAACGCCAGATTACAGTTATGGACAGTGGAGAAAATGAAGGTGCAAGGTTGTTTGCTGATGTGCTCTTGGAACCAGTATGTACAGCAGGGGGGACCCAAAGGTGCCACCTCATTTTCAGACCTTTCACATCTTGAATGTGCTCTTAAAGTCCCCGCCAAAGACAGTAAGAAATATGACAATGTTTTCCTATGTTAAAAAGAGGAAAGAAGAAAGAAGATTTATTTGGGGTCCTCCCTCCCTTTCTACCTACTGTTGTTTCTGTTCAGTCATGCCTGACTCTTTGCGACCCATTGGAGCTCTCCAGGCTCCTCTGTACATGAGATTTTTCAGTCAAGAATACTGGAGTGATTGTCATTTCCTTCTCTAGGCAATCTTGCCAGCCTAGGGATCAAACCTGAGTCTCTTGCATTGCAGGTGGATTCTTCACTCACTGAGCCCTCAGGAAAGCTCTTGCTTCATCCCAGAGCAGAGGAACAGTGATAGGATTTGTCTGCTCTGGAAAGTGGCTGTGCACAGAAGTGAAGTTACTGACCCAGCACTGGCAAGCACTCGGCACAGCACCTGCATGCCCTCCCTGTGGACCTGCTACACACTGACAGCAGACCTGACAGCAGACCTGAAGCCCTGGACATGGCAATAAGCATCAAAATCACCCTGAGCCATTATTGCTCTTCGTCTTGATGCAAAGCCCCAAGTCAGCCATATTAAAAGTGTCCCTCAGGACTCCTGAATGGAGGCCAGGATTCATGGACCGCCTTTCTTCTTTGGCAGTGACTCATGAGGAAGTGAGTCCAGATATGAGCTCCATGCAGCAGTCTGAGCGGGTGCAGGATTCATTCAGGAGGCACAGCATCCACCTTCCTGTTACCACCAGCTAAAACCCTGCACTTCCGCCATCCATAGTCAGCAAATTCACCTTTGACATGAGCTGAATTGTGTCTTTTCTTTTCCACGGGGATGGTCTTGATCCCTATCTCCTGTACAAAGTCATGAACCTCATTCCATAGATCATCAGGCACTCTATCTATCAGATCTAGGCCCTTAAATCTATTTCTCACTTTCACTGTATAATCATAAGGGACTTGATTTAGGTCAAACCTGAATGGTCTAGCAGTTTTTCCCTACTTTCTTCAATTTAAGTCTGAATTTGGCAATAAGGAGTTCATGATCTGAGCCACAGTCAGCTCCTGGTCTTGTTTCTGCTGACTGTATAGAGCTTCTCCATCTTTGGCTGCAAAGAATACAATCAATTTGATTTTGGTATTGACCATCTGGTGATGTCCATGTGTAGAATTTTCTCTTGTGTTGTTGGAAGAGGGTGTTTGCTATGGCCAGTGCATTCTCTTGGCAAAACTCTACTAGCCTTTCCCCTGCTTCATTCTGTATTCCAGGGCCAAATTTGCCTGTTACTCCAGGTGTTTCTTGACTTCCTACTTTTGCATTCCAGGCCCCTATAATGAAAAGGACATCTTTTTTGGGTGTTAGTTCTAAAAGATCTTGTAGGTCTTCATAGAACCATTCAACTTCAGCTTCTTCATCATTACTGGTTGGGGCATAGGCTTGGATTACTGTGATATTGAACGGTTTGCCTTGGAAACGAACAGAGATGGTTTTTCCAGTGGTCATGTATGGATGTGAAAGTTGGACTGTGAAGAAAGCTGAGTGCTGAAGAATTGATGCTTTTGAACTGTGGTGTTGGAGAAGACTCTTGAGAGTCCCTTGGACTGCAAGGAGATCCAACCAGTCCATTCTAAAGGAGATCAGTCCTGGGTGTTCTTTGGAAGGACCGATGCTAAAGCTGAAACTCCAATACTTTGGCCACCTCATGAGAAGAGTTGACTCATTGGAAAAGACTCTGATGCTGGGAGGGAGTGGGGGCAGGAGGAGAAGGGGATGACAGAGGATGAGATGGCTGGATGGCATCACTGACTCGATGGACATGAGTTTGGGTGAACTCTGGGAGTTGGTGATGGACAGGGAGGCCTGGCGTGCTGTGATTCATGGGGTCGCAAAGAGTTGGACACGACTGAGCAACTGAACAGAACTGAACTGAGTCTTCTCCACAAGGGCCCAAGGTGTGGTGTCTCTTGCTGAACTGCAGCCCTGGGAATGCCAGTGCTCAAGGCACACACGTCCTCAAGTGTGCTCATCTTCACCTGCTCTCCCTTTATTCGCCTGAGGTGGTGATGAAGCTCTACGCAGCAGCCACGGGGCAGTCAGCTCTGGGCTACTTGTTTGGACTGAATTTACACACTCATCGGAAGGCTTGAGTGTGGGCCTTCTGATGTCTGTATTTGTGGAACATGTGCTATTTACCCTGCTCTACTGGATATATTTTCACACATTCACTTTTGCTATTGACAAGGGAGATACAAGTAATTGACCCAGAACAGGATTCAGGTACTGACAACTTCCTTGGGGAAAGAAAAAAAAATTGTAATAATTGATTATTATCACATTTAATAGCAACTCATTTCATTATGCCCTTCATACAAGTTTGGGAATTATTTTTCCCTCCATAGCCTTCATCTTTCCAGGTCTTTGTTAATACAATAGATAGGTTTGAACAGGAGATACTTAAAAATATTTCCCACAAAGTCTTAATGCTGAATGTATGGGAAAAATCTGCAAACTTAGAGTTATTATTTCAAGAGATAGATTTATGACTGAGGGCACGCCATCTAGAGGTACTATAGAGTGGAAAGGCTATCATGTATCTTAGATTATTTTAATGTCTTTTTATCTGAGGCACAAAGATAGAACCAGATGCATTGTTGTGGCCTCTGGAGAGGAAACTTATCATGAAGGGAAAAACAGAGTTCACCATCACATAAGACCATCACACAAGACCATCACACAAGCAGACATGAGACTCATCCTTATCCTACTGAGACTGATCGTGGCTCAGCTTTCAGAATGCTTAGTGCCTCCATGTTTGGGAAAGCATCACATGTGCTTCTCTGATGAAGCAATAAACAAAGTGACTTAAAAGGCTGGAGAACTGGTGTTGATTTAAGGATGATGGACACATGTTTGCACAAATTCAGAGATAGGTCAGGTCACTCCTTTGAATTTCACCATCCCTCTGCCCTAGCTACTCACATGCCTGGGGCCTCCAGGTAGAAGCAGTCCACATACTTCTCTTCCCAGAGACCAGTCATGCTGGCACAATAGTATGTGCTTAGGGAGTTTCGTGTCTTTCCAGTGAGATTCAGGGCTCTGCCACTAGCCAACTGAAGCCACAGAGAATCTCGGGACCAACAGAGCTGGGTGTACAAGACAGCTTAGAGGAAAAGAGAGGTGCATTTTGTCCTTTCCAGTAAACAGTGTCACACCCCTGATGACAGTGGGCTAGGGATAGGCAGGAGAGAAAATGCCAGGGACAGAAAACCCAGGCAGTTTCAGCAGTTTGGTTCTTTAAGAAATGACTTTTCTTATGATCTGATTTTTAGTTTTCCAGGATTGTGTTCAATTTGAAAGAAAAGGCTCCAAAAGCAGGTGAGAATGTGGCACAAGAAGAAGCTGATAAACACACCTCAGCCTGTTGTCACGGCAGCTCATCTGCTGAGCATGTTATGACTCTTTCCACAGAAAGTCCTGTGCAGTTCACAACTGTAAAACATGTCATCTACCTTGAGAAGGCAGGAGCTTGAGTCCCATCAGGCTGCAGGCTTGCTTTGAGCCCTTCCAACACGGAGACCACTGGGCCCTCTGGGTTTCCTCTTGCATCCTCCCAACCCCCACTACACACACAGAAATGGCCCACATCCAATTTCAGGTGACTTACTAGGTTTTTGTAAATGACAGTGATCACTTTTAGAAGAAAAATGTTTATGATGGAGCTTTTCATTCACGATCTTATTTTGCTACTCATGTAAAAAGGAAATATCACATCACCCATCACTGCATTTGCAATGATGCCTCAGTAATGTCACCCCACTTCATAAAGGTGCGTGCATAACCACTCAGTCATGTCTGACTCTTTGTGACCCTGTGGACTATAGCTCCACCAAGCTCCTCTGTCCATGGTGATTCTCCAGGCAAGAACACTGGAGTGGGTTCCCATGCCCTCCTCCAGCATATCTTCCCAGCCCAAGGATCAAACCCAGGTCTCCCTCATTGCAGATGGATTCTTCACCATCTGAGCCACCAGGAAAGTCCAAGAATACTGGAGTGGGTAGCCTATCCCTTCTCCAACGAATCTTCCCAACCCAGGGGTCGAACTGGGGTCTCCTGCATTGCAGGCGGATTCTTTATCTGCTGAGCTACCAGGGAGGCCCTCATAAAGGTGAGAAACTGATAAAAATTAAAATACTTTTCAATTATTTGTGTTACCAGAAACTATAAGTAGCCCAAATTAAAATTAAAGTATGACACCTTGGGGCCACAGATATTATGAGGCAGTTGTATTAATGAAAAAAAGGGGGGGGGGATACTCAGAAAACTAGCTCTCCTGAGTAAGAAGCACGAGAAGCAGCCTCCTGCCAAGGGCAGGAGTTTCAAGATTCTTGGCTGCATTATTCCTGGGAAACAAAACCCAACATGGCAACACTAAAATGTTAAAACTTGGCCCAGTTGTGTGTTCCTGAACCATCTGTGGCTCCTCAGTGTTCTCTCCAATAGGAAAAATGGTCCTTATGTTAGAGTGAGGTTTCCAAATAGCTTGGAATGCATCCACAGTACTGTTTACTTTTGGTCAAGATCAGGGGTTGGGGATATTCTTCTTACCCAGCCTGTAGAAATTGATCAAGGGAGGAGAAGAGTGAGAGCTGAGCTTATAAAGTTGGCTCCAGTAGCCAATCAGTTCTGTTTTGGTACATTTAGAAATAATGTAGAAAGAAGTAAGGCCTTGAACATGAGTCATACCAAGCGAATACTTAAAGGTTTGAAACCTATGCTAACAAGTTGTTTATGGATTTAAGCTGCCCCTTCTGTTAACAACATGAGATAATTTCAGTTTCTCTAGACCATTTTATCAAATACAGAATAAGTGGATTTCATAGTCTGGTGAACTGATAATCACAGAAAAATACACAGTTCTCTAGCATGTTAAGATTTAATAAGCAAAATTATTTATGGACTTGAAATTACTGTAAAACATGAGAATAACAATATTTTGGCGTAAATGAGGAAGATATTAATTTCAGACAGCAAGAAAAAACTTTGGGAAAACGTTGTGTATTTCTTGATGTATTTTCTGTGTGTGACTGCTTCCATTCAAGTTGGTATCTAGCCTCTGAACTGAGGGGGGGTTGATATTTATGGTACAGTCTTAAGTGGAATATGCTTTTTCATTAATCCATCAAATTATAATCAGAATATATCATGATCCTTGCTATTTTTATTAGCATCAGAGTAGATACATTGCTGATCTGAGGAAGGAATTAGGGAAAGCAATTTTTCGGTAAGCACTTTCTTTTCAGACCCTTCAATTCAGTCTGTTTTATGTGTCCGTATGTGTACTTGGCCAAAGATGACATGAAGAATTAGCAATATTTTTATAAGTAGATAGGTAGTGTCATGAGTGTTTAGACTAGGCATAAAGTGGAAATTATTTCTGATAAAATAGCCAACTGAAAGAGTGGAAAATTAGGTGAGAAATTCACTCAATATAGAGTCAATTTTATTTATACAAATGTTCTTTCTCTATGCTATAATCTGAATAAGCTGGAAGAGTTCACCAAAATCTTCTAATTTGATCACAGAATTAATCAATTTTATTTTAAGAACAATAATATTTGACCTAACTAGTCCTCTTACTATGAAAAAAATGCCATATTAAAAAAATGGACACAGTAACAGGGAACAGCAATGGGCTTGCAAAAGAGAGAAGCTGTCCATTCAGGCTGCTGTGAAGAAGACCACAGACAGGATAGCGGAAACAACAGGAGTTCTTTTCTTATAGTTCTAGAGGCTGGGAGTCTGAGATCAAGATGCTGACGAGTTCAGGGTCTGGTAAGGACCTGCTTCCTTCCAGGTTCATAGGCAGTTTTCCTCTGGCTGGGTCTTCACAAGACAGAAAGGGCCAGTAGTTCCCTGAGGTCTCCTCTATAACCCCGTTTAGAAGGGCTCTGCCTTCATGACTTGGACACCTCCCAAACAGCCCACTTCTAAATACCATCACGCTGAGGAGTAGGATTTAACATGAATTTCGGGTGGGCACAAACACCTGGTCTATGGCAAGGTCCCTTGTTCCACTGTGCCCAGAGCCAGGTTCCCCTGGGGAGGCTCAGCTACCTGCAGGGGCCTTGAAGGACGGACACGGGGCATATCTGTGATTCAGTGCTTCCTCTACTGTGTTCCCAAGAAAGCCTGTAAACTTTCCCTTTGCTGAACATAACCAAGGATGACTGCATGATATCGTCTAAGCTAAAACCCTTCCCTGTCATTTTCATCCTCCTTTCATGTGCCCCTTCCCCTGTGGTGACCACAATATTTAGTACCTTGAACCTTCTGAGTATCTTCCTTTTATGGAAATAGGAAGGCATCAACTATCAGCTATTTATATTTTTCATTTAAAAATTAGATTAAATTCAATTAGATTAAATACAAACGTTCTGAAACGCATTTGAATGTGGGGGCTTGGTCTCTCTCACATCAGATGGATTTTGTCATCATGGTTAAATGAGCTTCAAATATCTGTTAGGAGAAGAAATATCCTGGGGATCAAGAAAATGATTATGTTGCTCAAGTAGAACTAAAATAAATCTTTTTTTTTTAATTGAAGTATAGTTGATTTATACCGTGTTAGTTTCATGTGTACAGGATAGTGATTCAGCTATACATATACATACATACATGTGAGCGGGACCATAAAGAAGGCTGAATGCTGAAGAATTGATGCTTTTGAGCTGTGGTGCTGGAGAAGACTCTTGAGAGTCCCTTGGACAATAAGGAGATCGAACCAGTCCATCCTAAAGGAAATCAACCCTGAATACTTATTTGAAGGACTGATTCTGAAGCTGAAGCTCCAATACTATGGCCACCTGATGTGAAGATCCCACTTATTTGAAAAGACCCTGATGCTGGGAAAGATTGTGGGAAGGAGGAGAAGGGGGTGACAGAGGATGAGATGGTTGGGTGGCATCACTAACTCAATGAACATGAGTTTGAGCAAACTCCAGGAGATGGTGAAGGACAGGAAAGCCGGGTGTGCTGCAGTCCATGGGGTCGCAAAGAGACACAATGATTGAACAACAACAATGTATGTATATATATATGTGTGTGTGCATGTGTGGGGGGGTATATATATATATATATATATATATATAAAACATATATATATAAAATCTTTCTCAGATTATTTTCCACTATCGGTTATTACAAAATATTAAGTATAGTTCCCTGTACTATACAGGAGGTCCTTGTTGATAATTATTTTATGTATGAGTGAAGTCGCTCAGTCGTGTCTGACTCTTTGCAGCCCCATGGACTGTAGCAGCCTACCACGCTCCTCTTGTCCATGGGATTTTCCAGGCAAGAGTACTGGAGTGGGGTGCCATTTCCTTCTCCAGAGGATCTTCCTGACTCAGGGATTGAACCCAGGTCTTCCACATTGTAGGCAGACGTTTTACCGTCTGAGCCACCAGGGAAGTATATTTTATATATAGTAGGGTGTATATGTTAATCTCAAACTCCTGATTTATCCCTGCCTCCCTTGGCCCCTTTGGTAAGAATGCGCTTCTCTTCTATGCCTGTGATTCTATTTCTGTTTTGTGAATGTTTATTTTTATCTTTTTTAAGATTCCATATACAAACAATATCATATATCAATATTTGTTTTGTCTGGCTTACTTCACTTAGTATGATAAACTCTAGGTCCAGCCATGTTGCTAAAATGGCCTTATTTCATGCTTTTTTATGGTTGAGTAATCTTCCATTGTATATCTATCTTTTTAACCCATTCATCTGTTGACAGACATTTAGGTCCATTCCATGTCTTGGCTGTTATAAACAGTGGTGCAATGAATGTTGGGGTGCATGTATCTATTTGAATTATAGTTTTCTCCAGATATATACCAGGAATGGGATTGCAAGGTCATATGATAACTCGTATGGACTTCCCAGGTGGTTCAGTGGTAAAGAATCTGCCAGCCAGTGCAGGAGATATAGGAGGAGTGGGTTGGGAAGATCCCCTGGAGGAGAAAATGGCAACCCATTCCAGTATTCTTGCCTGGATAATACCATGAACAGTGGAACTTGGTGGGCTCCAGTCACGGGCTTGCAAGAGTCAACACAACTGAGTGAGCACACACAGGATAACTCTATTTTTAGTTTTTTTTTTTTTTTTTTAAAGATCCCCCATTCTACTCTCCATAGGGGATGCACCAATTTACCTTTCCGTCAACAGTGTAGAAGAGTTCTTTTTTTCACACCCTCTCCAGCATTTATTATTTGTAGATTTTTAAAAAAAATTTTAATTATGGCCATTCTGACAAATGTGAAATGACAGTCCATTTCTGATTTGCATTTCTCTAATAATTATCAATACTGAGCATCTTTTCATGTGCCTATTGGCCTCTATATGGCTTCTTTGGAGAAATGTCTATTTAGATCTTTTGCCCAATTTTTGATTGGGTCATTCTTTTTCTTAATATTGAGCTGTTTAATAATCCCCTGCTGGTCACATCATTTGCAAACATATTCTCCCATTCTGTACATTGTCTTTTCATTTTTTATGGTTCCCTTTGGTGTGCAAAAACGTAAATACATCTTTTAAAAATAGAGAAAATTCTCTTTTTTATTTATTTCTTAAGGTCCCTCCACTCTCCCAATGAGAGTGAATTGGAGACTGGTCCTGGATACATAGTGCAAGGAGAAATCGGAGGAAACAAGTCTAAGAACCAGGAGTCTGGCCTGTACAAGAACTTGTCAGTAGCTTTGCAGATACATCCCTACATTCCTGTATTTCAAAATTTCTAAATATGGTGCTGTTGTCTGTATTACATCTTGGAACTTGTCCACTGATCAGTCACCTGATTTTTTTTTTTTTTGTCTTTTTAAACTATCACCCTGGATACTGAATCTATAGCTTAGGAGAGAGGGCTGAACTGACAATGTAATTTCAAGAGTCAGTAGCCCCTATATGGCATTGAATACCTGAATATGGGATAAGATCACAAAGAGAATGAAAAGAGAGAAAAGAAGAGGACCCAGGAGTGCACCAATTTTAAAAGGTCCAGATGAAGAGGTATCAACAGAAAACACCTGAGAAGGTGCAGCTAGTGTAGTGGGAGGAAAACCAGGCAGGTGTGGTCTCCTTGAAGCCAAGTGAAAATCTTTCCTATGGGGAAGAAACAAGACTCAATATAGATGATCCCATTTCTATCTCAGGTGCGTACATTTTTTGCACAAACCCCATAAATGATTACATTTTCTCCTAATGCTTTGAAGTTTGTGTAGCAAATCCATAAATTGTCTAATCTTATGCCCAAACAGTAAGGTATAAATAGTCAGGTATTAATCCACAACTTTGCAGAGATGAAATCCAAGGTGCAAAAAGATCAAGTGATTAGATTCTGAGTCCAGAAAACCATGAGGGAATAAGAGAAAGAGCCATGATTAGAACAAAGTCTCAGAAGTTGAGGCCAGTGTTCTTTCTCCTACCACCTGGTACTGGGAAATATGACCCCACTGCTTTTCAATCCAGCTAGAATTTGCCTGTGAGTTTGGTATGGACAGCAGTGCATAAAAACTTTCTGATCCTCAGGGCATGGGGCCTAACCTCAATTCATTCATCTGTAAATTCTAAATTCATACCTTGCCATTTTGCTGGCCTTAAGGGCTTCTGCTCTGAATGCTTATAAGGTGTCTGTGGACACATGAACATGTTCAAAATGTTAAGTAAAATTTTTAGGCAGTAAGTGCCAAATGAGCCCCTCAGGAATGAGTCTGATCCTGACCCAGGAGTCCAGAGGGCTGGGCGAAAGCTCTCCAGCCGGGCTGTTCTTGTTTAAACAGGTTCCATATGCCTCTCTATAATCTCAGTTTGTGGCAAGTTGCTTAAATCTCTCCATACCCCCAAATTTTCATTTTTTAAATAGTATGATGATAACAATAATAAGTGAAAGTTCATGGAGTTTGAAACATAAACACCAAGACAATATATGAAAAAATAAATAAATAAACTTAAAAGAATTGAAAAGAAAAAAAAGAAAGTATTTAGAGTGGATCTAGTGCATAATAAGTACCCAATGAATTTCTGAAAGCCTTCCTTGATTCTGCTCCTTCCCAAGGCCAATTAGAAATCTTCCTCTTTGCTGAACACATTCAGTTAGAACGTTCAAAAATTAGAATGCGTGACTCCATCCAGCTCACATTTTTTAATTTTAAATTTATTTTTTAATTGAAGGTTAATTGCTTTATAGAATTCTGTTAGTTTCTGCCAAATATCAACATGAACCAGCCATCCTCTTGAACACCCCTCCCATCTCCCTCCGCATCTCACTCCTCTAGTTTGTTACAGAGCCCCGGTTTGAGTTATGTGAGTCCTATAGCAAATTCCCATTGACTATCTATTTTACATATGGTGTTTATATTACATTTACACCAGATGGGAACTCTTTGAAGGCAGGGACTAACCATGCATTTTTCATTTTAATGTTACTAATATGCTTTACACGTAACAGGGACACAGTAAATGTTTTTAAAAACAATGAATTACTGAACTTTACAGGTAATTCCAGGACAAACGACAAATGGAAAGATTAAATGATAACTTCAGAAAGCTGATGAGCTTCCCTGGTATGGGGACTCTTAGAGTAAAGTGCCATTTGACTTCAGGCTTGCCCATGTTCAAGGGAGGGTCAAAGAATCAGACATGAATGAAATAATCATGCCTCAGATAGGCATCTACAAAACCTATGTTAATTTCAAGATCTCTAAAACTCCAGAGTATATGTTTAATGAAGTCTTTTAGAAATGAAAACAATTAAAGCAGAATAATTTTGAGAATTTATTAGATTCAGGAAACACAATCTGTAACAGTATTTATTAGTCATGGCCAACTGCAGAAATAATAAAAGAATGCATGCTTCCAAAGGACAATTAGATAGAATGTCTTCAGGGCTTAGTGTAGGTCATTTACAATAATGTTATGATCGTTGATTTTATTTTTATTGCTTCTCCATCATCAAAGGGAATGCCTGCACTTGCTGGGTACACAAATTCAACACTTCCTCAGCAGTTTCACTGCAAGTTAGCATTAAATAATGTACAGAACAAAACACATTAAAATGGTAGTTGTTTTTAATTATTCACGCTAACATTTTTGGCATGGTTAGTATTCTTTCCCCAGTGAATTACTATAGGAAAAACAATTTATAATGCAATAAAAGAAAGCACTAGTAAGGGAAACCAGTAGGGTTGAAATGAAGATTTCTGGTAATATATTGGTAATGTACACCTTGAGAGAAAGAAAAAATGTGTCATAGTCAGAAGGAAAAAGGGTTTGAAACAGAACCTGGTGGGGACACCAAAATATAGGAAAAAATGGAGGAAAAGAAACAAAGAGGAGAGGTGGGGCAGGTATGGTCAGAAAGTAAGAGGATTCTCTGGACGACATGGTGTCCTGGAAGTCACAGGGGGTGTATATTTTTCTTTCCTTTTATTTTTTTTAACTTTTTCTGATGATCGAGGCAGCAGCTCTATAAAGAAGATTATTTAGGAGGGTAGTTCAGTTCAGTTCAGTTCAGTCGTTCAGTTGTGTCCCACTCTTTGTGACCCCATGGACTGCAACACGCCAGGGTTTCCTGCCCTTCACCCGCTCCCGGAGCTTGCTCAAACTTGTGTCCACTGAGTTGGTGATGCCATCCAACCATCTCATTTTCTGTAGCATATTGGGTATACTTTCACTTTTCACTTTCACCAATCTGGGGAGTTCATCTTTCAGTGTCATATCTTTTTGCCTTTTCATTCTGTTCATGGGGTTCTCAAGGCAAGAATACTGAAGTGGTGTGCCATTCCCTTCTCCAGTGGACCACATTTTATCAGAAATCTCCACCATGACCCATCCATCTTGGGTGGCCCTACATGGCATAGCTCATAGTTTCATTGAGTTAGACAAGCCATGTGATCAGTTTGATTAGTTTTTTGTGATTGTGGTTTTCATTCTGTCTGCCTTCTGACAGAGGGTAAAATCTAGTTAAATCCAGGACTTCCCTGGGGGTCCAGTGGTTAAGACTGTGCTCCCACTGCAGGGGCTCAGGTTTGATCCTTGGTTGGGGAGCTAAGAACCCACAGGCTGTGCAAAAAGCTAGGTGAAGCTTTGTGTAAAATGCTTGGACTATTCCAGAGTTCTCTCATTGTTCTTTTTATGCACACAAGGATGACGTGAGAGAATACAGTCATTTCTGACACATGAGAATTTGATGATTAGTTTAATTGGCATAATATGTTAAAGTTGCTGGTCAGCACACAGTCACATTGCTGTCTGTCTCATCTTTCTTACCTTCTTCCTTATACATGGATTCAAAGTGTTTATCACAGCAGGTTTTCATGTAAGAAGCAGGGGTAGGTAAGAAATACAGTAAGTTTCAGGAATATGTAAGAAACCCTAGTAAATGATTCAATCATGTGTCTTCATGAGGCTATTATACCTTGAGATTTACTTCATATGTTTAATATTTTCCACTGCTTTCTATGGGTTGGAGTCATCATAAATTCACCAAGACCATCTTCATTGTATTTTCCTTCAGAAAAAAGTCATTGAATGGACATCTCCCTAGTGAGGCATAGCTTGCAGAGGTATTCCCTCATCCCATCTCCTAGAGCCTAGTAAAAATAAAAAAAAAGAAAAAGAAAAAGAAAATGTCATTGCAAATATTTTAAACTAAAACCAAGCTGATTTTTTTTCCTTCTCCCTACCTTCCTTCGTTCTGTTTTTCTTTCCTACCTTCCTTTCTCTCTCCCTTTCTTTGTTTTGTCTGGTTTTTGAATTATCAAATACAGGTTAAAAAGCAAAAGTGGTATTGGATAGAATAAAATAAGTATTTCAATTTGCTAAATATTCAATTATTCATCATATGATCTCTTGAAAAAAAAAAGAGTGGGTGATCTTTCTTGTTTCCCATATGCTAAATATCCTGCTGTAAGTACTGTTGTCATGGATACCACTTGCCAAGCTCACACAGACCTTGACTCGCCAGTGTTTACAGGGATTGATAGACTGAAGCTAGACATTACACAGCAGCATGTTGTGCTTGCTGCAAGCCTGGCAGGGCAGGTGCCGACAGAACTCTGTGTCCCCTTCTGGGTGTGCTCTGATCAGATTATAAAAAGCCATCAACAGACCATTAACTTTCATTGCCTCTTTGGACAGGAGGGGAGGGGCAAAAAGCAGGCACTTGCAGAGAATAGACAGGTGAAACAGGTCCATAAGCCTGAATAGATCAACCTAAGTAGGAAGATAATAATCAGAATAGTCTAAGAAGATAAATTTTATGAAATCTTAAATCTGCCAGCTTTAGCAACTGCAGTTCCTAAAGACTGTAAGCACCTTGAATTCAGAGACCAGGTTTCATTCATATCAGTGCTTCCCTATTTACCTGGTAACACGTTGCACTCAGAAGATAAACTGTAATCCTTTGTTGAATTAAATGTATACCTTTTTGCCAATTTCCTTCCACTTCCTTAAGCAGTACCGACTGAACCAAGTGCCTACAGAGAAGAGTGATTTTCACAATAGCTAGCCTGTGGCAGGGCTCTGGCTTCACCCGTTGCAGTGAACTTTGATCATGGCACAGGTTAGAGCTTGCTCTGGATGCTGTCTGCTGTGTGGGGTGCTAACCACCACCTGGGGCCGGTGGGATGGAGCCCAGCTGAGGCAGACGGGAACTAGCGAAGCAGGGGCACAAGGACTGGGAGTGGTTAGCACTTTGCCAGCTGGTGTGAACGTTTTGAAGGTTTTAACAACTATTATGGATGCGCTGTCTCAGATGACTGGAATAGTGACCTGCCCACCAGTTACTGGGCAGGACCTCCCCTCCCCATGGTGTGTTAACATCATGGACCTTAATGTTTTCAGTAAGAAACTTTGGCTGGATCCTACTATCTTTACAAGAGATCATCAGAATTTCAAATAACTGCCAAGAATCATTAGATGAGCAACGCATTAACTTCCTCAACGAACTAGATCTCACTGAATACAGACCACCACCCCCAGGTCCCATGTGCAGTAGGGAACAGAGCTGTAGGTGAGGAGGGGCGGCTTGGACCCACACGATCAAGTCAGGGTGCTGACAATGCTATGCTGCAGACAGTTTGGGCGAAATGTTTTCATGATTTGACCAATCGGATTCAGCTCTGCATCCTCTTAGAAACAGAAGAACTTGCAGTTGTGTCTAGAAAAGCTATTTGGTGTGATGTTTAAGTAAGGCAATGTCTAGAAACTTGGCCAAGTCTGGGCAGTTTTGCAGGGTAGCTAAAAACCCTCTTTTTGCATGTTGGTGTCTGCTTTTTCTGTCATGCAAACAGCCTGGTCATTAGAACGGCATACCACTTCTCCTTTCCCTAGAACATTTTCATGAGGTTTTCTCTATTGCTGCCTATGGGGGTTGGGCAGGTTCAAGAAAACATGGTGGAATTTGTGGGCTTTCCTGACATTTTATAATTTATTTCTATTTCTTAAGGGCCATCACCATGTCAACGTGGAACTGCTGCTCATAATCCATGTGTTGAAACCCTGCTGCTAAGTCGTTTCAGTCATGCCTGACTCTGTGAGACCCCATAGATGGCAGCCCACCAGGCTCCCCCGTCCCTGGGATTCTCCAGGCAAGAATACTGGCATGGGTTGCCATTTCCTCCTCCAATGCGTGAAAGTGAAAAGTAAAAGTGAAGTCGTTCAGTCGTATCTGACTCTTAGCAACCCCATGGACTGCAGCCTACCAGGCTCCTCTGTCCGTGGGATTTTCCAGGCAAGAGTACTGGAGTGGGGTGCCATTGCCTTCTCCGGTTGAAACCCTAATCCTTAGTAACTGGGATTGTGACTATACTTGTAGACAGGGTCTTTAAAGAGATAACTATGCTAGAATGAGGTCATGAGGGTAGGCCTTATCCAATTTGCCTGGTGTCCTACAGGAGGAGGAGATTAAGACACAGACATTCACAGGGGAAAGACCACATGAGGATATGGGAAGATGATTGTATAGAAGCCAAGGACAGAGGCCTCAGGAGAAAGCAACCCTGCTGACACCTTGATCTTGGACTTCCAGCCCCCAGACAGTGAGAAAAAATCTGTTGTTTATGACCCCCAGTCCGTGGTATTTTACTGTGGAAATCACAACAAATACCCCCGGTAAGCTGGCCTGTAAAAGTGCATCAGATGTAACAAAAAGGTGAAAGATCTCACCTCTCAGTCTCAGAAAACGTCACTCTGAGTCTCCCTCCTGTGGTCATTTCCTGGCTCCTCTCTGGCCAGGGCCACTACGTGTGCCCTGCCACCTGTCCGAGCCTCCTGGTGGGATCTGACCCTGCCCTGCGGCTGCTTTCCTGTTTCCTTGGTCTGACTTGGGCCCAGGGGCCTGCCCACTTAATACCTGGCTGTCTCACGTGTCCTCACCGCTTTCCTTATGAACTCTGCCTCCTCCCCGGCACTTCTCTGAGAAATGTGGACTTACATTTCATAGTGCGTACCTTCTTTAGGTGCACTAGAGCAGGGAAGAGAAGGCTGGAGGAACCTATTAGATTCCTTATCCCAAGAAGCAAGAAGCTAATTGGCTGGGAAATAAGTGTACTTTCCAACTCCCTTTTATATTTTCTTTGCTTAAAAGCTATTATTCCTCATAGTTAAACTAGAGTTTGCCCTCGTAAAATTGTGTATAGTTAAGCATTTATCTTATCTGTGTCCAAAAGTATATGTATACAGCATTTAGACTATGTCTTACAGAAGTGCACAGATATCTGTAGAGCAGGTGTACATTTACATGAGTATTAGCAGGATTCCTGTTTCCTTTTATTCTTGCTGCATCTTACTGGGGATCTGGGGAGAACAATTAATCCAGGAGGAAGAAACCTGAAGATGGGGATATAAGTTCATTCTGTTGTTAGAATTTCCTCATTGCTAGACTCCTTTAAAAACCAATATTGCTGTTTTTAAAGACAAAGACATAATTTAGAACCACGAACAGACATGGAAGGTTCTCCCTGTGACATTTGGGTTTATTCAGGTGACGGTGGTTTAAACTGGTGATGGACAAGGAGGCCTGGTGTACTGCAATCTATGGGGTCACAGAGTAGGACACGACTGAGCGACTGAACTAAACTGAACTGAGGTGAGAGTAGTTTACAAACTTGTGAACAATGTGCCAGGCAGAGCAGGTGACCACTGCCTTTAGTGAATCACTATTTATAACAAGTGTCCTTGGGGGAAAACCAAGTTGGGATAGGAGGAAATGGGAAGATAACCTGATTCTGGTCAAGTGCTGAGTTATCTTAAATGCAAAGGCAAAAGGAGAAATCTGAAGGGAAACATCTATTTGCCATTTGCCAGTTAAATGGCTATAGTTAAACAGCTGATCATGAATTCAGTTAAAATTCTCTACCAAACTAGAAGAAATCTAAACCAAAATAACTAAAATATTTAACATTTTATGAAGTTTCCAGTTGAACTGGAAAGAATGAAAGAAGATGCCAAAAAGATTGCCATCCAGGTCAAGTCTGCTTTTTAAAAGTAGGAAATAGACCTACTGTTTACATCACCCTGCAAACCAATCTTCAGGAGACTTAATTAGTTCATAGGGCCAGTATCATTAAAATAGGAAAAGGAAAAGAGGCATTGTAATGAAAGAATCAAAACAAAATCACATCGCTTTTTATAAGCATAAAAATAAATAAATAAATAAATAAACAAAAAATAACGTGTGTTTTCTGATTACTGAGATAAAATTCTGTTAGTCAATCTTGTAACAAATATATGTGAATATCTCTGAATGTTGACAACTTGTTATATTACATGTGAGTTTAAAATTTTGGAATAGATTCTCATGTTTAAAAAAATTAAAACAATCAAAATCTATAATCATATCCCTCTTATTCAAAAGGCAGATAAACAGATGGAGTCAAGAATAGAGCTATAAAACAGATGTGAAAAATGCCTCATGTAAGAGACTCCATTTAGAGCTTTCCTTCTCTTGGAGATGATATATTTAATCTTTACGGAAATGAGAATTTAAAAAGTTGAGTGTTTCCCTTTATGATTTGGTGGCCTGGGAGCTCAGAGCCAAACTTATGATTGAGTTATAAGAGTTGTCATGCATTTCTTCCTGATGGCTAATTCATATTCATATATTTTATCTTTATCCCTGGTGCAGAGTATGAATCTGTTAATTAAAAAAAAAGTATACAAGAAATACATTTGGCTCTTGAAGAACATACTATAAATAAATAGGATCACCCATAAATCTATATTCCAACCACCCAGGACAGTCATCCAAATAGCACTGGCCTGCAGGCTTCTGGATGTGCGTGTGTATATGTACGAACAGGTACTTGAGATCATGCTGTATATACTGATGTAGATTCTTTGTTTCACTTAATCATAAGCATGAATCAGTGTCAATAATCACATAGGGTATATTAATGACCCTTTTAGCATTTGTCATATAGAGATACCATGTTTTATTTAACCTATCAAGTCATCTCCAATTTTTTTGATATTATAAGCAATGTTGAAATATATCCTTCTTGCTAAATCTTTGCAGATGTCCTTCTAAATAAGCTTACAGTAATTTTCTAGGAATGAAATTGCTGGGTCAAGCATAAGCAAATTTTCTTAGACTTTTAATAATGATCACTAATCGCATTATTCAGATGGTGGCATCAGTTGATATTCCTAAACCAGGTGAACATTTTAAAATGTGTTTATCTCTACCCACCAACACTGGGGTTGTCTTTTTTTCCCATTTGATAGCTTAAAGAATCATATTCTTCACTGAAAATATTTTAGATCACTATGAAGTCAAGGAAAATCAGGTGTTTCTGGCCTCACCGCCTCTCTGTTCAGAAAGCAGCGGGCTGTGTCTCCCCTCCCTGCACGCTCTCATTCCCGGTCAGTGTCTCCTGGCCATGTTCCGTCTGCTCATTCTGCAGTATTTACCTCTAGGATTTTGAACTTGACCATGCCTCCTGTGATGTATTGAGTTTCCAATTCATGAGAATTATTGAGCAGCTCGTTTCCAGCCTTTTACCTTTAGCACGCCCCCACACACTAACCCCCCTCTGCCACCTCCCCCCCACCACCACACACACACACATTTGCCCAAAGCCATCATCTGAACCACTTCTGGTCACCTTTCAGTATAATGACATGTTTATTTTTCACAATTTGTTAGATCTTAAAGCAAACTAAGCATTCTGGAATAATAAAGAACAATCTGGAATTCTAAGCAGAGAAAAAAAGCTCAACCAAATATATGACCTTTTTTTCTTTTTGACTTGTGGATTTGAATAAGCCTTGGAAAGGCCTTCCCTGTTCTAAAGTTGCAATGGATTTCACTATGTTTTCTATTAGCCATTTTATGGTTTTATTTTCTTTACGTTCTTAGGTTCTTATGAAATGTATTCTGGTTTATTATACCCTCCATATAGTTGTGCAGTTGTCCCAGCATTTCTTTCCCATAGTTATATTTTTTATTGAGGTCAGACATGACCTCAGTAGTGACTAAAACCACAGCATAGTTTATGTACAGTAAACTATACAGACTAAATATTCTATTCTGTGAAGATATAAAATATTTCCAATATCCCAGAACTTGTCTTTGTAAATTCAGTCAACTCCTCCTATCCACGCATACCAGTGAAAACTACTTTCTGATTTTTGTCATCATAGATTATTTTAGGCTCTAAGTTTGGTTCTAGGACCTAATAAAATTGGAGTCATACAGGATATGCTCTTTTGAGCTAGTACAAATGATAATAGACACACATACAGAGACAGTGAAGCTCCCAGGCAGGATGGGGACAACTCAATTTCCTACCAACTCAAGAGGGCTGCAGTGGAGTGAGAACTCTCAGAAAAAAAGCAGTGGGTTGTTTCTTGCACCTGAAAGTTGTAGGGTAAACATATTTCCTCTAAAGGTACTCTCTCACACACTTCCATTAATTTTGCTTGTATTTATACCAGTTGTTCTCAAGCCTGACTGCATATCGGATTCATCTGGTATCCCTTCAAAAATTACTGATATCTGAGTCTCACCTCCCCGCAACCCATTCCCACAGAGATTCTGATTAATCTCTTCAGGTTATGACTTAGATATTTGTAGTTTTAGAATATCCCCTGGTGAATGTAATGTGCAGCCAACATTGAGAAACAGGGATCTGCATGACAGCTTCAAGTGCATTAACGTCTCACAAATTGCAACAGCTTCACATTAAAATCCAGAGTTTGATTCAGAAGGTCTGGGCACTCTGAGTTTGCATTTCAAGCAAGCAATGAAGTGACATTCACTGTAATTTAAGAAGTGAGGGATGTAAATGTTCTTTCTGACAGTTTCCTTAAATTCAAGAATTTCTTTCAAATTCCCCTGCCACCCTGAAATTCACCCCAAAGCTCATCCTGATGGAGATGGCAGTGGTTTTCTTAGTCACGCCTTTTGTGTATCCTGTCCCATGTATTACAGTTTCTTGGGCCCGTGTTCTGAGCCCTTCTTTTTCTCTTGCTTAATAATTTTTGCTTAGACTAAGACACCTCCTCAGTGCCCAAAACTCACAAACGTTTCTTTAGCTCAGATCTTCTTCCTGAGTGCCAGACATGCACACCCAACTGCTCCTGTGACACTTCCTCTTGAATGTCTTACAGAATTCTCAGCATAAAGGCCTTCAAAATGAAGGTGTGATTATCTTTCATAACCAAATATGTCTTTCCAAACAAAATCTTTTACAAAATACATATATTACACAGATAGACATAGATAGATCAAAGATAGAGGATAAATAAAAAATAAGTGAAGTCGCTCAGTCATGCCTGACTCTTTGTGACTCCATGGACTGTAGCCCACCAGGTTCCTCTGTCCATGGGATTTTCCAGGCAAGAGTGCTGTGGTGGATTGCCGTTTCCTTCTCCAGAGGATCTTCCGAACCAGGGATCAAACCCAGGTCTCCCGTATTGCAGGCAGACACTTTACCGTCTGAGCCACCAGGGAAGCCTGTAGGTAGAGGATAGGTAGGTAGATATAGATGTAGGTATACATATAGAAAGGTGGATAAAAGAGAGAAATGCCACCCAGGCAGTTGTTCATGGAAGAATCAGGATGCCATCCTTCAAAATTTATACCTCCCCTCCCTCACATCCAACCCATTCCTGTTAATCTCCAAAGCATATTTTGATTCTTTTGCTTCTTTCTGTGTCCATTACTGCCAACCTCACCTGAGTTCTTGTAATACCTATTTGTGCTGCTGGCCCTTTTACCCCAGCTCTTCTAAAACATGGTTTTTCCAAAGCCAGTGCTATTTTCTTAAAATGTAAACCAAATTATATTATTTAGAATAAAATTCAAAATCTTATTTAATAATGTTTCTGGTTACTTCCAAAAATGCTGACAATGTCATATAATTTAAATACTGACAAGTGATTTGCTGTATGGTGAACAAATCATAGGAAGGTCTGTGAATGAGGGTGTGAATACGCCCACTGTTAGCATGACAACCAGAACTGTGTCTGCTTTTGAGAATTAAAGTTGTCTCCATCCTGATCAAAGATAGTGTGTGAATTCAGAGAAGGCGATGGCACCCCACTCCAGTACTCTTGCCTGGAAAATCCCATGGCCGGAGGAGCCTGGTAGGCTACAGTCCATGGAGTTGCGAAAAGTCAGACACGACTGAGCGACTTCACTTTCATGCATTGGAGAAGGAAATGGCAACCCACTCAAGTGTTCTTGCCTGAAGAATCCCAGGACAGTGGAGCCTGGTGGGCTGCCGTCTACGGGGTTGCACAGAGTCGGACACGACTGAAACGACTTAGCAGCAGCAGTGTGTGAATTGCATAAGAAGGCCAGTCTTTGGGTAAAAAGGGTTGTATGTTACTTTACATTATTTCTCCAAAGATTAGGATACTATCAAGGTAGACTAGAGTTCTGAGTTCCAGAGCTCAATGACAGAAAGCAAAATAGATGCTCTGAAATTCAGTTACCTTAGTGGAATACAGGTGTAGAACAAGAGTAAGAACCTGTCGTTTCTTTGAGGCTAAGGACTTAGCTCAGTGTCAGAGACCTTTAGGCTGAAACCCCAGTGGAACATGTGAACTTCCAAGAGCATTGATGAAGTTTTTAACTGCCAGGTCATAAGCATGGTACCTAATGGAGATCACTATAGAGGTTCCTGTTGGAATGAAGACAGAAAACGACAGTTCAGAAGCAGTGGACAATTGTTATCTGTCAAACAGCCTTAAAATAGGGTTTAATAATGATAGTGTCAAGTAGTGGGAGGTGAGAGCAGGTGTGATGGGTCTTTTGTGAGGCCAATTCTCTCTCAGCAGGTTTTTAGATGAAGCTAAATTTGTTTTGTTTTCAGAGAGACCTTTAGCTTCTGGTAATGTAGATGGGAAGAAAGGGAGAGCTTTAGAAGGGAAACACTTACCTTCCCACTGATAGAGCTGGTGGATGGCAGAGGATTTGGTAGAAAAATAAGATGAGAAAGAGGAGGTGAGAGTGAGATGGCAATAATTATGCCCTAAGCTGGTGGTTTACATTATACCAGTTACACTGTGTCACCCTCATTGGAGATCTTTACAGATTCTCACCTAGATTTCACTGAATAAAACTGTATCACTTACGCCACTTTGTTCTCTAAGGCATTCATTTGTTTAAAGAAAATGTTTTGAATTTCTACTGAGAACTAGGTGTGCAGGACAATTCTAGGTGCTGAGGTTGCAGCTGTGAACAATGCATTCCAAAGCTCCTCCGTCTTGGTGGCCCCATTCTAGTGGTGGGTCTGATGTGAGCCTGATAGCAAACATAAAGATAAGTCAAATGTATAATATGTTAGATATGAAATGAGGGATGAGAGAACATGCCATAGGAAAGGGAGCCAGAGAGCACACACTGGGGATAAATTTTAAGGAGGAAGGTTGGGAAAAGCCTCTTTGAAAAGGTGATATCTGAGGAAAGACTAGAAAATGGTAATGGAGCTGTCCCGGTGCATACTGGGGAAAGATGTTTCCAGCTTGTAGGCACAGCAAGTGCGAAGGCCCAGTGGACACTCACCTCCAAGCTCAAGGACAGTGAGCAGGGAGAGGAGACCAGTGGGGGAGGTAGAGGGGAGGACAGGTCTTCTAAGTCCTTGAAAGCTCGCGTGAGAACACTGACCCTGAGTAATAAGGGGAGACAGTTTTGAGCAGAGAGTTGGTGTCACTTGTCTTATTTGTTTACAACACGGCATTGGCTACTGTGTGGAAGATCAACGGCAGGGAGGCAGAAAACAATGGAAAGGCCACATAGGAGGGCACGATGCTGGAGGGGGGTGGAGAGGGGATGGAGCTGGTTTGAGGATGGCCAGGGATGGCGGGGTGTGTTTGCAAGGCAGAGGCCACAGGATTGGCCCAAGGATGTGAGGTGGGGTGTGATGGAAAGTAAAAAGACCAAGACTGATTCTAAGGTTTTCAGCCTAACAGCTTCCGTTAACTGAGATGAAAAGGTGTGGATAGAGCCAGTTTGTGAAGAAGAACAAGCTGAGGTGTGTATTAGACATTCATGCGTGGCACTTGAAGACATGACTGTGCTTCATGGCCGAGACCCCAGCTGAAGACGCACATCAGAGGGCGAAAGTGGTCAAGGGGTATAGATGCTGTCTAAAGCCGTGAGACCAGATGAGATCAGCAGAAAGGCACGGTAAGGCCGAGTACCAAGCTTGGAGGCGTTCCAAACTTGAGAGACTGCGGATGTGGGTAGTAACCATTATTGTTGTTCAGTCACTCGGTTGTGTCCAACTCTTTGTGACCCCATGGACTGCAGCATGTCAGGCTTCCCTGTCCTTCACTATCTCCCAGAGTTTGCTCAAACTCATGTTCATTGAGTCAATGGTGCCATCCAACCATCTCATCCTCTGTTGCCACCTTCTCCTGCTGCCTTCAATCTTTCCCAGCATCAGATACTTTTCCAATGAGTTGACTCTTCCTATCAGATGGCCAAAGTATTGGAGCTTCAGCTTCAGCATCAGTCCTTCCAATATTCAGGGTTGATTTCCTTTAGGATTGACTGGTTTGATCTCCTAGTTGTCCAGAGGACTCTCAAGAGTCTTCTGTAACACCTAACTTCTCTAACAGTTTGAAAACATCAATTCTTCATCATTCAGCCTTCTTTTTAGTCCAACTTTCACATCCATATGTGATTATTGGAAAAATCACAATTTTAACTCTACAGACTTTTGTCCAGCAAAGTTATGTTTCTGCTTTTTAATACACTGTCTAGTTTGTCATAGCATTCCTTCCAAGGAGCAAGCATCTTTTAATTTCATGGCTGCAGTCAGCATCCACAGTGATTTTGGAGCCCAAGAAAACAAAGTCTGTCACTGTTTCCATTTTTACTTGGTCTATTTGCCATGAAGTGATGGGACCAGATGCCATGATCTTAGTTTTTTGAAAGTTGAATTTTAAGCCAGCATTTTCACTCTTCTTTTTCACCTTTCTCAAGAGGCTCTTTAGTTTTTCTTCACTTTCTGCCATAAGGGTGGTGTCATCTGCATATCTAAGTTTACTGATATTTCTCCCAGCAGTCTTGATTCCAACTTGTGATTCATCCAGCCCAGCATTTCACATGATATACTCTACATAAACATTAAACAAGTAGAGTGACAATATATATCCTTGACATATTCCTTTTCCAATTTTGACCCAGTCTGTTGTTCCATGTAAGGTTGCTTTGTGTCCCACAGGCAGGTTTCTCAGATGACAGGTCAGGTGGTCTGGTGTTCTCAGCTCTTTAAGAATTTCCCCACAGTTCGTTGTGATCCACACAGTCAAAGGCTTTAGTGTAGCCAATGAAGCAGACATGTTTTTCTGGAATTCCCTTCCTTTTTCTATGATCCAGCAGATGTTGACAATTTGATCTCTGGTTCCTCTGCCTTTTGTAAATCCAGCTTGTACATCTGGAAGTTCTCAGTTCATGGACTGTTGAAGCCTATCTTGAAGGATTTTGAGCATGACCTTGATAGCATGCGAACTGACCGCAGTTGTGTGGTAGTTTGAACATTATCTGGCATTGCCCTTCTTTGGGTTGGAATGAAAATTGATCTTTTCCAGTCCTGCGGCCACTGCTGAGTTTTCCAAATTAACTAACATACTGAGTGCAGCACTGTAACAGCATCATCTTTTAGGGTTTGAAATAGCTCAGCTGAAAGTTCATCACTTCCACTAGCTTTGTTCATAGTAATACTTCCCAAGACCCACTTGACTTCATACTCCAGGATGTCTAGCTCTAGGTGAGTGACCACACCATTGTGATTTTTGTACAGTTCTTCTGTATATTCTTGCCACCTCTTAATATCATCTGCTTCTATTAGGGCCATAGTTTCTATACTTTATTGTACCCATGAAATGGGTACATTTGCATGAAATGTTCCCTTAGTATCTCTAATTTTCTTGAAGAGATCTCTAGTCTTTCCCATTCTATTGTTTTCCTCTATTTCTCGAATTGTTCACTTAAGAAGGCTTTCTCATCTCTCCTTGTAATCATAGAAGAAGAAAACTGGGGCCTACCCATAAAAGTGGGTGTCCTGGAAGCCAAGTCAAAGGATACACACTTCTAGAAAAAGTTCCATCACTAGGGAGAATGCTGCTAATCAGCCAAGAGGAAGACTGAGAATTGACACTGGGTTTAGCTATCTAAAGGCTAAATTGATGTTTGAAACAATAACCAAGACCAAGAAGTCTAGTATCAAAGATGGATATAGACCCTTCCTAGATAGAAGCTCGGAGAAGGCAATGGCAACCCACTCTAGTATTCTTGCCTGGAGAATCCCAGGGATGGGGGAGCCTGGTGGGCTGCCATTAATGGGGTGGCACAGAGTTGGACACGACTGAAACGATAGCAGCAGCAGCAGCAGCAGCAGTAGATAGAAGCTAACTGAATATTTTTGGCTTAGAGGGTTTTTTGTTGTTGTTCAATTGCTAAGTCCTGTCTGACTCTTTGTAACCCCATGGACTGTAGCCACCAGGCTCCTCTGTCTATAGGATAATCCAGGGAAGAATACTGGAGTGGGTTTCCATCCCTTTCTTCAGGGCATCTTCCCAACCCAGGGATTGAACCCAGGTCTCCTCCATTGCAGGTGGATTCTTTACCACTGTGCCACCAGGGAAGCCCTGGAGGGTTCTTTAAGAAGCTCTGAAACCTGGCTCTTCAAAGTGTGGTCCACAGATCAGCAGAACTGGGATCACCTGGGAGCCTACTAGAAATGCAGAATCTCAGACACCACCCAGATCTGCTGGATCAGAATTTGCTCTAGAATGAGATTTCTGACCCAATCTGTCTGTTTGGCAGAGTTTGAGACACACAGCTCTAAAACACTTGGATCAGGATTCCTGACCCTCACTGTGATGGTGCTGATGGCATGTGAACCCTCCTGACACTGTGCTTCTGCAGCTAGTATCAGAGCCAGGAGTGCCTGTGGTTCACATTATGGCTGGGGCTTTGCATTCTTAGCTTTTTAGCAAATAAGGTAAAATGCCCTTTTCTGACTGTCTTTTTCTGGACTGACCATGGACTTATCTGCCTCAGCTAGCAGAATTCACTATAGGTTACTATTTTCATGGACCCTGCATTGCAGTTAACCCCTCTCCTTTAGGCCCTGAGATGGCAAGTGTTCTACTGACTTCCAAACCTCATGCCTGCAGTTACCTTGAGCTGCCTTGTCACCTGATCCCTCCCTCCTGTAAGGCCCCTGGTCCTCTGCCTTCAGACACTTGTGCCCTAAGAGGGGGTAGATCTAATTTGGTCCACGGATTGTTGCTGCTGCTGCTGCTAAGTCGCTTCAGTCGTGTCCAACTCTGTGTGACCCCAGAGACAGCAGCCCACCAGGCTCCCCCATCCCTGGGATTCTCCAGGCAAGAACACTGGAGTGGGTTGCCATTTCCTTCGCAAATGCATGGAAGTGAAAAGTGAAAGTGAAGTCGCTCAGTCGTGTCCAACTCCTAGCGACCCCATGGACTGCAGCCTACCAGGCTCCTCCGTCCGTGGGATTTTCCAGGCAAGAGTACACGGATTGTTAGGCACACACAATGTCCTTATAAAGGGTTCCATAAAGAAATACATTTTTTTTTTTTGTATTTGAGGAACACGGAGTGCCCACTCTAAAAGAATCAAAACTCACATTGAAAGGTTCTGAGAAGATCTGAACTCAGAATTTTATGAAGCACAGGATCCTTCCCCTCCCCTGTGCAATATCTAGTGCTCATCAGGGCCTTTGCATCCTGTGGGGCTAAATGTTCTGGGAAATAATGGAGTAGTAACATGTTTACCTTTAGAAAATTCCCGTCTTCACCTTCTTACTTACTGCTTGTAGGACCAGGAAAATCGAGAAAGAGCAGCTAAATAACTCAAACTGAATCTCCACACTGTGGCAACTTATAACATTAACTGTTTCACAGTTTAAATGAAGACTCTGTTTTATTAGAGCTAGTATCACCTAAAAAGTGTCTCTGAATCTGCTACTTTAGATGAGTATAAAATACATACAGAGCAAAATCAAGGAAGACATTTTAAATTAGAACTAGTTTAAACTATTTAAAAAATGTAAACAAACAGTTTGGGGTACAGCACTATGTGTAAATAAGCTCACTTTTACTGCAGTAATGACATATCCTTTAGTAAAGTTTCAAGAATGTTATATGAGAATTTAAATCTCTGAATGTGAATATATATTTGCATTAACTAGAATGATTATACATGTTAATCCAAAGTGAAGAATAAAGAACATTTGTTTAGCTAAAATATGTTTATTATATTCAAGCTACCATCCAAAAGACTCCCATTTTTACATATAAATAAATCCAGAATTTAAAGATTATATAAAACAACATTAAAATCTAAGACTTTTTTTTCTTTTTTCCATCTTAGTTTCGGTTTGAATTACTCTTTCTCTCAGTGTTATTTATTTTATTTTTTATTTTGGAAAGAACATGTGACATGAGATCTACCTTCTTAAAATGTTAAGTGTATCAGGTATTATTGTTGACTCTAGTTACACGGCTGTACCCAGATCTCTAGAGCTCACTCATCTTCCTTGACTGAAATTTCATGCCCTTTGATTAGTGAGTCTGCTTTCCCCCTCTTTTCAGCCTCTGGCAACCACTGTCCACTCTTTGACTCTGTGAATTCCAGTATTTCAGTTCCCCCATATACATGGAACCATGCCATATCTATCTTTCCGTGATGGATTCATCTCACTTAGCATAATGCCCTCAAGCTTCTTCCATGCTGTTGCCTGTTGTATCACCTTATTGTTTTAGGGTGGAATAATATTCCATTTCATGTATATGTTATATTTTCTTCATTCACTGATTTTACTGATGGACACTTGGGTTATTTCCATATCTTGGCTATTGTGAATAGTGCTGCAATGAATACACAAGTGCTAGTATCTCTTTGAGATTCTGATTTCCATTCCTTTGGGTAAATACCCAGAACTGGGGTTGCTGGATCATATGGTAGTTCTATTTTTAATTTTTGGAGAACTTCCATACTGCTTTTCATAGTGGCTGCCCCAACTTGCATTCCCATAAACAGTATGCTTGCTTTGTAACTTTTTACTGAAGGCTGATGCTTTGTATGTGTGTACATATTATTATAAGAACCACCACAACGGCAAACTTCGAACCCCGCCCAATTCCTAAGACAAACACAAAATCTATAAACTTAGCAGGTCTTGTCTTCTGCAAGGTCTATGGGCTTTGTGTTTGTCTCAGGAACTGGGCGGGGTTAGAAGCTTGCCATGGTTGTGGTTGCTATCAGTGCACCACTACACCTCTGTGACCTGACTGTGGATGTGTGTACTTCCCACAAGCTCCTGCCCCATCTCCAGAAGGGACACTGTCTTCTCTTCACACATATCCCTGCCCTTTCCAGGGACGGGCTTCTCTTTTACTCTGTCCACTCCTGCAGTGCAGTTTCCAGGGCTGTCCATCAGTGAGTGCCTTTTGTGGTTTTGGTGCCCTTACCTTTCAGATCTTAAGGCTTTTGTTCCTCAGGGGAGCTGTATCTCAGTGATTCTATGCCTCTGTCATCTTCAGTGTGATTACACAGGAGATCTTTGGTGCTTACCGTTTGCCCACTCACAGCCGTTGCCATCTCTGAACTTCCTAAAGAGATTCAATAAATGCAAGCATTTGATTGCATATTCCTTCTTTCCCCCAAGTCTGGTAGTATATGTTGACTTAACAGAAAAACATGTTAGTGTGACTGCTCAAGAATAATGTTTTTAATTAAGAGGAAGCAAATTGCCCAGGCTCATAAGTCCAGTTTGTATGCTTATCAAATTTAATCAGAACTTCCCACTGTACCAGCTCTTATTACAGAATTAGACTGAAATTCTCCAGAGAAAATATTCATCTTGCAAGGTTGCAATTTTATTTTTGTTTCATTTTCTCTACAGGTCACTCCAGAAATAGTAGATAATGCAATAATAATCTACTCTGTAAACTTTCTTAAATCCACTTTCCAGCCTTAGTCTCCTTGGCTCACACTGAATAGTTAGGGACAGTCTTTGTAGATGTAACACAGACATACACAAAAACGCACACTTGCTTGCATGCACACCTGTTCATACTTTGAGGAACATGGCCTACTTAAGGCCCGTTAACTCCAGTGAAGCTTAGTATCCCAGAACCTTAGTGTAAGCAGCTTCCTCCTCTTTAGCAGAGCTATACTGTAACTAACCTTAAACCAGGCACCCCATGTTCTACTCATCTCCAGCAGAAGCACACTTTTTAAATATTTTGATCACACCATACCTTGCTTAACCTGTTGTATCTTTCCATAGATCAAATAAAAGGAAATGAAGAATAAGTAATTAACAGATGACCAGATCACTCTGTAGCTTCCCCTTCAGTAATCTCACAAACAAACTGTGTCAACAAACCGTGTGAACAAGATAGCATCTAAAGAAAGATCACGAGAAGTCAGCAAGCCTGCACACACTGTGGGATGGTGATGACTCTGATCCCCATTTCAGTGATTAACTGAGATTACTTCCCTTTCCATTTAAAAACTTTCATGGCTGAGCAGAATCTTCCAAGTTGGTTTTTGGAGACACTGCATCTGCCTTCTCCTCAGGTTGCAGGCTTTCTTATTAAATGCAACATTATCCATTTTTACCAACACTTGCCTCTCAAGTATTGATTTTTGAGCAGTGAGCAGCTAGAGCTGAGTTTGGTAACATTATGGTCAATGCTTAGACTGATGAGCTCAGTTTTGATATTAGTTCTAATCTTCCTTTGAGGCCCACATCTTAGATTATGTTTTCTTTGACCTGGCTGGGAAGAGCTTATTGGGGACTTCTCTAGGCCTCTATGGTGCCAGAGCAAGCCTCTGGGATGCAGGAAACACCTGACACTGTGCTCATTTCCTTAGGTGAAAAGGAGGGACAAGTGCAATACCAAAAAACATAATTGCTTTAGTGGCCTGTTTACTTTCAGTTGCATCTGAAACTTGGGTTTAGGTTCTTCAGGAGTAAGGAGTGGTCACAGCTTCCCCTGGCTATGAAAGGTACTCCCCCAAATGCCCTCTAAATGTCTTGCTGGCATGATCCTAGATTCCCTGCATGGCTAGCCTCTCCTCAAGTTATTCAGGACCTTGAACTGCTGCCAAAATTTAAAGCAAATTGCATCTTAGCAAATTACTCAACTTCTCCATGGTCAGTTCTCTCTGGATAATGGGGTTAAGAGTTCCTGAGTCATACAGTTTTTATGGGAACTGAACACAGAGCACTTAGAGAGGGGTCTGGCCCATAGCAAGCTCACAGTAACTATAATTTCTGCAGCTACAATAACTGTGGTTACTACTGATGCTTCTCATCACAAAGGCCCTCAACAATTTCTTCTTGTACACAAAATTGAACACAAACCCCTGGCTAAGACTGTGAAGTCTGTGCCAGCTGCCTCATCTCTCTGCCAGCCTCATGTCTCTCCTGTCCTCCACAGCAGCCCAGCTCTGTCTGTCCTTCACCCCCATGCCAGTCTATGAGCCACTGTCTGCCAGCCCCACACCTCCCCTCCCCATGGATCTCAGTGCTGAGCTGGGTCCCAGGTCACAGGCTGCCTCCCTGCTGCTCCCAGATCCTGACTGTCAGGGTACTGGTTGGAAGGCATGTGGGTTGGGGGACTGCAGCCCCCTGCTTCCTATTCCTGTCAGTGGTGCCTGGAGAAAAGGCCCTTCACTGTGTCTGCAGCAGCTGAGCCAGCATCTAGCCATTCTGGTGCTTCCAGAACCAGCCTCAAGGCATGTGATCAAAGACCCAGTCAGCAGAATGTCTGAGGGCACCATCCTCAGGCCACTGGACTCACCCCCACCTGCCTTTTCCCTGTGCAGCGGGTGGCCACTTACACTGTCTGGCTTCTGCATCCTGGTTACGTCCCTTAGGTTATACATTCCCTTGCGTTTCCCAGATGAGACCTTTGTTTATGCCAGCCCCTTGGCTCCCCTGGTTCAGACAGTAAAGCGTCTGCCTGCAGTGCGGGAGGCCTGCGTTTGATCCTTGGGTTGGGAAGATCACTCGGAGAAGGAAATGGCAATCCACCTCAGCACACTTGCCTGGAAAATTCCATGGACTGAGGGCTACAGTCCATGGGGTCACAAAGAATCGTCCACGACTGAGCAACTTCACTTCACTTGGCTCTGAGGGTTTTCCCCTCTCTCCTACCCTCTCCCTCCTCTGCCCCAGGGCTGGCTGCTGAGTCATCCTTCAGGTATTGGCTCTAAAGTCTTCCCTGGTCTCTTCATCTAAAAGATTCTCACTTCTTTGTACTTAGTGTATCCTTCACTAGTTTAATTCTTATTATTTCTCCAAATTAACAACTACTATTTGCATCTAGATTAAGGTTTATAAGGGCAGCAAAAATATTTTTTTTTTTCATCTTTAACTTCACAATCAAACAGTGCCTAGAACACAGCAGGTAATCACTAGACATGTCTCCAAGGAGTAGGTGCATTCCTATCACCTTGTGACTCAGAGCTCTGAAACTCCTTTCCAGGACCTGCTGCTCCTCCTGGTAAACAAAGAACAAACTGAACTGCATTTGCTGTGAATGTTACTTTCTCTGGGCGGTTGAAATGCAAAGCTTTTTGCTCACTAAATATTAAGAATAAAACTTATAAGGTTACATTGCATTGTTAATCTTTTAGGGAATCTACAGAGGTAATTTTTTCCTTTTGCACTTTACAAAATAAGATTAATATCACTAAAGCAGTTAACCTCCCAGAGTATATCAATCAGTTTTGACAAGCACAGCCACCAGGGTCCCCAGAAAACTGCGTTATGCTGAATCATGTTTCTTATCATGGTCCCACTGTGCCCCTGGGTGTCTCTCTTAGCAGCATGAAGATAGGGAAAGACATTTTTATTTTTCACTTTATTCTTTTAATCAAAGGATAATTGTTTTACAGAATTTTGTGGGGTTTCTCATACATCAACAAGAATCAGCCATAGGTAAACCCGTGTCCCCTCCCTCCTGAACATCTCCCTCTCCACCCTTCTAGATTGTCACAGAGCCCCTGCTTGGGTTCCCTAAGTCTTCTAGTTGCCACAGAGCCCCTCTTTGGGTTCCCCAAGTCTTCTAGATTGTCACTGAGACCTTGTTTGGGTTCCCTAAGTCTTACAGCAAATAGGGAAGGATATTTTAATCCATGGCTTCAGTGAAGATTAATGTGTCTGTGCTCTTGAACATTTCCTGTTTTTAAATTCAGAGAATTTCCCTTCATAATATTTGCCTTCTTTATGAAGTCTGGTCTCACAAACCACCAATCTGATTTTCATCTTATAACATTACTTATCTCCTGTTAGGTTATTTTATGTAAACCACATTGTAGCAACCCACTTTGAGAGACAACTAAGTGTGGAAGATGGTGGAGTCAACCAAACATGTGGAATGGCTACACCAAAACTGTTTCTCACACTAGTGGAGATACTGTGAACAGTCCAAGTTGTCAGTAATGCTCGCCTTTGTCTAGTGGGGTGGAGGGAGACAGCCCAACAATCTATGGTTTCCTTCTCTATAAGAGGCTGGGTACCTACAACTTACCTTAGAGTTTTCTTCTCCCCACACCTTTCCATTTCCCCTTTTTTGATCCTTTCATCCTAGGATATCTCAACAAATGTCATTTGTATGATGGTTCAAATACCCCTCAAATGTTAATTACTCTCAAACATACATCTCTAATCCTATAATTGCTCTCTTCCTTTCTGGTTCTTCTCTTCCCTGGAGTGTGGCCAGTGCCCTCAGTTTTTTCCTCCAAGGATTCACCAGAGATGCATTCCCTCTGTGTCACTCATGTCTTCTCCCTATGACAAGCACCTCACTTGTCAACCCACGTGTTGTTCACTCCACTCTGCCTTATGTGTGATGGGTCATTGAGGCAGGTCCTCACACATTTCCAGGTGTTCTTATCTCTTGACCCAGGACTAGGATTGATTTTTTTGGTTCATTAGAGACTGGGACAGCCAATAAAAGGCTTCATTTATGATGTGGGACACCCTAAGACTCTGTACAGCACTGAGCTACACTTCAGATGATGGCTGCGCTGTCAAGTGGGAGGTTTGTGAACACCTGAGTTCCCACCAACCAGGGATGGACAGGAAGCATTTGCAAGGTACAAACTTTGCTGCTTTAATTAACTAGTATTTGAAGGTGGCTTATTACCTTCATGGCTTATCCTGTGTTAAACTCATTTATGTAAATGACCTTCACCTGTTCCAAAGTCCATATGATACATATATGCTGCTGCTGCTAAGTCGCTTCAGTCATGTCCGACCCTGTGTGGCCCCATAGATGGCAGCCCACTATATATATATATATGACTTCATCAGGTCTTAGTTGTGACGTGCAGGATCTTTTTGAGGCAGTATTTGGCTTTATTTATGCTGTATGGGCTTAATTGCTTCACAGCATGTGGGATCTTGGTTCCCTGACTAAGTTCAGGTTCCCCGATCCAACCGATGTCCACTGTATTGCAAGTCAGACTCTCCAGCACTGAACCACCAGGGAAGTCCCAAGTCCATGTAATTTAAGTATAGAGCATACTCTACACTTATTTTTTAAATTAATTAATTTTTTTCATTAACAGATAACTGATTTACAGATTTTTTTTGGTTTCTGCCAAATGTCAACATCAATCAGCCATAGATATACATGTGTTCCCTACTTCTTGAATCCCCCTCCTATCTCCCTCCCCATCCCACCTCTCTGGGTTGTTACAGAGCCTCTGTTTGAGTTCCCTCAGGCATACAGAAAACTCCCATTGCCTATGTATTTTACATATGGTAATGTAAGTTTCCCAGAGAAGGCAGTGGCACCCCACTCCAGTACTCTTGCCTGGAATATCCCATGGACGGAGGAACCTGGTAGGCTGCAGTCCATGGGGTCGTTAAGAGTCTGGCACGACTGAGCGACTTCCCTTTCACTTTTCACTTTCATGCATTGGAGAAGGAAATTGCAACCCACTCCAGTGTTCTTGCCTGGAGAATCCCAGGGACGGGGGAGCCTGGTGGGCTGCCGTCTATGGGGTCGCACAGAGTCGGACACGACTGAAGCGACTTAGCAGCAGCAGCAGCAGCAATGTAATTTTCCATATTACTCTCATCTCACATGCTAGCAAAGTAATGCCCAAAGTTCTCCAAGCCAGGCTTCAACAGCATGTGAACCATGAATTTCCACATGTTCAAGCTGGATTTAGAAAAGGTAGAGGAACCAGAGAACAAATTATCAACATCCACTGGATCATTGAAAAAGCAAGAGAGTTCCAGAAAAACATCTACATCTGCTTTATTGACTACACCAAAGTCTTAGACTGTGGATCACAACAAACCCTGGAAAATTCTTCAAGAGATGGTAATACCGGATCCATCTGACCTGCCTCCTGAGAAATCAGTATGAAGGTCAAGAAGCAACAGTTAGAACTGGACATAGAATAACAGACAGGTTCCAAATCAAGAAAGGAGTACGCTAAGGTTGTATATTATCACCCTGCTAATTTAACTTATATGCAGAGTACATCATGTGAAATGCTGGCCTGGATGAAGCACAAGATTGTAAAGAGAAATATCAATAACCTCAGATATGCTGATGAAACCACCCTTATGGCAGAAAGTGAAGATGAACTAAAGAGCCTCTTGATGAAAGTGAAAGAGGAGAGTAAAATGTTGGCTTAAAACTCAACAATCAGGAAACTAAGTTCATGGCATCTGGTTTCATCAGTTCAGTTCAGTTCAGTTCAGTCACTCAGTTGTGTCTGACTCTTTGCGACCCCATGAACCGCAGCACGCCAGGCCTCCCTGTCCATAACCAACTCCCGGAGTTCACCCAAATCCATGTCCATCAAGTCAGTGATGCCATCCAGCCATCTCATCCTTTGTCGTCCCCTTCTCCTTTTGCCCTCAATCTTTCCCAGCATCAGGGTCTTTTCAAATGAATTAGCTCTTTGCATCAGGTAGCCAAAGTATTGGAGTTTCAGCTTCAACATCAGTCCTTTGAATGAACACCCAGGGCTGATCTCTTTTAGGATGGACTGGTTGGATCTCCTTACAGTCCAAGGCACTCTCAAGAGTCTTCTCCAACACCACAGTTCAAAAGCATCAATTCTTTGATGCTCAGCTTTCTTCACAGTCCAACTCTCACATCCATACATGACCACAGGAAAAACCATAGCCTTGACTAGACGGACCTTTTTGGCAAGGTAATGTCTCTGCTTTCGAATATGCCATCTAGGATAGTCATAACTTTCCTTCCAAGGAGTAAGTGTCTTTTAATTTCTTGACTGCACTCACCATCTGCAGTGATTTTGGAGCCCAGAAAAATGAAGTCTGACACTGTTTCCACTGTTTCCCTATCTATTTGCCATGAAGTGATGGGACCAGATGCTGTGATCTTTGTTTTCTGAATGTTGAGCTTTAAGCCAACTTTTTCACTCTCCTCTTTCACCTTCATCAAGAGGCTCTTTAGTTCTTCACTTTCTGCCATAAGGGTAGTGTCATCTGCATATCTGAGGTCCCACCACTTCATGGAAAATAGATGGGGAAACAAGAGAAACAGTGAGAGACTTTATTTTGGGGAGCTCCTAAATCACTGCAGATGGTGACTGCATCCATGAAATTAAAAGATGTTTGCTCCTTGGAAGAAAAGCTATGACAAACCTAGACAGCATATTAAAAAGCAGAGACATTAGAGATTTAAATATGGCAGAGGAGTAGATGGACATGGAGTACATCTCTCTCCACGGATACATCAGGAATACACCTTCAGACACAGAAGTGCATGCAGAACACCAGCCAAGAGCAGACAGGAGGACCTGACCAGTGGAAAATAATATATAGAACCATGCAAAACTGGTAGGATGAAGGAACTGGGGGGAAAAAAACAGGAGTGTTAGTAAGACTGGTCCTACCGTCAGCAGGTGGGAGAACTGAATCAGGGGTCAGATTCCCACATCAGGGCAATTGTCTGAGTCAGAGGAGAAACATTTAAGGCTGAGAGTGAAACAGCTGATCTGTGGCAGCGTAAATTGAATGAGACTCAGACAACCCTTGCTATAGCCATACATATGCCAGGCAGGAACGCGGGTCTCCTGGAAGGGACAGCGACTGGGAGCTGGAGTTTAGGGACTGTGCTTCAATCCCAGGGTGAGGGCTGCTGTTGACTGTGGAGAGACTGATTGAGGGGATGTGAGGGAGGAGATTGTGGTGGGAAATGCGTGCAGAGGAAAGCCAGGCACCCATAGAAGCAAGACGATACTGGTGAGTCACACATAGCAGGTGGAGCCATCACCACAGCCTCTCTCTCCCCACATGCCAGCATCTGCAGCTGAACTATCCAGAGGCTGGCCCATCAAATGCCTGACACACTGAACTATAGATTAGGACCCCACCCAGGATGCCCCTTTAAGTGCCTAAAGACTGGGCAAAGAGGCCTTCTGATAATCAGCTACAAGAGGCTCGAAAAAGGACTCTGATAGGGCCATGACTCCTGTGGCAGAGGCAGTCCATGTCCCTGCACACTTGGTGTCGCCAGGTTCCCCGCAAGCCAAGCAGCTGTGCCAACATCACGCTCAACCCTCACTGGGAAGAGCTGCCACAGGGGAAAAAAAAAAAAGTCTTGTGTTTATGTGCACAGGGTCAATTCAGTCATGTCTGACTCTATGCCACCCTGTAGACTGTGGCCTGCCAGGCTTCTCTGTCAGGGAAGGGGGTTCTCCAGGCAAGAATACTGGAGTGTATTGGCCAATACTGGTCGCCATACCCTTCTAGAGCACTATATTTCCTGCTGCCCTAGCCACCAACTCCCTTGGGTACCTGGTGCTGCCAGAACCTCTGCAACCAAGCAACTGCACCATCTCCATACCTGGCCCTCACAGGGGCAAACGCAAGTCCTCCAGAGCAACCTCAGGACAAACCCAACTGGACAACCCACAGGTGGAGGTGGAAATAAAACTACAATTGAAACCCAGGAGCAGAGTGACTAAGGAAGAAGACCCCAAACCTCCCACCAGCTGTATAAGCTACAGATTAAATCCACACAATCCACTAGGCAGACTCTGGGTCTGTGGAATATATAAAATGTCATTGAGCTCCTACAAAAGAAAACACACTAGTTCTGATAGCTGTGGACCTTGGAGGCAAGAACACACAGGAGTAGGACCAGGTTAGAATCTGAGCTGCTCCACAACAATTCCAGAGATCAGCACAGTGTTGGATGGCATCCAAGCTAGGTGTTTTACTGTGACTCCCAGTGAAGGATAGGACTCTGACAGCAGTGACTCAAGAAAAACATTTATTATTCCTATGTTTTGACTTGTTCTGTAGATTCTTTGGATTTTTTTTTCCCTTTTCCTTTCCTTTTTTTTTTTTAAAACACTTTCTGTTGTAGTTGTCAGTGTTATTGCTACTATGAAAACGAATTAAATTTTTGAGTTTTCTCTTTTTTTTTCTCCCTCAGTCACATTTTTTTATTGTAGTTATAAACCTCTGCCTCTATGATGGGCTTTTGAAGTTCTGTAGAGTTTTCCTTTTTTCTCTCTTTCTTTTTTTAATTTAATTTTAAAAACCTATTATTATTTTTTCTACATTTATTCCTTTGTTTGCCCTTCTTACTGTTCTTTTCCCCATGAAGTTAATCTTTAATGTATACAAATCTTCTTCATCTACCTCTATTTATCTTTGCATATCTGTTCTTTCTTTCATTTCCTCTCAACATATTTGTTAGTTTTGTTTTCATTGCTTTATTCTGCAATTGGCATCTTGTTTTAGTTTTATTTTCCAGTTTGTGCTTTAGTTAGTTTTGTTTTTAACTGGTACATGTAATTTTTGATTTCCTTTGTTCACCAGGTCAATCTACTGTACTTTATTTCAGTTGGACTGTTTTGACTTTAATTTTGGGTGTATATGTATATGTGTATATTCCATTATTTTAATTATTATTTCCCTGATTTTGTAACTGCCATATGTCTGGGGTTCACCTTTGGTTTCTTGCTTTTGGGTATTTGTCATAAGCTCACTTAATGCCATAACAAACCACTTGTGGAATGTTTTGTTCCTGACCAGAGATCAAGCCCTGAGCCTTTGGAGTGAGAGCACTGACTCCAAGACCTTAGACTACCAGGGAACCAACCATAGGGAGTATCAGATACTATGAACTCACACAAAGGAAACCACTTGAATAGAAGACCTGGCATCACCCAACCATCAGTAGCACCCTGTGCAGGACACCTCATCTAAACAACAAACAAAGAAAAATTATAAACTAAACCATCAGCAGACAGGATTACCACCTCGTTCAGCCTTGCCCATCAGGGGAAAAACAAACAAAGAAAAACTCAACATGAATTTTACCCTATACAAAGCTTACACAAACCACTAGACCAACCTAAGGAACACAGAAACCAAAAGGAAGAAAGAATTCAACCTTGAAGCCTGGGAAAAGGAGATCTCAAGCAGAAGTTAAAAAAATAATAATTATGAAAAGGCAGAGAAATACTACACAAATGAAGGAACAAATTAGAAACACAGAAGTCCAACTAAATGAAGAGGAAATAGGCAAATTACCTGAAAAAGAATTCAGGAAAAATGATAGTAAGGATGATTAAAAACCTTGAAAACATAGGGAAAATGCAAGAATGAATTATCAAAGACCTAGGAGAATTAAACAAATAAATGTACAGAGACAAACAACACAATTACTGAAATTAAAAATACTCCAGAAGGAATCAATAGCAGAATATTTGAAGCAGAAGAATGAATCAGTGAGCTGGAACATAAAATGGTAGAAATAACTTCTGAAGAGCAGAATAAAGAAAAAAGAATGGAAAGAACTAAAGATAGTTTCAGAGACCTCTGGGACAATATCAAACACATCAACATTTGAATTATAGGGGTCCCAGAAGAAGAGAAAAAGAAAGGGTGTAAGAAAATTTTTGAGAAGATTATACTTGAAAATTTCCCCAACATGGAAAAGGAAATAGTCAATCAAATCCAACAAACATAAAGAGTCCTATATAGGATAAATCCAAGAAGAAACACCCCAAGACACATAGTAATCAAAAGACAATCACTAAACACAAGGAAAAAATATTAAAAGCAGCAAGGGAAAAGCAACAAGTAACATACAAGGGAAACTCCATATGTTTCACAACTGATCTTTCAGCAGAAACTGAAACTTTCTGCAGGCCAGAAGGGAATGGCAGGATATATTTAAACTACTGAAAGGGAAAAACCTGCAACCAAGATTACTGTACCCAACAAGGATCTCATTCAAAATTGATGGAGAAATAAAAAGCTTTCCAGACAAGCAAAAGATAAGAGAATTCAGTATCATCAAACCAGCTTTAAAACAAATGTTAAAGGGACTTAAATGGTCAAGAAATACAAGAGAAGAAAAAAGATCTACAAAATCAACCCCAAATAATTAAGAAAATGTCAATAGGAACATATATATCAATAAACACTTCAAATAGAAATGGATTAAATGCTACAACCAAAAGACACATACTGGCTGAACGGATATGAAAACAAGACCTATATACACGCTCTCTACAAAAAACCCACTTCAGACATAAAGACACATACAGACTGTGAGTGAAAGGACAGAAAAATATATTCCATGCAAATGGAAATCAAAAGAAAGCTGGAGTAGCAATCCTCATATCAGATAAAATAGACCTTAAAGTAAAGAATATCACAAGAGACAAGGAAAGGCACTACATAATGATCAAGGGATCAATCCAAGAGGAAGACATCACAATTGTATATATCTATGCACCAAACATAAGAGCACTTTGATACATAAGACAAATAATACAAACATAAAAGGAGAAATCAGTAGTAACACAATAATAGTAGGAGACTTTAATACCCCACAGACACCAATGGAAAGATAATCAAAACAGAAAACCAATAAGGAAACACTAGTCTTAAATGGTACATCAGGTGAGATGGATTTCATTGATATCTTCATAACATTCCATCCCAATGCAGAATACACATTCTTCTCAAGTGCACATAGCACATTCTCAAGGATAGATCACATATTGGGTCACAAATCAAACCTCAGTAAGTTTTAAAAAATGAAATCATATCAGGCATCTTCTCCAACCACAATACTATAAGACTAGACATCAGTTAAAAGAAAAAAAAAAAAAAGAGACTGTAGGAAGCACAACACATGGAGAGTAAACAGTATTTTTCTAAATAGCCAACATGTTACTGAAGAAATCAAAAGGGGAAAAAAAATTATTTTTCTAGAAACAAATGACAATGAAATCACAATGTCCCAAAACCTACCAGTTCAGTTCTGTTCAGTTCAGTCACTCAGTCGTGTCCAACTCTTTCTGACCCCAAGAATCACAACATGCCAGGCCTCCCTGTCCATCACCATCTCCTGGAGTTCACTCAAACTCACGTCCATTGAGTCAGTGATGCCATCCAACGATCTCATCCTCTGTCGTCCCCTTCTCCTCCTGCCTCCAATTCCTCCCAGCATCAGAGTCTTTTCCAATGAGTCAACTCTTCACATGAAGTAGCCAAAGTACTGGAGTTTCAGCTTTAGCATCATCCCTTCCAAAGAACACCCAGGGCTGATCTCCTTCAGAATGGACTGGTTGGATCTCCTTGCAGTCCAAGGGACTCTCAAGAGTCTTCTCCAACACCACAGTTCAAAAGCATCAATTCTTTGGCGCTCAGCTTTCTTCACAGTCCAACTCTCACATCCATACATGACCACTGGAAAAACCATAGCCTTGACTAGATGGACCTTAGTCAGCAAAGTAATGTCTCTGCTTTTGAATATGCTATCTAGGTTGGTCATAACTTTCCTTCCAAGGAGTAAGTGTCTTTTAATTTCAAGGCTGCAGTCACCATCTGCAGTGATTCTGGAGCCCCCCAAAATAAAGTTTGACACTATTTACACTGTTTCCCCATCTATTTCCCATGAAGTGATGGGACCAGATGCTGCAAAGTAGTTCTAAGAAGGAAGTTTATAGCAATACAATCCTACCTCAAGATACAAGAAAAACAAAGAATAGACAACCTAATTTCACACCTAAAACAACTGAAGAAAGAACCTCAACAACAACAACAAAACAAACCAAAATTAGTAGAAGGAAATAAATCATAAAGATCTGAGGAGAAATAAATGAAAAAGACAAGAAAGAAGCTATAGTCAATATTAATAAAACTAAAAGCTTGTTCTTTGGGTACATAAACAAAATTGACAAACCTTTAGTCAGACTCATAAGGAAAAAGAGAGAAGAATCAAATCAACAAAATTAGAAATTAAAAAGGAGAGGTTACTTATTCTATGAGGCCACCATCACCTTAATACCAAAACCAGACAAAAATGCCACAAAAAAGAAAACTACAGGCAAATATCACTAATGAACATAGATGCAAAAATCGTCAACAAAAATCTAGCAAACAGAATCCAGCAACATATTAAAAAGATCATACATCATGACCAAGGGGGCTTTATCCCAGTGATTCAAGGATTCTTCAATATTCACAAGTCAATCAATGAGACATACCACATTAATAGATTGAAAGATAAAAACCATATGATTATCTCAATAGATGCAGAGAAAGCCTTTGACAAAATTCAACATCCATTTATGATAAAAACCCTCCAGAATGCAGGCCTAGAAGGAACATACCTCAACATAATAAAAGCCATATATGATAAAACCACAGCAAACATTATCCTCAATGGTCAAAAATTGAAAGCATTTCCCCTAAAGTCAGGAATAAGGCAAGGTGCTCACGCTCACCATTACTATTCAGCATAGTTTTGGAAGTTTTAGCCACAGCAATCAGAGCAGAAGAAGAAATAAAAGGAATCCAGATTGGAAAAGAAGAAGTAAAACTCTCACTGTTTGCAGATGACATGATCCTCTACATAGAAAACCCTAAAGACTCCACCAGAAAACTGCTAGAGCTAATCAATGAATATAGTAAAGTTGCAGGATATAAAATTAATACAAAGAAATCCCTTGCATTCCTATACACTGAGAAAATAGAAAGAGAAATTAAGGAAACAATTCTATTCACCATTGCAATGAAAAGAATAAAATACTTAGGAATATATCTACCTAAAGAAACTAAAGACCTATATATAGAAAACTATAAAACACTGATGAAAGAAACCAAGAGGACACTAATAGATGGAGAAACATACCATGTTCATGGATCGGAGGAATTAATATAGTGAAAATGAGTATACTACCCAAAGCAATTTATAGATTCAATGCAATCCCTATCAAGCTACCAACGGTATTTTTCACAGAGCTAGAACAAATAATTTCACAATTTGTATGGAAATACAAATAGCCAAAGCAATCTTGAGAAAGAAGAATGGAAATGGAGGAATCAACCTGCCTGACTTCAGGCTCTACTACAAAGCCATAGTCATCAAGACAGTATGGTACTGGCACAAAGACAGAAATATAGATCAATGGAACAAAATAGAAAGCCCAGAGATAAATCCACACACCTATGGACACCTTATCTTTGACAAAGGAGGCAAGAATATACAATGGATTAAAGACAATCTCTTTAACAAGTGGCGCTGGGAAAACCAGTCAACCACTTGTAAAAGAATGAAACTAGAACACTTTCTAACACCTTACACAAAAATAAACTCAAAATGGATTAAAGATCTAAATGTAAGACCAGAAACTATAAAACTCCTAGAGGAGAACTTAGGCAAAACACTCTGTGACATACATCATGGCAGGATCTGCTATGACCCACCTCCCAGAATATTGGAAATAAAAGCAAAAATAAACAAATGAGATGTAATTAAACTTAAAAGCTTCTGCACAACAAAGGAAGCTCTAAGCAAGGTGAAAAGACAGCATTCAGAATGGGAGAAAATAATAGCAAATGAAGCAACTGACAAACAACTAATCTCAAAAATATACAAGCAACCCCTTAAGCTCAATTCCAGAAAAATAAACGACCCAATCAAAAAATGGGCCAAAGATCTAAATAGACATTTCTCCAAAGAAGACAAACTGATGGCTAACAAACCCATGATAAGATGCTCAACATCACTCATTATCAGAGAAATGTAAATCAAAACCACGGTGAGGTACCATTTCATGCCAGTCAGAATGGCTGTGATCCAAAAGTCTACAAGCAATAAATGCTGGAGAGGGTGTGGAGAAAAGGGAACCCTCTTACACTGTTGGTGGGAATGCAAACTAGTACAGCCACTATGGAGAACAGTGTGGAGATTCCTTAAAAAACTGGAAATAGAACTGCCTTATGACCCAGCATTGCCACTGCTGGGCATACACACCAAGAAACCAGAATTGAAAGAGACACGTGTACCCCAATGTTCATCGCAGCACTGTTTTTAATAGCCAGGACATGGAAACAACCTAGATGTCCATCAGCAGATGAATGGATAAGAAAGCTGTGGTACATATACACAATGGAATATTACTCAGCCATTAAAAGTAATACATTTGAATCAGTTCTAATGAGGTGGATGAAACTGAAGCCTATTATCAGAGTGAAGTAAGCCAGAAAGAAAAATACCAATATGGTATACTAATGCATACGTATGGAATTTAGAAAGATGGTAATGATAACCCTCTATGCAAGACAGCAAAAGAGACAGAGATGTCTAGAACAGTCTTTTGGACTCAGAGGGAGAGGGAGACGGTGGGATGATTTGGGAGAATGGCATTGAAACATGTATAATATCATAGAAGAAATGAATCACCAGTCTCGGTTCGATGCATGATACTGGATGCTTGGGGCTGGTGCACTGGGATGACCCAGAGGGATGGTATGGGGAGGGAGGAGGGAGAGGGATTCAGGATTGGGAACATGTGTACACCCATGGCAGATTCATGTTGTTGTATGGCAAAACCTATACAATATTGTAAAGTTAAAAAACAATAATAAAATAACATTTTTAAAAAAGGAAGAAAAAATTAAAAAAAAAAACATATTTAGAAAAAATTTAAAAAAAAAAGAAAGAAAACCCAGAGATAAATCCATGCATCTATGGACCACGCATATTGTCTTTAACAAAGGAGGCAAAAATATACAATGGAGAAAGGACAATCTCTTTAACAAGTGATGCTGGGAAAACTGATCAACCACTTGTAAAAGAAAGAAACTAGACCACTTTCTAACACCATGCACAAAAATAAACTCAAAATGTATTAAAGATCTAAATGTAAGACCAGAAACTATAAAACTCCTAGAGAAAAACATAGGCAAAACCCTCTCTGACATAAGTCACAGAGGCATCCTCTATGGCCCACTTCCCAGAGTAATGGAAATAAAAGCAAAAATAAGCAAATGGAACCTAATTAAGCTTAAAAGTTTTTGCACAATGAAGGAAACAATAAGCAAGGTGAAAAGATAGCCTTCAGAATGGCAGAAAACAATAGCAAATGAAGCAACTGACAAAGAATTAATCTCAAAAATATATAAGTGGCTCATGCAGCTCAATACCAGAAAAATAAAAGACCCAATCAAAAAATGGGCCAAAGAACTAAACAGACATTTCCCCAAAGAAGACGTACAGATAGCTAAGAAACACATGAAAAGATGCTCAACAGCACTCATTATCCAAGAAATGCAAATCAAAACCACCATGAGGTACCATCTCATGCTGGTCAGAATGGCTGCTATCCAAGTCTACAAACAATAAATGCTGGAGAGGGTGCAGAGAAAAGGGAACTCTCTTACACTGTTAGTGGGAGTGCAAACTAGTACAGCCACTATGGAGAAGAGTGTGGAGATTCCTTAAAAAACCAGAAATAGAACTGCCATACCACCCAGAAATGCCACTTCTGGGCATACACACCAAGGAAACCAGAATTGAAAGAGACACGTGTACCCCAATGCTCACTGCAGCACTGTTTATAATAGCCAGCACATGGAAGCAAGCTAGATATCCATCGGCGTATGAATGGAAAAGAAAGCCATGATATATATGCACAATGGAATATTACTCAGCCATTAAAAAGAATACATTTGAATCAATTCTAATGAGGTGGATAAACCTGGAGCCTATTATACAGAGTGAAGTAAGTCAGAAAGAAAAACACCAATACAGTATATTCAAAGCATATATGTAGAATTTAGAAAGATGGTAATGATGACTCTATATGTGAGACACTTAAAGAGACACAGATGTAAAGAACAGACTTTTGGACTCTGCGGGAGAAGGCAATGGTGGGATGGTTTGAGATAATTGCATTCAAACATGTATATTACCATATGTGAAATAGATCACCAGTCCAAGTTTGATTCATGAAACAGGGCACTGCAAACCGGTGCACTGAGCTGACCCTGAGGGATGGGATGGGGAGAGAGATGGGAGGGGGGTTCAGGATGGGGGACACATGTACACCCATGGTTGATTTATGCGAATGTGTGGCAAAAACCACTACAATATTTTAAAGTAATTAGCAACCAATTAAAATAAATTACTTTTTTAAAAAAGGAGAGGTTACAACAGACCGCAGAAATTCAAAGGATTATAATAGACTGTTATCAACAAAAACATGGCTACAGAATTGATAACCTGTAGAAATAAGATTCTTAGAAAAGTTCAATTATCCAAAACTGAACCAGGAAGAAATAGAAATTATGAACAACCCAAATACAAGCACTGACATTGAAGCTGTGAAATTGAAACTCTCCCAGATAACAAAAGCCCAGGACCAGATGGCTTCACAGAAGAATTCCAGCAAATATTTAGAGAAGAGCTAATGCTTATCCTTCTAAAACTCTTCCAAAAAATGGGAGATTATATACAGACTTCAGATTATACTACAAAGATACAGTTATCAAGACAGTATGGTACTGGCACAAAAACAGAAATATACAGCAATGGGACAAAATAGAAAGTCCAGAAATAATCTCATGTACCCATGGACACCTTATTTTTGACAAAGGAGGCAAGAATATACAATGGGGCAAAGACAGCCTCTTCAATAAATGGTGCTAGGAAAACCGGACAGCTACATGTAAAAGAATGAAATTGAATACTTTCTAACAGTATACAAAAAGATAAACTCAAAATGGATTATAGACCTAAGTGTAAGACTAGAAACTATAAAACTCTTAGAGGAAAATGTAGGCAGAACACTTTATGACATAAACCAAGCAAGATCCCCTATGACTCACCTCCTAGAAAATGGAAATTAAAAAAAAAAGTAAACAAGTGGGACCTGATTAAACTCAAAAGCTTTTGCACAGCTAAGGAAACAATAAGCAAGGTGAAAAGACAACCCTCAGAATGGGAAAAACAATAGCAAATAAAAGAACTGACAAAGGATTAATTTCCAAAATATACAAGCAGCTCATACAACTCAATGCCAGAAAAACAACCGAATCAAAAAGTGGGGAAAAAAACCTAAACAGACGTTTCTCCAAAGAAGACATACTGATGGCTAACAAACACATGAAAAGATGCTCAACAATGCTCATTATTAGAGAAATGCAAATCAAAACTACAGTGAGATATCTCACACCAGTCAGAATGGCCTTCATCAAAAAGTCTACAAACAATAAATGTTGGAGAGGGTGTGGAGAAGTGGGAATGCTCTTGCACTGTTGGTAGGAATGTAAATGGATACAGCCACTATGGAAGATGGTATGGATATTCCTTAGAAAACTAGCAATAAAACCACCATATGACCCAGAAATCACATACCTAAACATATACCCTGAGCAAACCAAAATTGAAAAAGACACATGTATCCCATTGTTCACTGCAGCGCTATTTACAATAGCTAGAGCATGGACGCAAACTAGATGTCCATCAACAGATGAATGGATAAAGAAGCTGTGGTACATATACACAATGCAATATTACTCAGCCATGAAAAGGAACACCTTTAAGTTAGTTCTAATGAGGTGGATGAACCTAGAACCTATTATACAGAGTGAAGTGAGTTAGAATGAGAAAGATAAATATCATATTTTTATGCACATATATGGAATCTAGAAAAATGGTACTGAAGAATTTATTCACAGGGCAGCAATGGAGAAACCGACATAGAGAATAGACTTATGGACATGGGGAGAGGGGAGGAGAGGGTGAGGTGTATGGAAAGAGTAACATGCAAACTTACATTATCATATGTAAAATAGACTGCCAACGGGAATTTGCTGTATGGCTCAAGAAACTCAAACAGGGGCTCTGTGTCATCCTGAAGGGGAGGAAGATGGGAGGTGGTTCAGGAGGGAGGGGATATATGTATACCTATGACTGATTCAAGTAGAGGTTTGACAGAAAAAAAAATTCTGTAAAGCAATTATCCTTCAATTTTAAAAAAGTACATTAAAAAAAAAAAAAAAGCAGAGACATTACTTTACTTTGCTGACAATGGTCCATCTAGTCAAAGCTATGGTTTTTCCAGTAGTCATGTATGCATGTTATAGTTGGACTATAAAGAAAGCTGTCACCGAAGAATTGATGCTTTTGAACTGTGGTGTTGGAGAAGACTCTTGAGAGTCCCTTGGACTGCAAGGAGATCCAACCAGTCCATCCTAAAGGAAATCAGTCCTGAATATTTGTTGGAAGGACTGATGCTGAAGCAGAAACTCCAATACTTTGGCCACCTGATGAGAAGAACTGACTCATTGGAAAAGACCCTGGTGCTGGGAAAGATTGAAGGCGGGAGGAGGAGGGGATGACAGAGGGTGAGGTGATTGGATGGCATCACCAATTCAATGGACATGAGTTTGAGCAAGCTCCGGGAGTTCGTGATGGACAGGGAGGCCTGGAGTGCTGCAGTCCATGAGGTCACAAAGAGTTGGACACAACTGAGCTACTGAACTGCTGTTGTCAGATCTAGCGTGACTTTTGTGGGAAAGCTCATTGTCCTTTTATATATTCCATAGATAACAGAGTCTGCCTAGTTGATCATGTAAATTTAATCTACAGTTTGTACAGCTGGTGGGAAGGTTTTGGGTCTTCTTCCTTAGCCACACTGCCCCTGGGTTTCAACTGTGGTTTTATCTCCACCTTGACATGTGAATTTTTTACTGGGTGAGTAGTCCTGAGGATGACCTGGAAGGCTTGTGTCTGCTGCAGTGAGGGCCAGATGACCCAAGTGCAACTTCTTGGGCCACAGGGTCCCTGGCAGCATTGGGTTCTCAGGGGAGCCAGTGGCTAAGGCAGCAGGAAACATGCGCTCTAGAAGGGCATAGCAACCAAGTCTTGTTCTTGCCTGGAGACTCTTACAGACAGAGAAGCCTGGCAGGCCACAGTCCACAGAGTCACAAAGAATTGGACATGACCAAAGCAACTCTGCAAGCACAGATGCAAGATTTTTTCTAGACTCTGGCAACTCCGTCCCAGTGGGAATGAGGCATGGATGTGGCACAGTTGCTTGGATCATGGGGACCCTTGCAATGCCAGCTATGCAGGAGTGCTGGCGGCTATTGTCACAGGGGATATGCTGCTATTAGGGCTTTTAATAGTCTGTGACAGCTCTGCCCCGGGGAGGATTGAGAATGAAGCTGGTTTAGCTGCTTGGGTCATGGGGACCCTGGTTGTGCCAAGTGTGCATGGACACAGAGTGCCTCAGCCACAGGAGCTGTGGCCCTATCAGAGTCTTTTTCTAGCTCCTGGTATCTGGCAATCAGAAGGCCTCTGTGTCTGGTCCTTCTCTGTTGCTCTGCTCATTCAGGCACTTAAAGGGCCCTCTTGGCTGGGGTCCTACTCTGTTGTTCTGAGTGTCAGGCACTTAAAGGGCCATCCTCCCTATTGTTCAGCTGCCGATGTGATGCTGGTGTGTGGGGAGAGAGAGGCTACAGTGATGGCTCCGCACCCTCCACATGACTCAGGAGTATCGCCTTGCCTCCATGGCTACCTGGTTTTCCTCCACAGGCATTTCCCACCACAATCTCCTCTTTCCTGTCCCTTTGGGCCATCTCTCTGCATTCAGCAGCAGACCTCACCCAGGGTGGTATCAGACCTCACCCAGGGTGGTGATACCACCACCAGATACCACCCAGATACCTCCACAATCGTTACGCTCCAGCTCCCTCCCAGCCACTGTGCCTTCTAGGGGACTTGCATCCCTGTCTGGCCTACGTACGGCAAGAATTATTTGTGTGATTCTCACTGCATTTAGACTGTCACAGGTCAACTGCTTCACTCTCATCCTCAAATGTTTCTCCTCTGTCCCAAACAATTGCCCTAGTGTTGGGGCTGGACCCCAGCTTCAGTTCCCCCACCTGGCAAAGGCAGGTCCAGTCCTACTTACTCTTCTCTTTTCCTCCCGACTTCCTTCGTCCTACCAAGTTTTGCATGGTTCTATGTATTCTTTTCTGGGGATCAGGTTCTTCTGCCCATTCTCAGCTGGTGCTGCAAGCTCTTCTGTGTCTGAAGGTGTATTCCTGATGTAAACATGGATGTACTCCACGTCTACCTAATCCTCCTTCTTGTTCCTCCATCAGCATCCTCTACGTTTTAAACCACACACAAGGTCATTTTACCCAGTAGTTGCTCAAAAACAAGGTTCTTTGAATTGACACATGTTCAATAAAACCACACATAACAAAGTTTAGAAAAATGTGTATGTTGTTGACAGAAAAAAAATAATGCACAACCTAAAAGCTGGGAATTATGTTTTATTTGGTGAACTTTCTGAGCACATCAAGCCAGGGAAATAACCTCTCAGCTCCGAGGGACTGCTCTTAAGAAGTAAGGGAAGAACCAGAATATACAGGAATTTTTCAACAAAAGCCAGATAGTTGGAACATCAAAAGATTATTGTTAATGAAAGAAAACTAGATATCTCAAGCTATGAATTTAATGCTTCTATATGTATGGGAAGATGCAAGAGTCTGGGCTTATTGAAATCACTCCTTTGATATAAACTTTAGCTCTCTGGAGACTGTATCCCATGCTTTCCTGTCCTGAGTCCACTGGGTACACCAACAGGCTGGGGTGACTGAGGGCATGATGGCTGCAGCATTCTTTGTTTACTGATATGTCAGGTAACATTTTTCACTTGTGGGTGTGTTCTTAAGGAGGTAGAAAAAATTCCTTTCTAACTGCTGACGTGAAACATGTGGTATGGATACACTGGTGATTTCTGACAGTGTTCAAAATGAAACTAAGTGAATGCACTCTTCAGTTCAGTTCAGTCGCTCAGTCATGTCCAACTCTTTGCGACCCCATGAATCGCAGCATGCCAGGCCTCCCTGTCCATCACCATCTCCCAGAGTTCACTCAAACTCACATCCATTGAGTCAGTGATGCCATCCAGCCATCTCATCCTCTGTCGTCCCCTTCTCCTCTTGCCGCCAATCCCTCCCAGCATCAGAGTCTTTTTCAATGAGTCAACTCTTGACATGAGGTGGCCAAAGTACTGGAGTTTCAGCTTTAGCGTCATTTCTTCCAAAGAACACCCAGGGCTGATCTCCTTTAGAATGGACTGGTTGGATCTCCTTGCAGTCGAAGGGACTCTCAAGAGTCTTCTTCAACACCACAGTTCAAAAGCATCAATTCTTTGGCGCTCAGCTTTCTTCACAGTCCAATTCTCACATCCATACATGACCACTGGAAAAACCATAGCCTTGACTAGATGGAACTTTGTTGGCAAAGTAATGTCTCTGCTTTTCAATATGCTATCTAGGTTGGTCATAACTTTTCTTCCAAGGAGTAAGCGTCCTTTAATTTCATGGTTGCAATCACCAAGTATTGGGTATATTTTACAAAATGAAAACTAAATTGTACTGCTTTTACAAAAAGAGAGCTTTTATTTTCCTGACACAGCTATTTCTCAAGACAATAAGAAATATTTGCTTTATTATATTAAGGGATCATTTGGCTTACAAAAAGGACAATTATCATTTATTAAAATGTTTTATAAGTTTGATATGAAATTAACAGAGTCAAATTTTGAAAGCAGTAATATCTAGGAAGTGAGCAGCAGTTTTTATCCAAGGAAGTCAAAGTTCCCGTTTAGAATGCATTTATGTACCTGTTATGTTATGTCCCATGCTGAAGGGATGTGAAAATTCAACAAATATCCAATTGAATCTGGAAAGATCCAAGTAGGGTAGGCTTAGGCCCAGCATAGGCTGGATAGAGAGGAGACTTCTTGCACAAGTGTGCCCCCAGGAAGAGAGATCTGGTAGCTTGGCCAATGGAATTTCTGTTAGAATGAGATGGCCAGGCACCCATCAGGTTATTAATTCTTTTGGATCTTCTGTGTATAAATCTATTCCATGGAAACTACATGTCAAGGTAGAGGAAGCAAGCATTGAAAGTCATTATACAGAGTCATAGAATGAGAATCAGGAATACAATATGAAGTCAAGAGCTTGAAGCTGATTAGAAAGCAGTTTTCTGGTTTGCTTTTCTATCTCCTTTTATCTCCTGACAAGCTGCCAAGGAATTCCCCAGACACCTTAGAAAGAAAAGACCGTTTCTTACTCTGCAAAGACATGAAAAGTAGTGTTTTTATTTTCAGTGTCACAGTATACCTTCATAAAAGCAAAATCATTTGAAAGAGACTAATAATATCAGTACATTTTTATTTTTTGTCTCCAGCTCCTGACACAAAGTTCCTAAATCCCTTTGATTTCCTGAGTGATAGGAGTGTCTTTTATTCCAGTGAGGAGACTCTTGGTGGGCTCCTGGATGACTTCAGTATGGGGATTAGTCACCAGAAAGACCAAACCGTGATTAGGAGCTTGGAACTTTCAGTCCCACCTCCCATCCTCTGAAGTGGGGAGTCGGGGTGGGGGTGGGGAGGTGTGGGGGTAAAGATTGAATTAATAACTGATCATGTCCACCCATTGAAGGATTCACACAGATCTCTACAGATTTCTGGGAGCTTGAGGTCAGTTAACAAATCTGGATGCTGAGAGGATGGCCCACACCAGGCCTATGGAGAGTGAAGTTCCTGTGCGAGGGACACTTCCGGATGTGCCTCCATATATTTCTTCATCTGATTGTTAAGCCATATCCTTTATAATAAGCCAGTAAGTATATTTCCCTGAGTTTTGTGAGCCATTAAAACAAGTATCAAGTCTGGAGAGGACACTGTGGAAACCTACCATTCGTAACCAGCTGGTCAGAAGCATAGGTGGCATCTAGGATTTGCACCTGGAGACTGAAGTGAGAGCATCTTGTGGGGTTGAATCCTCAGCCTGTGTGTTCTGCACTAAGTCCAGGGAGTTTGTGCCAAGACTGAATTGTAGGACACCCAGCTAGCGTCTGAAGTGTGGGGAAACAGCATACACATCTGTTGTCAGAAGTGTTACAAGTGGAGGAAACAAGTTTTTTCTAATTTGCTAAGAAATTAAACAAAGATTCAAAGCTGAGCTATTCTGATATCACACAACCTCAGTTTTCTTATGATTTAGGAAATATAAGTGACCATTTTCCCAAATGACTTTTTTTTTTTTTTTGAAAGGAACAGTAGTAGTCTCTCTGGAATAATGCAGGCAGCAATTTACTGCAGGCAGTGATTTAATTTTGAGATCTTTCTCAGTTGTTGTTATCACCTTTGCAAATCTGTGGCTGGATTTCACTCCACTATTCCAACTTCTCTCCTGGTTTATTGACGGCTAGGTACATTCCAGATGGTTGATGGGGGAGAGACCTCAACACCTGATCAGATGATGTCTCTATCAGGCCTTCCAACAAATTCTGCGATGACTCCTGGAAACTTAATTTGCTGAGTTTTCTTCAGATACAGCAACTCTGTGTGCAGATTAAATGACTAAGGGTTTTGTTTTTGCTTTTTAACCCTCCCAGGGGAATAAATATTACAAACTAAAATCATAATAGAAAATATTATGTTTTATTGATACTGAATTGGAAAACAAGTTTATGATACTTATTTGCCTTGGTTCACAAGTCCTCATGTTACTTTTAGAGCAATAGAAGTAAGGCATCACCTAAATCTTATAATTATGGTCATTGCCAGGTTAAAAAAAAAAAAAAACTAGATTATGAAATGTTTCCTAAATTTAGTCACTGATACAAGTTGTACATTGATATAATACCTTATTTAAAATATGTGCTGGTTTTGTGGATTTATGTGTGGTTATACATTATTGTTCAAAAGTGTTTTTTAAAGGCATAGCCTGAAAATAGCTGTCAAGATGTTTAAGACCTTAGACAATCTGAAACAATTTGAGGTGAGAAGGAGGTCAAGACACATATATGTTCTTTCCACCTTAACTAAAGGCAGGATCCTGAACACTGTTGCAATGTTATTCACAAGATGATTTATCTTTTATGTTCCTAATAACTGTATCCTACCATCCACTTGTTCTACATAACTGAATCACCTCTTCAGTTTTCCGTGTAAGAGCTGAAGGGAAGGAGGAAGATGCTCCAAGCTGGCCACATCCAGCAGATTGGGACCTCCTGGGCCAGGTCACCACCATTCCTGCCCCTTGACTGCCCAACCACCATTGGCATTTTCCACAATTCATCACTAGCTTCCCTGGCTTCTGGTGGTGCACACGAAACTGGGTAAACTCACATGTGTTTGCCAAGTGATTGCATGAATTTTTAAAAATTGAAAAAATAATACTGGATCCTTAAGACTAAAAGAATAAAACAAGGATTACAAAGTTTTAAAATATATATAGTAATACAGTGTCCATGGAAATACAAGATTAGCATTGGACTGCACACTTTCTATTCTGCCAAGTTGTTTAAAAAAAATAACAAACCATCCCATTTACTATAGATATATTTACACATTTGCACAGGTAGTGATTCTAAAACTTTGGAAAACACTTTGCATTTTCCTTGTGTTTCCTGAGTTTTCTATTGGCTCTTAAATATCACAGAGCTGTGAAAACTTCTGTATAAGTTGTACATTGTCACCATGAGAAAGTACGACAAACACAGTGGTTTGAAACAAAACAGATTTATTTATCTTGTAGGTCTGTAGGTCAGAAGTTCAATGTGGTCTCGCTAGGCTAAGACCAAGGTCTCCGTTATAGTCAAGGCAAGGAAGTGATTTCCTTCTTTCCCAGTTTCCTGAAGGCCTTCCTTCATCTGGAAGCTAACAATGAGCATCTTTCGGACTCTTCTTAAGATTGTCATATCTCTCACCAGCTGGGGAAAGTCCTCTGCTTTTAAGAACTTTTGAGATTAGACTGGAGCCCGTAAGGACCACCTCCCCATACTTTGACAGGTAACATAGTCACAGGATCAGGGTTTCCGGACAAGGATTTCTTTGATGAGGAGCATTATTCTATGAACCACAGTTCCTTACATGGGCCCTGCTAGCGAATGCCTGGATTAGATTCCTGAAAAGGGAAGGTGGTCAGTGGACATAGTCTGAGAAGTGGAGGAAGGAAAACTGGAGAACCAGAAAAACCTGGTGGCTGATTTCCTTTCAAAATGTTGCCTAGTGACTCCTGGGAAAATCATCTGGCTTGATTTGTGACCCATCATACAAGGTTAGGATTTGCACTGTGCTTCTTTGAAATTCATTTTTACATCACCAGATCCACAGATTGGCATAATATTTGTGGCATAAACAGAAACAAAACTTAGACCACCATCTTTCCTTGTCCCAGTGTCTGAGCAAAGTGTCATCCAGGACAGACGAATGGTGGCAGGCACGTTTGCCCAGCTTTCGGCTTTGCAGTCATAAGCAGATACAGCCTCCCTAGAAACACCAGCATGAAACATCCTGGATGCTGCAGGGCCCCCGAGTGTTCAGTTCAGCCTTGGTGTTAGTTCTTCCTTCATGTAAAGCTCTTATCTTCTTTTTTAGTACATTTTGTTTCCTTCAATTGTGATTATTGGTTGAACAGAGAGAATTTAATTTGCTTAATTATAAAAGAATGTCTTCCAGATTTTAATAGGTTTTAAAAAGTAGATATGTCATATAAAGAAAATGTGTCATTGATTATGTATATTGCACTCAAATGTAATTCTACATTTTGAGATAGTTCTATACAGATCCTAACGTGTCACATATTTCATTGCAATAAAATTCCCTTATTTTTTCTTACATTTTATTATTCCTGTTATACAATACAAAGGTACTGAATGTACTGTAAGATTTTGATGGTTATTTTTTTTTCACTGCAGCCTTGCAAAGATTTAGTTGCATATTCATAACCACTGGTGACATGGTGCCAAGTGCTGAAACAATTATTCAGTGAATTCTTTGCATGACACTTCAGGGGAAATGATAGAAGTGCTGAAGCTGGGTTCTATTTTAAGACCTTTAGCTGATGATCATTAGTATTTCATAAAGGAACATTGCACAGCTATGGAAAGGTTCAAGACGATGAGAAATGAAGCACAGATGATTAGATAGAAGGAAAAATAATATAGAGTATGGTGAAGACTGTTTTGTAAACACTATCTTTATGATTGAAATCATTCAATTCTAGAATAAATACTCCAACTTATGTTGTAAAAGTTAGTGTTTGTACCTATTTCATGAGAGCTAATATACAACCCCTAAAGATCTTATCTATTAAGTAATATAGGAAAAAGAAAAGCCATCATATTGAAATGTTGTTCCAACTGACAAAAAAATGATAAGCAAAACTTCTTGTCTCAGCAGAAACTGAGACAAATGAGTTTAAAGTTTTACTCAAGTTCTCACAGGGCTTCCCAGTGCCTCAGAATCTGCCTGCCAATACAGGAGCCTCAGGAGACTCAGGTTCAGTTCCTGGGTCAGGAAGATCCCCTGGAGGAGGAAATGGCAACACACTCCGGTATTCTTACTGGAATAATCCCATGGACAGAGGAGCTTGGTGGGTGGCAGTCCGCAGGGGTTGAAAAAAGTCAGGCATGACTGTGCAACTGAGCATGCACGCACCCAAGTTCTCACAGGTGGTAGTGCTAACCAGAAATCCAGTCTTCTCATTTCTTCCCCTGCAATTGTTCTAGTGGGTTGTGCTGCAGTCCACAGAAACATGCTCTTTATTGTGCAATAATCCCTGTTGCAATATGAGTTCATTTATCACAGTTCATTCTAAAGGAGATCAGCCCTGGGTGTTCTTTGGAAGGAACGATGCTAAAGCTGAAACTCCAGTACTTTGGCCACCTCATCGAAGAGTTGACTCATTGGAAAAGACTCTGATGCTGGGAGGGATTGGGAGCAGGAGGAAAAGGGGACGACAGAGGATGAGATGGCTGGATGGCATCACCGACTCAATGGATGTGAGTTTGAGTGAACTCTGGGAGATGGTGATGGACAGGGAGGCCTGGTGTGCTGCGATTCATGGGGTTGCAAAGAGTTGGACATGACTGAGCGACTGAACTGAAGTGATCACAGTGAAAAGCAATGACAAGAGAAATTTAGTACTCAACCATTTAACCAGTTTTCCTTTGCATATTTGTTCAAACAATATCTAAGGAATGGGAGAACATGATTCAGACAAGACCTTTTTTAAAGACAAGCTTATTCTCTGAGTTAGAGCCAATATCTTCTCATGAGCTGAGAAGAACTACACTGGAATTTTGCTTCCCAGCAGAAACTCATGATTCCCATCTCTAAGAGAAGGAAAAGAGGCAAAGCAAAATCAGCTCATAATGATTTCTTTAAAAATTACTAATTTGATTGTGGTATGAATGACATATAATATTTGCACATATTTAAAAGATAAAGTTTGAAGAATTTTAACATATGTATGGACCCATAAAACCATAACCTCAATCCAGACAGTGAATAGACTCATTGGGCCCTTCATGTGAAATGAAATTTGCTCAGTTGTGTCTGACTCTTTGCAACCCCACAGACTACACAGTGCATGGAATTCTCAGGTCAGAATATTGGAGTGGGTAGCCTTTCCCTTCTCCAGGGAATCTTCCCAACCCAGGGATCAACCCAGGTCTCTTGCATTGCAGGTGGATTCTTTACCAGCTGGACCCTTCATGCCTCTTGGTAAATCCTCCTTTCCATCACCCTTTACTGACACTCCCTTCAGCCTCTAGGACCCAGGCATTTGCTGCTTTCTGTCACTATAGATTATTTTTAGTTACGAGAATTTTATGTGAATGGAATCATAACCTTTGCAATCCTTTTTGCCTGGCTTCTTTCCCTCAGTATAGCTATTATGGGATTCACCCCTGTTGTGGCATACATCAAGATGTCATTTCTCGTTATTGTTGAGTAGTATTCCATTGTATCCAAAGAATGAGGAATACATTGCTGTGTATCAGGCTTCTCAGGTGGCTTGGTGATAAAGAATCTGTTATCAATGCAGGAAATGTGGATTTGAACCCTGGGTCAGGAAGATCCCCTAGAGAAGTAAATGGCTATCCACTCCAGTATTCTGGCCTGGGGAATCCCGCAGACAGAGGAGCCTGGTGGACTACAGTCCATGGGGTTGCAAAAGAGCTGGACATGACTTAGTGATTAAACAACAACAACACCACATATAAAATTAAGGGTAAAAAAAGTAAAGTAGGAAAAAGAAAGCATAATATGCTCCTATTTATCTAAGAAATACATATAGAAAACAACGGAAAGAAAACCAAAATATATTTTAAGTAGTTGTATGTTAGAGAAGAAAGGGAATGGAGCAGAGAAAATGGTGACAGAGTAGATTTCTTTAAATATACTTTATACATGTGACTTTGTAAACATAAAAATATTTGATGTAAACATGAAACAAATTTAAATTTAAAAATTTGCACCCATACAATAAAGGCAAAAAGAAACAAATGAACCCGTGACACACTGATAACATAACTAGACAGTGACTCCAAAATACAGTTGACTACACATTCATGCAGGGAAAATTCCAAAGACAAAAAAAAAATGAAGACAAAATAAGGCTTAAAATGTTTTCACTAATAATATTGCTGCTGCTGTCCTATAGTTATTCTAAGGCTGAGGGTATAACCAACAGGACCCTGTGGGCCTTCCTAGAATAAGAATCCCCAACCCTGACAAGTCCTCCTCCTGCCTTTTGTCTGTAGAAAAACTTTAGTCAAAGAATAAGTTTAGTCAGAGAAGTGAGAAAATGTGAAAGAAAGGAAAACAGTCAAGCAAGACAAAATAATAATACTTTAGCCTTTAAACAAAGTCAGGGATCTTTAGCTCTTCAAGTGCTGTAGATAATATTAAGACATGTCTTTTGAGCTGTTTTGCAGATAATGAAACCCTCACCAGGTGGAAGAAGTTAAGTGTATGCTACCTACAAGGATATAGAGCCCAGAACAGCTAGAACCAGAAGGTCAGTGATGTTGACTCCCAATTACCTCATAACCAGCCAATCAGAAGACTGTCCATGAGAGGATCACACACACCCTCCCCTCACCCTACCTTTTAAAACCCTTCCCTGAAAACCATTGAGTAATTCAGGTCTTTTGGGCACTAGCTACATGAACTTCTCACCTGGCCTCTGCAGTGTGCATGGAGCTTTATTTCAGTGCAACTTGGTGTCCGTAGATGGCTCTTATTGCCTACGGGCCAGGGGACACAAGTTTGATTCAGTAACAGTAACTGCATATTGTGGGACAAAGCAAATGGGTAAATTGTAGTGGAGTTACAAAGATGGTTCTTCAGCATGAGAGAAAGATGAAGGTAAGATAAATTACATTAAAAAAATAGTATATAACCTGAATTTAAACTCTAAGATAAAATATATCATGAACTAATACAAAATGGATATGCATTTCCTAGGTCTCTCTGTTCACTGAAAGAGAAACCAATTCAGTCCCAACAGTCCCCTCTAAGATCAAGATTGTGGCCTGTAAGTAACATTTCCCTTTAAAGGATACCAGTGCTCCTGGAGCAACAAAATACAAAGAAAATATAAGGGAACTAAAAATAACTGTGTGCACGCACAGTTGGGACAAATCATGTACAACAAGATACAGAAAGAACACAAAACCTACCAGCTGCCCCCTTTGAGGAGCCGGGAATACCACCAAAGCACCAGGCAAACCACCTAAGCCACGTCTCCAACCCAGTCGGACCCACAGGTCTGCCTCTACCCTCACCCTATTTAAGAGTTCACCTCCTCCCCGCTCAGGGAGCAAGGAAGGGAAACTGTTACTTGTTTTCCCTCCATTGTGCTGCAGCATGAGTCCTAGCAAAGCCCTGCCTGAATTCTTGGTCTGGCCTCTTATCAATTTCTATTGATTAAAGAGTCTAAGAATCCTGGTTGCTAACAGATTGAAACACATCCGCTAGGTAAAAACACATGAGTATATACTGTTACCTTAGCAACATGGAAGGTTTCACAATAATAACCTCCGTGAAACTGCTGGATGCTATGGAACCAGTTAGTATACTATATATTGAAGACAATAAGAAATTACTCTTCACTGATTTTTTAAAAAAATTTACTATCTTCAAATATATAGTCAATATTCAAATGTTCTTGATTGTTTCATGATTTTTTTTTACACTTACTCTAAATAAAGATTGAAATAAAGTACATGTCTTTGTTCAATGTATGTTTTCAGTTCAGTTCAATTGCTCAGTCGTGTCTGACTCTTTGCAACCCCATGGACTGTAGCCTACCAGGCTCCTCCACTCATGGAATTTTCCAGGTAAGAGTACTGGAGTAGGTTGCCATTTCCTTCTCCAGTCCATCAAATGTAATGTATGTCAAATATATAAAAATGTATGTTTTAAGTCTCTTTTAATCAGTGGGATCACTTTTCTCTGTTTATCTTGGCACTTTATTCATGGAAGATGAATGAACTTACCTTGAAAAGTTTCCTATAGTCTGGATTTGTTGACACAAGTCATTAATATCTTCCTCTGTTCCTCATGTTTCATGGAAATAGGTTATTAGATCTGGAGATGATAAGTTTACATTTGACTTTCTTTCCTTTTTTGTTAAGATAACTTCATGAGTGGCGGCATATAGCTTTAAAACTAACTGGTTCCATAGCATCCTGCAGTTTTGCTGAGGTTGTTGTTTTGAAACCTTCCATGTTGTTAAGGTATCAGTATTTATTTACTTACGTGTTTAAATATAGTTCCCTGGTGGCTCAGACGGTAAAGCATCTGCCTGTAATGCGGGTAACCAGGGTTCGATTCCTGCGTCAGGAAGATCCCCTGGAGAAGGAAATGGCAATCCACTCCAGCACTCTTGCCTGAAAAATCCCATGGATGGAGGAGCCTGGTAAGCTACAGTCCATGGGGTCGCAAAGAGTCGGACACGACTGAGCGACTTCACTTTCACTTTAAATATAGTGAATGTGTTTCAATATGCTATCAACTGAGGTTCTTGGACTCTTCAATCAACAGAAATTGATAAGAGGCCAGAAGGATTGAAGGCAAAAGGAGAAGAGGGCAGCAGAAGATGAGATGGTTAGATAGCATCACCAGTTTAATGAACATGAACTAGGGCAAAGTCCAGGAGATAGTGAGGGACAGGGAAGCCTGGCTTGCTGCAGTCCATGGGGGTCCTAAAGAGTCTGATACAACTTAGCGACTGAACAACAAAAAGTTCATTGATTTAGGCATGATTATTTACAGATAAAATCTTGTGATGTTTGGGACTTTAATAATAATCAAATAATCAAAATAATCCAGGGTGGGAAAGGGGAGTAGTATATATGAAACAAAATTAACCATGAGTTCAAAATTGTTACAACTGGGGATGATAACTAAAGGGTTCACTATAACATTCCCTCTAGAATTTTTATAATAACTTTTAAATAAAGCAAATCAAAACATTAAAAAAAACTAAAAGAAAATATCCTCTCAAATAATATACAAATAAAAGACAATGTAATACATTAAATACATCAATACATCAATACATCAAATACATAAAAATAAATGAGATAATAATGATATTTTTAAAGTAAATTCTTTGCTCACTATTGAGATTGCTAGGGTACAAGCTCATTATTTGTGAAAATCTGTAAATACTGAGAGAAAACATTGTATAACCGAGTAATTTTTGCCTTGTTGGAGGTTTATAGGAACATAGCATCCATACCTACTCAAAGAGCTGCAAGAACAAAGGATTACAACACCAAGAAGCTTGCAACAGTGAACGACATTCCTTCCCTTTTTAATAGGAGTCTAAATTCTAACTTGGGTAAGATGGTCTTTGAGATAGTAGGCCACCTTCTTCTTGGTGCGCTGGCTTTTCAGATGAAATCAGTATTCTTTGCCCCAGTAGTCTGTCGATTTATTGGCCTGTCATGAGGTAAGTAGTACAACCTGGACGTGGGGAAATAGAATAACAGGTAACAAAAGTAGGAAGTAAATAATTTCCAAAACTGTGTTTTGTAAACTCCAGTGAAATAGTGGAACTGGCAGCATCAGTGGCTGATAAAAACCATTAGGTAAAGTGTTGCTAAGAACTTTGTAAAGTATGAAGTGAGTTCATGGCACTTGAACCTCTTTCTTATTCTTAATGTTAGTCAACAAGGGGCAACCTGGCAGGGTGTGCTTCTGATACGATGCAATAGAAAGCATTCTGCCACTTATAAAGTATTCCTAACCGTAAAGCTGGACTATAGCCTAAGGAAGACTCTCTATGGATCTACCATCAGCTTCAGAATATGCAGGAGGAAGCAGTAATTCAAATCCAAAGTATAAGATAAATCTTAGCACAAGGGATGCAATTTCTTTAACAAAGGCATAGTACAGTAAAGGGGGTGGGGTGTGGGTGTTCTTGAGGAAAAAGGCTCAGGAGACCTGCAGGCCGTATGCAGCATGGGCCTTGCCTGCATCCTGATTCAAACAGTCTAATCTTTAAAAGACATCTTTATTCTTTGTAGGACAATCCAGGAAACTTGTACATTAATCAGATATTAGATAAAGATGATAAGGAATTAATATGTTATTTTAGGGGGTTGTGATACTAGTGTTCTGCTTTTGTTAAACAAACAAAGCCATCATATCATAAAGATACCTACTTAAATATTTGCAAGTGAAATGAAGTGGTGTTTGCTTTAAAATACACCGGCCCTCCCCAGAAAAAGTGGTAGAAGAAAGAAGAAACGGAAAAACTAATTGAACACGTGACACAGGAAGAGTAGAAAGGAAGTGGTTTTTGGAGCCACTTGAGTTCTCGATGGTTCAGTGTTCTGTGCAATCAGCTTACAACATGTTTGAAAATTCCATTAAAATTTGAAAAAAGAAAAAAAACTACTTCTTAGTTCTTCTTTGTTCAATATGATATATCAGTTACCAAGTGTTACAAGAGCATAATTAATGTTCAGTTTTCTGCTTTTGGAAAACATATGTAAATCAAATTCTGAAATTAATTTTGCTTTTTTCTTCATCCTTATGGAGCTTAGAGTCATATTTTTATTGCACCATACAAATGTTTTCAGAATTCCAAGAAGCAGAGTATACGTTTCATCTGGCAAAGAGCAAGCAGCCTCATTTATAAGGATATGTTTAAAGTGATTAAAGTACAAATGGATGTACTGGAAGCTAGTAAGTGTGAATGTTGGAGCAGTTAATGAAAAGAGTCTTTAGTGGGGTTTGTATATAAAAGAAAGGAAAATAAAAAGAAACTCATTCCACATTCTCACCTTAGCCATGGAAAACCTTTGTGATGATTCATTCTATGTTCAGATTACTTATTCACGGAAAAGTCCTGAAATGCCATCACACCAAGTGCCTAATGACTTATTAATCACTGAACGCTCACCGCAGTCTTGGCTGCAGACTTTGGTCTCTGCACTGGGAGGGCTGGAGAAGACAGCCTGTCTTAGATAAAGGAGGATAAAGCCCCCCAGACACGGGACTGTCCAGACCCCTGCTTTGTTGATGAGACTGGGCCACCGGTCTTGCTGACTCCAAGCTCATGAAGATGTGAGAGGACCAGAGAAGACATGCTAAGTGAGATTCTTTTTAAATGGCTGCTTTTCCTCCCGGTTGATGTGTTTGTGTCTTAAACCATGGGAAAATGAATTCCACAAACAAGTTTCTCGGGGTCCATTCTTCCTACCATCGTGGGATCTTGCCGGGTAAGACGTCTGCAGTCCTCTGAACTGGCTGTACAGAAGCAACTGGCACGTGAGTCTAGGAAATAGAACTCAAAACCGGCTACAAGCATATTGCTCCTTGGCAACTGAAACAGGTCTAATCTGCTCTGGGGAGAGCCCAACCTCTGCAGTGATTTTTCTCATCGGCTCTGCTCCTGCCCCTGTGTTAATCAGTTCTGCAGAGCTGCCGCAGAGAAAGTACTGGAGCGCGCTCACCTGTGCACGAGCCCCGGACCTGTGGTGCCAGAGAAGGACGTGTCTCCCTTTCAAAAGCAGCAAAAAACACAATGATCCATTTTATCAGAACTGAATTTTTTATTTTTAACTAAAGGGAGAGGAGGGGAAAACTGACAATGTAATAAGTGTATCCAAGGGCTTCATGGAGTCTATTTCTCTTTCCCTCCTGTCAGACAAACTGTACTTCCAGAGAGAAGCAGGGTATAAGGGTTACTGAACTCAGGTTTGGCTGCTCCCTGCTCAAAAGCCAATAGTCGAGGGGCAAGTGTTAGTAGAAAGGAAAGGTGCTTTGTTCAGAAAAGTCAGCAACCCAGAGAGAAGCTGGACTCTTGTCCAGGGACCAACTCTGAAGATTATGCTCAGCCAGGACAATTTTAAATGGAAAAAGGGGAAACAATCTTAGTTAATCATTAAGGTGGGAGGTTGGATTCATTATCATTTTTCCATTGTGTGCAGACCTGCTGACTTCTGCTTATCTTCTTTTGGATGCTGTCTTACCTATGTGATCTGCGTGCAAATTTACTAAGGGGGTAACCGAGGGTAGAGAATTAGTCATTCTATAACTACATAATTCTTCATTCTTACTCTGTTTAATCCAGGAAAGAAGTCAAAGATTAGGCAAGGTGTTGTGCATATTCAGTAGAGCAAAATCAGGAGTTAGGTTAAGGTTAAAATGTTTGGTTAAAAGTTAGGTTAAAATGTTACCTAGTGATCTCATTTTTACAATTAAGGTCTGAGGAAAACAGATAGGCAAACAGGAAAGGGACAAAGGGACTGCTGACAAATCCCTACTTGTCAGACATCACTCCATATCTATGAGATTAGGGGCAAAGTCATCTTCTGTAGATTTCTCATGCTGACATGGGCCGTTTTCTTAGAAAGGATGTCAATGTGAGTCTGCAGCACCTCTTTGCTGACAATTTTAGTTGCCTGCTTACATATGTGGACAGAGCAAGCTACAGTTATTCTAATGCCTGCAAAGATACAGATTATTATGAGCAAAGGTGTTAATCCCATTCTTCCATCAGACACTGTGACTGTGATTCTATTGTCCACATCATTGACTGTTTGACCCTGCTCTTCTGTGACGCTGGGGGCCTAGGAAACTTCAAGTTTTCTACAAAGAAGAGAGAAGGGACATAGGGGTGTTAGTACTTAGAGGGGAGGCACAGAGTTCTGTTCGGTCCCGTTAGTAATCCCTGAACTGATGTCCCTCAGCAGTTTTTCTCCTGAAGTCTTGTTTGCTGTGTTCCTTGTCATTCACAAAGATGCTGACAGAAGAGCCTCCAGGCAGTTTTTTTTTTTTTTTAAGGCTTCAGTTCAGTTCTAGACAATCTTTTTATTTTTTAATTTTAATTGGAGGATACTTTATAATATTGTATTGGTTTTGCCATACATCAACATGAATCCGCCACGGGTGTACATGTGTTCCCCATCCTGAACTCCCTGCCACCTCCCTCCCCATCCCATCCCTCTAGGTCATCCCAGTGCACCAGCCCCGAGCACCCTGTATCATGCATCGAACCTGGACTAGCAATTCATTTCCCATATGATAATATACATGTTTCAGTGCCATTCTCCCAAATCATCCCACCCTCGCCCTCTCCCAGAGTCCAAAAGACTGTTCTATACATCTGTGTCTCTTTTGCTGTCTCGCATACAGGGTTATCGTTACCATCTTTCTAAATTCCATATATATGCATTAGTATACTGTATTGCTGTTTTTCTTTCTGGCTTACTTCACTCTGTATAATAGGCTCCAGTTTCATCCACCTTATTAGAACTGATTCAAATGTATTCAATGGCTGAGTAATATTCCATTGTGTATATGTACCACAGCTTTCTTATCCATTCGTCTGGTGATGGACATCTAGGTTGTTTCCATGTCCTGGCTATTATAAACAGTGCTGTGATGAACACTGGGGTACACGTGTCTCTTTCAATTTGGGTTTCCTCAGTTTCCTATATTTTAGATTCAAAACCAACAAGCACGTATTTCACTTAACCACTGTAGTCCTGGATATGGGGGGCATTTTTCTTTCATGGGCCCATCCTCACTTAGCATTAAGTGTGGCTCTTGTTCTGCTTTGGCTCCCCAGTTCCCCACACCGGTTAGAGGAGTGGGTCTTTAGTGAAGAGTCTGGAGTGTGGTTCAGCGGAACTGCCGCTGCTGCTGCTGCTAAGTCGCTTCAGTCATGACCGACTCTGTGCGACCCCATAGACGGCAGCCCACCAGGCTTCCCCGTCCCTGGGATTCTCCAGGCAAGAACGCTGGAGTGAGTTGCCGTTTCCTTCTCCATCAGCAGAACTACTTGCTGAATAAACACAAATGAAGGGATTTTACAAACACAGGAAAATATCAGCAAGGAAAATGGGAAATACAAATCTACCTACTCATGGATTTCTCAAGAGATTGTGGTATGCAGCACATAAAGGAGAGAAATGGCCAGAGAACACACAATGTTTAAAATCACCTACACACACAGTGCAGATAAACCATATTTGAATTGGGGTGTTTGTTTGTTTGTTTGTTTGCTGTTGACTTGCCATATCAACACAGGCTTGACTAACCACATTCTCCCAAAATGTCTTTTCTGCTATCTGATAACAGCTTTTAAGCTCCACAAAGCAACACAAAGAAAGATGCAGGATTAGTGATCCCAGAGTGACCATGTTTCCAGCCCCTGCAAAGCTGGCTTGCCGATGATTGAATGGCCTGCAGCCCAAGCCCCATGCGGCCTACCTTGGTACCAGAAGCAGACATCCTGCAGCATCGTTTAAACTCTCTGCCCTGCTCTTTTTCCAATGTGTCTGCTGCAGAAGTCAGGAGAGGGACGTCACCAGCTTAACCAGGGGAAACAAGTGAGGACAGAAAGTGTTTCCTGAGCTCAGTGGACACTCAGCTGAGAGGAGTAGTCCTTCTGGTGCAGCTTGAGATTCAGGGCAACTAACTTGGCTGATTCTCTTTTTGGCCACATCTTTACTCTCCCCTTTAAATAAATGGCCTTACAGAGACTTACTGTGGGGCCCAATGGCTCTGGAGTTTTCCTGATATTTTAGTTCCCCAGAACTGTTCACTTACCCTGGGTTTCTCTTTTGAGGCTTGAGTCCTGAGTCCACCATGGGCCATTGTTTGGTGGTGAATTTACCCGAGTGTGGCCATCCTTCAGGAATCCTTGATTCTGAGTTCTCTGCCCACTGTCTGCCACATGCCCTCACCCTCACCTGGCTCTCACTGTCTCCCTGAAAGTTTGTGGTATGGTCAGAGGCACTTATTATAAGAAAGTGCTGGGCCTTGTTTGGGGTCCAAACTGGATTTGCTGTAACTTCTGCCTCTCGTGCTAGCGGTGCCATCCAAGGAGACAGAGCAAGTTAGCTTGGCCCCGCACCTCAGGGCTGGTAAATGCCATGCCCCTGCATCCCAGGGTGACAAACATCACACCCTGGCCTCCCTTCAAATTGACCACCCACCATATATTCCTCATATGGTTGGGTTTCTTCCTGTGGTCTCACTTCTGCTCCCCACAGTCCCCCTGCAGCACTCCTGGTATGCTTGACCTTTGCTGAGATAAATGGTTAAGTCCAATCCATCAAAGATGGCCTGCGTGTCTCCTCTGTACAAGGCACTGTCAAAGGCATGGGCACACAAAAGTAAATGCATCCTATTCTTACCTCCAAGAGGTCACATTCTTGAAGGTGGGTTGTAGGACATGCAAAGCTAATCATAGAAGACATGGTTAAAATGTTTTCAGAAAACAGGACCAGTTTAGAGTTAGATTGAGGTTTTGTAAGAGGAATGAAACTTTTGCAAAGTGACAAGGACTTCAGGGGCTCCCAAGTAGAGGAGGCAGTATGTATGAAACCCTATAAGCATGGCATGTTCAGAGAAGTGTAGAGACAATAGATTAGTAGCACATAAAATACTAGAGGAGAGTGTGGGTGTCAGCTGATAGGAGGAGAGTTGCTATGGACTCCTGGTGGGGTGGGGGGTCCAATGTATGTGTTTTTTCCTATACCACTAAGCAATTCTTCAACACCAGCTAGGTGTCCTACAATTCAACTAAATTCTAAAATGATCTACCTGGAGATATATTTAGATTTCATGCGTTAAGTGTTCAATCCCACAAGACCACCCAACACTACCACCACTTCAGATGCCAATTGCAAATCCAGGTGGTCCCTTGTGCTTCTGACCAACCAGCTATAGGTTCGAAGTTCCCACAGCCCTCTCCTTGGGTTCAACAGACTTGCTAGAATAGCTTCTGTGTGTGTGTGTGTGTGTGTGTGTGTGACTCAGTCATGTCTGACTCTTTGTGACTCCATGAATGATAGCTCTCCAGGGTCTGTCTATGGACTTCTCCAGGAAAGAACACTGGAGAAGGTTGCTACTCCCTTCTCCAGGGTATCTTCCCAACCCATGGATTGAACCCAGGTTTCCTGCATTGCAGGTAGATTCTTTACTGTTTGAGCCATCAGGGAATCCCCTAGAACCAAGAAAAAGATTTTATCCATTAGATAACCTGATTATTTTAAAAAGATGTCATTAAGAACAGCCAGATGCAAGAAATGCATGACAAAGTACGTGGGAAATAGTGTGGTTCTTTCATTCCTTCTTCAGATCTGCCACACTCTCAGCATCTCCACATGCTCATTATCCTAGAAGCTTCTTGAACCCAGTCCTTTGGGCATTTAGAGAAGCTTCATCACACAGTCATGATCAACTACTGGTAATTGATTCAACCTCTAGCAGCATTCCTCTCCCCAGAGGCCAGGTGCTGGTACCAAATGTTCCAACCCACTAGTCATGATTGTTTCCCCTGGCAAGCAGCCATCATCCTGTGGTTATCTAAGAGCTTTTACTAAATTAACATAAACTTGAGTGGTTGAAATATCAAAACACTTTTCCTTCTCTTATCACCTAGGAAATATCAAGAGTTGTGAGCTCTGTGCCAGAAATAAGTATAAAGACTAGTCCCTGGATGAAAATGGGGCAAAGCCATAAACTCTCCATAAACCACACACACATGTAATGGTAAAGGGTGAAAATGTAAGTAGTTAAGGGGGCTTAAGCACAATCTTGAGCCAAAAGGTTGTTTGTAAAAACAAGGGAAAAATATCTAAGTAGGGATAACAGAGGCTGTACAATGCAGAGAAAATAGATACATAGAATTAGTCCAATCAACAAATAACCACACCAGGAAGGGAAGAAGGGATCAATAGTCATAGATGCTACAATATATTCTCTAAAACATCTAGTGTCCAACAATAAGACATGTGATAAAATATAGAAATGATCCCTAAAAGTACAATCTTTCTTGAGACCAGAGGTTTGGATTAGAGGAATGTGTACAATCTTTTTGAATCTGTTATAAGATGGAGCAAAATCTTAATTAATTATGATATCTGGCTGTGGGATATAATAGTTAATTGGTGTTTCTGGCCAAAACTTGTTCTGATTCTTACAGTTAAGGATGCTCTGAAAACGTATGCAATGTCTTCTTACTAAGGTAACAATGGCAGAGCAACTCTATGTACCTCTTTCCCACTATTTAAGACTCTGTCTGTATGAGACGATGATATTGTTTTCAGTATTATACTTGTGCTGTCTGGTGGATAGGGCAAGAAGTATTTGAATCTCTTCTGGGATAAATATGCAACCATTCCTCTTTGAACTAATAAAATGAGAAATACTGAACAAAATTAGAAATATGAGACATGCAAAGAAACAGAGAAGGGTGAAGAAAGAGTGATCCATACACAGGGAAAATAGCAGTGGTAGAAATGGCCTTTGAGAAGACACATACATGGGACATAGCAGTGAAATACTTAAAAGCAGTTATTACAGACATGTTGACAGAACTAAAGGGAATCATGTTTAAAGAATTAAAGAAAGACATAACAACTCATCAAAAACAGAATATCAACAGAATTTAAAAAAAAAAAACTAGTGTAGACGTTGGAGTAAAAAAATACATAATAACTTAAATGAAAAATTCAGAGTGATTCAGTGGAAGATTTGAGTTGGCAGAGGAAAGAATCAGCAAACTTGATAAATTAATAGACATTACTACATGTAAGAAGAAAACTTATAATCAGATATTCCATAGATTCTGAAATGATAGCTGACCCTCATTTCTGATTTTTAAAAATACTTAACATTTTACCACATTAATAGATCATAGTCAGATACGGCAATGGAGAATAAATAGTTTTGGAAACAATTTGACACAACTCTAATTTTTTTAAAAAGCTTAATACTTATCATCCAAAATTGTGTAAAGCCTACATGTAATTCTGAAAGACGAAGTAGAATGTATGGAAAGCCATTACGTACATTCTTGAGTAAATAATTCAGCTTATATGACTTTCTCAAATTAACATAAAAATTTAATGTGATCCTAGTAAAAATAATAATTTTTTTTCTGGCCCAGTCTAATTGACTCTAAATTTTACATGGATAAATATTGAGGAATAGTAAGGAAAAAGAACAACTATGAATGGGTTTAGTTCTACCAGATATTAAGGTACACTATGAAGAACTGTCCAGGCTGTGTAACAAATTCTATAAATTTAGCAGTAAAACCAACACTCACCACAATCCCACATTTCCCACAGGTCAGGGGTCTAGCTGGTTCTCTGTTTAGTGTCTCCCCAAGCTACAATCTGGAGTTGTGGTCCCTCAAAGAGTTGACTAGGGGAAAAACCAATTTCCCACTCCTTTTGAGTTGATGGCAGAACTCATTTCCTATCTGCAGGACTGAAGTTTTCAGTTCCTTGCTGAGGGCTGCTTTCAACTCTCAGAGCCACCTGCAGTTCTTAGGTGATGTTTTCAGACATGACTACTTATATCATGGCCTCTCGCTTCTTCAGAGGCAGCAATGCAGAGAGGCTGAGTCTTCTGTGGCATCTCTTATCACAAGGGTGGTATTCCATCACCTTTGTCATGGAATGTAAGGCAGTTGTGGCAGTGACACTCCATCATCCTTGCCACACTCTGTGGAGGAGCATTAAAGATATGACTACCAGATGTGAGGGTCATTTTAGGCCAACAGGATGTGGCCTCTCAAATCCCTGGGCATAACGAATATTTGATAAAATGTGTCAAAACTGGATAGTCACTTAGAAATGTATGGCAAAACCAACACAGTATTGTAAAGTAAAATAAAGTTAAAAAAAAAAAGGTGTATATTTATCCCACATCGTGCAACTAAATAGTTTCCAATGGATTAGAAATTCAAGTCTAAAAATGAAACTGTTTGAGTACTAGAAAAAAATATGGATGGGAATGAAAAAGCCTTTTAAATGTAACTTAAATTTGACAAATTAGTTATTTCACTGCATTAAAAAAGACTTGGCAATATATCATAAGCAAAGTCAAAAGACAAATAATCTTGGGGAAAATATTTGCAATTCACATCACAGACAAAGGACTCATTTTTTAAACATAAAGAAGATAATTCTGTTTTTTGTTTTCTAAGGAAAGAATACAAAATTAGTAACACAGCCAATCAACAAAGTATATGAACATGCAAAGATACTTACTTGTAGTAAAATAAATGCACATTGAAACTGTTTTAAGATACTCCATCCTCACCGATGGGGTTGGCACAGATCTAACACTTACTAACCCGCTCTGCTATTGGTGAAGTTTTGGAGGATTGTTAACTGAATGGAAGGGAATTTAGCAAAATCCTACAAAATTGAAGATGCATTTACTTTTCTATTTAGCTATATCACTTTTGGAAACATCACTTCAAGATTCACATCAACAAACACTAACAAGTATATTTCTGTAGTTATTCAGAATACATTAGGATAAAAATAACCCAGAAGTTCAGTGATAGGGTTGAATAGACTGTGGTAACAAATGGCTAAATTAAGTATGAAATAAAATGATGTGAATTATGGTGTGAATAAAATGAAAAAAGAACTCTTGTATTTTGAGTACAAAATGCAAGTTACAGATAGTACATATGTAATAAGGTGTGCTTTTTTGTGTGTGTCCAGAAAAGTACATTTGCACATCGTTTTTACAAAACTTACCCATTGTATAATACTTTTTGTTTACATTAAACCTCTTTGAAACAGAGGTTGTCCTATTTATTTTTGTTTTGTTGTGTTTCTAGTTTGCCCTTGAGTGCCTGGGACAGATAAGATACTTGCAGTAGACATAAACAGGCTATTTCCTCTCTGTCTTCTCACTCCTTTTCCAAGGACTTCATATAGACTTTTTGGGGGCCATTCCTTAATTAGTTTTAATAATAGAATTGTGATCTACCCCTCCTATTTCATGCTCCAAGCATCTTAGCTGAGTTATTTCTGGATCTGCAGCTCCCAGCACTGACTGAACACACTCCCATCTTCCTTAGTTGCTTGGTGACACCACTCACTGATCACCTTTACTGCCCCCCATATGAATTACCTGTCACTAATTAATGCCACCAGTCAAGCATTCCAAGAACTCTGGAGAAATATTCAAACCTTTCCACTTGCCCTTGTGGAGGAATTCCTGCTCCTGGCCTTGAAGATGCATGGGCACAATTTTTGTTACATTTTCTACATGCATTCTGCCACAGGGCTGTGAAAGACAGTTTCTCCAACTTACCTCCAGCCTTCATGGTTTCATTTTCTCTGTTTTTGCAAAAGATTAGATATAGTTCAAAACTAATGCAGCAGAAATGTGATACACCACCAGGGCCAAGACATAGCTCTATTTTGAGTTCTACACCTTCATGGAAACTATTAGGATGTGAAAAGGTATTCAAACCACTAATCTGTTTCTATCAAGCCAATTTTCATTCTTTTTCACAACTAAATATACTGAAGGTGTGTGTGTATGTGTGTTTCTTTTTTACATCTTTTCTTGTCAAGTGCATTTTTCATTATCTATTCTTTTAAAAATTGCCTGGGTAACAAAATATTTTAAGCATTTTCAGGGATGTGGTATTCATATCACAAGGTCAGCTGTAAGAAAGAAATCAATAATAACAATAGCAGTTGCATAGAAAACTGTGAAAAGGCTCAGTGAGGTATTAAGAAGACTTATTTTCTATTATTACAAAAATTTTTGTTATGATAAATCAGAGACAAATGAAAATGATCACTCAGAACAGAAAGGGATGGGGTAAGGGTTGAGATAAACTTCTCTTAGTCTCTTTTGCTATGAGATCATGAGTGCCACATTTTTCTCAGGTAGCTCAGAAAAAAACATTGAGAAGGACACATGAGAGAAGATTGATATAAAGGTAGCAGATACATTGAGTACAGAAAAGAAACAAATGGAAGATGGATGAATAATAAATAGAAGAGAGATAGATGATATATAAATCTCATCTGTTGAAAATCATTAGAATGAGGTGATACCTGACATAGAAAAATGGCAAAATAGCAGACAAAAGAGAGTATCTTTAAGCCTCAAGTCCTATAAAATTCTAAACCACAAACATTTATTGAGAGAGACTTCAAGTTTATATGATGGGAATAAGGTATTTTAACATACTCTTAAAAAAAAAACAACTTATGGACTAGGATAAAATATTTGCAAATTATCTTACCAAAAAGGGATTAATTTCCTAAGAATACAAACAGTTCACAAGTGAAAGTCACTTAATCATGTCCAACTCTTTGCAACCCCATGGACTATACTGTCTATGGAATTCTCCAGGCCAGAATACTGGAGTGGGTAGCCTTTCCCTTCTCCAGATCTTCCCAACCCAGGGATCAAACCCAGGTCTCCTGCATTGTAGGAAGATTCTTTACCAATTGAGCCACAAGGGATGCCCATATAGCTTAACATTAAAAAAAAAAAAATCTGAAAAACAATCCAATCAAAAAATGGACAGATCTAAACAGGCATTTTCCAAGAAGATGGCCAACGTGGGCCAACAGGCACATGAGAAGATTAAAATGCAAATAAAGAACTATAATGAGGTATCAGCTCATACCAGTCAGAATGGCCATCATTAAAAATTTACAAATAATAAATGCTGAATAGGGTGTGGAGACAATGGAACCCTCCTACACTGTTGGTGGGAATGTAAATTAGTGCAGCCATTATGGAAGACCATATGGAAGTTCTTAAAAAAACTAAAAATAAAATTGCCATAGGATCGCAATTCCACTCCTGGGCATATATCTGGAGAAAGCTGAAATTTGAGAGGATATACTCACCCCTCATGTTAACAGCAGCACTATTTATAGTAGCCAAGACATAGAAGAAATGTAAAAGTCCATTGACAGATGAATAGTTAAGGACGATGTGGTATATATGTGTACATAGAGACAAACATCATATGATATCACTGTTTACATGTGGAATCTAAAAAAGTGACACAAAATAACTTATTTACAAAACAGAAATAGACTCAGATGTAGAAAACAAACTTATGGTTATCAAAGAGGATGGCGGAGTCAGGAGGGGTAAACTGGGAGTTCTGGATTCACATATACATATTACTATAGGTGAAGAAGAAAAACCTACTCTATGACACAGGGAACTCTCTTCAGTAGCTTGTAATAATCTATAGCAAAATAACCTGAAAAAGAATACATAGACATACATGTATATAACTGAATCTCTTTGCTATAAACCTGAAACTAACACCACACTGTAAATTAACTCTCTCTGTCTCTGTGCGTGCTCAGTTTTGTCTGACTCTTTGCGACCCCATGGACTGTAGCCCATTAGGCATTGCTGTCCATGGAGTTTTCCAGGCAAGTATACTGGAGCAGTTTGCCATTTCCTACTCCAGGGCATGTTTCCAAACCAGGGATTGAGGCTGAGTCTCCCTCGTCTCCTGCACCAAAAGGCAGATTCTTGATCACTGTATCATTTAGTACTTCAAATAAAAATGATCAATATATTTTTAAAAAGTGCAATAACTGAAAACAGAAAGGATGACAACCACAGCAGAATGACTTCCTATTTAGCGATTTGGGACAAACAAACAGAGAAAGTGTGAATTCCTAAAGATATAAAGGAAGCCTTCGAAGGGTTTGAAGAACATGTAGAAATTCCCTGATGAACAAGTGAGGTGAATGTTGCTGGCAAGCAATACAGAACCCAGGATGTTGTGGAGCTGAGACACAGATGATGTGTTTGGAGTTAACATCAGACCTGGAGGACTCCCAGTCATGAAAGCATAAAATTGTACATTTTCTGTCACTGAAAAAAAAAAAAAAAGCTGACAAGTGCTAAGTGGAAGGACATATCAAATTTATCTTCTGGAGATAGCTTGCTGGCTACAGGGAAAACCTGGGCTGGAAGATGAGACAGGAAGATGTGGCAATCACACAAAAAGCTCTGGAAGCTCCTAAATCAGTGACCACCTGACCTCAATGTCCATACCCTCAGGGCCACTAAGAACAAGTACTCTCAGCTCCTGGATTCCCAGTACCTGGCACTCTGTTCATTCAATTCAATAGTTCAGTCGTGTCTGACTCTGCAACACCATGAAATGCAGCACGCCAGGCCTCCCTGTCCACCACCAACTCCCAGAGTTTACTCAAACTCGTGTCCATCGAATCGGTGATGTCATCCAGCCATCTCATCCTCTGTCGTCCCCTTCTCCTCCTGCCCGCAATCCCTCCCAGCATCAGGATCTTTTCCAATGAGTCAACACTTCACATGATGTGGCCAAAGTATTGGAGTTTCAGCTTTAGCATCAGTCCTTCCAAAGGTGTTCCAAAGAACACCCAGGACTGATCTACATTAGAATGGATTGGTGGGATCTCCTTGCAGTCCAAGGGACTCTCAAGAGTCTTCTCCAACACCGCAGTTCAAAAGCATCAATTCTTCGGTGCTCAGCTTTCTTCACAGTCCAACTCTCACATCCATACATGACCACTGGAAAAACCATAGCCTTGACTAAACGGACCTTTGCTTGCATAGTAATGTCTCTGCTTTTCAATATGTTATCTAGGTTGGTCATAACTTTCCTTCCAAGAAGTAAGCATCTTTTAATTTCACGGCTGCAATCACCATCTGCAGTGATTTTGGAGCCCCCAAAAATAAAGTCTGACACTGTTTCAAATGTTTCCCCATCACTTCTTCTACGATGAAGTGATGGGATCAGATGCCATGATCTTAGTTTTCTGAATGTTGAGCTTTAAGCCAACTTTCTCACTCTCCTCTTTCACTTTCATCAAGAGGCTTTTTAGTTCCTCTTCACTTTCTGCCATAATGGTGATGTCATCTGCATATCTGAGGTGACTGATATTTCTCCCGGCAATCTTGATTCCAGCTTGTGCTTCTTACAGCCCAGCGTTTCTCATGATGTACTCTGCATAGAACTTAAATAAGCAGGGTGACAATATAGTCTTGATGTACTCCTTTTCCTATTTGGAACCGGTCTGTTGTTCCATGCCCATTTCTAACTGTTGCTTCCTGACCTTCATATAGATTTCTCAAGAGGCAGGTCAGGCGGTCTGGAATTCCCACCTCTTGAAGAATTTTCCACAGTTTATTGTGATCCACACAGTCAAAGGTTTTGGCATAGTCAATAAAGCAGAAATAGAGGTTTTTCTGGAACTCTCTTGCTTTTTCCACGATCCAGCACATGTTGGCAATTTGATCTCTGGTTCCTCTGCCTTTTCTAAAACCAGCATGAACATCAGGAAGTTCATGGTTCATGTATTGCTGAAGCCTGGCTTGGAGAATTTTGAGCATTACTTTACTAGGTGTGAATTGAGTGCAATTGCATGGTAGTCTGAGCATTCTTTGGCGTTGCCTTTCTTTGGGATTGGAATGAAAACTGACCTTTTCCAGTCCTGTGGCCACTGCTGAGTTTTCCAAACTTGCTGGCATATTGAATATAGTACTTTCACAACATCGTCTTTCAGGATTTGAAATAGCTCAACTGGAATTCCATCACCTCCACTAGCTTTGTTCATAGTGATGCTTTCTAAGGCCCACTTGACTTCACATTCCAGGATATCTGGCTCTAGGTGAGTGATCACACTTATCTGGGCCATGAAGATCTTTTCTGTACAGTTCTGTGTATTCTTGCCACTTCTTCTTAATATCTTAATATCTTCTGCTTCTGTTAGGTCCATACCATTTCTGTCCTTTATTGAGCCCATATTTTCATGAAATGTTCCCTTGGTATCTCTAATTTTCTTGAAGAAATCTCTAGTCTTTCCCATTCTGTTCTTTTCCTCTATTTCTTTGCATTGATCCCTGAGGAAGGCTTTCTTATCTCTCCTTGCTATGCTTTGGAACTCTGTATTCAGATGCTTATATCTTTCCTTTTCTCCTTTGCTTTTTGCTTCTCTTCTTTTCACAGCTATTTGTAAGGCCTCCTCACAGAGTCATTTTGCTTTTGTGCATTTCTTTTCCATGGGGATGGTCTTGATCCCTGTCTCCTGTACAATGTCACGAACCTCCGACCATAGTTAGTCAGGCACTCTGTCTATCAAATCTAGTTCCTTAAATCTATTTCTCACTTTGACTGTATAATCATAAGGGATTTGATTTAGGTCATACCTGAATGGTCTAGTGGTTTTCCTACTTTCTTCAATTTAAGTCTGAATTTGGCAATAAGTAGTTCATGATCTGAGCCACAGTCAGCTCCTGGTCTTGCTTTAGCTGACTATATAGAGCTTCTCCATCTTTGGCTGCAAAGAATATAATCAATCTGATTTCAGTGTTGACCATCTGGTGATGTCCATGTGTAGAGTCTTCTCTTGTGTTGTTGGAAGAGGGTGTTTGCTATGACCAGTGTGTTATCTTGGCAAAACCCTGTTAGCCTTTGCCCTGCTTCATTCCGTACTCCAAGGCCAAATTTGCCTGTTTCTCCAGGTGTTTCTTGACTTCCTACTTTTGCATTCCAGTCCTCTACAATGAAAAGGACATCTTTTTGGGGTGTTAGTTCTAAAAGGTCTTGTAGGTCTTCATAGAACCATTCAACTTCAGCTTCTTCAGCATTACTGGCTGGGGCATAGGCTTGGATTACAGTGATATTGAATGGTTTGCCTTGGAAATGAACAGAGATAATTCTGTCATTTATGAGATTGCATCCAAGTATTGCATTGTATACTCTTTTGTTGACCACAATGGCTACACCTTTTCTTCTAAAGGATTCTTGGCCACGGTAGTAGATATAATGGTCATCTGAGTTAAATTCACCCATTCCAGTCCATTTTAATTCACTGATTCCTAGAATGTTGATGTTCACTCTTGTCATCTCCTGTTTGACCACTTCCAATTTGCCTTGATTCATGGACCTAACATTCCAGATTTCTATGCAATATTGCTCTTTACAGCATCAGACCTTGTTTCTATCAGCAGTCAAATCCACAACTGGGTACTGTTTTTGCTTTGGCTCCATGCCTTCATTCTTTCTGGAGTTATTTCTCCACTGATCTCCAGTAGCATATTGGGCACCTACCGACCTGGGTAGTTCCTCTTTCAGTGTCCTATCATTTTGCCTTTTCATACCGTTCATGGGGTTCTCAAGGCAAGAATACTGAAGTGGTTTGCCATTCCCTTCTCCAGTGGCCCACATTCTGTCAGACCTCTCCGTCTGTCTTGGGTGGCCCCACATGGCATGGCTTAATTTCATTGAGTTAGAAAAGGCTGTGGTCTGTGTGATCAGATTGTCTAGTTTTCTAACCCTCTTGCAATACCTACCTTCTTACTTGGGTTTCTCTTACATTGGATGAGGGGTATCTCCTCATGGGCGCCCCTCCTGACCTTGAACGTGGAGTAGTTCCTCTTGGTCCTCCTGTGCTGCGCAGCCTCCTCTCCTTTGACATGGGGTTGCTCCTCTTGGCCGCTGCCCTTGACCTCAGGTGTGTGGTAGCTCTTATTACTAGCTATTTCAGTCTTTTTGTTGTGATGGTAAATGGAATTGTTTCGTGAATTTCTCTTTCTGATCTTTCATTGGTAGTGTATAGAAATGCAACCAATTTCTCTGTATTAATTTTGTAATATGCAATTTTACCAAATTCATTGATGAGTTCTAGCAGTTTTCTGATAATAGCTTTAGTATCTTTTATGTATAGTATTGAGTAGAGCATGTCAACCCGCCCAGTCTTCTTGCCTGGAGAATCCCCATGGAAAAAGAATCTTGGCAGACTACAGACTATAAGGTCGCAAAGAATTTGACACAACTGAGCAACTAAGCACACGTGCGCGCGCGCACACACACACACACACACACATAGTATCGTGTTATCTGCAAAGAGTGACAATTTAACTTCTTTTCCAATGTGGATTCCCTTTACTTCTTTTCCTCAAAAGCTTCTGCACAGCAAAGGAAACAATACAGACAACAAAAACTTAGATTGGGAGAAATATTTGAAATGATGTGACCAACAAAGGATTAGTCCCCAAAATTTATGAATGGCTTATTATGCTTAACAGCATCAAAACAAATAACCCAGTCATTAAATGGACAAGATCTAAATAGACATGTCTCCAAAGAAGACATACAGATGGCCAGCAGACATATGAAAAGATATTCAACATCACTATTTATTAGAGAAACGCAAATCAAAACTACAAGATATCACCTCACACTAGCCAGAATGGTTATCATCAAAAGATACACAAATAATAAATGCTTCAGAGGCTGTGGAGAGAAGGGAAACCACCTACACTATTGGTGGGAATGTAAATTGGTACAGCCACTCTGGAGAACAGTATGGAAGGTCCTTAAAAAACTAAAAATAGAGCTGCCATATGACCCTGCAAGCCCACTCCTGGGCATATATGCAAAGAAAAACATAATCAAAAAGATACATGCACCCTAGTGTTCATTGCAGCACTGTTTACAACAGCTGAGATCCAAAGCAGTCTAAATGTCCATCAGCAGAGGAATAGCTAAGGAAGATGCAGTACATATATATAATGGAATATTACTCAACTGTTTAAAAGAATGAAATAAGGCCATTTGCAGCAATGTGGATGGACCTTGAGACTGTCATACTGAGTGAAATAAGTCAGAGAAGGAAAAATATTGTATGACATCCCTTATATGTGGAGTCTAAAAAGAAATGAAATGGCCTTGTTTCATTCTTTTAAACAGTTGAGTAATATTCCATTATATATATGTGCTGCATCTTCCTTAGCTATTCCTCTGCTGATGGACATTTAGACTATCTTAGCTTTGTAAACAGAATTTAAATACTAAAGTTACATGTATCTTTTATGGTTTACTTTTACTTTGCATATATGCTGGCTTGCATATCATATTAAGCTAGCTATTTTTAATTTTTTTATATGACCTTCCATACTGTTCTCCAGTGGCATTATACACACAATTGTACAAGTGAGGCTCTCTGACAGCCTCTGAAGTTTGGGAATGCATGTAAGAATTGGGGTTTTTAAAATTTAAAAAATAAAAAACTAAAATTAAAACAACAACAACAACAACAAAATAAATAAAAAGAAATGATACAAATGAGCTTACAAACAGAAAGATATTCACAGACTTAGAAAATGAACTTATGGTTTCCAGAGGGAAGGAGGGAGGGAAGGGATAGATAGGGAGTTTAGGATGGACATGTTCATGCTGCTATACTTAAAATGGATAACCAAGAAGCCCTGCTATATAGCAGGAAACTGCTCAGAGTTATGTGGCAGCCTGGATGGGACAGTAGTTTGGGGGAGAATCGATACATGTATATGTATGGTTAAGTCCTTTCACTGTTCACCTGAAACTATCACAATATTGTGAACTGGCTATACTTAAATACAAATAAAAAGTTACAAAAAAATAAAAACAAATACAATTTATGGTTTCTTTTCTGACTTCTTTACCTGAAAGGAAAATTAGGGTCATATTCATTTCATTTATTTTGAATTTCTCAAAGCAAAGTTGCTATATAAATTCATAGTTAAGGACTAATATTTAAATGTTTGTTTAAAATACTACCCATAATTTAATATGATATCATTTTATATGATGCTTTATATATCATTCTTAGAAAACATACTTCTGTCAACTTGTGTATATCTCTATATCAGTACATTCATTATACTTCACACAAGTACATGTGTATGTACAAGTATTAGAGGCATTTATCTTTGACAAAATCTCTGATTCATATTGCAGCTTGGTTTACATGTCAAGTTTGGGAAATGACAAGATACTGAGGTTTATTCTTGGGACTCCATTTGTATGCAACTAATGTCTAAGGTCTGTGTATTCACCTTTCTCTAATGTTTCTACAATCTAGCTTTCATTCCGCATCTCCACATTGACTGACTTAGTTTAGCGCCTGCCCTCTTTCTAATGTTTTAACTTCCTTGTTGGCTTCTATCTGCATCTTTAGAGACACGCAGAAATATGAAAGCTGGAAGAACAGTCAGTGATTATTGGTCGATTGTTACCACCATCACCAATTAAGAAGAGGAATTTAAAATTTTCATGTGATTTAAACTGTATTCTAACTATACCAAAGATTGAGAGACAGGTTGATCTAAATCTTCTTCTGCTCCCCAAAGTTAGGTACTGCCCAGAGGGAGTCAGAGCTAGCACGTACATCTGCCTGCCCCACCCTCCAGACATGTCCCCTTCATCGAGGTGTGGTCTCTGGTGGGGGCTCCTGAGATGAAAATGCTTCAGCAACCTCAATAGCAGGACCCTGCATTACATCTTGAAAAAGATCACCTTCCAAAACACTTGCCATCCATGGAATCTATGGGCAGTGACTCTGAAAGTGTAGCCCAAAAGAGGAAAGTGGGTGAAGAGCTGAGCAGGGCACTATGAAAATGGCAAAAAAAGATCAGGGTCAAGGGTGCATCTGTGCTAATGCATGTCAATTTTCCATCATTTCTACACTCGCATCTTTTAACCAAGGCTACAATGAAAAGCAAATCCCTATTCGAACCTAATAAGTGTTTTTATTCATATGAATGAATTCTACTCTTGTACTTATCCTTTTATCCTAAATTTACATACATTTTATCCTTGTAAGTTCTCTGATTGCTCTACAATGTCTAAAAGTAGACTTAAAGAGTACAATGATATAATGCATTTAAAATTAAGAATATTGTAATGAATAGAAAATGAACAATACAAAACATGATTGTAAGAGCACTTCTAGCTTAATTAAAGAGATACCTTAATTTTTCATTTCATTTTATTTTTCTACTAGCTGTCTTCCACATCAACAAATCTTATCCTTTCCCAATAACTGATGCTGAAGTTTAGCTCCACTGTAGTGGATTGAATGACATTTCCTCCCCCCCCAAATTCACATCCTCCTAGAACCTCAGAATGCAATCTTATTTAGAATCAGATCTTTGAAGGATCATGAAGTGAAATAATCCTGGATTTATAAAGGACCCTGTGGAGGACTGACATTATTACAAAGGAAGGAGAGTCCGTTATCCAAGGACTGACATCATTACAAAAGAAAAAAGAGAGTGGTTGAAAATCATAGGAGAAGGTCATGGGAAGCCAAAGAGTCAGAGCCTGGAGAGCTGCATGTACAAGTCCAGGTGTAGCAAGGGCTGCCAGCAACCGCCAGGAGAGAGGGTGAGATAGGGGGTGGTTTCCCTCGCAGCCTCTAGAAGGAACTAGCCTTGCTGTCAACTTGCTTTCAGGCTTTTGGCCTCCCAAGCTATGAAAGAATAAATTTCTATTGTTCTAAGCCACTTAGTTTGTGGTAACTTACCAGGCAATCCAAGGAAACAAATACACCCACCTTTAAGGTCACTATTGGGGTGCTGGTTTGTGCAGTCCTGTCTGCTGGGCAGTTGCTAGGTGTCCTTCCTCCCTGACCTTTGAACACAGGTGCATCCCCTTGAGATTCAGGAGACATAGCTAAGCCTACAGGTGGATGTGAAGTCTAGGACCTCCGCTCTCCAAAGCAGTCCTTCTGGGTCCTTTCCCCTCTCATCTCACCTGCTGCGTCAGGGCCCCTCTGTCTGGATGGGTGTCATGATGTGCCCAGAGAAGGAGGCGCTAGTCCCAGCATTCTCAGGTTTCCCAAAGCTGTCTGGACATGGCCGCCGTGAATGGGCCCAGGACAGGCGTGCCTACATGTCTCTCCCTCCATGGAACTTTTCACACAGTCTGTCTTATCAAGGAAATCTCCCCTGCTCTGTGTCTGTCGAATGTGATGCCCACAGTAAAGTCCTCTTCTCAGGTCTCCAGGTTTGGTTCTGGGCAGACTCTGAAAACTGCTTGAAGCTGGACATTGAACAATGGCTTTTCTGTTGGTGGTAGTGCTATCTACTCTCTCTCAGAAGGAATAAATGCTCTCGATTCAATGGATGGGACACATCCCTAGTGGCTCAGACAGTAAAGTATCTGCCTGCACTGCGGGAGACCTGGTTTCGATCCCCAGGTTGGGAAGATCCCCTGGAGAAGGCAGTGGCAACCCACTCCAGTACCCTTGCCTGGAAAATCCCATGGAAGGAGGAGCCTGGAAGGCTACAGTCCATGGCATCACAAAGAGTCAAACACGACTGAGTGACCTCACTTCATGTCAATGATAGCCTGCTTTACTAGTAGCAAATTAAAATATCTTAGCAGGCCATTTCTCAAATATCACCTACATACAGTCTTCTATCCACTCAGTTACTCCATTTTCAAGTATACACTGCATTCTGGATCCAAGAGATCATGCCACATCCTTGTCTTCAAGGATGTCACAGCATACAAATGCAACCCTAACAACAGTAGTAGTTACAACACAGTGCAACAGTGTCTCAGGAGGTGTGAGTGCTAGCTCATGTGAGAACTGAAAGCCACAGCTTCCTGCCTCCCCCTCCAGGATTGCTGCATTCCTGCCCTGTTACCTTGGTGTGGCTAACTAGGCACATGGTCCAAACACTGGCCATGTGAACAAATCAGCGCCCAGTCAGCATGGATACAGCTATAAACAACAAATGCCAGTCATACTCTTCATTTCCTAAGTTTTCTGAATTCTAGGAATTGAAGGACCTTTAAAATTATTTCCTAGGATTGGGGTGACTTTATGAACCTCACTTTCTCAGCTGGAGGTGAAGCAGTGAGCCATGCTTTGCCCAGTATAAGGACATTTCCACATTTGGCCTCTAAGGAGAGCCCAAGGCCCATTGCTGTACCCTCTTAATCACCAAAAGCAGAACTGGAATCATTTTGTTTATGCTTCTTCTGCTGTGCAGGAGTTTTTTTTAGCTTGATGTTTAGCTTGATGTAGTCCCACTGTTTAGCTTTTATTTCATTGCTGTGTTTTAGGTGTCATATCCAAAAAATAATTACCAAGCGCCCCTGTCAGGGAGCACTTATGTTTTTCTAGTTATTTTATGGTTTCAAAGCTTGCATTAAAAAAAAAATCCACTTTGAGTTACTTTTTGTAAGTGCTGTGAACTATGAATCAATCCAGTTTCTTTTATTTGTGAATATCCAATTATCCCATTATCCCAACACGAGTTCTTGAAGACTATCTTTTCTGCATTGAGTATTCCTGGTCAAATATTAGTTGGTTGCATACACTTGGGTTTGTTTCTGGGCTTTTGATTCTGTTCCATTTGTCTATTTGCCTGTTTTTACATCAGTACCATACTGTTTTGATGACTATAGTTTTATAGTATATCTTGAAATCAGAAAGTGTGATGTCTTCTGCTTTGTTCTTCTTTAAACCATCAACAAAGTGAAAAGACAACCTATGGAATGAGGAAAATGCAAAAATCTGATAAGGGGCTAATCCAAATTTATAAAGAACCTATACAACCCACTCAGTAGCAAACAGACGAAGAACCCAATTTAAAAAAATGGGTAAAAGACCTGAATAGATATTTCTTCAAAGAAAAACACAAAAGTCAACAAAATACATGAAAAAAATGCTAAACATCAATAGTCATTAGAGAAATGAAAAATAAAACCACTATGAGGTATCACATCACACTTGTTGGAATGGTGATTATCAAAAAGATAAATAAATGCTGGTGAGGGTGTGGAGAAAGGGAAAATTTGTGCACTATTTTAATGGAAATGTAAATTGGTACAGCCATTATGAAAAACATTATGGTGGTTCCCCCAAACCTAAAAATGAACCAAATGATCCAGCAATTTCAGTCCTGGGAATATAACCAAAGGAAACTGAAATGATATTTGAAAAGATACACATACCCTACCCCAATGTTCATTGCAGAATTATTTACAATAGGCGAGACACAGAGACAACCTAACTATCCACTGAGGTATGGATTGCATGTGTGTGTGTGGCAACATTTCTATCTGTTCTTCCCTGTGTGTGTGTGTATATGTGTGTGTGTGTGTGTGTGTGTGTGTGTGTGTGTGTGTGTGTGTGTGTAAAGATCATTATGACCCAGATAATCACAATGGTGTGATCACTCACCTAGAGCCAGATATCCTGGAATATGTAGTTAAGTGTGCCTTAGAAAGCATCACTACAAACAAAGCTAGTAGAGGTGATGGAATCCCAGTTGAGCTATTTCAAATCCTAAAAGATGATGTTATGAAAGTGCTTCACTCAATATGCCAGTAATATTTGGAAAACTCAGCAGTGGCCACAGGACTGGAAAAGATTAGTTTTCATCCCAATCCCAAAGAAAGGCAATGCCAAAGAATGATCAAACTACTGCACAATTGCACTCATCTCACATACTAGTAAAGTAATGCTCAAAATTCTCCAAGCCAGGCTTCAGCAATATGTGAACCATGAACTTCTAGATGTTCAAGCTGGTTTTAGAAAAGGCAGAGGAACCAGAGATCAAATTGCCAACATCCAATGGATCATGGAAAAAGCAAGAGAGTTCCAGAAAAACATCTATTTCTGCTTTATTGACTATGCCAAAGCCTTTGACTGTGTGGATCACAATACACTGTGGAAAATTCTGAAAGAGATGGGAATACCAGACCACCTGACCTGCCTCTTGAGAAATCTGTAGCTAGGCTAGACAAAGCACAAGCTGAAATCAAGATTGCCTGGAGAAATATTAATAACCACAAATATGTAGATAACACCACCCTTATGGCAGAAAGTGAAGAACTAAAGAGCCTCTTGATGAAAGTGAAAGAGGAGAGTGAAAATGTTGGCTTAAAGCTCAACATTCAGAAAACGAAGATCATGGCATCTGGTCCCATCAGTTCATGGGAAATAGATGGGGAAACAGTGGAAACAGTGTCTGACTTTATTTGGGGGGGCTCCAAAATCACTGCAGATGGTGAGTGCAGCCATGAAATTAAAAGATGCTTACTCCTTGGAAGGAAAGTTATGACCAATCTAGATAGCATATTCAAAAGCAGAGACATTACTTTGCCAACAAAGGTCTATCTAGTCAAGGCTGTGGTGTTTCCAGTAGTCATGTATGGATGTAAGATTTGGACCATGAAGAAAGCTGAGCGCCAAAGAACTGATGCTTTTGAACTGTGGTGTTGGAGAAAACTGTTGAGAGTCCCTTGGACTACAAGGAGATCCAACCAGTCCATCCTAAAAGAAATCAGTCCTGAATATTCATTGGAAGGACTGATGTTGAAGTTGAAACTCTAATACTTTGGCCACCTGATGCGAAGAGCTGACTCATTTGAAAAGACCCTGATGCTGGGAAAGATTGAAGGTGAGAGAAGAAGGGGACGACAGAGGATGAAATGGCTGGATGGTGTCACTGACTCAATGGACATGAGTTTGGGTAAACTCCAGGAGTTGATGATGGACAGGGAGGCCTGTCATTCTGCAGACCATGGGGTTGCAGAGTCGGACATGACTGAGCAACTGAACTGAACTAAACATATACATGCTCAGTAGCTCAGTCATGTCTGATTCTTTGTGACCCCATGAACTGTAGTCCACTAGGCTCCTCTGTCCATGGGATTTTCCAGGCAAGAATATGTGGCGTATTATTTAGCCAGAAAATTAGAAAATTCTACCATTGGCAACACCATGGATCGACCTTGAAGACATTATGCTAAGTGAAATACGTCATACAGAGAAGGACAAATATTATATATTACATGTGAAATCTAAAACAATACCAAACTCATAAAAAAAGTGATCAGGCTTGTGATTACCAGAAGTGAAGGTTAGAAAGAGGGGAAACTGGATGTTGTGGTCAAAAGAAACAAACTTTTAGTTATAAGAGAAATAACTACTAAGGATGTGATGTACAATATGATGACTACAGCTAACACTACTGTTAAGTTGTTGACACAGCTGCATTAAATTGTTTTTTTTTTTATTTTTTAATTTTTATTTATTTATTTATTTTTTTAGTTTTTTATTTTTTAAATTTTAAAATCTTTAATTCTTACATGCATTCCCAAACATGAACCCCCCTCCCATCTCCCTCCCCATAACATCTTTCTGGGTCATCCCCATGCACCAGCCCCAAGCATGCTGCATCCTGCGTCAGACATAGGACAGATGGTGAGAGTAAATCATATGAGTTTTCAACATCAGAGAATTTTTTTTTCCATTTTTCTTTCTTTTCTTTTTTGCTGTCTATATACTCTGTGTGACCCCATAGACGGCACCCCACTAGGCTCCTCTGTCCCTGGGATTCTCCAGGCAAGAATATTGGAGTGGGTTGCCATTTCCTTCTCCAATGCATGAAAGTGAAAAGTGAAAGTGAAGTCATTCAGTCGTGCCCAACTCTTAGCGACCCCATGGACTGCAGCCCACCAGGCTCCTCCGTCCATGGGATTTTCTAGGCAAGAGTACTGGAGTGGAGTGACATTGCCTTCTCCGAATGTCAGCTGAACCTACTGTGGTAATCATTTCACAATATACGAAAATCAAATCATCATGCTCTATGTATGCCTTAAACATATGCAGTGATGTATGTCAATTATTTCTCAATAAAACTAGGGGGAGAAAAGAATTAGGATTAAGGGAGTGGCATCTGGGTGTTCCAGGAGGACTGGCTCTGCAGTGGCCTCCTTTATCTCACAGAGAAGATGAAGGACACAAGTGCTGTCTACTCTTCACTTCCTGCAACCCAAGGAAATCTCTTTTCTGGGACTGTTTGGCCTCTTTCAGCAGCCAGTTTCTGAGGCCCCTCATCACAGGGTGATAGAATGCACATTCTGTTACCACTCGTACCCCTAGATCTCGCTGGGAGGTGTTTTCTCACTATGAGATGTGGATAAGACACAGGATGTCCAGCAAAATTTGAATTTAAGATAAACAACAATAAATTTTTAGTACTACTGTGTCCTGAACATTGCATGGGTGCTAACATCACGGGACTGGGCCCACCAGTACCAGAACCCTGCCTTGGACTGGGAGCCAGAGCTTGTTGAGAGGCACTGCCTCTTCCTGGACCCAGACTTGATGCCTAGTGAAGCTCTCTGAATTTGTCTCAACTTTCCCCAGCATTCTGAGCTCACTTTACAAGCAGACACATCCAGTTTCACTGGGCAGGGAAGGAGTAAGCCTGGTAGTCCTGGAGTTAACACATGGTACAGATCAGAGACTCACATCCATTGTTAGAATCTGCTCTGAAGGACTGAGAATTAGGGTGTGGGTTTTTGTTTCTTTTTCATGTCTGAAATCGATAAAGTTTAGCTTAACAATTAAAAATGTTATGTTTTACATTCCTAAATCATGATTTAAAAATGCACATTGCCCAAATGGTTTTCAGCTATGACTGTGAGTGGTGACATTCTGCTCATGGCATTCAGAATTCTATCTTTGAATGCCATGGTAATCACTTGCTTCCTTTCAAGGCTGTCGTGTCTGGCACGAAATGGAAGAATTTAAAATACCACCCCAGTGGGCTCACACCCAACAGAGCTGGAACTTTTGAATGTACAGTTAATGACTCCTTGTGGGATATATGTCAATGAGACAGTGAGACAAGTGGTAACTGAAAGTAAAACATAATAATAAGTAAATACTTATAACAGAACTGTAGTGTAATTCAAGGCTACAGATAAGAAATTTGAGATTCACTCACTCATGATGTACTCAGATTAGATAAATTCGGCTCCTCTTGATTTCTTTAGTTTCAAACCAGTGCAGATCCTCCAGCTGGCCCTCGGCCCTGAGGATACAAAATGACAAGTGCCAGATGCCAGCAATGGGGAAGGAGTTCTGCCTCCTTGACTGCCCAGTCCCAGTGTGTGTGTGGCACAGAGTAGATGTTCACTTAGCATTTGCTGGATGGATTAATTAGACAAGAGATCCCTTGATATAAAATTACAGGGGAAGGATGCTATATATCTGGGTAAATCTGCCCCCATATTATACACAAACTCTAATAAATGGGTGGAGTTGATATCTTCCTTTTCTACAGTTTTCTCATCTCCATTGTCCTCACGCATCCTGAATAAAAGATGTCAGAATAGACCAGAAATCCTTCCTGAGAAAATGCTGGCACTGTCAACATTTTGCACACATCATGAGCTCAAGAATCAGGGTGCACCTGTGTTCTCATGGCATTTCAACCATCATCTGTTGCTAAATGTACAGATACAAAGTTATTCTCTAATTTAGAAAGAGCAAAGTCTCATATTTAGCAGGGATGTTTCTGATATAGCTCATATAGCATTATTCCAGGTAAAGTCAACAATTAAATTCAGTCTTGGAAGTAATTCAGTCTAACAAGACTACAGGAAAGTGGCAGATGAAATATCAAAAAATAATGCAATCAAGAGCAAAGTAACAAAGATGGCAGAGGAATAGGATGGGGATACCACTTTCTCCCCCACAAATTCATCAAAAGAACTTTTAAACGCTGAGTAAATTCCACAGAACAACTTCTGAATGCTGGCAGAAGACATGAGGCACCCAGAAAAGCAGCCTATTGAGAAAAAGATGGCGGAGGAATAGGATGGGAAGACCACTTTCTCCCTCACAAATTCCTCAAAAGAACATTTCAATGCCGAGCAAACTCCACAAAACAACTTCTGTAGGCTGGCCGAGGACATCAGGCAACCAGAAAAGCAGACCATTGTCTTCAAAAACAGATAGGAAAAAATATAAAAGATGAAAAAGGAGACAAAGGAGGTGGGGAGGGAGCTCCGTCCCGGGAAGGGAAGCCCGTCCCGGGAAGGGAATTTTAAGAAGAGAGGTTTCCAGACACCAGGAAACACTCTCCCTGCCGAGTCTGTGGCGAGCCTTGGAAACACAGAGGGCAACATAACAGGAAGGAAAAATAGATAAATAATTAAAACCAAGAGATTACAAGCCCAACAGTAACTCCCCCAGCGGAAAAGCAGCACAGACGCCTGCATCCGCCATTGGGAAGTGGGGGCAGGGCAGGGACGCGCGGGAGGCGCGGGCTGCAGAGCTTTGCAAGAATCAGGCAGGAATGCCCCACGCGCAACCAGAATGATCTAACTTGGGCTAGCAAACCAGACTGTGGGATAGCTACCACGCGAAAAGCTCGAACATAAGACACCGCCAGGACCGAGCACAGAACAAAGGATGGAGCGGAAAAGCCGGCTGCAGACCATCCCCTGCCGGGGACAGGCAGCCAGAGCCGTAAGGACTGGAAAGGGGCAATTGCAGACCCGGAGAGACTTTATTTACCTAACTGCAAGCAGGCTTCTTTGCTAAGACTTCTGGGGGTGCTGGACAATCACCATCTGCCTCACAGGGGGTGCCAGCGGTCCACCCAGAAAGCTGGGCAGCAGCGGCAGAAAAGGTGACAAGCCGCGGCGATCGCGCTCGCCATACTCCTGAGCTACTCGGACCTGGGAAGGGCACAAAGCACAGTCCCAGCCGAATCTGTGCCTCTGAGGGCTGCCTGAGCGCTGAACCTGAGCGGCTTGGAAGGGGAAGTGCACGCAGCCTAGGGCCGGCCCCAGATGGTTCCTGGCTGAGCATCGTAGAGCCGGAGCGGTTTGTGCACCGCGAGAAGGGACAGGTCAAGCGGGGCTGAGACACGGTGTGCACACGACAGTGCTATTTGTTTGCAGCATCCCCCCTCCCCACAGCGCGACTGACTTAGTGAGCCTAAAAAACCAGCAAACAGAAAAAGTTAAACAGAGGGAACCACCTTGGAAGTGATCACACACGGCCCACAACATCAGAGAAGGGCCAGATACATTTTTACTATTTTTAAAATCATTCCTTGTTTTTTGTTTTTTGTTTTGTTTTCTTTTTTTTTTCTAACTTTTTTTTAATTGTTAAGTCTTCTATTTCTCCTCTAATTTTTATTTCTATAACCTACTATTACTATTAAAAAAAAAAGACTCTTTTTTTTTAAGGCAAATACCATATATAGTCTTTGGACGGATGTTGGTGGCTTTTTGTTTTTCTGTTTTTGTTACTTTTTTTTTTTTGTTGTTGTTGTTGTTTTTTAAATAATTCTTGTTAATTTTTTTTCTTTCTTCCTTTTTCCTTCTGCTTCTTTTCTTTAATATTGTATTTTTGAAAATCCAACCTCTACTCTAGATTTTTAATCTTTGCTCTTAGGTTTTTGTTGTCAATTTTGTACATTTAAAACCCAAACTTCACTACCCAAGTTTACCTGAGAGCGAGATTACTGGCTTGACCACTCTCTCCTCCTTTGGACTCTCCTTTTTCTCCACCAGGTGGCCTCTGTCTCTTTTCTCCCCCATCTCTCCTCTATCCAACTCTGTGAATCGCCGTGTGTTCCAGACGGTGGAGAACACCTAAGGAACTGGTTACTGGCAGGATTTGTCTCTCTCCTTCTCATTCCTCTCTCTTATCCTCCTGGTCACCTCTGTCTACTTCCTCCCTCTTCTCTTCCCCGTATAACTCTGTAAATACCTCTGAGCGGTCCAGACTATAGAGCGCACATAAGGAAGTGACTACTGGCTAGCTTGCTCTATCCTCTTTTGATCTCACCGCATCTCATTCCAGTTACCTCTAACTACCCCCTCCATCTTCTCTTCTCCTTGTAACTCAGTGAACCTCTCTGAGTGTCCCTCAGCGTGGAGAAACTTTTCATCTTTAACCTAGATGTTTTATCATTGGTGCTGTATAGATGGAGAAGTCTAGAGGCTACTGTAAAAATAAAACTGAAAACCAGAAGCAGGAGGCTTAAATCCAAAGCCTGAAAACCTTAGAGAACTATTGAATTCAGGAAACATTAAGCAATAGGAGCTCATCAAATGCCTTCATACCTACACTGAAACCAAGCTCCATCCAAGGGCCAACAAGTTCCAAAACAAGACATACCACTCAAATTCTCCAGCAACACAGGAACACTCCCCTGAGCTTCAATATACAGGCAGCTCAAATTATCCCAAAACCGTTGATGTCTAATAACCCATTACTGGTCACTCCACTGCACTCCAGAGAGAAGAAACCCAGCTCCACCCACCAGAACTCCAACACAAGCCTCCCTAACCAGGAAACCTTGACAAGCCACTGATAGAACCCCACCCACAGTGAGGAAGCTCCATAATAAAGAGAACTCCACAAATTACCAGAATATAAAAAGGCCACCCCAAACGCAGCAATATAACCAAGATGAAGAGACAGAGGAATACTCAGCAGGTAAAGGAACAGGAGAGTTGCCCACCAAACCAAACAAAAGAGGAAGAAGTAGGGAATCTACCTGAGAAGGAATTCCAAATATTGATAGTGAAAATGATCCAAAATCTTGAAATCAAAATGGAATCACAGATAAATAGCCTAGAGACAAGGACTGAGAAGATGCAAGAAAGGTTTAACAAGGACCTAGAAGAAATAAAAAAGAGTCAAAATATAATGAATAATGCAATAAATGAGATCAGAAACACTCTGGAGGCAACAAATAGTAGAATAATGGAAGCAGAAGATAGGATTAGTGAAATAGAAGATAGAATGGTAGAAATAAATGAATCAGAGAGGAAACAAGAAAAATGAATTAAAAGAAATGAGGACAATCTCAGAGACCTCCAGGACAATGTTGAAACGCTCAAACGTTCGAATTATAGGAGTCCCAGAAGAAGAAGACAGAAAGAAAGATCATGAGAAAATCCTTGAGGAGATAATAGTTGAAAAGTTCCCTAAATTGGGGAAGGAAATAATCACCCAAATCCAAGAAACACAGAAAGTTCCAAATAGGATAAACGCAAGGCTAAACACCCCAAGACACATATTAATCAAATTAACAAAGATCAAACACAAAGAACAAATATTAAAAGCAGCAAGGGAAAAACAACAAATAACACACAAGGGGATTCCCATGAGGATAACAGCTGATCTTTCAATAGAAACTCTTCAGGCCAGGAGGGAATGGCAAGACATACTTAAAGTGATGAAAGACAATAACCTACAGCCCAGATTACTGTACCCAGCAAGGATCTCATTCAAATACGAAGGAGAAATCAAAAGCTTTACAGACAAGCAAAAGCTGAGAGAATTCAGCACCACCAAACCAGCTCTCCAACAAATTCTAAAGGATATTCTCTAAACAGGAAACACGAAAAGGGTGTATAAACCCGAACCCAAAACAATAAAGTAAATGGTAACGGGATCATACTTATCAATAATTACCTTAAACGTAAATGGGTTGAATGCCCCAACCAAAAGGCAAAGAGTGGCCAAATCGATACAAAAACAAGACCTCTCTATATGCTGCTTACAAGAGACCCACCTCAAAACAAGGGACACATACAGACTGAAAGTGAAGGGCTGGAAAAAGATATACCATGCAAATAGAGACCAAAAGAAAGCAGGAGTGGCAATACTCATATCCGATAAAATAGACTATGAAACAAAGGCTGTGAAAAGAGACAAAGAAGGCCACTACATAATGATCAAAGGATCAATCCAAAAAGAAGATATAACAATTATAAATATATATGCACCCAATATAGGAGCACCGCAATATGTAAGACAAATGCTAACAAGTATGAAAGGGGAAATCAACAATAACACAATAATAGTGGGAGACTTTAATACCCCACTCACACCTATGGACAGATCAACTAAACAGAAAATTAACAAAGAAACGCAAACTTTAAACGATACATTAGATCAGTTAGACCTAATTGATATCTATAGGACATTTCACCCCAAAACAATGAATTTCACCTTTTTTTCAAGTGCTCATGGAACCTTCTCCAGGATAGATCACATCCTGGGCCATAAATCTAAACTTGATAAATTCAAAAAAATCGAAATCATTCCAAGCATCTTTTCTGACCATAATGCATTAAGATTAGATCTCAATTACCGGAGAAAAACTATTAAAAATTCCAACATATGGAGGTTGAACAACACACTTCTGAATAACCAACAAATCACAGAAGAAATCAAAAAAGAAATCAAAATATGCATAGAAACGAATGAAAAAGAAAACACAACAACCCAAAACCTGTGGGACACTATAAAAGCAGTGGTAAGAGGAAAGTTCATAGCAATACAGGCATACCTCAAGAAACAAGAAAAAACCCAAATAAATATCCTAACTCTACACCTAAAGCAACTAGAAAAGGAAGAATTGGAGAACCCCAGAGTTAGTAGAAGGAAAGAAATCTTAAAAATTAGGGCAGAAATAAATGCAAAAGAAACAAAAGAGACCATAGCAAAAATCAACAAAGCCAAAAGCTGGTTCTTTGAAAGGATAAATAAAATTGACAAACCATTAGCCAGACTCATCAAGAAGCAAAGAGAGAAAAATCAAATCAATAAAATTAGAAATGAAAATGGAGAGATCACAACAGACAACACAGAAATACAAAGGATCATAAGAGACTACTATCAGCAGTTATATGCCAATAAAATGGACAATATGGAAGAAATGGACAAATTCTTAGAAAAGTACAATTTTCCAAAACTGAACCAGGAAGAAACAGAAAATCTTAACAGACCCATCACAAGCCCGGAAATTGAAACTGTAATCAGAAATCTTCCAGAAAACAAAAGCCAAGGTCTAGACGGCTTCACAGCTGAATTCTACCAAAAATTTCGAGAAGAGCTAACACCTATCCTACTCAAACTCTTCCAGAAAATTGCAGAGGAAGGTAAACTTCCAAACTCATTCTATGAGGCCACCATCACCCTAATACCAAAACCTGACAAAGATGCCACAAAAAAAGAAAACTACAGGCCAATATCACTGATGAACATAGATGCAAAAATCCTCAACAAAATTCTAGCAATCAGAATCCAACAACACATTAAAAAGATCATACACCATGACCAAGTGGGCTTTATCCCAGTGATGCAAGGATTCTTCAATATCCGCAAATCAATCAATGTAATTCACCACATTAACAAATTGAAAAATAAAAACCATATGATTATCTCAATAGATGCAGAGAAGGCCTTTGACAAAATTCAACATCCATTTATGATAAAAACTCTCCAGAAAGCAGGAATAGAAGGAACATACCTCAACATAATAAAAGCTATATATGACAAACCCACAGCAAACATTATCCTCAATGGTGAAAAATTGAAAGCATTTCCCCTAAAGTCAGGAACAAGACAAGGGTGTCCACTTTCACAGCTACTATTCAACATAGTTCTGGAAGTTTTGGCCACAGCAATCAGAGCAGAAAAAGAAATAAAAGGAATCCAAATTGGAAAAGAAGAAGTAAAACTCACTATTTGCAGATGACATGATCCTCTACATGGAAAACCCTAAAGACTCCACCAGAAAATTACTAGAGCTCATCAATGAATATAGTAAAGTTACAGGATATAAAATTAATGCAAAGAAATCCCTTGCATTCCTATACACGAATAATGAGAAAGTAGAAAAAGAAATTAAGGAAACAATTCCATTCACCATTGCAACAAAAAGAATAAAATACTTAGGAATATATCTACCTAAAGAAACTAAAGACCTATATATAGAAAACTATAAAACACTGATGAAAGAAATCAAAGAGGACACTAATAGATGGAGAAATATACCATGTTCATGGATTGGAAGAATCAATATAGTGAAAATGAGTATACTATCCAAAGCAATTTACAAATTCAATGCAATCCCTATCAAGCTACCAGCCATATTTTTCACAGAACTAGAACAAATAATTTCAAGATTTGTATGGAAATACAAAAAAACCTTGAATTGCCAAAGCAATCTTGAGAAAGAAGAATGGAACTGGAGGAATCAACTTGCCTGACTTCAGGCTCTACTACAAAGCCACAGTCATCAAAACAGTATGGTACTGGCACAAAGACAGACATATAGATCAATGGAACAAAATAGAAAGCCCAGAGATAAATCCACACACCTATGGACACCTCATCTTTGACAAAGGAGGCAAGAATATACAATGGAGTAAAGACAATCTCTTTAACAAGTGGTGCTGGGAAAACTGGTCAACCACTTGTAAAAGAATGAAACTAGATCACTTTCTAACACCGTACACAAAAATAAACTCAAAATGGATTAAAGATCTACATGTAAGACCAGAAAGTATAAAACTCCTAGAGGAGAACATAGGCAAAACACTCTCAGACATAAATCACAGCAGGATCCTCTATGATCCACCTCCCAGAATTCTGGAAATAAAAGCAAAAATAAGCAAATGGGATCTAATTAAAATTAAAAGCTTCTGCACAACAAAGGAAAATATAAGCAAGGTGAAAAGACAGCCTTCTGAATGGGAGAAAATAATAGCAAATGAAGCAACTGACAAAGAACTAATCTCAAGAATATATAAGCAACTTATGCAGCTCAATTCCAGAAAAATAAACGACCCAATCAAAAAATGGGCCAAAGAACTAAATAGACATTTCTCCAAAGAAGACATACGAATGGCTAACAAACACATGAAAAGATGCTCAACATCACTCATTATCAGAGAAATGCAAATCAAAACCACAATGAGGTACCACTTCACACCAGTCAGAATGGCTGCGATCCAAAAAGCTGCAAGCAATAAATGCTGGAGAGGGTGTGGAGAAAAGGGAACCCTCCTACACTGTTGGTGGGAATGCAAACTAGTACAGCCACTATGGAGAACAGTGTGGAGATTCCTTAAAAAATTGCATATAGAACTACCTTATGACCCAGCAATCCCACCGCTGGGCATACACACCGAGGAAACCAGAATTGAAAGAGACACATGTACCCCAATGTTCATCGCAGCACTGTTTATAATAGCCAGGACATGGAAGCAACCTAGATGTCCATCAGCAGATGAATGGATAAGAAAGCTGTGGTTCATATACACAATGGAGTATTACTCAGCCGTTAAAAAGAATTCATTTGAATCAGTTCTGATGAGATGGATGAAACTGGAGCCGATTATACAGAGTGAAGTAAGCCAGAAAGAAAAACACCAATACAGTATACTAACACATATATATGAAATTTAGATAGATGGCAATGACGACCCTGTATGCAAGACAGGAAAAAAGACACAGCTGTGTATAATGGACTTTTGGACTCAGAGGGAGAGGGAGAGGGTGGGATGATTTGGTAGAATGGCATTCTAACATGTATACTATCATGTAAGAATTGAATCGCCAGTCTATGTCTGATGCAGGATACAGCATGCTTGGGGCTGGTGCATGGGGATGACCCAAAGAGATGTTATGGGGAGGGGAGGTGGGAGGGGGGTTCATGTTTGGGAACACATGTAAGTATTAAAGATTAAAAAAAAAAAAAGAAAAGCAGCCTATTGTCTTCAAAAGGAGGTAGGAAAAAATATAAAAGGCAAAAAAAAAAAAAAAAAGAGAGACAAAAGAGGTAAGGATGGAGCTCTGTCCCAGGAAGGGAATCTTAAAAAGAGAGAAGTTTCCAAACACCAGGAAACACTCTCCCTGCCAAGTCTGTGATGAGCCTTGGAAGCACAGAGGGCAACATAACATGGAGGAAAAAAATGACAATAATTAAAACCCACAGATTACAAGCCCAATGGTAACTCCTCCAGCAGAGAAGCCGTGCAGACGCCTGTACCCGCCACTAGCAAGCAGGGGCTGGGCAGGGAGGTGCAGGCTGCATTGCTTAAAGTAAGGATCTGTCCTGAATGCCCTGATTGCAATCTGAGCGAACTAAGTTGGGTGAACACACCAGACTGTGGGATAACTACCACGCGAAAAGCCAGCCCTAACCTAAGACACTGCCAGGCCTATGCACAGAACAAAGGACTGAAAAATGATAGCCAGCTGCAGACCATCCCCCTCCAATGACAGGCAGCCAGAGCCGGAAGGGGGCAATCGCAGCCCCAGAGAGACATTATCTACAAAACTGTAAGCAGGCTTCTTTGCTAACTAAGACTTCTTGGGGTTCTGGACGGTCAACATCCACCTGAGAAGGTGTGCTGGTTGTACACCCAGAAAACCGAGCAGCAGGGATGGGGGAGGCAACAAGTTACAGTGACTGCACTTGCCCAACACCTCATCACCTGAGCTGCTTGGACCTGGGAAGGGCACAAAATGCAGGCCCAACCGAGTCTGCACGTCTGAGGACTACCCGAGTGCCTGAACCTGAGTGGCTTAGACCTGGGAGGTGCATGCAGCCCAGGGCCGGCCTCGGACGGTTCCTGGTGAAGCAACCTAGAGCCTGAGCAGTGTGGGCAGGGAGGGTACTTGCGCTGTGAGTGGGGGCGGGCCCAGTGTGGCTGAGTCACTGCGAGCACACTCCAGTGTTATTTGTTTGCAGTGTCCCTCCCTCCCCACAGTGCGACTGAACAAGTTAGCCTAAAAAAAGTGTCCACCACTGCCCTCTTTGTATTAGGGTGGAAATCAAACACTGAAGAGACCAGCAAACAGAAGAAGCTAAAACAGAGGGAACCACCTTGGCAGTGACAGGTGCAATAGATTAAAACCCTGTCATTAGTACCGACTACATAGGAAGGGGCCTATAGATCTTGAGAAATATAAGCCGGACCAAGGAACTATCCAAAAATGAACTGACCCAGCAGTACCTACAATAACACCAGAGAAAGTCCTAGATACATTTTTACTATTTTTACAATCATTCTTTTCTTTTCTTTTTTTAACTTAAAACAAATTTTTTAAGTCCTCTATTACTCCTTTAATTTTCACTTCAATAACCTACTATTACTTTGTAAAAAAAAAGACCCTATTTTTTAAAAAGCAATTTCATATATATATTGTATAATTTTTGTGACTTTGTTTTTTTTCTCTTTCATTTTTTTCTTCTTTTCTATAATATTGTATTTTTGAAATTCCAAACCCTACTCTAGATTTTTAATCTTTGCTTTTTGGTATTTGCTATCAATTTTGTACCTTTAAGAACCCAATCTTCAGTACCCATTTTTACTTGGGAGCGAGATTACTGGCTTGACTGCTGTCTCCGCCTTTGGACTCTCCTTTTTCTCCACCAGGTCGCCTGTGTCTCCTCCCTACCTCCTCTCTTTTTTACCCAACTCTGTGAATTTCTGTGTGTTCCAGAAGGTGGAGAACACTTAGGGACCTGATTATTGGCTGGATCTGTCTCTCTCCTTTTGATTCCCCCCTTTTATCCTCCTGGCCACCTCTGTCACCTCCTCCCTTTTCTCTTCTCTGTATAACTCCGTGAACATCTCTGAGTGGTCCAGTTGTGGAGTGCACATAAGGAAGTGATTACTGGCTAGCTTGTTCTCTCCTCTGTTGATTCCACTTCATCTCATTAGGGTCACCTCTAACTCCCTCCTCCCTCTTCTCTTCTCCATGTAACTCTGTGAACCTCTCTGGGTGTCCCTCATTGTGGAGAAACTTTTCATCTTTAACCTACGTGTTTTATCAATGGTGCTGTATAGAAGGAGAAGTCTTGAGACTACTGTAAAAATAAGACTTAAAACCAGAAGCAGGAGGCTTAAGTCCAATCCCTGAGAACACCAGAGAACTCCTGACTCCAGGGAACATTAATTGACAGGAGTTCATCAAACACCTCCATACCTACACTGAAACCAAGCACCACCCAAGGGCCAACAAGTTCCAGAGCAAGACATACCATGCAAATTCTCCAGCAACACAAGATACAGCCCTGAGCTCCAATATACAGGCTGCCCAAAGTTACTCCAAAACCATTGACATCTCATAACTCATTACTAGACATTTCATTGCACTCCAGAGAAAAGAAATCCAGCTCTACCCACCAGAACACTGACACAAGCTTCCCTAACCAAGAAACCTTGACAAGCCACCTGTACAACCCCACCCACAGTGAGGAAACTCCACAATAAAGAGAATCCCACAAACAGCCAGAATACAGAAAGGCCACCACAAACTAAGCAATAAAAACAAGATGAAGAGACAGAGGAATACCCAGCAGGTAAAGGAATAGAATAAATGCCCACCAAACCAAACAAAAGAGGAAGAGATAGGGAATCTACCTCATAAAGAATTCCAAATAATGATAGTGAAAATGATCCAAAATCTTGAAATCAAAATGGAATCACAGATAAATAGCCTGGAGAGAAGGATTGAGAAGTTGCAAGAAAGGTTTAACAAGGACCTAGAAGAAATAAAAAACAGTCAACATATAAAGAATAGTGCAATAAATGAGATCAAAAACACTCTGGAGGCAACAAATAGTAGAACAACAGAGGCAGAAAATAAGATTAGTGAATTAGAAGATAGAATGGTAGAAATAAGTGAATCAGAGAGGAAAAAAGAAAAACGAATTAAAAGAAATGAGGACAATCTCAGAGACCTCCAGGATAGTGTTAAATGCACCAAAGTCGAATCATAGGAGTCCCAGAAGAAGAAGACAAAAGAAAGACCATGAGAAAATACTTGAGGAGACAGTTGAAAACTTCCCTAAAATGAGGAAGGAAATAATCACCCAAGTACAAGAAACCCAGAGAATCCCAAGCAGGATAAACCCATGGTGAAACACCCCAAGACACATATTAATCAAATTAACAAAGATCAAACACAAAGAACAAATACTAAAAGCAGCAAGGGAAAAACAACAAATAACACAGAAGGGGAGTCCCATGAGGATAACAGCTGATCTTTCAATAGAAACTCTTCAAGTCAGGAGGGAATGGCAGGACATACTTAAAGTGATGAAAGAAAATAACCTACAGCCCAGATTACTGTACCCAGCAAGGATCTCATTCAAATATGAAGGAGAAATCAAAAGCTTTACAGACAAGCAAAAGCCGAGAGAATTCAGCATCACCAAACCAAATCTCCAACAAATGCTAAAGGATCTTCTCTAGATAGGAAACACAAAAAGGGTGTATAAACTCGAACCCAAAACAACAATATAAATGGCATTGGGATCATACTTATCGATAATTACCTTAAACATAAATGGTTGAATGCCCCAACCAAAAGACAAAGAATGGCTGAATGGATACAAAAACAACACCCCTATATATGTTGTTTACAAGAGACCCAGCTCAAAACAGGGGACACATAAAGACTCAAAGTGAAGGGCTAGAAAAAGATTTTCCACGCAAATAGAGACCAAAAGAAAGCAGAAGTAGCAATACTCATATCCGATAAAATAGACTTTAAAACAAAGACTGTGAAAAGAGACAAAGAAGGCCACTACATTACGATCAAGGATCAATCCAAGAAGAAGATATAACAATTATAAATATATATGCACCCAATATAGGAGCACTGCAATATGTAAGACAAATGCTAACAAGTATGAAAAGGGAAATTAACAATAACACAGTAATAGTGGGAGACTTTAATACCCTACTCTCACATATGGATAGACCAACTAAACAGAAAATTAACAAGGAAACACAAACTTCAAGTGATACAATAGACCAGTTAGACCTAACTGATATCTATAGGACATTTCACCCCAAAACAATGATTTTCACCTTTTTCTCAAGCACACCTGGAACCTTCTCCAGGGTAGATCACATCCTCGACCATAAATCTAGCCTTGGTAAATTCAAAATAATTGAAATCATTCCAAGCATCTTTTCTGACCACAAGGCACTAAGAGTAGATCTCAATTATAGGAGAAAATCTATTAAAAATTCCAATATACGGAGGTAGAACAACACACTGCTGAATAACCAACAAATCACAGAAGAAATTAAAAAAGAAATCAAAATATGCATAGAAATGAATGAAAATGAAAACACAACAACCCAAAACCTGTGACACACTGTAAAAGCAGTGCTAAGGGGAAAATTCATAGCAATACAGGCATACCTCAAGAAACAAGAAAAAAGTCAAATAAATAAAACCCAACTCTACACCTAAGGAACTAGAAAAGGAAGAAATGAAGAAGGAAAGAAATCTTAAAAATTAGGGCAGAAATAAATGCAAAAGAAACAAAAGAAACCATAGCAAAAATCAACAAAGCCAAAAGCTGGTTCTTTGAAAGGATAAATAAAATTGACAAACCATTAGCCAGACTCATCAAGAAACAAAGGGAGAAAAATCAAATCAATAACATTAGAAATGAAAATGGAGAGATCACAACAGACAACACAGAAATGCAAAGGATCATAAGAGACTACTATCAGCAATTAAACGCCAATAAAATGAACAATGTGGAAGAAATGGACAAATTCTTAGAAAAGAACAACTTTCCAAAACTGAACCAGGAAGAAATAGAATATCTTAACAGACCCATCACAAGCACGGAAATTGAAACTGTAATCAGAAATCTTCCAGAAAACAAAAGCCCAGGTCCAGATGCCTTCACAGTTAAATTCTACCAAAAATTTCGAGAAGAGCTAACACCTATCCTACTCAAACTCTTCCAGAAAATTGCAGAGGAAGGTAAACTTCCAAACTCATTCTATGAGGCCACCATCACCCTAATACCAAAACCTGACAAAGATGCCAAAAAAAAAGAAAACTATAGGCCAATATCAATGATGAACATAGATGCAAAAATCCTTAACAAAATTCTAGCAATCAAAATCCAACAACACATTAAAAAGATCATACACGATGACCAAATGGGCTTTATCCCAGGGATGCAAGGATTCTTCAGTATCCACAAATCAATCAATGTGATTCACCACATTAACAAATTGAAAAAAAAAAAAAGCCATATGATTCTCTCAATAGATGCAGAGAAAGCCTTTGACAACATTCAACATCCGTTTATGATAAAAAAAAAAAAAAAAAACACTCCAGAAAGCAGGAATAGAAGGAACATACCTCAACATAATAAAAGCTATATACAACAAACCCACAACAAACATTATCCTCAATGGTGAAAAACTGAAAGCGTTTCCCCTAAAGTCAGGAACAAGACAAGGGTGTCCACTTTCACAGCTACTATTTAACATAGTTTTGGAAGCTTTTGCCACAGCACTCAGAGCAGAAAAAGAAATAAAAGGAATCCAAATTGGAAAAGAAGAAGTAAAACTCTCACTGTTTGCAGATGACATGATCCTCTACATAGAAAACCCTAAAGACTCCACCAGAAAATTGCTAAAGCTAATCAATGAATATAGTAAAGTTGCAGGATATAAAATCAACACACAGAAGTCCCTCACATTCCTATGCACTAATAATGAGAAAATAGAAAGAGAAATTAAGGAAACAATTCCATTCGCCATTGCAACGAAAAGAATAAAATACTTAGGAATATATCTACCTAAAGAAACTAAAGACCTATATATAGAAAACTATAAAACACTGGTGAAAGATATCAAAGAGGACACTAATAGATGGAGAAATATACCATGTTCATGGATGGGCAGAATCAATATAGTGAAAATGAGTATACTACCCAAAGCAATTTATAGATTCAATGCAATCCCTATCAAGCTACCAACAGTATTTTTCACAGAGCTAGGACAAATAATTTCACAATTTGTATGGAAATACAAGAAACCTCGAATAGCCAAAACCATCTTGAGAAATAAGAATGGAACTGGAGGAATCAACCTGCCTGACTTCAGGCTCTAGTACAAAGCCACAATCATCAAGACAGTATGGTACTGGCACAAAGATAGACATATAGATCAATGGAACAAAATAGAAAGCCCAGAGATAAACCTATGCACCTATGGACACCTGATCTTTGACGAAGGAGGCAAGAATATACAATGGATTAAAGACAATCTCTTTAACAAGTGTTGCTGGGAAAACTGGTCAACCACTTGTAAAGGAATGAAACTAGAACACTTTCTAACACCATAACAAAAATAAACTCAAAATGGATTAAAGATCTAAATGTAAGACCAGAAACTATAAAACTCGTAGAGGAGAACATAGGCAAAACACTCTCTGACATACATCATGGCAGGATCCTCTATGAACCACCTCCCAGAATATTGGAAATAAAAGCAAAGATAAACAAATGGAACCTAGTTAAACTTAAAGGCTTTTGCACAACAAAGGAAACTATAAGCAAGGTGAAAAGACAGCCTTCTGAATGGGAGAAAATAATAGCAAATGAAGCAACTGACAAACAACTAATCTCAAAAATATACAAGCAACTCGTGCAGCTCAATTCCAGAAAAATAAATGACCCAATCAAAAAATAGGCCAAAGATCTAAATAGACATTTCTCCAAAGAAGACATACATATGGCTAACAAACACATGAAAAGATGCTCAACATCACTCATTATTAGAGAAATGCAAATCAAAACCACAATAAGGTATCATTTCACACCAGTCAGAATGGCAGCAATCCAAAAGTCTACAAGCAATAAATGCTGGAGAGGGTGTGGAGAAAGGGAACCCTCTTACACTGTTGGTGGGAATGCAAACTAGTACAGCCACTATGGAGAACAGTGTGGAGATTCCTTAAAAAACTGGAAATAGAACTGCCTTATGACCCAGCAATGCCACTGCTGGGCATACACACCAAGGAAACCAGAATTGAAAGAGACACATGTACCCCAATGTTCATTGCATCACTGTTTATAATAGCCAGGACATGGAAGCAATCTAGATGTTTATCAGCAGATGAATGGGCAAGAAAGCAGTGGTACATATACACAATGGAATATTACTCAGCCATTAAAAAGAATACATCTTACATCTGAATCAATTCTAATGAGGTGGATGAAACTGGAGCTGATTATACAGAGTGAAATAAGCCAGAAAGAAAAACACCAATACAGTATACTAACACATATATAAAGGGCTTCCCTGGTGGCTCAGAGGTTAAAGTGTGTGCCTGCAATGAGGGAGACATGGGTTCAATTCCTGGGTAGAGAAGATCCCCTGGAGAAGGAAATGGCAACCCACTCCAGTATTCTAGCCTGGAGAACTCCATGGACAGAGGAGCCTGGTGGGCTACAATCCACGGGGTCACAAAGAGTTGGACATGACTGAGTGACTTCACTTTCAACACATATATATGGAGTTTAGAAAGATGGTAATGATAACCCTGTATGTGAGACAGCAAAAGAGACACAGGTGTATAGAACAGTCTTTTGGATTCAGTGGGAGAGCACAAGGGTGGGATGATTTGGGAGAATGACATTGAAACATGTATAATATCATATATGAAACGAATTGCCAGTCCAGGTTCGATGCATGATACTGGATGCTTGGGGCTGGTGCACTGAGACGACCCAGAGGGATTCTATGGGGAGGGAGGAGGTAAGGGGTTCAGGATTGGGAACACGTGTATACCTGAGACGGGTTCATGTTGATGCATGGCAAAACCAATACAATATTGTAAAGTAATTAACCTCCAATTAAAAGAAATAAATTTTTTAAAAAAAGGGCAAAGTAACACGCCTAGGAAAAAAAAAGAAGCTTAAGCTATTTTCATAAGATTCTGAGCTCTGAACTTTCAATGATGATCCAGAAAATGGACTTGAGATTCACTATAGACCATTTACTGAAGACATTACTTAAATGTACTGCTACTACCAGAAAGGTCAGCCTATGTCCTGATTAGACTGGAAGCAATCCAGAACGCATTACCTTACCCACGTACAAAGTCATGATGCCACTTACACCCTGAAGTTGTAGCTGATGGACAAGAACGTCTGGGTAGCACTAGAATCAGCTCAAATAATGGAAAATGAAATAATCATTAAGGTGATTTTAGAAGGGAGGTACTGAACCTCTTTTACATTGGATGATAAATAAAAAGAGGAGGTAAAACTGAAACTGGTAAAACAAAAGTTAGATTTCAGCTATGCCTTTGGAATTTCATGCATGTGCTTAGGAGAGAGGAATAGTAGTAGCAGTTTGTCAAACAAGAAAAAAAAATATCTTGTTAAAGAAGCAGTAATGTTGGAAAATTTAATAAAGTCTAAAAAACATGATAAATACCTCTTTTATACTTTGAGTTTATTGAAAACAATACTATTGGGGAGAATATTTTTTAATACAATTTGAATGGAGCAACATGCTTGCATATGTATACATACATTTAAAATATTAATTCTTAATTATTTAACCATTTTTAATTGAAGCATAGTAAATTCACAGTGTTGTGTTAGTTTCAGGTATACAGCAAACTGATTCAGATATATATTTTAATATGAACATTTAATATTTTATATGCATATTATATATATATTTTAGATTCTTTTCCATTTTAGGTGATTACAAATTATTGAATATGGTTTCCTGTGCTAAAAATTGGTCCTTGTTGGTTACCTATTTTATATATAGTGATGTGTATCTGTTAATACAAATTAATTTATTCCTCTCCCTCCTTTCCTCTTTGATAATCATAAGTTTGTTTTCTACATATAACTCTTTTTCTATTTTACAAATAGATTTACTTGTATTTTTTGATATGTAAATATTTGTTATTTTAAAAACAAAGTTTGTTTAAATCAAATCCCTTATTATTATACAGTGAAGGTGATTAATAGATAGGGATTAGATCTGGTAGACAGAATGCCAGAAGAACTATGGACAAGCAGTTCATTACACTGTACAGGAAGTGATGACTAAAACCATCCTTAATAGAAAGAAATCCAAGAAGTCAAAGTGGTTACCTGAGGAGGCTTTACAAATAGCTGAGAAAAGAATGGAAAAGAAAGAAAGGGAGAAAGGGAAAGATACACCCAACTGAATGCAGAGTTCCAGAGAATAGTAAGGAGAAATAAGAAAGCTTTCCTAAGTGAACAGGGCAAAGAAATAGAGGAAAACAATGGAACTGAAAACTCTTCAATAAAATTGGAGATGTCAAAGGAACATTTTAGGCAAAAATGGGCATGATAAAGTACAGAAACGGTAAGGACCTAATGGAAGCGAAAGAAATTAAGAAGTGGCAAGAATACAGAGAACTATACAGAAACAGTCTTAATGACCTAGATAACCATGTCGATGTGGTCACTCATCTAGAACCAGACATCTTAGAGTGTGAAATCAAGTGGACCTTAGGATGAATTACTACGAACAAAGCTAAGGGATGTGATGGAATTCCAGCTGAGCTATTTTAAAGCCTAAAAGATGATGCTGTGAAAGTGCTGCACTCAATATGTCAACAAATTTGGAAAATTCAGCAGTGGCCACAGGACTGGAAAAGGTATGGAATCATGGACATTTATTTTATGCCCGGGTTTTATATATATATATATATATATATATATATATATAGTGGGAGTAGACAAATGTTCATGCAAAAGAATTCCACACAATTTATGTGGCCATTCTGCCCTCAAAGAGGGGGAAACTATCTCCCCAGCCCTTAAGTATGGACCTCCTTGCTAAGTGACTTCATTTCAAAGAGCACAACATGAGAAGAGTAAGTAGAAGAATTCTACAGTGGAGAAACCCGACTAACAGGATCTCATCTAGGTGGTGGAGGTCAGCTTCAGAAGGGATGAGTCACATGGCTCCTGTGTGCCCTTGATGTGATATGATGGGAAAGGCAATTTACCTCTTTGGTCTTTTTCCCAAGAACCCACAAATGCAGCATAAACATGAGAAAAATATGAGACTAATCCAAACAGAAGGACATTTTACAAACTACCTGACCAGTACTCCTCAAAATGACCAAGGTCATCAAAAACAAGGATGGTCTGAGAACCTGTTATAGCGAAGAGGAGCCAGACGTGATTACTATATGAAATGTGGGATCCTGGATGTGACTGTGGAACAGAAAAGAATTAAAGGTAAAACTAATAAAATCTGAGTGAAGTATAGACTAAAAATGCTTTTAATGCCCAGATAAGCCCAAACTTCTAGAATAAATATTCTTCAAATTACTTTTGAAATGAGAAACAATATAAAAATAAATGTACAGGGGGAGGGTGGCCTGAGCGGGGGTACCTACAGTGAACTGGCATGTTTGAAAATTCAGACCTCTATATCCTAATACTCTTTTTGGAGACAAAATGAGATGGAATAAATGCTGTCAATAGAGCAATTAAATCAGCACCTTGGTCTCACAGCAACAAGCAACTAGGAAGACATTATTATTATTGTACCCAATAATCACATTTCAGCAAGAAAACAATGCATAGACATGAGCAGAGGAGAAATGCTGTAATTATACACCAGCCTAATTTAAAGTACACTTTTTATGGATGACTCTGAAACCAGGAGGGCTGGATCGTCTCACGACTGTCAGGGAGCCAGATTTTGTGAAGTTTCTGTTGATGTGGTCCCTAGATCACTGATATCACACAAAGCAGCTCAAAATCGGGATACTGTTAAAGGATAATGTAAGAGCTTCTTGCTGTGTTTAAGGAGTAGTAGCCAGTCCTGCCCACACAAGTCCTTTGTTAATTTACTGCAATTGACCAACAACTCGCCTTGAGTATCCTCCCCTTGAGCTCCTGTCACCCATGGCTGGGGATATAAGACACACAAAAGGAAGGTCTTGCCTTCAGGCAATTAGGGTAGCAAGCAGCAAACTAATTTTTCCAAGGTGAAGGTTAGGTGTCCCCTGGAAGTATGTTGGATACTGGGAGCACCTGGAAGGGGTCTCTGACTTTGTGGACTGGTGACATAATCCTGGAGGAGAAGATGACCGAGGACCAAAGTGTGGTGAAGGGGAGATGTTGAGGTGAGAGTGTTGGATGCTGTGATAGAACACGTTGCATAGACACATGCTGGAGGGAAAGACCCAGGTTGCCAGCCACCCTCTGCTGTGCCAAGGAACAGCAGTTTTCATCATGGAAACTTCAGCAGGAGAATGAGGTATTCAGTCTTACACTTTAGAACTACGGAAACCATGTGGAAAGTAGTCTGGATGAAGAAGGACTGATGGTAGAAAGAAACCTGATGCAAAATCCAGAAGGGCCTGACTCAATGGAGCTGCTCCTGAAAAAAGAAAAAAGCAATGGGTTTGAGAAGTGGTGGTTTTAATGATGAGGCAAGACATGGACCCAGATCCAAGGGTTGGCACTAGTGTAAGTGCCGGACAGCCTTTACCTTCTGGAAATCGGATGGGTGATGGGCAAGGGGAGGTGACAAGTTTCACAACAGAGATCATCTGGATGCTGCTGGCAGTAGATCCAGAACTTCTGGGGCCAGGGGTGGAGAGGAAGGTGCCCTGAGGACAGAACAGTTAGGGTGAGAATAAGGTGGGAGCAGCATCCACAGTGAAGGGGTGCCCAAGTGGATGCAGAGGACAAGGCTCCAGCAGAGGCTGCAGCCTGTCCCCAAGGCTGGGAGAGACAGAGGCTAGGACTCTGCTGGGGAGAGAGGAGAGGACTGATGCAGACAAAGCTGGAGGGATTTCTCCTTCTAAGGGCCATGGGAAACCATTAGAAAAATATAAACAGGAGAACTGGTTTTCAGGGTCAAACATTTCCTCTTTCTATCATATGGAGAAATAATGAGAGATAGACAAGATAAAAAGGGTTTGTTGGGTGTGGGTGAGAAATGATGATGGCTTGCATTAGGTGGTCTACAGTGGAGATGGAGAGAAGGGGTGTGTGGGGGAGGTGAGGTTTCAGAAGCTCTTCTGGAAGTGGGATGGGAGCCATGGAGGGCTTGAGGAGACAGGCTTCTTGTGCACAGGGCATCGTTCCAGAGGCAGAGAAGCTAGGCCTGGGCAGGCTTGCCTATGAGGATCTTGCATTGGGTTTGGACATTCTGCACTTAGAGGATAATTGGACAGGTCTCATGTAGGGGGTGGAGCCATCACCATAGCCTGTCTCCCTGCACACCAGTATCAGCAGCTGAACAATAGACAGACTGGCCCATCAAACACCTGATGCACTGAATTACAGAATAGGACCCCACCCCGGGTATTCCTTTAAGTGCCTGACACGACAATCTACAGAGTAGGACCCCAGCCAGGGGGCCCCTCTATGTGCCTGAAGGGGCGGAGCTATGGAGAAAGACTGGCCAAAGAGGCTTTCTGATCACCAGCTACAAGAGGCTTGGAGAAAACTCTGATAGGGCCGTAACTCCTGCCACAGAAGCTGTCCGTGTGCCTGCACACTTCACGCCACCAGGGTTCCTGCAACCTGAGCAGCTGCACAACCTTCATGCTCAACTCTCACTGGGGCAGAACTGCCACAGGCAAAAAAAAAAAAAAAAATCTTGGGTCTATGCACACATGGTCGCTTCAGTCCAACTCTATGCAACTCTGTAGACTGTGGCCTGCCAGGCTTCTCTGTCAGGGAAGAGGGGTTCTCCAGGCAAGAATACTGGAGCGTATTGGCCAATACAGGTTGCCATACTCTTCTAGATCACTATATATCCTGCTGCCCTAGCCGCCAACCCCCCTGAGTGCCTGGTGCTGCCAGAAGCCCTACAACCCAAGCAGAGGCACCTCCTCCACACCTGGCCCTCACGGGGCAAACCCAAGTCCTCCAAGGCAGCCTCAGGAGCAAATCCTAGTGGACAACCCACATGCAGAGGCGGGAATAAAACCACAATTGAAACTCAGGGACAGTGTGACTAAGAAATAAGACCCAAAACCTTCCCACCTGCGGTACAAGCTGCAGATTAAATCCATACCATCAACTAGGCAGACTCTGTGTCTATGGAATATATAAAAGGTCATTGAGAGCTCCCACAAAAGAAAACACACTAATTCTGATAGCTGTGGACATTGGAGGCAAGAATACACAGGAGTAGGACCAGATTAGAATCTGAGCTGCCTCCACAGCAGCAGGTCCAGAGATCTGCATGATGTTGGAGAGTATCCGAAGAAAATGAGATGGACTGTGGCTCCCAGCAAGGGAAAGGACTCTGACAGAAGTGACACAAGAAAAACATTTATTTTTCTTATGTTTTGACTTGTTCTGCAGATTCTTTTGGATTGTTTTCCCTCTCCCCCAACCTTTTTTCCTCTCTGTGTAGTTGTTGGTTTTATTGACACTATGAAATCCAGTTAAGCTTTTTCTTTCTTTCTTTCTTTCTCACATGTTTTATTATTGTTATAAACCTCTGCCTCTATGGAGGGCTTTTGCAGGTCTGTGGAATGTTCCTTTCTCTCACTTTTTAATTTTAATTTTTAAAACCTATAATTTTTTTCTACATTTATTCCTTTGTTTGCCTTTCCTACTGTTCTTTTCCCCTTGTGGTTAATCTTTAATGTACATAAATCTTCATCATCGACCTCTATTTAACTTTACATGTTGATTCTTTCTTTCTTTTCTCCTCAACATATTTGTTAGTTTTGTTTTCATTGCTTTATTCCCCAGTTGGCACCTTGCTTTAGTTTTGTTTTCCAGTTTGTGCTTTAGTTAGTTTTGTTCTTAACTGGTAAATATAATTTTTGATTTCCTTTGTTTGCTGGGTCAATCTACTGTGCTTTATTTTTGTTGGACTGTTTTGACTTCTCTCATGGGCGTATATACCATTATTTTAATAATTGCTTGCCTGATTTTGTAACTGCCATTTGTCTGGGGTTCATCTTTGATTTCTCATTTTTGGATATTCGTTTTACTCTCCCTTAATGCCATAGCAAACCATTTGTGAAATCTTCATTCCTGACCAGGATCAAGCCCTGAGTCTTTAGAGTGGGAGCACTGACTCCAAGACCTTAGACTACCAGAGAATTAACCCTGATGCTGCTGCTAAGTCGCTTCAGTAGTGTCCGACTTTGTGTGACCCATGCGACCCCATAGATGGAAGCCCAACAGGCTCCCCTGTCCCCGGGATTCTCCAGGCAAGAACACTGGAGTGGGTTGCCATTTCCTTCTCCAATGCATGAAAGTGAAAAGTGAAAGTGAAGTCGCTCAGTTGTGTCTGACTCTTAGTGACCTCATGGACTGCAGCCTACCAGGCTCCCCTGTCCATGGGATTTTTCCACGCAAGAGTACTGGAGTGGGTTGCCACTGCCTTCTCTGAATTAACCCTAGAGAGTATCAAATAATGAGAACTCACATAAAGGAAACCACTTAAATACAAGGCCCAACATCACCCAACCACCAGTAGCACCCTGTGCAGGAAGGGTCATATAAACAACAAACAAAACAAAAATACAAACCTAATCATCAGCAGACAGGATTACCACCTCACTCAGCCTTGCCCATCAGAGGAAAAACAAACAAACAAAAACTCAGCACAAATCTCACCCTATACAAAGCTTACACAAAGCACTAGACCAACCTTAGGAGTGCAGAAACCAAAATGAAGAAAAAAATTCAACCTTCTTCAAGGAAAGAATTCAACTTTCTTTGAAGCCTGGGAAAAGGAGAACTCAAACACTGAGTTTAAACAAAAAAGATAATGAAAAGGCAGAGAACTACTACATAAATGAAGGAACAAAGTAGAAACACAGAAGTCCAAATAAATGAAGAGGAAAAAGAATTCAGAATAATGATAGTAAAGATGACAAAAAACCTTGAAAACAGAATGGAGAAAATGAAAGAATCAATTAACAAAAACCTAGAAAAATTAAAGAATAAACATACAGAGATAACACAATTACTGAAATTAAAAATACTCTAGACTTGATAGCAAAATATCTGAAATAGAACAAATCAGTGAGCTGGAAGATAAAATGGTGGAAATAGTTTCTGAAGAGCAAAATAAAGTAAAAAGAATGAGAAGACCTGAGGATAGTCTCAGAGACCTCTGGGATAATATCAAATGCACCAACATTTGTATTTTAGGAGTCTTAGAAGAAGAGAAAAAGAAAGGCTCAGGGAAAATTTTTGAAGAGATTATACTTGAAAATTCCCCCAACATGGAAAAGGAAATAATCAAGTCCAAGAAGCACAAAGAATCCCATACAGGATAAACCCAAGGAAAAACACGTCAAGGCACATACTAATCAAACTAACAAAAACTAAACACAAAGAAAGAATATAAAAGCAGCAAGAGAGAAGCAACAAGTAACATACAAGGGAAACCCCATATGCTTAACAGTTGATATTTCAGCAGAAACTCTGCAGGCCAGAAGGGAATGGCAGGGTATATTTAAAGTACTGAAAAGAAAAAATCTGCAACAAAGATTACTGTACCTGGCAAGAATCTCATTCACAATTGATGGAGAAATCAAAAGCTTTTCAGACAAGCAAAATTTAAGAGAATTCAGTACCACCAACCCAGCTTACAACAAATTTTAAAGGGAATTACATAGTCAAGAAATACAGGAGAAGAAAAACGATCTACAAAATCAACCCCAAATAATTAAGAAAATGCCAATAGGAACATACATATCAATAATTACTTTAAATGTAAATGGACTAAATGTTCCAGCCAAAATATATAGACTGGCTGAATGGATCCAAAAATAAGACCCATATATACTCTTTCTACAAAACACCCACTTTAGACCTCAAGACACATACAAACTGAAAGTGAGAGAATGGAAAGATATATTCCATGCAAATGGGAAGCAAAAGAAAGTTGGAGTAGCAATCCTCCTATTACAAAATAGACTTCAAAATAAAGAAGATTACAAGAGTTAAAGAAGGACACTGCACAATGATCAAGGGATCAATCCAACAGGAAGACATAACAATTGTAAATATCTTTGTACCCAACATAGGAGCATCTCAATACATAAGACAAACACTAACAGACATAAAAGGAGAAATCAACAGTAACACAATGATAATAGGAGACTTTAACACCCCACTCACACCAATGGATAAATCATCAACACAGAAAATTAATAAGGAAACACAAGTCTTAAATGATACATTAGATGAGTTGGATCTCATTGATATCTTCAGACATTCCATTCAATGCAGAAGAATATGCCTTCTTTTCAAGTGCACATGGAACATTCTCCAGGATAGACCACATCTTGGGTCACAAATCAAACCTCAGTAAATTTAAGAAAATTGAAATCATATCAAGCATCTTCTCCAACCACAATGCTATGAGACTAGATATCGATTGCAAGAAAAAAATTGTAAGAAACACAAACACATGGAGATTAAACAACACATTTCTAAATGACCAACAGTCTACTGAAGAAATCAAAAGAGAAATCAAAAAATTTCTAGAAACAAATGATAATGAAAACACAACTCAAAACCTATGAGATGCAGCAAAAGCAGTTCTAAGAGGGAAGTTCATAGCAATACAATCTTACCTCAAGAAACAAGGAAAACAGCTAATAGACAACCTAACTTTACACCTAAAGCAACTGGAAAAAGAAAAACAACAACAACAACAAAAATTAGTAGAAGGAAAAAAACCATAAAGATCTAAAGCAGAAATAAATGAAAAAGACATGAAAGAAACAATAGTAAAGATTAATAAAACTAAAAGCTGGCTCTTTCAGAAGATAAACAAAATTGACAAGCCTTTAGCCAGACTCATTAAGAAAAAATAAAGAAGAATCAAATCAACAAAATTAGAAAAATTCAAAAATACAAAGGATTATAAGAGACTATTATGAACAACTATATGGCAATGGAATAGATAACCTGGAAGAATTGGACAGATTCTTAGAAAAGTTCTATCTTCTAAGACTGAACCAGGAAGAAATAGAAATTATAAACAATGCAATTACAAGCACTGAGATTGAAGCTGTGATCAATGATCTCCCCCCAAAACAAAAGTCCAGGACCAGATGGCTTCACAGGAGAATTCTATCAAGCATTTAGAGAAGAGCTAATGCCTATCTTTCTAAAACTCTTTCAAAAGATTGCAGAGGAAGGAACACTTCCATCTCATTCTATGAGGCCACCATCACCCTGATACCAAAACCAGACAAAGACAACACAAAAAAAGAAAACTACCAGCCAATATCACTGATGAACATAGATGCAAAAATCCTCAACAAATAATTAGCAAACAGAATTCAGCAACACATCAAAAAGCTCATATACCATGATCAAGTTGGGTTTATTCCAGTTATGCAAGGATTCTTTAAGATACACAAATCATTCAATGTGATATGCCATATTAACAAATTGAAAGATAAAAACCATATGATAATTCCAATATATGCAGAAAAAGCCTTTGACAAAATTCAGTACAATTTATGATTCAAAAAACTGGCATAGAAGGAACCTACCTCAACTCAGTAAAGGTCATATATGATAAACCTACAGTAAACATTATTCTCAAGGCTGAAAACTTGAAAGCTTTCCCCCTAAGATCATGAACAAGACAAGGGTGTCCACTTTCACCACTATTATTCAACATAATTTTGTAAGTCTACAGCAATCAGAGTAGAAAAAGAAATAATGGGCATCCAGATCAGAAAAGAAGTAAAGCTCTCACAGTACCATATCAGATGACATGATATTGTACACAGAATACCATAAAGATAGCATCAGAAAATTACTGGAGCTAATCAGTGAATTTAGCAAAGTTTCAGGATACAAAATCAATAAACAGAAATCACTTGAATTTCTATATAATAAGAATGAAAAATCAGAAAGAGAAATTAAGGAATCAATCCCATTCACCATTGCAACAAAAAATAATTAAATGTCTAGGAATAAATTTAAGGAGAGAAAAGAGTTGTACACAGAAAATTATGACACTAATAAAATAAATCAAAGATGACATAAATGGAGAGATATCACATGTTCCTGGATAGGAAGAATCAATAGTGTTAAAATGACTATACCACCAAATGCAATCTACAGACTCAATGCAATCCCTATCAAATTACCAATGGCATTTTTCACAAAAATAGAATAAAAAATTTTGCAATTCATATGGAGATAAAAAAGACTCCAAAAAGCCAAAGCAGTCTTGAGAAAGAAGAGTTGAGTGAAGGAATCACCCTTTCTGAATTCAGATTATACTACAAAGATACAGTCATCAAGACAGTATGGTTCTGGCACAAAAACAGAAACACAGACCAATGGAACAAGATAGAAAGCCCAGAAATAAACCCGTGCACCTACAGGCACCTTATTTTTGACAAAGGAGGCAAGAATATACAGTGAGGAAAAGACAGCCTCTTCAATAAATGGAGCTGGAAAAACTGGATGGCTACATGTAAAAGAATGAAGTTAGAATATCTTCTCTAATAATGAGTGATGTTGAGCATCTTTCATGTGTTTGTTAGCCATCCGTATGTCTTCTTTGGAGAAATGTCTATTTAGTTCTTTGGCCCATTTTTGATTGGGTCGTTTATTTTTCTGGAGTTGAGCTGCATAAGTTGCTTGTATATTTTTGAGATTAGTTGTTTGTCAGTTGCTTCATTTGCTATTATTTTCTCCCATTCAGAAGGCTGTCTTTTCACCTTGCTTATATTTTCCTTTGTTGTGCAGAAGCTTTTAATTTTAATTAGATCCCATTTGTTTATTTTTGCTTTTATTTCCAGAATTCTGGGAGGTGGATCGTAGAGGATCCTGCTGTGATTTATGTCTGAGAGTGTTTTGCCTATGTTCTCCTCTAGGAGTTTTATAGTTTCTGATCTTACATTTAGATCTTTAATCCATTTTGAGTTTATTTTTGTGTGCGGTGTTAGAAAGTGATCTAGTTTCATTCTTTTACAAGTGGTTGACCAGTTTTCCAGCACCACTTGTTAAAGAGATTGTCTTTACTCCATTGTATATTCTTGCCTCCTTTGTCAAAGATAAGGTGTCCATATGTGTGATTTATCTCTGGGCTTTCTATTTTGTTCCATTGATCTATATGTCTGTCTTTGTGCCAGTACCATACTGTCTTGATGACTGTGGCTTTTTTTTTTTTTAATTTTTTTAATTTTAGCTTTTATTTTTAAAATTTAAAATCTTTAATTCTTACATGCATTCCCAAACATGAACCCCCACCTCCCTCTCCATAACAACTTTCTGGGTCATCCCCATGCACCAGCCCCAAGCATGCTGCATCCTGCGTCAGACATAGACTGGCGATTCAATTCACATGAGAGTATACATGTTAGAATGTCATTCTCCCAAATCATCCCACCCTCTCCCTCTCCCTCTGAGTCCAAAAGTCCGTTATACACATCTGTGTCTCTTTCCCTGTCTTGCATACAGGGTCGTCATTGCCATCTTCCTAAATTCCATATATATGTGTTAGTATACTGTATTGGTGTTTTTCTTTCTGGCTTACTTCACTCTGTATAATCGGCTCCAGTTTCATCCATCTCATCAGAACTGATTCAAATGAATTCTTTTAACGGCTGAGTAATACTCCATTGTGTATATGTACCACAGCTTTCTTAGCCATTCATCTGCTGATGGACATCTAGGTTGTTTCCATGTCCTGGCTATTATAAACAGTGCTGCGATGAACATTGGGGTACATGTGTCTCTTTCAATTCTGGTTTCCTCGGTGTGTATGCCCAGCAGTGGGATTGCTGGGTCATAAGGTAGTTCTATTTGCAATTTTCTAAGGAATCTCCACACCGTTCTCCATAGTGGCTGTACTAGTTTGCATTCCCACCAACAGTGTAGGAGGGTTCCCTTTTCTCCACACCTCTCCAGCATTTATTGCTTGCAGATTTTGGATCGCAGCCATTCTGACTGGTGTGAAGTGGTACCTCATTGTGGTTTTGATTTGCATTTCTCTAATAATGAGTGATGTTGAGCATCTTTTCATGTGTTTGTTAGCCATCCGTATGTCTTCTTTGGAGAAATGTCTATTTAGTTCTTTGGCCCATTTTTGATTGGGTCGTTTATTTTTCTGGAATTGAGTTGCATAAGTTGCTTGTATATTTTTGAGATTAGTTGTTTGTCAGTTGCTTCATTTGCTATTATTTTCTCCCATTCAGAAGGCTGTCTTTTCACCTTGCTTATAGTTTCCTTTGTTGTGCAGAAGCTTTTAATTTTAATTAGATCCCATTTGTTTATTTTTGCTTTTATTTCCAGAATTTGGGAGGTGGATCATAGAGGATCCTGCTGTGATTTATGTCTGAGAGTGTTTTGCCTATGTTCTCCTCTAGGATTTTTATAGTTTCTGATCTTACATTTAGATCTTTAATCCATTTTGAGTTTATTTTTGTGTGCGGTGTTAGAAAGTGATCTAGTTTCATTCTTTTACAAGTGGTTGACCAGTTTTCCCAGCACCACTTGTTAAAGAGATTGTCTTTACTCCATTGTATATTCTTGCCTCCTTTGTCAAAGATAAGGTGTCCATATGTGTGTGGATTTATCTCTGGGCTTTCTATTTTGTTCCATTGATCTATATGTCTGTCTTTGTGCCAGTACCATACTGTCTTGATGACTGTGGCTTTGTAGTAGAGCCTGAAGTCAGGCAAGTTGATTCCTCCAGTTCCATTCTTCTTTCTCAAGATTGCTTTGGCTATTCGAGGTTTTTGTATTTCCATACAAATCTTGAAATTATTTGTTCTAGTTCTGTGAAAATGTGGCTGGTAGCTTGATAGGGATTGCATTGAATTTGTAAATTGCTTTGGGTAGTATACTCATTTTCACTATATTGATTCTTCCAATCCATGAACATGGTATATTTCTCCATCTATTAGTGTCCTCTTTGATTTCTTTCATCAGTGTTTTATAGTTTTCTATATATAGGTCTTTAGTTTCTTTAGGAAGATATATTCTGTCTGACGCAGGATGCAGCATGCTTGGGGCTGGTGCATGGGGATGACAGAAAGATGTTATGGGGAGGGAGGTGGGAGGGGTTCATGTTTGGGAATGCATGTAAGAATTAAAGATTTTAAAATTAAAAAAATAAATAAATAAAAGGAAAAAAATTCAAAAAAATAAAATTTAAAAAAGAAAAGAATATCTTCTAACACCATACATATAGATAAACTCAAAATGGATTAAAGATCTAAATGTAAGACAAGAAACTATAAAATTCTTGGAGGAAAACATAAGCAGAACAGTCGATGACATAAATCAAAGTAAGATTTTCTATAACCCATCTCCTAGAGTAATGGCAATAAAAACAAAAGTAAACAAGTCAGACCTGATTAAACTTAAAAACTTTTGCACATCAATGGAAATGATAAGCAAAGTGAAAAGACAACCCTCAGAACGAGAGAAAATAATATCAAATGAAACAACTAACAAAGGATTAATTTCCAAAATATACAAGCAACTCATACAACTCAATATCAGGGAAACAAACAACCCAATAAAAAAGTGGAAAAAAGACCTAAACAGACATTTCTCCAAAGAAGACATACAGATGGCTAATAAACACATGAAAAGATGCCCAACATCATTCATTATTAGAGAAATGCAAATCAAAACGACAGTGAGATATCATCTCACAATGGTCAGAATGACCATCATGAAAACGTCTACAAATAATAAATTCTGGAGAGGGTGTGGAGAAAAGGGAATGTTCTTGCACTGTTGGTGGTAATGTAAATTGATACAGCCACTATGGAAGAGAGTATGGAAATTCCTTAAAAAACTAGGAATAAAACCACCATATGACCCACAAATCACATGCCTAGGCATATACCCTGAGGAAACCAAAATGGAAAAAGACACATATATACCATTGTTCACTGCAGCACTATTTACAATAGCTAGAACATGGAAGCAACCTAGATGTCCATCAACAGATGAATGGATAAGAAAGCTGTGGTACATATACACAATGCAATATTACTCAGCCATGAAAAGGAACACCTTTGAGTCAGTTCTAATGAAGTAGATGGACCTATAACCTGTTATACAGAGTGAAGTGGGTTAGAAATAGAAAGATAAATATCATATTCTAATATGCATATATACAGAATCTAGAACAATGGTTCTGAAGAATTTATTTGCAGGGCAACAATGGAGAAACAGACATAGAGAATAGACTTACGGACATGGGAAGAGGGGAGGAGAGGATAAGATGTATGGAAAGAGTAACATGGAAACTTACATTACCATGTGTAAAATAGATAGCCAACGGGAATTTGCTGTATGGCTCAGGAAACTCAAACAGGGATTCTGTATCAACCTAGAGGGTGGGATGGGGAGGGAGATGGGAGGGAGATTCAAAAGGGTGGGGATATATGTATACCTATGGCTGATTCATGTTGAGGTTTGACAGAAAACAACTAAATTCTGTAAAGCAATTATCCTTCAATAGCAAATAGATATGTTAGAAGAAAAAAAAAAAAACAGGCTAGAGATGAAAGGAAAGTGGGATAGGCAGGGGAGTCATCCACATGCAGAATGATACAGAATGAAGTACAGAATACGTCAGTCATAAGAGAGCATAGAAAAGGAAGGGACCTGAAGATAGAAACACTAAGGAAACACAGTGTTTAAGACAGTGTGGATAGAGCAAGATAAGCTCTTAACTGCCAATGGTTCAATACCAACTTTACTGGAAAGGAAAAGGAAAGGCCCTGAATTGGAGTTTTCACCAATTTGCATGGTAAAAATACCCCCACTAGAACTGGTTTCAAGTACCAGTGTGATGTCAGCTGGCTAGTAAAATTACTGAAAACAGAATCATTGAATCTGAAGAGCCAGAATTGGCCCGGTAGCCTCAAAGAGACGTAGGAAGGGAGATAAACAAAAGAGGATGCTCTCAAGGAAGGTGAGGGGAGACGGTCTGAGAGGAAGCATTGAAAGGCCAGATGCTGCAGAGAAGTCCCAGAAGGACTGGAGAGTGACTTCTGGCCCTTACAGCTCAGAATACCACTTACTTGTTAGAGCAACTACTGTGCTGCTGGGGCTGAAGTTTGATGGCAAGCTGTTCCAAGCTGATGGAGGAGAGAAAAGGTTGAGTGCCTTTCTCTTAGGAAGATCCAAGGAGTTGTACATCTTGTTTAGAAATCCTTGAACTAAATTAAGTTTGAGAAGGTAATAGACTAACAACTGGAAAGAAACCCACCTCTTATATTTTAGAATGTTTGAAGCTTTCAGAAAGTTGCTAATCCTCCTTTATGTGATGCATGACAAGGTAATTAATTACAAACAAAGCAGCAACAACAGACCAAAGGTCTCTATTCAGGAAGCACGCAGCACATGATATCAGCTCCTCCTTGAGGTATCGTGACCCAGCTAGGTGCCTCACACCCTCTGTACAGGTAAGGAGGCCAGTACTTGAAAGCTGGCTTGCAGCAACCCCTGCAGGATGGAGGCTGCTCTCTCAGGCATTCTGGTGTCAAGTCCCATACCCACTGAGGAGGGGCTAGAGAGAGCCAGGTGGGAGGGGTGATTGCCCCAAGTCACACAAATAGCAAAAGACAGCACTGAGGTTTCAGCCTAGTATTTCTGACCCAGGGCCCTCTCACTTCACTGCTTTCAAAATAATCCAAATATTTGATTATTTGGAATCAAGACAAAAGGAGATAGTGAATTAGGAGAATTTGTTTTTGTAACTTACAAAGCAAAGTCACAATACTTTTATATGATATGTTGAATCATTGAAATAACCAACACTTCCTTAGCACTGGTTATCCATCATACAATATCCATCATACAATATGATGTGGAACCACTTCTTTGCATTCCTTTTTCAAACTCTGGGAACAGGCCTGTGAAGTAGGTACGAGTGTTGCTTCAGTTTTAAAGGTGGCTAACCAAACTAGATAGCGTATTCAAAAGCAGAGACATTACTTTGCTGACTAAGGTCCATCTAGTCAAGGCTATGGTTTTCCTGTGGTCATGTATGGATGTGAGAGTTGGACTGTGAAGAAGGCTGAGTGCTGAAGAATTGATGCTTTTGAAGTGTGATGTTGGAGAAGACTCTTGAGAGTCCCTTGGACTGCAAGGAGATCCAACCAATCCATTCTGAAGGAGATCAGCCCTGGGATTTCTTTGGAAGGAATGATGCTAAAGCTGAAACACCAGTACTTTGGCCACCTCATGCGAAGAGTTAACTGATTGGAAAAGACTCTGATGCTGGGAGGGATTGGGGGCAGGAGGAGAAGGGGACGGCAGAGGATGAGATGGCTGGATGGCATCACTGACTCAATGGATGTGAGTCTGAGTGAACTCCGGGAGTTGGTGATGGACAGGGAGGCCTGGCATGCTGCGATTCATGGGGTCGCAAATAGTTGGACACGACTGAGCAACTGAACTGAACTGAACCTGGTGTTCAAAAAGGTAAATCCCAACTTGCTCGTGGTGGCAGTGTAGGTGAGGTTGGGCTTCCATTACTCACCCCTGTGGTGAGCCATCCCAGAAGCTTGTGGCTATGTGTGTCCCCTGGGCAGCCCTGGTCCCTCCAGAGCCACTCACTCCCCCACCCAACACTGCCTCCCACCCCGCCCTGAGCAGTCATAAGCAATCAAAGCAGTTTAGAGTTTGGTGACTGTCCCATGTTCTCAGAAGCATGCCCACAGAGAAACAGGTAAGTCTAGAAGAGACAGGGGCAGTGATGAAAAAGAAGATGCTAACAGGGGAGGGGGTGCAGGGAAGGTGAGGCAAGAAAGCCAGCACCTGCCTCCAGCTGGGGTGAGAGGACAAGACTCAGAGACAAGCACCCTCAGCTCTGCCCTGGGGCACTGCCCAGCTGCCACCTGCAGCTCTGGACAATGGGCTTCCTAACAGAGGTGAGGCTGGCTTTTTCTCATTTTAAATTGGGGCAGGGATGTGAGCAGACAGGGCAAGTCCATTTGGACAATGTGCTTCCTAACAGAGGTGGGGCTGGCTTGTCTCAATTTAAATTGGGGCAGGGAGCCAGGAGTGGGAGTGGACTGAGCAAGTCCATTTGCACTGATGCCTATATCAGCACACTAGTAATCTTATTTTCCGGAAGGAAATGTATGCTCAAATAAAATCAGTGGATGAGCTTTGGCTTCAGCAGTAGGAAGGTGCTTTTTTTTCCTGTCACTATTTTTTCTTCTCTCAGGTTTATTTTCACACCCAGAACTTGATGTTAATTATTAAAGTCATTTAACCCAACTGTAGCTGAGCTATTTCCAGATTATAGACATTCACTGGGTCTCACTTACTTTCAATTGATAGGCAATCCTATTGCAAGAAGCATTGTGGGAATCTGGCTGTATAATAGGTTTTCAACAGCAAACTCAGAAAAATCATAGCAACCTAGTTCTCATAGCACAAGCAGAATACAAGATTATGGAGAAGCCCTGTCAGTCATCCAAGAGGTCCTGCCTGGGGCCCAGCGCTCTGCCTACCCAGTGGGGCTGCGGTGGACAGGGAGGAAACCAGTAATGTGTTCTGGACTTACGTCTGTTAGGTTGAAGAATGTATAAATCATCTACTGCTGCTTAATAAATTAGCACCAACATAGCTCCATAAAGCAACACCATTCACTATCTTAGAGTTCTGTAGAGCATAAGTTCAAAAGGCTTATCTGAATCCTCTGCTCAACTAGAATTTGGGCAGGGCTCTTACCTGGAGACTGGGGAGAATCTGCTTCTTAGCTCATTTAAGATGGCAGCAGAAGTTAGTTCCTAGAGGCTGCAAGACTGAGGTCACTGTTTCCTTTTGGGCTGTCAGCCAGATGCTGCTCTCAGCCGCAAGAGGCTGCCACTCTTTGACAGGTGTACTGCCCTCCACACCTTCAAGCCACCAATGCCATGTCAAATCCTTCTCATGCTTGGAAACCAATTTCTTCTTCAGCATCCAGCTTGAAAACAAAACAAAACAAAACAAAACTCTTTCAAAATGCTTGTCTGAGATTGCCACCCCAGCACATAGCATCCTTACCAACTTTAAGGTCACAGAGTTGGATGACAATACATCTAGAAAATCCCTTCACAACAGCCTCTGGATTATCATTCAATTTGACTAACATGGAAACAGAATCTTAGGGATCTTCTTGAAAACTGTATCTGTTGACTGAAAAATTTCAGAACCTAAAAGTTTTATTTGGTGGACAAAACTGAGGACATAATTCTGGAGCACAGCCTCTCAAATCGCTCTGAGGGACTACTTCAAAGAGGTAGGGAGGAGTCAGGATATAGGAGTTTTGGAACAGAGACAATGTAGTCGGGAACACCGAAACAGTAAATTAAAGAAAACCAGACATCTCACTTTAAGAAATTTAGCACATTTCTATGTATGGGAAGATGCAAGAGTCTGGGCTCACTGAAATCATTCCTTGATGTGCACCTCAGCTGTCTGGGGCCAGTATCCTGTTTCCTCATCCTGAGTCTCCTCAGGGTGCGTCTTTGGGGTAGGTGAGGGCTTGATGATGGGTATCCCACTTCCACTGCGAGTTTGCTCAGGGCTCACCACTGGGGTGGCTGTAGTGTGATGCCTTGATGGCCAAACATCCTTTGCTTACTGACATGGCAGGCAGTAGTACTTTTTCATTCACAAACGTATCAGAAATCAAACATTCCCCAGGGACTCCAAAGAATATAGGAGAGTATAAACCAGGTAAACACATACACACACACAGTCAAGGAGCCAAAGGCTTTGATCCCTAGGTGAGGAAAAGTCTAAATGAGCAAAGGAGCAGGTGAATGAAGAGAAAGCAGGTGCTGCTGGCTAAGAAATGCTGGTGATGCGTCTGTAAGGGAGCCAAGCCAACTGAAGGTTGTTGGAGGAAATGACCAGGCAGGTATTAATTAAGGAGTGCTCCATATACCCCCTGCCCTCCACATACCACCCCTACATAACACCACGCCCCAGCTTCTCACGCTGAGCTTCTAAGGAGTGAAGTGAGACAGGGAGGCCCCCATTCTTCCTTTCATGGGGGAGTTTTGCAGCACTGTGGTATGAAACGTGTCATCCTATATGAGTTTCCCATGACTGCCATAACAGAAAACCCGAAACTAAGTGGCTCAGAAACTTACAGTCTGAAGTCAAGGGTTGGTTCCTTGTGAGGATCAGGAGGAAGACTTCTGGCCTCTTCTAACTGCTGGCGGCTTGCTGGCAGCCTTGGGCATCCCTTGGTTTGCGGCAGCATCACTGCCTTTCGGGGCCTCCATCTTCATGCTCACTGCCTGCAGGTCTGTCTCTGTGTCTAATTTCCCCTTTCTATAAGGACACCAGTCAGGGCTGGTGCTCACCCTGCTTCACTTTGACCCTAGCTAAGAGTTGCTCTTAACTGGTTACATCTACTCCCTGAGGTACTGGAGAGTTAAGACTTCAACATATGAATTCTTGGGAACACAGTTCAAAACGCAGTGGTTGGCTTGCCTAGGGCTAGACAGCCATCTTCACTTGAAAGTAAGGATCATATAATTTATACTTTATTTCTATAAATAGAATGAGACAAACTCTAGGTCAGGTTCAGCCTCTTGCTTCTCAAAGTATGTTCTGTGTTCCTTAGGCCAGCAGCTCTGGCATCTCCTGGGAGATTGCAGGAAATGTCAAATGTCAGGCCCCACCCCTGACTCTGAATCAGAACCTGTAAGATTCCCAGAGGACTATTGTGCATGTTTAAATTTGAAAGGTCGTGTTTCATTAACCTTGTCAGAAATGGTTAAAAAATTATTTAGAGTAAAACCATACTGTCAACCTCAAACCAATGTTTTAAAGAAATCAAGACAACCCCAAATTTTTGAAAGAGGGAGCACAATAACCACAACTTAGTTGATTTCTGGTAAAGTGATAAATATGGCTCAGAAATAAATATTAAAAAATTTAAAGGATGCAACCATTCAGGACTGTAAGAGACTTCTGCATGTTCGCTTAAATGGTATGGCTCAAAAGCCAGACTGCTGCTGCTGCTGCTGCTAAGTCACTTCAGTCGTGTTCGACTCTGTGCGACCCCATAGACGGCAGCCCACCAGGCTCCCCTGTCCCTGGGATTCTCCAGGCAAGAACACCGGAATAGGTTGCTATTTCCTTCTCCACAAAAGCCAGACAATATTTATTAACTCAATAAATCTTTACTGAGCCTCACAATTTGCCAGGTGCTTCAATAAGCAGAGTGCTCATCAGATTCTTTACTGCGCTACCTCCTAGGGTTATATACCTCTGTAGGCCTCAGCCTTCTCATCTGTAAAATGACTCCAGTACAAGCTGATCTCAGAGGTTTGTAATTCAGCAACAAGGTAGCTGGGGGCGTTTAGCACAATGCCTGGTGCAGGGTGGGTGCAGGGTCAGTGCTCCAGTATCTGTCTGGATGGGGGCAGTAATGGGGGAAATAAGACACTGATGTAGGTACCAGGCAGTGCAGGAGTGCAAAACAAAAAAGGTAAAAAAGAAAAGCCCTCTGAGGAATGAAAAGCAAAGAAGCAAATTTCTACAATGAGGAGGCAGCTTCCTGAAGGCCAGGCATTGAGGTGGTAGACAAGCATTGTTGAGATCTGGAAGACAGAGGGGGAGAAGCAGGTAGCATCCACCGTCCCTTTGAGATTCATCCAGCAGAGGTGACCTCTTTCTGAGTCATCCTGAGAAGACGGGCAGGCCCTGGCTTTGCTGTGCATCCCAGGTGGTGGCAGCCCTGCCCTGCTCATCAGCAAGGAGCCCTGCGCAAGGCAGCAGCCTGCATCTAAAGCCCCTCCCCTCCTCAGGTGCCAGCGGCCCCACCAGGGCACATGGGATGGTGGATCTCTTCCCTCTTGCCTTCTCCTTCTTTAATTTGGATGAATAGGCTCTTCTTTTTAAATTTAGATGGATTGTGGTTTTGAATAAATGTGTTTCTTGGCTCGGGAGAAGGCTGGGAAGGAGAAAGCCAGCCTTGGCCAACAGCCACTGCACCCAGGGAGACTAGGAGGGAGGGGAGCAGGGAGACAGAGGAGAGGACCCACAAGTGGTGGAAGCCAACTCGTCTTCCTCCGCGAGTTTTTCTTCAGGGATTCTCATGCTTGGGGACCGCTTTACCTGCAATTACTACAACAGTTAGGGCATTGCGTCCCTGGAGGGCATGTTTCTTCATCATTGCCCTCCCTCTTTCCAGCCATGCCAGCGTGGCTTCTCTTCCTCATTCAGAAGACAGAAGACACACTGGCATCCTGTTCCCAACAGATCAGACCAGGGCGGGTGGACTAGGGCAGCCAGAGCTGCAGTGGCTGCCTCCCCTCCAGGGCGCCTGGATCAGCAGGCCCAGGCAGAGGTGTTTCCCAGCCCCAGACTTCCAGATAAGGCTTAGAAGCCTCTTTCTAGCTCTGCAGCAGAAAGTGGAGGGCCGCAGACCCCTCCAGGTGCTTGGTGAGGGGCGAGGATCCCTGAGTGGCAGCCAGGTTCATGTCGGGAAGATCATCCCGCCTTCCCCCTGCTCCTGCTCTCCTTGTGCCCGCTATGTGTGTGTATCTCAAAAGGATGAGCCTGTGAAACCTGGAAGGAGACTTTTCCTTTTGTAAATTTTGCACCAGGTGGTCTGACATATCACTCTGGCATCACACTTCAACTGTTTCTTGGTGCCTGGAGAAAATTTCTATTTTAGCTCCCTGTTACAAGCTTTTTCATGTGAAAGACTCAGCTAAAAGGCCTTCTGAGCAGAGAGGAAGTGGGAGCTGGGTCAAGTGGAGGGAAGTGGAGCCTGCAGGCTGGACTGCAGTGTAGACAGCATCCAGATAGGTGTGACAAGCCAGGGGCTGGTCTGAGCAGAACACACTTCACAGATGAGTCCGGAAAGAGGGATGCAGGGTGTCAGGACCTGTCTGTGTGGTCAGAGTTGAAGGAAAGGCAGAAGACTCAACAAGCGAAGAGACAAAACCCCAGTCGTGGCCCTGACGGACAGACAGGGCTGTGTTGCAGGCTTTGGCTGGATGGATACACACCTTCCACAGACCCACCCACAAGTCTGATTCCAGCCCCTCCTCAACTTCTGCTTGCCCCAGAGTCCTCCATCCTGGCTGAGCAGTGGGGTTCTGGGGCAGCTTTTAGGATGAGACCAATACCCTTTCCTCACACCTTGAGATTCTTTGCTGTCAGTTTTTGGTTCTGTCTTTAAAGCTCCCATGGCAATTACTGTGCACACATCAGAGGTGAAAGTGCTGATTAGGGGAGGACTATGGAAGGCAGGGCTGACAGGAGGCTGGAAAGGTGGTCTTGGTCTCTTTATGTAAAACCTACAGGGCTGGACTGTAATTTACATGCAGCATGGGAATTATGCTGACAAATTGGGGATGGGAAATTATATGATTGGACCTGTGTTTAAGGGGATGAATTTGGTTGTTTTGTGCAAGATAGTGTGGCTAGAAAAAAGAGACCAGTGAGGGAGTTATTGCGAAAGGAGATGTGTGATGGAGACATCAAAAGCAAGATAAGGGCCAGAGGGAAATTCCAGATCCTAAAAATATCTCAGCCCTGAAATGCAGGTGCTGCTGCCTGAGCCACCCCAGAGCGGGAGGCAGCTAGCTGGTAATTAGCCCCAGTGCTCCCATTGTTGCCTGAGATCCTGGCTGCTGGCTAATTAGTGCTTCCTGGAGGACAAAGCAGCTGGTATTTTCCTTTCTAATTCCAGTACTGACGTCCCAGTTTAACATAATAAAAGAATTCACTGGCACAATCGAGGGGCAGAGGAGATAAAAGGCAGAGGCGGCCAGGGACTGTCCAGTTCTTTGGAGGTGGCTTGGAGCCAAAGTGAGCATTACCGTCTCACCAAGGGGACAGCCAGGGTTCTGCTTGAGTGTCCAAGAGTCAGGCTTAGTCTAAATTTACACAGTCAGGTGACTGAAGCTCATAGGGAGATCAGAGTTGTCTCGATTATCTTTGATCTTTGGAATCTAAAGAGCTGCTGTTTAAGAAGCACAGAGACACATGCACCCCAGCCGCAGTACTGACGCATGAGTCTCCCTTGGGGACTTCTGCACCCTGGCAGGAGATTAGAAGGCTGGAGGGGCTTCTCCCAGGCCAGACAAGGCTCTGGTAAGCCCTTTCCCTTGGAGATTAAGCCCTTTTTAGGAAGAACACCCCACCGGGGTATATATTCTAAAGATCGTGTTTCCTTCAGCTCAGAGGGTAAAGCGTCTGCCTGCAATGCAGGAGACCTGGGTTTGATCCCTGGGTTTGACCCCTGGGTCAGGAAGATCCCCTGGAGAAGGAAATGGCAACCCACTCCAGAACTCTTGCTTGGAAAATCCCATGGACAGAGAAGCCTGGTAGACTACAGTCCATGGGATTGCAAAGTGTTGGACACGACTGAGTGATTTCACTTTCATGATTTCGAGATTTCACTAGAGCATTGAGCGTCTCTCTCAATCCTTTCGATACGAACCTGGTGGAATTCTTGGAGGCAACACGCAAATATGTGGTGACTTCCGGATGCCTGGGACCTCTGAAGGTTCTCACTCCCAAGATATTCTGTATATATCGACTTGGCTAGGCTGTGGTGACTGGTTGTTTGGTCAAACACCTATCTTGATGTTGCTATGAAAGTATTTTTAGATGAGACTACCACTTAAATTGGCAGACTTTGAGTATATCAAATTATCCTGTGGTGTGGGTGGGCCTCATCTAATCAGTTGAAAGCCTCAAGAGAAAAGGCTAACTACCCATGAGCAAGAAGGATTTCTGTGTCCAGGTGGCCTTTGGACTTGAGACTACAGCATCAACTCTTCCCTTCAGCTCCAGCCTACAACCTTGCCCTGCAGGCTTTGGATTTGCAGTCTCCATAATTGAATAAGTTGATTATTTAAAACTACTCTCTCTCCATATATATACACATGTGTATGCATATTTCCATGCTGCGTGTGCTAAGTCACTTCAGTCGTATCTGATTATTTGTGACTCCATAGAGTATAGCCCCAGGCTTCTCGGTCTGTGGGATTCTCCAGGCAAGAATACTGGAGGTGGTTGCCATGCCCTCCTCCAGGGGATCTTCCTGACCCAGGGATTGAACCTGCGTCTCTTAAGTCTCCTGCATTGGCAGGTGGGTTCTTCTGGGAAGCCCACATATCTCCATATATGCATCCTATTGACTCTGTTTCTCTGGAGAACCCTGGCTATGGTACATAGTTTCCAGCAACTCATCAGAATTACCCTTTGAGTGTTTCTACAAGTTTATAGCTCCAGTGGCTTCTGCTTCAGGTAAGCATATCTCAGCTGTGGTTCTTTGTGTTCTCTTGTCTGTCTGGATCTGGGATCTCAGTTTGTCGTTTGTCTTTAGATTGCATTTCTCTGCTGGCTCCAGGAAAATTCTTTGATTTTCCAGTTGTTTGGCTTCTTTCTTGTGATAAGAGTAAGAGTGACATCCAAGTTTGTAGGATGTTAGACCTAAAACTGAAGTCCTTTGCAAATTTTTTAAAAAATTATTTTTAATAATTTTTACCAGTTATGATTATTTCATTAGGAAACTGTTCTACAGAGCTCTTTACCATACTGTTCAGGAAGAGGAACTTGGGAGATCCATTTTTAATGACACTTATAGCTAATGTCACTGAGTGCTGAAGCTGGAAATTCCTTAAGGATTTTTGCATGCATATTCTCATTTAATCCTCACAAATACACTATAGGAAGATTTTATTATTATGCTCAATTTTTAAATGAGGAAAGAGATTCAGATAAGTTAAGGAACTTACTTAAATCAGACTGTGTGAGGAACTTCCAAAAGTTCAGCAAAACTAGAATTCAGAATCCTGTTGGAGGATGGCAGAGACCAGATTAGAGAAAAAGAAATGACCTTATACTTTAGAGTGCTAGAAATATTATTAATATCCAATAGAAATAGAATGCAGCCCACTATGTAATTAAAATTTTTCTAATATAATATCACATTAAAAATAAAATTAAATAGGAAAATTAATTTTAACAGTGTATTTTCTTTAATACAGTATATTCAAAATAACATTATTTCAATTATAGTCAATATAAAATTATTAGTGAGGTACTTTATTTCCACGTTTTTGCTCCAAGTATTGAAACATGGTTGGCATATCCTGCATATTCCTATTTGGACTTTTGAGGTGCTCAGTTGCAGTCCAAGAGTAAACTATTACTCTTGTTAAACTTACAGCTGCTGAACACAGAGAAAAGGCCTTGTGTAGACTTCAGGAATATCACTAAGGAGGCAGTCTAGTGGGTGCATGGAGGAGGAGCAGAACAGGAGGCTCTGAGATAAGAAGGGGGCCTTGGAGTTCACCAGGAGAGAAATGAAGACCTGAGTGAAGCACAAGAGAGATGAAGGAACAGCAAACAGATACAAAAGCAACATATTACATCCATACACTTATGATAAGACTCAACAAGACTTGGTGACATGTTGCATATTGTGATAAGGAGAGAGATGTCTAAGATAATTTCTAGTTTTTTTCAGTTGGATGGGTACTTTTATCTAAGCTTCAAGATTAGATATTGGACATCCAAAGAAAGGATTGGAAGAAAGGTCAATGAACTCTGATATATCTGTGGGCCTCCTAAAAGAGATGTTTACTGGCCAATGTATATAAAATTGGGTGAGCAAGGCATTGTCTTTTCTCTTTCTAATAGCATTTGTTGTTTATGCAACAGGGAAAATCAAGGCATTCTTTCTTATTTTGTCTTATACAGGGAGTATCTTTGTTTCAGCTGCAAGCGATGTTTCTGCTGTGCTGTTAGTCAGAGAAAAGTCTGCCTGGTAGTTTATTCAATGTGTTAGACACCACTCCTTGTACTTGGGGATACAGGAGAGAACAAAAGGGACACACATTCCTTCATTCATGGAGTTTTTAATTTTTGTTGGGTTAGGGTAAAAAGTAAACAATAAACAAGATGAGCAGTCTGAACAACTCTGGAAGTAGCACAAGAGACAACCAGATCTGAACTCTAAAAGGTGGTTAGAAAAAGATCTGGTTTAAGAGCCCAGGACTGTAGAAATGACAGAGTAGCAGGGTGTCTTATTTCCCCATCCAACAGAGGAAGGCTACCCAGACCTCATGCCCTGACACAAAACCTAACCAAGTAAAACAACTTAGGCAGGCTTATTGCATGCTGCCAGCCTTGTCTAGGAAAATTCTTTGTCCTTGTGGGCCTAAGATCCCCATTCCCTCTGGGTAATTCCAGGTGGTAACAACAAAAGAGATGTAATACTACAAGCAGCCCAAATTGGAAAGTCTTTTGGACTTTCTTACCCCACTGAGAGACACTCAGAGATCTAGTGAGGGAAAACGCTTCAACCCCCTTGAGCAGGGATCACAGGGGACACCACGGGTGTCATATAAACCTAGCTCTGAATGTGAAGCCACCATTAGAACCACAGCCCACCAAGGAGGCCTAGACCTGAGCACTAAACCTAATCAGAACCACTGTCTGCTAAAAGATAAGCTAAAGGAAGCTCACTAGAAAGGAAGTGATAAAAGATGGAAGCTTGAGCACTGGCAAGGAAGAAGGACCAACAGAAGGAGCAGACATTCGGAAGCATCCAGTAGACTATTCTTTTTTTCATGGATTCTGGAAATCATACTTGATGACTGAAACAAAAATTATGGCATAATATGAAACTCAAAGCAATAGTATTGAAAGGGGAGGAAAATAAAGGGTACTAAATGGAAGTCAGCCTTTCACACATAATTCCAAGTAATATAATGTTGATAGCAGTGAATTGTAAGTCACATATGTATATTGAAGGAAAGCTACAGGATTCAAAATAGCCTGGAGTTAAAACTCCCCTCTAGGTCCTCCCCAGCATTCTATGCAAGACAAAGAACTCTCTCACCAGAAGGAAAAAAGAAAATGGACATTAACGTTGATTACCCCAGCTCCTAGCAGGTCCAGCCTCTGGCTGATCTCCAGAATTCCTTGCCCCTAGCCATTTGAAAGATAACAAAAAAAAAAAAGAGAGAGAGAGAGAGAGAGAGAGAGAGAGAGAGAGAGCGCGATTACTCCGAACAACCTTGGAGAAGAACAGGCCCCCTTAAGATGGGAACTCATGTACACCCGTGGCGGATTCATGTCAATGTATGGCAAAACCAATACAGTATTGTAAAGTAAAATAAAGTAAAAAAAAAAAAAAAAAAAAGACAGTAGCTTTCCACATATATGCCTATATATACTTACTCTTTTCTTAGGTTAGTGCAGCAGCTCACTAATCTGACTGCTGCCCCTTCTAGCCTCATTAAAAGTAGCCTCATTAAAAGTTCCTGTAAAGTGCCAGTCTCCTTTTTCTGAACCTCGCCTTCTCTAACTCTCTTACCCTACATATATTGTAATGCCTAGAGCCTCTATGGAATCTGTGCCAAGAGTCCTAAAAATAAATCAAGCAAAATTCTAAAAAAAGTTTTTAATAATCCACAGGAAAGCAAGAGAAATAGGAATGAGAAACAGAATAAAACATACAGAAAACAATGCAGTAACAGACTTACGTCCACACGAATCACTAATTATCTTAAATATAAGCAGTCTAAATTCAGTAATAAAAAGACAGAAATTGCCTTGGTATATAAAGAAATATGACTCAACTATATGCCATTTAAAAGAAACTCAATTCTAACTTAATGACATTTGTGGGCTGAAAGTAAATGGATGGGGAAAGATACAAGCATTAGTTTAAAAAACTGAGAATGACTGCACTAATACCAGATAAAATAGATTTCAGAGTAAAGACAAATACTAAGAAAAGAGGGACATTATTCAAAATGATAAAATAATCACTCACCAGGAAGAAATAATAATCCTAAATATATACATACAAAACAAAAGAATATAAAGAACAGAAAACACAAAATACACTTAAAGCAAAACACTGATAGAGGGCAAAATGGAAGTAGGCAAACCCGCAATTATAGCTGGAGACTTCAGCTTACATTAAAGTTGAAATGCTAATGGAACTTACATTAGAAATAAGAAAGGGTCTTAAATTAACAATACAAACTCTCCTTCAAGAAAATGGAGAGAATAAACTCAGAAACAGAAGAAAGAGTAAATACCCTTGCAGAAATCAATAATGTTGAAAATAGGATAATAGAAAAATGAATGAATAGAATGAATGAAACAAAACCCCACCTCTTCAAAAAATATTGATAAAATAGGTCTAGCAACACTGACAAACCCCAAAAGAGAGAAAATAAAATTATCAATTTTTAGAAATAATAGGGGAAATCACTGCATATTTTCAGCCATTGAAAAGATAAGAGGACACTACAAACAATTTTACATTTATAAATCTGAAAATCTAAAAATAAAAAAAAGACTAATTCCTCAAAACCCACAAATTACCAAAATGCAATTGAGATGAAATAGTCAATCTGAATATTCTTATTACCATGAAAGAAACGGAATCTGTAATTTAAAAGCTTTTGAAAAAGAAAGCAAGTTAAGACCACATGATTTCATCTCAATATTATATTAAACATTTAGAAAGAAGTAGCACCAATTTTGCACGATATCTTCCAAATAATAGAAGAGGAGGAAATTTCCAATTCATTATCTAGAGATAGTATTATCCTGATAACAAAATCAGAAAAGGTTTTACGAGTGAGAGAGAAAGAGAGAGGAAGAGAGAGAGAGAGAAAGGGAGGGAGAGAGAGAGAAAGGAACTCCCTACAGGCCCATACCTCTTACAAATTTAGATGCAAAAATTCCCAACAAGATATTAGCAGCCAATCCGACTATGTATAAAAATATTATACACTTTGATCAGGTGGGAATTGTTTCAGCTCTAAAAGACTAGCTCAGAAATGAAGACTCAATCAGCCTTATCAACCATATCAACAAATTAAAGAAGAAAAATTATATAATCACATCAATTGACACAGAAAAGTATTTGAGAACACCCATTCATGATAAAAATTCTTAGCAAATTAAGAGTCAAGGAAAATTGCCTTAACTTGATAAAAGCCATTTTAAAAGAACCTACAAGTAATTAATGTTACAAGACTGAATGTTTTCCTCCTAAAATCAAGAGCATGACAAGGGTGTTGTATCTCATCGCTTTTAATCAACACAGTATTTAAAGTTCTAGTCACTGCACTAATGTAAGAAAAGAAATAAAAGTCACAGAGAACAGAAACAAAGAAATGAAACTCTCCCTATTTGCAGAGATGACATGATTATCTACAAGAAAACCCCAAATCTACACCTTCCAAAGAAAGGCAACGTCAAAGAATGCTCAAACTACCACACAATTGCACTCATCTCACACGCTAGTAAAGTAATGTTTAAAATTCTCCAAGCCAGGCATCAGCAATACATGAACCGTGAACTTCCAGATGTTCAAACTGGTTTTAGAAAAGGCAGAGGATCCAGAGATCAAATTGCCAACATCTACTGGATCGTGGAAAAAGCAAGAGGGTTCCAGAAAAACATCTGTTTCTGCTTTATTGACTATGCCAAAGCCTTTGACTGTGTGGATCACAATAAACTGTGGAAAATTCTGAAAGAGATGGGAATACCAGACCACCTGACCTGCCTCTTGAGAAATCTGTATGCAGGTCAGGAAGCAACAGTTAGAACTGCATATGGAACAACAGAATGGTTCCAAATAGGAAAAGGAGTGTGTCAAGGCTGTATATCATCACCCTGCTTATTTAACTTATATGCAGAGTACCTCATAAGAAACACTGGACTGGAAGAAACACAAGCTGGAATCAAGATTGCTGGGACAAATATCAATCACCTCAGATATGCAGATGACACCACCCTTATGGCAGAAAGTGAAGAAGAACTAAAGAGCTTCTTGGTGAAAGTGAAAGAGGAGAGTGAAAAGTTGGCTTAAAGCTCAACATTCAGAAAACAAAGATCATGGCATCCGGTCCCATCACTTCATGACAAATAGATGGGGAAACAGTGGAAACAGTGTCAGACTTTATTTATGGGGCTCCAAAATCACTGCAGATGATGACTGCAGCCATGAATTTAAAAGACGCTTACCCCTTGGATGGAAAGTTATGACCAACCTAGACAGAATATTCAAAAGCAGAGACATTTCTTTGCTGACTAAGGTCCACTTAGTCAAGGCTATGGTTTTTCCTGTGGTCATGTATGGATGTAAGAGTTGGACTGTGAAGAAGGCTGGGTGCTGAAGAATTGATGCTTTTGCAGTGTGGTGTTGGAGAAGACTCTTGAAAGTCCCTTGGATGGCAAGGAGATCCAACCAGTCAGTCGTAAAGGATATCAGGCCTAAATATTCATTGGAAGGACTGATGTTGAAGCTGAAACTCCAATACTTTGGCCACCTGATGCAAACAGCTGAGGCATTTGAAAAGACCCCTATGCTGGGAAAGATTGAAGGTAGGAGGAGAAGGAGATGACAGAGGATGAGATGGTTGGACTCGATGGACATGGGTTTGGGTTAACTCCAGGAGTTGGTGATGGACAGGGAGGCCTGGCGTGCTGCAGACCATGGGGTCACAAAGAGTTGGACACAACCGATCGTCTGACCTGAACTGAACTTATTCACTTCCCCTCCAAAAAAAAAAAAAAAAAACAAATAAAAATACTCCTCGAACAAAGACATGATTCCATTAAGTTCTCAGCATGCAGGATAACCTATAAAAAATGTATTTCTATATACTAGCAATGAGCACATAGACACTGAAATTAGAAATACAATTTCATTTTTAATCTCTCAAAAAACTGAAGTATGGATGTGTAAATCAAATAAAACAGAACATGTATGCTGAAAACTTTAAAATACTGATGAAAGAAACTAGAGAACCTAAATGAAGACATGTACCATGTTTGTAAGTTAGAAGACTTAACATAGCAAAGACAGTTAATCTCTCCCAGTTGATTTATAGGTTTAATCCAATTTCAATCAAAAGGGTAGAAATATTTTTGTTCATGGAGACAAACTTATCTAAACCTTTATATTGAATACATAAGCCCTAGAATAGCTAAAATAATGTTTACAAAAATGATAAAGTGGAAGTAATCAATATACCTGAGGCCACTGAGATTTCACAGCTTGTGTGGGTGTTTTTTAACTTTTATTTATTTATTTTTGGCTATACTGGGTCTTTATTGTTTTGCCTGGGCTTTTTCTATTTGCAGTGATATAGCGGGCTTCTCAGTCCAGTGGCTTCCCTTGTTGTGGAGCACAGGCTTTAGGCATGGGATTCAGTAGTGGCAGCACACAGGCTTAGTAGTTGCTGCTCTCGGGATCTAGAGTGTGGGCTCAGTAGTTGTGGTGCATGAGCTTGGTTGCTCTCTGGTACGTGGAATTTTCTGGGACCAGGGTTTGCACTCATGTCCTCTGCATTGCAGGTGGAAAGACTCCCATCCACTGTTGCCACCAGGGAAGTCCAGGGTATGTATGCTAATATGACATACTTAGCCTTACTAATATGAGAGAAAGATTTCGAACAGGGGAATGAACTTAATTGATTTTCATGTCAGCAGGCTATCTCTTTGGGCTGTCGGCAGTGCAGGAGACCCCGGTTTGATTCCTTGGTTGGGAAGATCTGCTGGAGCTGGAAATGGCTACCCACTCCAGCATTCTTAGACTTCCCTGGTGGTTCAGGTGGTAAAGAATCTACCTTCAATGCAGGAGACCTGGGTTCAATCCCTGGGTTGGGAAGATCCCCTGGAGAAGAAAAAGGCTACCCACTCCAGTATCCTGGCCTGGAGAATTCCATGGACTGTATAGTTCATGGGATCATCAAGAGTTGGACACAACTGAGCGACTTTCAATTCCACTTTCACTTTCAGGCTATCTCTGACTTCAGTGTTGAGAATGGGCTGAAATGAGCAAACAGGTGCCCAGAACGATCCCAACAACCCAGATGGGATGATGACAGCTGTACTGCAATGGTGATATTGGTGGTCATGGTTTCTGAATGTATTTTGACGGTAGATTCAACAGAATTTTCTAATGAATTAAATGTGGAATGTGAACATAAAAGAGGAATCAAAGGTCACTCCAAGACTTATATCTCAAGCAAATGAAAGAGTGGGTTCTATATTGGCTGAGGACAAGACTATGTGAAGCATTGATTTGGGAAGATGGAAGAGGGGATTGGAAGCATGAGATGCTTAGATTGAAATGCTTGTGAGACCTACAGCTTCAGGGGACAGCTCCAGGTCAGGAGTCATGGGATGCAGGGAGGATGGAAGCTCTGCCTGTCTAGCCAGGCCTCCAGAAGCTGCTGCTGCCAGGAGGATGGTGTGGCTGTGGGGGCGGTTACTGTTCTCCCTCCAAGTGCCTTCCACTAGTGACATAACTCAGGTGAGAAACACAGTGCTTGAAAATTCACACTTCTTGGGTTTCAGCTGGAGGCTACAAAATCCCTGATGCAACCTTTGCTGGGTGGGCCCCGGTGTTTTCTAACTGAAGAGAAGCTAATGTAACTTCCTTCCGTGAGCACAACTTTGACTTTGCTCTGATATGCAAGAATAAACTCTTGGCTTTCTGTGGCAATTAATGTTTTATTCTTTCCTGAGCTATGAGAAACACCAGATATTACTGGATTTCCCTTTGCCATACAGAAGAAGAATGAGTCCAGAATGAGTAAAATTATTTCATGTCTTAAACTTTCCTCTTTGGTGAAGGTTAGTCAAGGCAGGATTGGGGCATGAAGAGTATTTCCAATGCTTTCTGCTGTGGCTGTTACTGAACCAATCTTGAGTCCACCTGCCCTTGTGCAGCAAAACCAACCTATTGACATCAGGTTGTGGTGAAGGAAAGCGCCATGGTTATTGCAGGAGCCAAGCAAGGAGTCCAGGCCTCTAATGCTCAAAAGGCCCAAACTCCTTGATGTTGTGCAGGGAGAGGTTTTTAAAGGCAGAGCAAGAGAGAGGGTTGCAGAGTATGTCATCAGCTCATGGACATTCTTCTAATTGGTTGATGGTGAGGTAATCACGAGTCAGCATCATCAACCTTCTGCCTCCAACTGGTCTAGAGTCTATAAACTTTTCCACTTGGTGGGGTTTCAGTATCTGTGAAAGGCTCAGAATATTATCTATAATACTTGAGGAAATTTAAAAAAAATAAAAAATAAAAAAAGAAATAAATTAAAAAAAAACTACCATATTTCCTTTGCAAAAAAAAAAAAAAGAAATAAAGGCCCTTGACTTTTTTTTATGACTATTATTAGTTTGTCTTGCTTGACTGTTTTCCTTTGTTTCTGCATTTTCTCACTTAATCTGACTAAATTTATTCTTTGGAACTTGAGAAAGCCTAAGAGGCTAGTGTTTTTCTACAAACAAGAGACAGGCGGAAGATGCAAAAGGGAGGAGGTGTCTCAGAAAGGCCCAATATGGGACAGAATTCAGAAATGGGGGTGAGCTACAAATGTGCAACCTGGGTTTGGGAGCTACTCTTCATTGAAAAAAAGAAAAAAGATAATTTTCTTCTTCTAGCTCCCTGAATATGTCCCACATTTTTCATCACCAGGAAAAGGAGCCCGTACTCCACTTGGGCTGAGTAGGCAATTCAGTGATGTACCCGACTGTTAGAAGTCTGTCATGGTTGAGGGTGGCTGTCTCTTCCTCTTCTTCATTCAGCAGGGCTGAGACAGTAACCTAGCCTCAGGGTTCTCACTCGCTTGAGCAACTGTCCTGCCATCTACCCATCTCATGCTCTCTCTCTGGCACTCCCCTCATTTTTCTTTCTGTGTTTAAAATAAGATTATAAAAAGTCAGGAGAAGGTACAGTCTTTCAGCTTTCTTTTTCTTATAAGCACATGTGAGAATCCTATTTTTTTCAGTGAAGGGAAGCAACTGCTTACAAGATTTTTGAGTTTGGGTTTTGGAGTGAAAGAGTTCTGGCTAGCATTTGAGCCTGTCTCTTGTGCTTTAGTCTGGTTGATCAATCTTGAAAGTCTCAGAATTTGGAAGACAAACTCAGTTAAAATGTACAAATTTGGATTTCCTATTTCCTACTGACTTCATTCATATTTCTTCTTTGAAACTTCTAGGAGAGAGGGATGCTCAGTGTGGAGGTAGGTTCAAAGTATTATTTATTCCTTCTGGTTTAATGGGGTTGTAAATCTGACCACAAAGAGATCCTATATTCTCCCCTAACAAAGATGTTGGCAGTGTCTGTGTGTCAGGGGAAATGGGGGGATAGGTTTGAGGAACCAGACCAGACTCACTAGCTGATGGAAAAGTTACTTCTCTTTACACTTCAGTTTGCTTATCTATAACATGAAAGTCAAAATAGTTCTTGTTTTATAAAGTTGTTGTATAGATTAAAAGTGCTAAGAAATGTGAACCACTAGAAGAGTTTTGGGCATGAGTTTTTGTGATCATTATTTTTGGCAGGTAGGATTATAATCAAGGGTATGATGAGATAAGTCAAGGACAATAAAACTCTGTCTAGATAAATTTTACAATCCTTTTTAACACTGAAAACATCTGAAATCTTCATTGTTTTTAGAGCTGAGATACATTCATCTACCCACGTTTTATAGATGTCAATTTTTATGGATGGCAATGAGGGAGGGGTATCAAAAGTTTTCTTGATGGTTTCTGACTCCATTCCACAAGATGACAGTAGAAATCAAGGCCAATTATTTGAGGAGGAGTTACCTGTCTCAGACAGAGGAAACAAATTGCTCAGATAATAAGGCCAAAGCAGTCATGGGATGATGAACATCAGCCATGATGAGAAAAGATACTAGTGAGGATCAAGGCGCTTCAGTTCAGTTCAGTTGCTCAGTCATGTCCAACTCATTATGACCCCATGAATTGCAGCATGCCAGGCCTTCCTGTCCATCACCAACTTTCAGTGTTCGCTCAAACTCACATCCATCGAGTCAGTGATGCCATCCAGCCATCTCATCCTCTGTCATCCCCTTCTCCTCTTGCCCCCAACACCTCCCAGCATCAGAGTTTTTTCCAGTGAGTCAACTCTTCTCATGAGATGGCCAAAGTATTGCAGATTCAGCTTTAGCTTCATTCCTTCCAAAGAACACTCAGGGCTGATCTTCTTTAGGATGGACAGGTTGGATCTCCTTGCAGTCCAAGGGACTCTCAAGAGTGTTCTCCAACACCACAGTTCAAAAGCATCAATTCTTCAGCGCTCAGCTTTCTTCTCAGTCCAACTCTAACATCCATACATGAATACTGGAAAAACCATGGCCTTGACTAGACGGACCTTTGTTGGCAAAGTAATGTCTCTGCTTTTGAAGATGCTATCTAAGTTGGTCATAACTTTCCTTCCAAGGAGTAAGTGTCTTTTAATTTCATGGCTGAAGTCACCATCTGCAGTGATTTTGGAGCCCCCAAAAAATAAAAGTCTGACACTGTTTCCACTGTTTCCCATCTATTTCCCATGAAGTGATGGGACCAGATGCCATGATCTTCGTTTTCCTGGCAATCTTGATTCCAGCTTGTGTTTCTTCCAGTCCAGCGTTTCTCATGATGTACTCTGCATATGAGTGAAATAAGCAGGGTGACAATATACAGCCGTGATGTGTTCTTTTCCCTATTTGGAACCAGTCTGCTGTTCCATGTCCAGTTCTAACTGTTGCTTCCTGACCTGCATACAGATTTCTCAAGAGGCAGGTCAGGTGGTCTGGTATTTCCACCTCTTTCAGAATTTTCCACAGTTTATTGTGATCCATACAGTCAAAGGCTTTGGCATAGTCAATAAAGCAGAAATAGATATTTTTCTGGAACTCTCTTCCTTTTTCTATGATCCAGTAGATGTTGGCAATTTGATCTCTGCGTCCTCTGCCTTTTCTAAAACCAGCTTGAACATCTGGAAATTCACAGTTCATGTATTGCTGAAGCCTGGCATGGAGAATTTTGAGCATTACTTTACTAGTGTGTGAGATGAGTGCAGTTGTGCGGTAGTTTGAGCATTATTTGGCATTGCCTTTCTTTAGGATTGAAATGAAAACTGACCTTTTCCAGTACTGTGGCCACTGCTGAGTTGCCCAAATTTGCTGGCATATTGAGTTCAGCACTTTCACAGCATCATCTTTCAGGATTTGAAACAGCTCAACTGGAATTCCATCACCTCCTCTAACTTTGTTTGTAGTGATGCTTCCTAAGGCCCACTTGGCTTCACATTTCAGGATGTCTGGCTCTAGATGAGTGATCATACCATTGTGATTATCTTGGTCATGAAAATCTTTTTGTACAGTTCTGTGTATTCTTGCCACCTCTTCTTAATATCTTCTGCTTCTGTTAGGTCCCTACCATTTCTGTCCTTTATCGAGCCCATCTTTGCATGAAATGTTCCCTTGGTATCTCTAATTTTCTTGAAGAGATCTCTGTCTTTCCCATTCTGTTGTTTCCTCTGTTGCTTTGCATTGCTTGCAGAGGAAGTCTTTCTTATCTCTTCTTGCTATTCTTTGGAACTCTGCATTCAGATCCGTATATCTTTCATTTTCTCCTTTGTTTTTCACTTCTCTTCTTTTCACAGCTGTTTGTAAGGCCTCCTCATAGAGTCATTTTGCTTTTTTGCATTTCTTTTCCATGGGGATGGTCTTGATCCCTGTCTCCTGTACAATGTCACGAACCTCATTCCATAGTTCATCAGGCACCCTATCTATCAGATCTAGTCCCTTAAATCCATTTCTCACTTCCACTGTATAATCATAAAGGATTTGATTTAGGTCCTACCTGAATGGTCTAGCAGTTTTCCCTCCGTTCTTCAATTTAAGTCTGAATTTGGCAATAAGGAGTTCATGATCTGATCCACAGTCAGCTCCTGGTCTTGTTTTTGCTGACTGTGTAGAGCTTCTCCATCTTTGGCTGCAAAGAATATAATCAGTCTGATTTCAGTGTTGACCATCTGGTGATGTCCATGTGTAGAGTCTTCTCTTTTGTTGTTGAATGCTATGATGAGTGCATTTTTCTTGGCAAAACTATTAGCCTTTGCTCTGCTTCATTCTGTACTCCAAGGCCAAATTTGCCTGTTACTCCAGGTGTTTCTTGACTTCCTACTTTTGCATTCTAGTCCCCTATAATGAAAGGACATCTTTTTGGGGTGTTAGTTCTAAAAGGTCTTGTAGGTCTTCATAAAACCATTCAACATTGGCTTCTTCAGTGTTACTGGTTGGGGCATAGACTTGGATAACTGTGATATTGAATGGTTTGCCTTTGAAACGAACAGAGATCATTCTGTCATTTATGAGATTGCATCCAACTACTGCATTTGGGACTCTTTTGTTGACCATGATGGCTACTTCATTTCTTCTAAGGGATTTCTGCCCACGGTAGTAGATATAATGGTCATCTGAGTTAAATTCACCCATTCCAGTCCATTTCAGTTCGCTGATTCCTAGAATGTCGACATTCACTCTTGCCATCTCCTGTTTGACTACTTCCAATTTGCCTTGTTTCATGGACCTAACATTCCAGGTTCCTATGCATATTGCTCTTTACAACATCGTACCTTGCTTCTATCACCAGTCACATCCACAACTGTGTATTGTTTTTGCTTTGTCAAGGTGCTTAAGCATTGCCTAAAATTGCAGGAATCTAAATGAAATGTTGGACAAAAAAGAAAAGAGAGACCGAAGATCATCTGTCTATCATTCCAGGACATAAGAATAAGATAGGCCAGCAAGCAGGGCATGTGAGAGAGTTAGCAGTAACTCCTGAATTTTTAGACTGTAGTAGAGATTCCTGAGGCTGATTACTCTGTATGTCTGAGGTAAGGATCTACATGGGCACCAATCTGCAAACCAATAGAGTAGAACTCAAAAGGAATTCTCCATCAATAAGTGGCAGATTAAAGATACATTCATTCAGTAGCACTCTGGCCCTGAAAAATGTGGACTCATTCATCAATGGCAGTCAGCCAGGCAGTAGCAGCATGAAGGTTAGGGATCATCTACGTGAAGACCAACGGTAGAAGTAAACTTCCCCTCAACTTTCATCAGTGATATCTCCCATCTTAACAGTACTATCATCCAGTGTATTCATCCCATAGAACCACTCATTCTGATTCTGACAAGATAAAAATAGAAAGGAACTAGAAGGTAGGAGTCATCATAATTTCCACTCTTCTGATTTTGTTGGTTTTAATTTGCTTCTCTGTGTGTTTTTTTTTTTTTAATTTCATAAGGTGAACATTGAGGTCATTGATTTGAGATCTTTTTTTTTTAAATGAAGTTGTTTAATGCTATGCATTTCCCTCAAATCATTACTTTAAGTGTACCACACAAGATTTTATATACTGTACTTTAATTTTTGTTCAACTCAAAATTCATTTTAGTTTCACTTTTGTGTTTTTCTTTGACCCATGAGTTACTTAAAGATATGTTATTTAATTTCTTAGTACTGTTTACTCTTGAATAACATGGATTTGACTTTGGGGCCACTCACACATTTTCCCCCCAATAAATGCATAATACAGCACTGCACAATTCATAGTTGTGTGAATCCATGAATGTGGAACCTCAATACAGAGGGTCAACTCTTGACTGCACAAAGGTTTGGCATCTGTAACTCCCACCTTACTCAACAAAATTTGAGGATTTTTCAGATTTCCTCACATCCAGTACCTCCCATCAGGAAGCCTGCACAGGCCTCTTATCCTCATCCATCAGAGGGCAGAGACAGAATGAAAACCACAGTCACAGAAAACTAACCAAACTGATCACATAGACCATAACCTTGTCTAACTCAGTAAAACTAAGCCATGCCATGTAGGCCCACACAAGATGGATGAGTCATGTTGGAGAGTTCTGACAAAATGTGGTCCACTGGAGAAGGGATGGCAAACCAATTCAGCATTCTTGCCTTGAGAATCCCATGAATAATATGAAAAGGCAAAAAGATATCATGCTGAAAGATGAACTCTCCAGGTCAGTAGGTGCTCAGTATGCTACTGGAGATCAGTGGAGAACTAACTCAAAAAAGAATGAAGAGATGGAACCAAAGAAAACAACAGCCAGTTGTGGACGTGACTGGTAATGGAAGTAAAGTCCGATGCTGTAAAGAACAATATTGCATAGGAACCTGGATTGTTAGGTCCATGAATCGAGGTAAATTGGAAGTGTTCAAACAGGAGATGGCAAGAGTGAACATCAACATTTTAGGAATCAGTGAACTAAAATGGACAAGAATGGGTGAATTTATTTCAGATGGCCATTATATCTACTACTGTGGACAAGAATCCCTTAGAAGAAATGGAGTAGCCCTCATAGTCAACAAGAGTCTGAAGTGCAGTACTTGGGGGCAATCTCAAAAACAACAGAATGACCTTTGTTTGTTTCCAAGGCAAACCATTTAGTATCACAGTAATCCAAGTCTATGCCCCAACCACTAATGCTGAAGAAGCTGATGTTGAATGGTTCTATGAGGACTTACAAAACCTTCTAGAATTAACACCAATAAAAGATGTCTTTTTCATCATAGGGGACTGGGATGCAAAAGTGAAAGTCGAGATACCTGGAATAAAAGGCAAGTTTGGCCTTGGAGTACACAATGAAGCAAGGCAAAGGCTAATAGAGTTTTGCCAAGAGAACACACTAGTTGTAGCAAATATCCTCTTCCAACAACACAAGAGAAGACTCTACACATGGACATCACCAGATGGTCAATACTGAAATCAAATTGATTATATTCTTTGTAGTCGAAGATGAAGAAGTTCTGTATAGTCAGCACAAACAAGAGTGGGAGCTGCCTGTGGCTCAGATCATGAGCTTCTCAATACAAAATTCAGACTTAAATTGAGGAAAGTAGGGAAAACCACTAGAGAATCCAGGTGTGACCTAAATCAAATCCCTTGATTATACAGTGGAAGTGACAAGTGGATTCAAGGGACTAGATCTGATAGACAAGAGTGCCTGAAGAACTATGGATGGAGGTTCATAACACTGTACAGGAGGCAGTGATCAAAATCATTCCCAAGAAAAGGAAATGCAAACAGGCAAAACAGTTGTCTGAGGAGGACTTACAAATAGCTGAGACAAGAAGAGAAGTGAAAGGCAAAAGAGAAAAGAAAAGATATACCCATCTGAATGCAGAGTTTCAAGGAATAGCAAGGAGAGATAAGAAAGCTTTTCTGTTAGTTCCAATTTATTTCCATTATAGTCAGGGAATGTTCCCTGTATGATCTGAATGTCTTTAAATTGTTTGAGACTTGTTTATGGCCTATCATGGTAAATGTTTTCTATGCACTTGGAAATAATATGTATTGTACTGTTTTTTGCCTACTCATTCTCAAATTATAAGGGAAAGAGTGTTGAAATTTCAAATTACTATTGTGGATTTGTTTATTTCTTCTTGCAATTCTGTCAGATTTTGTTTCCATGCAAATGGAATTTTTGTTATGAAATATTTAAAAACCTTTACTGACCACTTTATCATTATAACATGATATTTTTGTCCCTGGCAATATTTTTTGCACAGAAATCTACTTTGTCTGATATTAAAATACCTACTCATGATATCGTTGGTCATCTTTTCACTTTTAATCCCCATGTGACTTTTTATTCAAAATGAATTTATTGTAACTAGCGTATAGTTCTACAAGGAGATAGACTTCTAGCAAGGAGATCAAACCACTCAATCCTAAAGGAAATCAGTCCTGAATATTCATTGGAAGGACTGGTGCTGAAGCTGAAGCTCCAATACTTTGGCCAACTGATGTGAAGAACTGACTCATTGGAAAAGACCCTGATGCTGGGAAAGACTGAAGGCAGGAGACGGGGCCAACAGAGGATGAGATGGTTGGATGGCATCACTGGCTCCATGCACATGAGTTTAAGCTCTGGGAGTTGATGATGGACAGGGAAGCCTGGAGTGCTGCAGTCCATGTGGTCACAAAGAGTCAGACAATTGAGCGACTGAACTGAGCATATAGTTAGGTCTTATTTTCCATACAATCTGAAAATATTTTAATTGAGGTGTTTAAACCGTTGACATTTAATGCGATCATTGGCGGTGTTGTGTTCAAGTGTACCACTTGGCATTTGTTCTTATCTTTACTTTGTCCCCTTTTTCCTTTTATCTTCCTTTGGATTGCATTAAATTGAGGGTTGTGTGTGTGTGCGTGTGTATGTGATTTCATCCCACTCCCTTGTTGGCTTTTTAAGTGTAACTTTTTAAAGGTATGACTTTTAAAAATGTATAGCTTTAGGATGTATAGTATGTATCTTTGACTTACCAGTTAGCTGTCATGTAATATTATATTGCTTGAAATGTGACATAAGAATCTTACTCTTCCAATGTCCCAGCCTTTGTGCTATTGTTTTCACACATTACATTATAATTTTCCATAATACATTATTTTTGCTATATAATCCATTATTTTTTAAAGAGATTAAAAATAAGGGGAAAATCCTTAACATTTACCATTTGGGGTATTCCTTCCTTTGCATGCATACATATTTCTATCTGGTATCCTTTTCCTCTTGCCCTGCAGTATTTTTTGTAGTATAGATCTGCTAATAATGAATTGTTTCAGCTTTTAAATGTCAAAAATGGCACTTGTCTCCTGTTATTTTGAGTGGTTCTTTTGGATAGCTTCCTCACACACATATGTTGATCAATACTCAGTTGGAGACTTGAAAAGGAGTAGCTTTTCATCTTTGGAGGTTTCTCTGCACTCTTTCTTCTCTCTTCCTCTGTTCTGAGAACAGTGACTGCCTTGGCCTTCTCAGACTCCCAATTCTAATTCAATGTTTTCAAATATTTGTTTAAAGTTCACCCATATTTATTACCCCCACCTTGCCTCTGGTAACCACCAATCAGTTTCTCAATATCCATGAATCTGTTTTTAGATTCTATATGTAAATGATATCCTTAGGTATTTGTCTCTCTCTCTCTGCCTTTTTTCACTTGGCATAATGTTCTCCAGGTCCATTAATATTGTTGCAAATGGAAAAATGTCCTTTCTCATGACTGAATAATTTCCATTTTAAATGTACCACATTTTCTTTATCCATTCATCCATTGATGGACACGGGTTGTTTTCACATCTTACCATTGTAAATAATGATGCATATGAACATAGGGGTGCGGATATCTTTTGGAGTTAGTGTTTTCATTTTTCTCTGATAAATACCCAGAAGAGGATTTGCTAGATAATGTGGTAGTCCTATTTTTTTTTGAAAAAAAAAAATTGAATTACTATACAAAGTAACAGTTGTATACTATACAAATGGTTGGTTTCCATCCAACCGTATGGAAACCAATTTCCATATGGTTGCATCAATTTACATTCCCACTAACAGTGCACAAATGTTCCCTTTTCTCTGTGTGCTCACACTTCTTATTTCTTGTCAATTTGCTAATAGCTATTCAAACAGGTGTAAGATGATAACACACTGTGGCTTTGATTTGCATTTCCCTGATAATTAATGATGTTGAGCATCTGTTCCTGTACCTGTTGGCCATCTGTATGTCTTTTGGGAAAAATGTCTGTTCAGAGTCTCTGTCCATTTTTAATTGGATTGGTTTTTTGCTTGTTTTTTGCTTTTGCTATTAAGTTGCATGAGTTCTTTATATATTTTGGATATAGCCACTTCTCAGATATATAATGTGCAGTTATCTCCCATCCAATAGGTTTTATTTTCATTTGATGGTTTCTGTTGCTGTGCAGTAACTTTTTATTTTTATCTAGTGTCACTTGTTTGTTTTTGCTTTTGCTGCTTTTGTTTTTGGTTTCAGATTTTTAAAAAGTCATTGCCAAGGCCTGTATCAAAGAGTTTACTGCCTATATTTTCTTCTAGGTGTTTTACAGTTTCAGGTTTTATGTTTAAATATTTGATTTATTATGATTTAATTTTGTATATGTGTAAGATAAAGGTTTTGTTTCATCATATTGCATACCACTGCCCAATTTTTCTAACATCATTTATTGAAGAGACTTTCCTTTCCCATTGTATATTCTTGACACCTTTGTGGTAAATTAATTGGCCATGTAAGTATGGATTTATTCTTGTAATTCATTCTTATCTTCCATTCATCTATGTGACTACTTTTATCACAATGCCATACCATTTTGATTATGTTAGCTTTGTATAGTAATTCAAATTTAATTTGAATTTAGAAATTAATTCAAATTTAGTTTGAAATAAGAGAATGTGATGCCTTCAGTTTTGTTTTTTATTCTCAAGATTGCTTTGGCTGTTTGGGGTCTTTTGTGATTCTGTACAAATTTTAGGATTGTTTGTTCTATTTATATGAAAATACTGTTGAAATTTTGATATGGATTGCACTGAATCTGTATATTGCTTTGGATAGTAAGGGGTATTTTACCAATATTAATTCATCCATTCTATGAGCATGGAACATCTTCCCATTTATTTGTATCTTCTTCAGTTTTTTTCATTAATGTCTAGCAGTTTTCAATACACAAGCATTTCACTTTCTTGTTTAAATTTATTCCTAGATTTATTTCTAAATTTATTCTTTTTGATGCTAAACAGAATTGTTTTCTTAATTTCTCTTTTTGATAGTTACTACTATAAAAAATATTGAAGATTTTTGTGTGTTAATTTTGTATTTTCCAATTCTACTGAATTTACTTTTTAGTTCTGTTTTTTGACATACTCTTTAGTATTTTCTACATATATTATGTTATCTGCAAATGGTGACAGTTTTTATTTTTCTAACTTGAAATTTAAAAAAAATTCTTTTATTTGCCTAATTGCTCTGACAACATAGGGCTTCTAAAACTATGTTGCATAAAAGCAGCAAAAAATAGATACCCTTGTCTTGTTACTGAGTTTAGGGGAAAGCTTTTAGGTTTTCACTACTGAGTATGTTAGTCACGGATTTATTACATAATAGCCTTTATTATGTTGAGATATATTCCCTCTATAGCCACTGTCTGGATAAGTTTTGTCATAAACAGATATGTTGAATTTTGTCAAAAGGTTTTCATAAATCTATTGAGATGATCACATGATTTTTATTCTTCAATTTGTTGGAATTTCTTAGTGGCGGTCCAGTGGTTTGGACTTGGCACTTTCACTGTAGTTATCTGGGTTTGATTCCTGGTCAGAGAACTAAGATCCTGCAAGTCATGAAGTGCAGCCAAAAAAGGAAAAAAAAAGAAAAAAAAGTTACTGTGTATCACATTGTTTGAATTTAGTTTGCTAATATTTTGTTATGGGTTTTTGCATGTATGTTCATCAGTGATATTAACCTATAAATTTCTCTTTTTTGTGACATCTTTGTTTTATTTTAGTATCAGATAATACTGGCCTCATAAAATGTGTTTGGAAGTGTTTTATCCTCTTCTACTTTTAGAAGGCAGCTGCCACACCCCGGGCACCATGCAGACAGTGGACTGAGGCACCCCTTGCCCCACCCCTAGTTTTTCTATGAAGGTCACTTTCTTGTCCTGGAGTTTCAGCCTGAGGAGCAGGCTTCAGATTTGGCAGACATCTAGGGGTTAATGGAGCCGATCTCATGAACATAGGCTCTGGGCACCATCTTGGGGACCTCTTTTTGCCTTGTTCCAGCTCACCAGCATTTCTCAGAAAGAAGCTTATTCACACTCATGTGGAGCCCTGACTTTTGCGAGCCACACAGCAGATATTTCCAAATCACTTGTGGTGATCTAATGCTTATTGCTCCTCAAAACTGTATATACATTTGAACGTTATTGCCTGAGGGCCTGGAATCCAGTCAGCCTGTATCTAGCTACTGAGATCCTCCCCTTTGGGACGCAGACAGGTCTTGGCACATTTTAAACTACTGGGAGCTATTAAAAATATAATGGCCTGCTTGGACAACCACAGAGGTTTGAGAGACAACCAAGAGCTGATGCACAGTTGAATGACAAGCTTCATCTATTACAGGAGGCCATTCCTTCAAGACTGGAAAGTGTAAAAGTATTAGTCACTTAGTTGAGTCAAACTCTTTGTGACCTCATGGACTCTAGCCCTCTAGGCCCCACTGTCCATGGGATTCTCCAGGCAAGAATACTGGAGTGGGTTTCCATTCCGTTCTCTAGAGGATCTTTCTGATCCAAGAATCTAACCCAGGTCTCCTGCATTTTAGGCAGATTCTTTACCACCTGAGCTACCAGGAAGCCTGATGTGTAAACAGAATAAAATCTGTATATTCTTCTCCTGCTGATCTTTCTAAGCCAGTGTGACTATAGCCCTGGGACACCTGGACCACACAGTCAGGCATGCCGGGAATGGCCAGCAATGCCATGTGAGGCAGCCACACTGGTATACTATATTGGCAGCCAAGTGGACTGGAGGTTGGTCTCCCTACCTGTGCACCCACAGGAACCAGTCCTGCCACAAAAAAAAGAGCCCACAGAGCCCACATAAGGCACACACCAAGAGCATATCACTCTGCTGACCAGAGAGGAGTGTGCTTAAGACATATTTTACATAAGGCCACTTCTCTAAAATTGGGAATGTATCCAAACCACAAAAGACATAGAAATAAACACAGATAATTAGGCAAAATAAGGAGAAGCAGGAATATGTTCCAAAGCAAGGAATAAGACAAAACTCCAAACGAACTGAGTGAAGTGGAAATAATTTACCCAGTAGGGAGTTTAAAGTAATGATCATGAAGATGCTTAATTAATTACAGAAAAGAATGGATGAACAGAGTGAGTCATTTAACAAAAAGTTAAAAAACATAAAGAGGAACCAGAGTTGAAGAACAAATAACTAAACATCTTAAAAACACACCAGAATCAATAATAGACCAGATTACAGAGAAATGGCTCAGTGAACTGGAAGACAGATTAATGGAAAGTACCCAAGCTGAACAGAAAAAAGATGAAATAATTTTAAAAATTGAAGACAATTTAAGAGACCTCTGGGAAACTATCTAACATATTAACATTCACAGTATAGGGGTCCCATAAGAAGACAACAGAGAGAAGGAGGCAAAGAACTAATTTGAAGAAATAATATCTGAAACCTTCCTCAACCTGAGAAAGGAAACATATATCTAAGAATCAAAGGAGTCCAAACAAAATGAACCCAAAGAGGTCAACTCCAAGACACATTATAATTAAAATGGCAAAGATTAAAGCTAAAGAGAGAATTTTAAAGGCATCAAGAGGAAAACAACTAGTTACATGCAAGGGAACCCTCATAAGATAACCAGCAGATATTTCAACAGAAACTTTGCAGTCCTTAAGGGAGTGGGACAATGTATTCAAATAACTGAAAAAAATAATAACTTCCAACTAATAAAACCCTATCAGGCAAAACCAATATTCAGAATTGAAGGAGAGACAAGTTTCCAGATAAGAAAAAGCTAAAATAGTTCATCACCACTAAACAAGCATTATGAGAAATGTTAAAGGACCTCATTAAGCTGAAAAGAAGGGGCACTAATTGATAACAAGAAAATATATGAAAGAACAAATCTCACTGGGAAAGTAAATAAAAAATCTCACTGGGAATGTAAAAGTAAAGGATCAATTATTATAAATCTAGTAGGAAGGTTAAAAGACAAAAATAGTAAAAGTATCCATGATTACAATAATTATTTAAGGAATACATAAGACATTAAAAACATTAAACATCTTTAATGTTTAATGAGTAATAACATGAAGATTTATAATAAGATCAAGTTTAAGTTCTTACCAACTTAAGATAGACTGTTATAGGTACGCCTCATGGTAATCAAAAAGCAAAAACCTGTATAAATTTTTAAAAGACAGAGGAAAAAAAAACATAAGCATTTCACTAAAGTCATGAAATCACAAAGAAAGAGAGAAAGAAACAGAGGAAATGCCAAAACAACTAGAAAACAGTTAACAAGATGGCGATGGGTAAATACTTACCAAGAATTTCTTTAACTATAAATGGACTAAATTCTCCAATAAAAAGATAATTAATAACTGAATGGACTGCAAAATACGATCTATACATATCCTGTCTACAAGAGGCTCACTTCAAATGTAAAAACACACCACAAGCTGAAAATGAAGAAATGGAAAAAGTTGCAAATGGAAACCAAAAGAAAGCTAGGGTAGCAATACTTATATCAGACTCTTTGTGACCCTATGGACTGTAGCTTGCCAGATTCCTTTGTCCATGGAATTCTCCAGACAAGAATACTGCAGTGGGTAGCCATTCCCTTCTCCAGTGTCAGAAAAATAGACTCTAAGACAAGGAATATTTTTTCAACTTAAAGAGATCATTGAATGCAACTTGGATTCCCTATCTTGTGCTGAAGTCTGGAATTTAGGCAGTAAGCTGGGTGATCATCATTAGCTTCTGTGTTTTTTCTTCTCGTTCAGGGATGTACTGTGATGCCTGATGTCCAGTATCTGAAAATCATTGTTTTATATATTTTAGCTGATTTAGTTGTTTCTGACAGGAAGTTAAATCCTCTTCCTTTACTTCAACTTTATCAACAATATAAATATAAATATAGTTGATTTATAGTACTGTGTTAGTTTGAAGTGTACAGTAATGTAATTCAGTTATAAGTACATATTTTTTTTTCAAATTTGTTTTCCCTTATAGGTTATTATAAAGTGTTAACTATAGCTCCCTGTGCTGCACAGCCACATTTAAAGAGATTGTTAGACCACAGCTTACTTGGGGATGGTCTGCCTATGAAGATGACGTCTTTGCAGGGTGTGGCCCAGGCCCTCCAGAAGCAGCTGAGCACCAGACAGTCAAAGGGTGAAGGCTTCCACAGCCGCTCCACTTCCCTCACTCACCCTTCGTTGCCACCATACTCCAGGCAAGGCCAGTGCTATTGATCTTGGTTTTTAGAAATTCAAGTTCTTTTCTGGCACTTCCCAGGCACATATTGAGAATACTCCCCACTAGCCACTGATCGCCTCTGATCCAGCTCTGGATTTGTCTCTCACAGTTCCCTAGGCATGAGCTCCTCTTTGCCTGGCCAACCAGGCAGAGGGGCCAACTCTTCCAGCAGCTTTCACTTTTAGGGATTTACATCCACTGTTTGTGAAAGCAGAGAGGTCTGCCTCCTCATATTTTCAGAGGGCTTATTCTCAATGGGCAGTTTCCTGCAAAGGATTGAATCTACCTTCAAAACCCATGTTTTAGGTTTCTTGAATCTTTCTCAGGGTTCTTATTTTCAAATATGCCTTCCTGAGGTTCTTATTCAGATCAATATCAGTAAAGAGTATCAGTGTGGCTACAAGCCTGCTATGCTTTGATTATTTCATTGCAAACGTAGTATAAGACTTATAGCATGAGTGTCAGGGATGAAAAATTTATTGACTCCATCTGTGGCCCTGAATTCTGCTGCTTTTTAGTCCTCTGTATTCTTGTTTGTGCTTATCTTCCCACTTATTCTGAAATGATTGCTCCTTACTCTCCAGGAAACAGGAGAAATATTGATATATTGATAATAAACTATAATACATCTTCTAGGCTGAAAATTGTAATTGTAGGGACAACAATCATTTTCTTCGGAAGTCTTTAAATAGAGAGGATACCTGTGAGGTAGAAAGATTCTTTGTGAAAATAGATAAAGAATATCGAGATGGAAGTGTTTCAAAGGCTTTTAGTCATCCTATATAACGACAGAAAGAAATATTGCACACTTTCTCCTCCTTCTCAAACACAGATTCTAGCTATTCTGTATTGTAGAATCTGCCAATTGCAGAGGAAGCGTGATCTAAAAAATTGCAAGCTGTATACTTAAGCTGATGAGGAAAAATAAACATTTTATGGTCTAGCCAAGATTAGACCTCGGCAAGCTAAACTCCAAGGAATTGTCATTTCAAGATATTTCAGACAGAAATCTGCTTAATACTAACAGTTTGGGGTCCTCTTTGGATTTCCAGGGTTGCTTGAAAATTCCATTTATGAGAAATTTGTAAAATTTCTATAGGAAATATTACATTTTTTTGAAGGATTAAAAATTATTTTTTTTCCTAATGCAGTATAGTTGATTTATAATGTTGTGATAATTTCTGCTGTACTGCAGTGATTCAGTTATACATACAAATATATATTCTTTTTTCAAATTTTTTCCATAATGATTTATCACAGGATATTAAAGATAGCCCCTGTGCTGTACAGTAGGACATTGCTGTTTATCCATTCTATCTATGATGGTTTGCATCTGCTAACCCCAAACTCCCAGTCTATCCCACCCTGACCCTACAGCCTGCCCTGGTAACCACAAGTCTGTTCTTTATGTCTGTAAGTCTGTTTCTGTTTTGTAGAAAAGTTCATTTGTGTCATAAAAAATGTTTTAAATGAGACAGACATTGAGATTTTGCTGCTAGCAACACAGAAACCCCAGAGTTAGGGGTTTGCAAGAAGATAATTCACATGTATGGGCAGCTTGAGAGAATCACAGTTTGGCTTTCTTGAAAGAATTATTGCCTGAAAGAATGCTGGTATTGTTCAGTCACTAAGCCATGTCCAAATCTTTGTGACCCCATGAACTGCAGCATGCCAGGCCTCTCTGTCCTTCACTATCTCCCAGAGTTTGCTCAAACTCATGTTCATTGAGTCATTGATGCCATCCAATCATCTCATCCTCTGTCCCCTTCTCCTCCAGCCTTCAATCTTTCCCTGCATCAGGATATCTTCCAATGAGTCAGCTCTTCGCATCAGGTGGCCAAATTATTGGAGCTTCAGCATCAGTCCTTCCAGTGAATATTCAGGGTTCATTTTCTTTGGGATTCATTGGTCTGACTTTCTCGCTGTCCGAGGGACTCTCAAGATTCTTCTGCAACACTGCAATTCAAAGTATCAAGCCTGGAAGAATAAAGTGGCTTTTTTCTTCTCATTCATCTACCTGTTTGTGCTCTTCTTTATATGTGGCCTTTCTGAGCCACATCTGTGTTAAGGGCCTAAGGATTTCTCCTTCCAAATGCAGGTAAGGGTTCAGCAAACCCCATTTATAGAACTAACTCCCAGCAAGTACTTCTAGTGGAGACATCTCCACCTAAGCACAGGTAACAGCAGAATCTCCACTGTCTCCTCTGGGTTGCCAAATGTGTTATCAACAGTGATAATCTGTGAGATGAAAAGAGTCTTCCAGAGAATGGTTCACAGAGAGGCTGAGGGAGACCCAGAATGCAGACTTAAAGAGGGTTCTTTGAAATTGGATGACAGGCGGATCTATATCTGTTAGTTCAATTAACAATCTTAGACAAAACCTCTGTTTTGTCCTTTGAAACCCAATAAACCATTTCCATTCAAATCTCTTTCTGTTTCCTCACATGTAAGAAGAAATTACATTTTCTTACTAAGTTTCCAACTGACGGTTTCCAACAGAGAGTTTCCAACTCTCATATGTATGGATGTGAGAGCTGGACCATAAAGGAGGCTGAGCACTGTAGACTTGATGCTTCTGAACTGTGGTGTTGGAGAAGACTCTTGAGAGTCCCTTGGACTGCAAGGAGATCCAACCTGTCCATCCTAAAGAAGATCAGTCCTGAAGATTCATTGGAAGGACTGATGCTAAAGCTGAAGCTCCAATACTTTGGCCGTCTGATGTGAAGAACTGACTCGCTAAAAAAGACCCTGATGCTGGGAAATCCCAGTAAGGCAGGAGGAGAAGGGGACAACAGAGGAAGAGATTTGTTGGATGCCATCACTGACTTGATGGACATGAGTTTGAGCAAGCTCTAGGAGTTGGTGGTGGACAGGAAAGCTGACATGCTGCAATTCATGGGGTCACAAAAAGTCAGACATGACTGAGCAACTGAACTGAGCTGAACTTCCAATAGACAGGGTCCAGAATGTGGAAAGGATAAGTAATGACGAAAACCAAGCTTTAGTACATTAAAATGTATAGCCATGCAGTGGCGTACACTCAACTATGGGCTAGTGTTTATGGAATGTTAGAATATCAGGGTTTTCACTGCAAAGGAGAGGATGATCACTCTTACACCTTGAAATTGGTTAGATATAACCACAGCTGCTGATGTGACAGTTATATTTGCTCCGGTATCACATACATGAATGGTCCAACAAATGGTATCTTCCCAACAGCCACTGCTAAGGTCCAAAACTGCTCTTATGCACTCCTGTGATTTCAGTATCAAAATAGTTACTGTTTATTGTGCTTAGAAAATTCTCTTGAAAAAGCCACAATTCTAGGTATGTGCATAACATTGTAATCTGTATCAGTGAATGCAATTTTCATGGTAAAAACCTCCTCTGAAACACTGACATTTGAAAGCATGAGAAATATTACACATAATTTTTCATGCTTGTGAATTTCCATGGGTGCCGTTCATTGGAGGAAACCAGTATTGGGTCCTCCAGGGCAATAACCATCTCTCACTGGCATTCTGAGTCTCCCCCTCCACGTGACACGTGGGAAAGGCATAACAAATGTTTATTGAACCAAGTCTGAATATTGGGCAGAAATGTTCTTTCTCTCGACAAGCTTTGTTTTTGAAGCTGTTAAGAATTATCTTATGGTTTAAAAATATCCCTCTTTAGATGGCATTTGTTGTGAATTGTCCTTTACCTTGTCTGACCAGAGGCAAGGCTTTAGGAGAGCCTTCAGAACAACAAAAAGGCCCATTGTAAAAGTCAGTGGAACCCACCAAGCCCACCCGACCCAAGGGGCAATCAATGGAATTATTGAGGATGGTAGATTTATCCTGTGAAATGAGAATTCTGTATCATTTTATATAGTTTAAAAGCTGTTGTAGTCCTTAGTATTTGACAGTAAGGTTTTAATATTGATTTCTATTTTTCTTATTAAAAAAACCAGAAACCAGTTAAGTGTAGCTAGGAGTGGTCTGTCTTCTGGTACCAGGCATATTGCTCTAATCTGCTTCTGTAGATAATCTCTGCAAGTCCTTCACATCTTCCAGAATGTTCTCAAACTGCACTATATGCAGTTCAGTAGGTAGATACTCCAGGTGACTTCTCTACCTATACAGCTTGGTGGTAGAGGCTTCCTGGCTTTTCTCAGATGCTCTCTGCTGGAGGGACCAAGTCCCAAGGTTCAGCTTGGGCTCACAAGCCTTTGCTTCATCAAAGACTCCAGGCTGTCAACAGCTTGGCTACAGTGGTGAACCTGGAAATAAGGTCAGCACACCCGAAAGAGGCCTGTATCCATGGTGTTTTATGTCACCAGAGGCCACATTTTGACAAGCACAAATGAGAGAGCTCTACCCAACCCTTGTCAGAGGTTCATAACACCCTTGGCAGAAGTCACCTCAGCCCACAGTTCCCCTGGGTCACAAAGGATCCCTGAGCACAAGTAAGGCGAAATAAATTTTCTGGAAAAGCAGCACTCTTCTCAGCCATGAAGAAGGTGATTCTTGGGCAAAGTCCCTTGACACCACGCTTGGATTGCACACTCAGCATGGGTTCTACGTACAGGTACGGGGGGCCTGGGCAGGTGAGGGAGAGAAATGACCTAAGCATGGACATGCCTGCAGGTTTCTCTTGTTCCCTCCTGCATCTAGATTGTTAGTAAATGAAAGCATCTTAATTTAAAATTTTGAGTCTTTTTGTCATATTTTGAGAGATTTTGACAAGGAGTTAAATCTAGAAATGAGAAATTTAAGGGAAACACATTAAGTAAGATTTTTGCAGTAAAGTGACATCATTTTGGAGCATGAGGATCTTGTGACCCCAAATCCTGTAATCCTGGTTGGTGATTTTAGACATCTTGGTTCTGAATTAGCCCAATATATGGATACAAGGCTATGGTTTTTCCTGTGGTCATGTATGAATATGAGAGTTGGACTGTGAAGAAAGCTCAGTGCCGAAGAATTGATGCTTTTGAACTGTGGTGTTGGAGAAGGCTCTTGAGAGTCCTTTGGACTGCAAGGAGATCCAACCAGTCCATTCTGAAGGAGATCAACCCTGGGATTTCTTTGGAAGGAATGATGCTAAAGCTGAAACTCCAGTACTTAGGCCACCTCATGCGAAGAGTTGACTCATTGGAAAAGACTCTGATGCTGGGAGGGATTGTGGGCAGGAGGAGAAGGGGACGACAGAGGATGAGATGGCTGGATGGCATCACTGACTCGATGGATGTGAGTCTGAGTGAACTCCGGGAGTTGGTGATAGACAGGGAGGCCTGGCGTGCTGCGATTCATGGGATCGCGAAGAGTCAGACATGACTGAGTGACTGAACTGAACTGAACTGAACTGATGGATACACTGAGGAACTAAAGTCACGAGCACATGCCATCAGAATGTGCAATAAAACAAAGCAATTCAGACCAGATTACTAGCAATGCTGTAAGCACTAACTAGAATCCTGAAAAACAGGATGGAATCCACAAAGTTCCTCAGCTCTTGGTGGGGAGACCTCTGCAGACCCAGAGGTCCATTTGTCTTATGCAGCAGAGCTGAGCTAACCCGAGGACATGGCCTTTGTATTTAGTCAGCACCAGCCATCACTGCCTGTGACAGTCACTCTATGGTGAACACCTGGAGACCTTTCTCTGCACCTTTCTGCTTATTTGTCTTGTTGGTTGTGTATGTTTAAATTCCTTGAAGGAAGGAGTCAGCACTTAACACTCCTTTCTAACTCATATTTAATACAGTGACTTCTGCATGCTTTTTACTATTTCCTCAATCTTTAAAGAGAGAATTGAAACATAGCCCTTCACATATGGAAGGCTCACAATGTGACCCAATATGAAGAGCCATTAAAATGCAAAGACTCAGTCACTGGCTTGGGCTGTGACACTGTGTATCCATCTGTGGTCTTACCTGACTCTGAGAGAGACATTTAAAAGTCAAGTTTTGATTTTCGATCTGCTTCTGAAAAAAAAAAAAAAAAAAAGAGAAACAACTTTTTCCTTCTGGTCTAATGGATCTGACTAAAGGATAGTTTTATGACCAAAGAAATGTATATGATGCAAATGTCCTCTATTTTATTTGTTCTTCATTCAATTTTTCCTTTTTATCCAAATTCAGAATCATTAACTCTACTACAGAGGGCAATGCTACAGGTCATTTTTCAAGACTTTCCAGAAAGCCTTGGAAACCTTTCTGAACAATCATCACTGGGTGACTTTTGCTGTCCTATCTGAGACACCACTGTGATAGCCATTGTCTAAAATAAACCCAAAGTCTGAAGAAACCTGTCTGTATTCTTGGAAGAAACAAAGCTGTCCCTCATGCAGCCCTTCCTCAGACCTTAGAGTTACTAAGCTGCCTTTCTTGAAAAGTCTCCTCAATATCAAACATTTCTGTAGCTCCTAGCACCATTAATCAATCAAGACATATTAGTAATCGGTGTCAACGTCACCCTCGTCCCCATGTACAGATGTCACCACAGTCCCCTTCCCTTCACCACACCCAGGAGGCAATGCAAGGGGGATAGTGAGGGTAGGGCTTGATGTATGCAGATGTGGAAATAGAGGTCTTATAAAAAGAAAACTCCTGCAGCGCATGTTCTTATGCCTTCCCTTTATCACTGTGATGCTTTAGACTTTTGGAAAAGGAAAGAAGAATGGGGACAGAAGATCTTATAGTGACCAACATTACTGGACTCCAGCTGGGGCAGAGCCTCTCCAGTCTCACAGGCAGACAGGCAGACACACACTAGCTGAGGCCAGCACCTGCCCTCAGCCCTGGGACCCCAGCACCACTAGGATAACCCGCTGGTGGCTCAGACAGTTAAGAATTGGGCTGCAAAGCAGGAGACCAAGGTTCTATCCCTGGGTTGGGAAGATCCCCTGGAGGAGGACATGACAACCCACTCCAGTATTCTTGCTTGGAGAATCTCCATAGACAGAGGAACCTGGCAGGCTACAGCCCATGGGGGTCACAAAGAGTCAGATACAACTAAACGACTAGGCATAGCACATTACTGTGATAGGTGAGTGAAGCTGTCTTTGGTAACTGTTTTGCCAGAAATTTTAAAGAAAAAAGAATAGATAGGTCTATATTTTCCTTGATCTTTAATTGGTACAAAATTTTCCATGAAGATATTGGCTAATACTTAAGAGTCTTTTTGGAAAATGGACTAGAAATTGTGTGGATTAAGGACAGTTGAAGAGGGTGATGGTATGTAAGCAAAAGAGGATATTAAGAGGCATATTCAAGCTGCCTTCAAGTATTTTAAAGCCTGTGTGAAAAAATCAATTAATAGATATAAAAACCAAAGTTTTCAACACTTGACACTTTATAAACTCAATTTGTATGTATTCATGTAATTCTCTGAACAACCCTGTGAGATTCAAATGGTTACCACCCCACTTTGTAGAGGAGAAAACTGGAGTCACTTGTCCAGTTACTTGGTCAATAGCTGTTGACAATGAACTAAACACAGTTTAACACTAGAATCATCACTTCAAATTAAAGATCAACAACAAACTTTCAATTGCACCACACTGAGTAAAAAGAAATCGTGTTTGTTTTGCCAGATGCCAGGTGGAGGAGGATGGGGAACAAGAAAGTTCTGAAAGGAAGAGCCATCCAGCAGTGGGATGGGCTATCTATCGTAAGGAATGTTGAGGAAATGCGGCCCATCCCTCCCATCACTGTCAGCAGTCCACAGGGATGAGTGTGAGTTAGCTTCCCACTGTTTCTGTAACACATGACTGCATGTCTAGCGGACATCTTTAGGTGGATATTACTCTGCCTCCCACAGAAGGGATTTTGAAACCTTATTTTAAATGGATGAATTATTATTAACCAGTCTTTTTTTTTTTTTTTTTTTGCTGTCTGATTCTAAAGGCACTGATTTGTGTTTCCTGTCCATCCAAGTAAGATTTTATTTTATTAAGTTACTACTGCTCCTGCAGCACTTTTGTTAAATTGAGTCTGCTTGGGCTGCCATAACACAATGCCACACACTGTGGTGCTCAAACAACAGAAATTTCTTTCACAGTTCTGAAGGCCAGAAGTCCAAGACTGAGGTGTCTGCAGGGCTTGTGTCTCCAGAGGCGTCTCTCTCTGTCTTGCAAATGGCCTCTTTCTTGCTGCCTCTGACATGGTCTACCCTCTGTGGCCATGAGCCCCTGGTGGCTCTCTGTGTCCAACTCTCCTCAGTCACATTGGAGTAGAGACACCCTAATACCCTCATTTTAAACTAGTCACCTCTCTAAAGGTCTTATCTGTAAATTCAGTCACATTCTGAGGTCCTAGGGGTTAAGACTTCAACATAAGGATATGGGGCACATGATTCAGCCTGCCCCATCAACATTCTCAAGGTATGAAAGACAAAGGACTTTTCACTAAAGATGCACACTTCATATTTAAGGCACCTCCTGGCCTGATTTCTAAGTGAACACAGAGGCAGCCTACCCTGTGCCAGGGCAAACCCTCTTTACTTTCCCTCTTGGACTTTCTCTGTCTCTACAGAAGCAAGAGTGTCTCCTCCAAGAAGGACCCTTCACTCTGAAGGCCCCACTGGCTCAGGGGTCCCTGTGGTCCACCACACCAGCTCTTTATCCTTCCTTCCTACTTCACTTGGGAGTGCAGAAATTTTGGAGCAAAATGGAGGAAAAATGCTCCCCATCCCATCAGCTTCCTGGGCAGAAGATATTTCCACCTCTTTCCCAGTAAACTCAAATGAGTTTACCTTTTCCTTAAACGTTTGTCCCATTTCTAGGTCTGTTTTGTGTCCTTCTCTTTGGCTCTTTGTCTAATATATGGAGGAAAGGCTAAAATTATAGTGTTAGATTTGCCTAGAGATTTAGTTTGGGAAAGGAGCTCCTTTTATAGTTCCAGTATCAGAAGAGTGTATGACCTTAGATTTAACTTCCTCTAAAAGTGGTAAGTGTTTATATAATTTGACTTTTAGTGACTGAATCAATTTGTTTCTTATGGCAAAATTTTACATTTATTGCAGATTTCACTAACCAATGTAATATTTACATTTACATAAAATAGAACCATCTGCACTCTCTTTGAATGCTATTTTATTCTTTGAAGACATTGGAAACCATTCATTATCTGAGGCAGTAATATATTTTAATTACCCTAATAATGGCATAAATTGTCTACTTATTTAATGCCAATTTACTCCCAAAGGACAGTTAAGAATATGACAAATCACATGTTGATGTGGCCTGAGACCCACCCAGCTCTGCCTCTACACTAGGGCATAAGCAGGTAGTCTGTGACAAAGAGACCTTTTGGTCAGATTTCTCACTAATTACTATCTCTGTAAAAACTCTTAAGAAGTAGTACACAAAAATCATGTCCAAAAGAATCTGTTTTTTATTATTAAGACAATGGCTATATTAAATCATGCCCTAAGACAATTTTGTCTAAGCAGTGAAATAACTGCTCTGAATATTTCCATTGAAAAGGAAGGGAATGGAGTTTGCTTTATAAAGCAGGTCATAAATTAATGCTGTTAGACCCCACAGCATATTTACTGTAATTCTGAAATCCTCAAATCTCTGAAAATTCAAGCTGTGTTAAATTTGACACTGAAGTTCATGGGCTAGCAAAACCTGATCTGAACTAATAGAAAGTTATTTGCAGAGTTTATTTATTCTACTTTTGGATATTTCTATATTTTACTGCAGAAATATCAATGTGTTTGCATGGTGGTCTTAGATCCTGCTAGTGCCTATATACATGGTAAATGTGCACCATATTAATTATTAGTTTCAAAGTTTCTAAATTCCCAGACATATATGTTTAGAAGTTTTGCATAAGGTACTGTGGACCCAAGATCTAGATATCTGCAAAGTTACATTTGACTGCTATTAACATGCCACCAAACGAAGTATTCAACATAATGAACAAATCCATAAAAAAGCTAAAGTAGTTGTGAACTTTGTGCAAGAATGAGCACTACCTAACTACATTTTTCTTTTTCATTTTCAAATAGTTGAATAGAAGCAGCTTTAAAATGCAGCAGGGATAATTCTCTTTGATCAATTAAAAGAAGTACATATATTCATTTAATATGTGTTGAGCGCATCTGCTGCTGCAAAGCACTACGTTAGGTACTGCTGGAAAAGAAAGTTATTGGCTGCATAGACCCAAGGAAAAAATGATTGCATTCCTGGAAATTTTTACATAAATCTTAAAAATGTAATCTGTACATATACTGGACTCAGACATGTTGGAGTTTTAATTCATTAAATGTATAAACCTCACTTGTTATTCTTGTCTTTTATTCTATTTCCTGAAGCTTTTGTTATAGTTATGTAAAAACTTCAAAAACTTCTTCAGAAGTTTAAATTAAGAATTTAGCTTGAACTTGAAACTTATTGCCTCAATGTTTATCTGAATTCCTTTGATGTAACATCAGACTGAATTTGTAAAGAGAAACCTACTGCTTCTCTTTACAAATATTCCTTCTGGTAGGATCAAATGTTCAATGAAAATAGTGTTTTCTCAAGGGATCTAGAAAGGATTTTTTTTCCAGGCTAGGTTGGAAAACCATGTGAAATCCAAAGGAGGAGAAACATATTATTTAAGCCATGATCTTTTACTTTGCACTTCTTTTATAAGAGGTCATGCTGTAAAAGATATTTTTAAGCTTACAATGTATATTTTGTTAAATCAAAATTTTCATCTAATGCAATATCAAATTTCTTCAACTGTCTAAAAAATATGTTCTACTGTTTTTTTTATCCAAATCATGATCCAAATGTATAACTATGGGTTGAACCTGGTGATGACCTTAACATCTCTTTTACTTTGGTACAGCAAACCTCCCACCCTCCTTCTTTATTTGTGATACCAAGTTACAGAAAAGTATTTACAAGCTAGTTACACTAAGAAAAATATTTACCCTTCTGGACTTGTCTGGTTATTCCTGTATAGTCTCTCTCAGTTTAATCCTGTGGCTCCTGTAGTTTCTACACATTGGCAGTTAGATCTGAAAGCTAGATAAATTCATACAAAACATAATTGTTTGACAGTCATTCTCTGATGTTGTGCACTTATTATTATGTCACAATAAAAGGCAAGATATCTGGTTGGCCAATAGTGATGGCAAACTGACACGTGAATTAGGGTGAAAACAATATAACCTTTCCCTGTAGAGTTGAGTCTCCCTATTTCTTGAAACTAGTTTATGTAGGATTGTATTACGACTATGCAAATACCCACTTCCCCATGTGGTGCCATAATGATGATTTTTTTTAAGTCTATGATTTCTTTCTATCATTATTAGTTTGCTTTTTCATACAGCACAGTGCTTTCTTCATCACAAACTGTTATTCACTTTAAAGTGAAAGTGAAAGCACTCAGTCATGTCCAACTCTTTGTGACCCTGTGGACTATACAGTCCATGGAATTCTCCAGGTCAGGATACTGGAGTGGGTTCAGTTCAGTTCAGTTCAATCACTCAGTCGTGTCTGACTCTTTGCGACCCCATGAATTGCAGCACGCCAGGCCTCCCTGTCCATCACCAGCTCCTGGAGTGGGTAGCCTTTCCCTTCTCCAGGGGATCTTCCAAACCCAGGGATTGAACCCAGGTCTCCCGCATTGCAGGCAGATTCTTTACCAGCTGAGTCACAAGGGAAGCCCAAGAATACTGGAGTGGGTAGCCTATCCCTTCTCCAGCAGATCTTCCCAATCCAGGAATCAAACTGGGGTCTTCCGCACTGCAGGAGGATTCTTTACCAGCTGAGGTATCAGGGAAGCCCTCATCTAAAGTTACTACTAAAAAATTAAAATCAAGACATCAATTTTCAAAGCAATAACATGAATTTTAATTATTTTATCTGGCATTCTCTATTCTGAGTTGCAAGAGTTCGTGTATCCCATCAATTAAATATATATTCCCATCTCCTTCAATAGTACGCCTAGGTCCTCATCAAATACCACTTTGTTTTAAGGAACAAGAACCCAAGTTCACTTTGAAACTTCCTGTGTTCCTTGTACCACCCTTTCTCTGAAGAGCCAGTGATTTAGTCATCAATAACTGAAGGAGGTTAAAGTTAGATTCTCCAGGGCTTTGGTTAAATGGCAATTTTAATTCTAAGTCACTAGAAAGTTAACAGCCATTTCTGTCAATTTCTCTTGATTAAAGAAACCTCAAGTTTGAAAATTTAAACTAGAATTAGAGTAAAAAGTGCCTCATTCAGAGTAATTTATTCGTATTTGTATAAGAAAAATTCAGGGAAAAAATCATTCAAATAAATTAATTTTTTTCAGAATTACAAAAAATGTGCTTAGGTAAATTTTAGACATGCAGCCAGATTTGATTTAAGCTCAGATCCAGACTTCCTTTCACTGAGAAACTGAATTTACACTCCCACAACTACATGTTTGAGCCCATCTGTTGCTAACAACATTCCTGTAATATTTCAGCTGATTTAAAGGGAGTCAACTGGGTGATGGTACAGCCAGCTGGAAATGGGACATGCAAGAAGAGGAAGGGCATTCTCTGCAAGAAGAAATTGAACTAGATAAATAGTTCCTTCTGTGCCACAAGCTCCTAAATCATGGCACAGATCTAGTGCAAATTTGAGACATACTTATACTAAAAAAAAATGTGTAATTTATCTGAAATTCAAACTTAGCTAGACACCTTATATTTGATCTGGCAATTATACTGTTAAAGCCAGTCTTTCTATGGCTGGTGGGGAGTCAAGTGTTCCCCAGATACTCCTTATTAACCTGAACATGAGTGGCCACCTTGCTGGAAACTTTGTCTCAGGTTTCTGTCCCTCACCTGCTATGGCTTCTCTCACAGCTACTGCGTGTGCTCTGTGCTCTGTCACTCAGTCATGTCCAGCTATTTGTAGACCCATAGACTGTAGCCTGCCAGGCTCCTCTACCCATGGAATTTTCCAGGCGAGAACACTGGAGTGGGTTGCCTTTTCTAACTCCATGGGATCTTCCAGACCCAGGGAACAAACCTGCTTCTCTTGCATCTCCTGCATTGGAAGGAGGATTCTTTACTTTTAATTAATTAATTAATTAATTTTAATTGGAAGCTAATTACTTTACAATGTTGTAGTGGGTTTTACCATACATTGACTTGAATCAGCCATGCGTGTACATGTGTCCCCCATCCTGAACCCCCTTCCCACCTCCCTCCCCATCCCATCCCTCAGGGTCATCCCAGTGTACCAGCCCCAATCACCCTGTCTCGTGGATCAAACCTGGACTGATGATCTATTTCACATATAATATGCATGTTTCAATGCTATTCTCTCAAACCATCCCACCCTCATCTTTTCCCATAAAAGTCTGTTCTTTATATCTGTGTCTCTTTTGCTGTCTCGCATATAGGGTCATCATGACCATCTTTATAAATTCTATATATATGCGTTAATATACTGTATTGGTGCTTTTCTTTCTGACTTACTTCACTCTGTATAATAGGCTCCAGTTTCATCCATCTCATTAGAACGGATTCAAATGCATTCTTTTTCATCACTGAGTAATACTCCATTGTGTATATGTATCACAGCTTTTTTATCTACTCATCTGCCAATGGGCATCTAGGTTGTTTCCATGTCCTAGCTATTGTATGAATACTGGGGTACACTTGCCTCTTTCAATTCTGACCTTGGTGTGTATGCCCAGAAGTGGGATTCCTAGGTCATATGGCAATTCTATGTTCAGTTTTTTAAGGAATCTCCACACTGTTCTCCATAGTGGCTATACTAGTTTGCATTCCCACCAACAGCACCCTCTCCAGTATTTATCGTTTGCAGACTTTTTGATAGCAGCCATTCTGACTGGCGTGGGATGGTACCTCATTGTGGTTTTGATTTGCATTTCTCTGCTAATGAGTGATGTTGAACATCTTTTCATGTGTTTGTTAGCCGTCTGTATGTTTTCTTTGGAGAAATGTCTATTTAATTCTTTGGCCCATTTTTTGATTGGGTCATTTATTTTTCTGGAATTGAGCTCCATGAGCTGCTTGTATATTTTGGAGATTAATTATTTGTCAGTTGCTTCATTTGCTATTATTCTTTTCCATTCTGAAGGCTGCCTTTTCACCTTGCATATAGTTTCCTTCATTGCGCAAAAGCTTTTAAGTTTAATTAGGTCCCGTTTGTTTACTTTTGCTTTTGCTTCCATTACTCTGGGAGGTGGAGCATAGAGGATCCGGCAGGAGGATTCTTTACCACTAGCGCCACCTGGGAAGACCATTATAGCTATTACCTGCTATGTATTTACTACTGGTCCACTGAGAGTGGATGAAACTAATTCTGAAGGGGTGAAGAGTTCTTAGTAAGTTTTTGTCATTCTAAGATCAAAGAGATTCTATTATTAATAGATTGATAAAAGAGCAAGCAAAGGACCATATTCAAGGAAAGTAAAGAATGTTCTAGAAATTAAGGGTAGATTTGTATGTCAAGAGGTACCCTTAGAAAGACAGACATATGCATTTGAGCATGAGATCCTTACATTGGCTTACCAGGCTTCTTCAAACAATTGATGGAATCAAAAGTGAAGGCTAAATATCATTAACTGTAAAAGGCATTATAATGACTAGGTTCTCCATCAATTAAAATCAAGAATGATAACAGAGAAGACCTGGATTAGGATATTAATAAATATTCAAGATATTTATAAGCACCAGGGCCTCCCTTGTGGGTTAGATGGTAAAGAATCCACCTGTAACGTGGGACACTTGGGTTCGATCACTGGGCCCACTCCAGTATGGCCTGGAGAATTCCATGGACAGAGGAGCCTGGCAGGCTACAGTCAATGGGGTCACAAAGAGTTAGACAAGACTGAGTGACTTTCACTTTCACTTTCAAACATTCAGGAACCAGTACCAAAGGATATGGACAAATCAGTGAAGGATGAGAAAGAAACAAGAGCCTGCATGCAGGATGGGTTCAACTGGATATTATTTTCAAATTGGATAGCACTGCCAGTTCCAGTTTCCTGGATAATGTAACTTTAGTGGAAATACTCTCATGCCATTGTGCTTATACAGACAAAATATGCCTTCTCAAACTTGTCTATGCCTCCTAAAAGTATTGCCTCCACAGTTCACTCCAGCCCTCTCTGCCTCTGCCTGCAGAATAATTCAGAGATTATCTGTGAGAATATTTGAAAGAAACCTAAGAACATAGTGATGGATGCCATTGTAACCATTTTTTTAAAAAATATAAGTATAATAAAGAGAGGAAAATCCTTCTGGGAATTCCTTCCCAGAGAGAAATGATTTAAGGTGACTTTAGATCTTTCCTCTCTGTATCATTATGATTATCATCATCATTAAAAGACTTAAAAACAAGGAAAAAACTGATAGCTGTTGCCTCTGGAAGACCTTAATGAAGAGGAGTAGCCTTCTTCTTATACACACGTGGATTTAGATGCCCCATGAAGCCACATTCTTTCAGTCATGGGACAATGATTCTGGGCGATCAGTTGCTCCACGGTGTTCTCTAGGGATGAGAGTGTGGAGGCAGATGGGGACAGTGAGTGTGTCTCAGTTACTGAATTCACAGAGGACAGAGTACTAGCAAAATGGTAGTAGCAATGTCCCCATTCAGCTTGCCTCCTTCCCTCTAGGCTTGCTTTCAGAGGTGGTGCCACCACTGCCTGCATCACTTGCTGCCTTAGTCAGCCTAGTATGATGAAGATCCCATGTTCATTTAGGCACCAAAGTCCACATTTTGACTTTAGCAATATCTTGAGAAGTGAATTTAATTCCACCTTATCCTGGAAACTTAAGTAGAGACTTTTCTCCCTGTATATTTTCTCTCTGTTATATTTTTGAAAACATGTAATCCTTCTTCCAGCACTAATCAATCCCCCATCACCCACCCCAACCATACAGGCATCCTTGAGGGCATAATGGATCTCTATCATTTATGGCTATATCCTCAGTGCAAACCACATCATGCCTTCCCTAAAGCAAGTGCTCAATAAAAGTTTGCCAATCAATATTCGATAAATGAATGAATGGAACTGAAAAAGAAAACTGACTTTATAAGAAAAAAAAAAAAAGGAATTACTTACCTAATGTAAAAGTTCATCAAAACAATCATTCAAATGTGAATTCTCTTCAGTGGAAAATATCTGGCTAACAAACCATTTGCTTTATAAAAAAAAAACTTAAGAAAGATACTTTGTTCCAAGAAGCTTAAAATTCATCCATTTTATAGATGTAAAGATTGATAAATCATGTAGCATGAAAAGAGAAAAATAAAGTCAACATTTTAGATGACTACATTTGCCTCTCTAGAAAAATAAATGAATAAATCCATCTAGTGAAATGTAGGCACTCTTCACATAATCTGTAACTACAAAAAAACTGGCTAATGATAAAATTAATATATTGCTGGGATTTTTCAAATTCCCACTTGGTTGAATAAACATGTGATTCCTATTTTATGACAAAATGAAAATTATTCATGAAATAAAGAGGTAGAATTGGTATCAGTTGAAACAAGACTTTCTTCTCTTGCCTTATACATGAGCAAATTGCCAAATTGCCAACTAACTGTCTAGAGACCCATTTTTTAATACGTGGATGAGGTAATGTAGCTGTGCAGATGACATCATGAGGAAACAGCAACCTGAGAGGGATAAGCTTGTGTTTTCCCTGAACTTAGAGACCCATTAACAAGTCAAATGATGAAGTAATTGGTATTAAAGGGAATATTTTTAAAATTAATTTTCAATGAAAAAAATTCTTCTTTTAAAATCTTTATAATAAAATGATTGCCTCCTGCCTTTTCCATGTTTTTTAATATATTAAAATACATTTTACATATACCTTAATCATTCATTCAACCATGTTGAATCATTAACAAATAAATAAATACAAGATATACACTTTAACATGAGATATTCCTGTGCAAGAATCTTAAGCAAATCTGTGCAAATCTGGACAAGTGCCCCAACTTTCCAGAGCCCAGGTTTTTGTATTTATGATGTGGGGATATAAATTCCTACATTACTAGGTAAGGAGCAAATGATGATACTTGCAAGTTTCTGTTGTAGGATTGGCAGCCTATGGTGTATAAAGAATGTGCTGTGTAATGCAGACATACACAGTAAGCACTCTTCCACCCCTCCAAGAATTCAGGGCCTTTTGGGAAAGTTGTATATTAAATTATTTATAGCACCACCCATGTGTCCAACAACCTAATGTGTGGAAAACTATGAGATACAGTGGAAGACTTTTCCATCCCAGCTCTATGAATGTCATTTTCAACTACTTGTTTGTTTTTATTTGAAAGTTCCTCTGTAAGAAATTGTTTGTGATTTCCTTGGATTCAATTCCTCTGATTCTCTCTTCCTTATGAAGATGATGCTTACATCTTTAAGTACTGAAGTTTTTGTTAAGCACATTGCAGAAAATCATCTCAAGGGGCTTACACAATAATCAACAGCATGAACCGTATAATGAACAAGTCAACCAGATATTAAAATTATATGGGACTCATATCAAATGAATGTCAGATGCCATATCCTACAGAAGTAAATATCTGGCCCTGATATTTCATATTTTAAGCTATCTTCCTAGGGATTTAGCACTTGCATTGACAATTGATTATGATACTACAATGTATGAGTGGTGCATTTGTCAAGACAGGAGATCACACTGCAGTAGCAAACAACTCAAAATCAAGATGGCTTACAACAAATTTTTTTGCCATTCTCAATATGCCTCTGCTCATTTCACTGATGTCACTTGGGTACTCACACTAACAGAGGTTTCATTGCTACCTGAACCCAGAATTCTGAGTATGCTGTGGTTGAGGAACAGAGTGTGCAAAATTGGTCAGCAATTCTTAACTACATCCCCTGGGAAGGGATACATCTCATCAGATCACATTTCATTGATCAAAGCAAGCCACAGGGCCAAACCTAACATTGGGGAGTGGGAGATGCCTGGGGAGAGGGGAGCATCATGAGTAAAATGTACCACAGATGGCTACCAAAGTCCACCTTTTAATTTACTCTCCTTTCCACATACAACTGGTTGACAATCAACTTCTGTTCACAAAAGTATGCAAAGTTCCCTTTAGTAAATCACCAGGCTCTCAAGGGGACAAAGTCACATCTTCAGTGGGTATGAGTAGAGTTCCTTTTGATCCAGAGACCAGTGAACTAAAAACCTCAATTTTCTGTCCCAGGTAGCCCCCATACAGTGTAGAACAAGGACAGAATCTCTGCAGCAAACACTCCTTTGGAGAGGTTAGATACTCACTGAGCCAGAGCAACTGTGAAAACCCATCAGTCAGACAACATGAGTGTCCTAAACTGTGAAGGGAGACTGTGTCTTGATTCCTCTCCTTAAGAAGAATCCTCCAGTCCACATTTCAAAAAAGACTCTCCATGTTTCCATATTTCCTGCGTTCAGCTTAAACAGCCTTCTCTGGCATCTTCTTCCTCAACCACATGTAAAGAAGTGCTGGGGGAAGGACACCTCCCGGAGGGGGAGGAGTGAAGGGCGGGGATGTGAAGATTTCTACAGTCACATCTTGCCTAGATATTTAGGTGCCCACATTACACCTAGAACAATCTCAGCTTCCATCCCCTCATCAAAATCCAGCCAGTTTCTTGCCAGTTTGATTCCAGTGAGTACAGTATTATGGTAGCCATATCCACACTGTTTTTGAGGCGGTTTCCAAAGGGGCAATACTTTTTTGGTTTCTTGTCTCAGAGGAGAGTGTTGTTCAACTTAGTGGCAGAGGCCTGGAGCCATCTAGCTTGTGTGGCCACCACGGTCATGCTTTACCCTCTACTCTGATTTTGATCAAATTGAAAAACACAATAGGTATCATACTCTACTTCTGATCCTTTCCCTGGAGTATATTGAATGATTGAAAAGTTTTAGTGGTCATTTGAAGCAGGAAGTCTTTCCTAATCTAATATTTTCCTTTTAGGGAGAGAGAGAGCGTGGAATCCTAACCACTAGAGCACCAGGGAGCACTTGGTTTGGGATCAAGAATATTATTGTCCATCTCAACAGGCTCTGGTCTTGGGAAAGCTCCTATATTCCTTTTCACTTCTACTCTACACGAGTCATTTCTTTTAAGTGCACCTTTATCATGTATTCCCTTACCAAACAGAGCTGACAACAATCAGCTACACTACTAATGTTATGGATATTAGTTTCTAGAGCTAATCATTTAGGTACATGGAGCATTAGTTTCACTAGGTACAACTTCCTCTTATCTCAGGTAAGGATTTCAACAAATATTTTTCCACTGCCTGCTAAGGAAAACCCTCATTTGAAACTCTCAAAATGATTTCCTCACTGACTGCCAACCAGCTATCATGCTATGCTACAAAAAATTACATTTTTGTTACACTGTGCTCCTCTTCCATCTGACCATTTCTGTATTTGTTAGAATAGATTCCATAATTCTATGTAACAAACAAGACCCAAGTCTCAGTGGGTTTAAGCAATAATATTTTATTTTTTATTTATGCCTCATTTCCAAAGGATGTGAAGGAGAAGGGGTGCTGGGAGGAAGCGTTTTACTCATCAGGGACCTAGAGTGACAGGAGCTGCATCTGCTCACATCGTCCTGTGATCTGGTAATGAGGCTCTGTGGTTTGCCTTTAAGGGGTAGAGGGAGGAGACTTGTGACCTGGAATAAAAGTGCTTCCACACAGTTCCACACATTTCCTTGGCTAAAACAAGGCACAGGGACACCTCTAACTTCAAGTGCGCCTGTAGCTAGCAGGAAGACACTCTTGGAAATATTGATAATATGTGCCAAAGCAGAGAAAGAAGGGGAATATCTGATAAGTTATCTGAGGGATAAAGTAGCGAACTTGATTTTCAATCCTATGCTGCTTTGCTTTTGGAGCAGTCGATCTATAGAATTGCTTCTGAAACACAGACCCAAGGCATTACACTGCTAATTCAACCCCACCTAACACCATTGACTGCCAGCATGAGTCCTGTCAATACTGGGGCATGTAGTAAGGAAGGTTCAGTTCTTGAGATTGCACACCTGAGGTATCAGAGATGAGAGCAACCTAAACGTGCTGAGAGACTTACCCTGCTTGGCAAATGGTTACTCTAACCACACCAGTACTATGAAACTTTGTTTGTGTGTTTATTTACAGCGCATACAGTGCATTTACACTTACCCTGTTCCTATGTTTATCTCCCCTCTCCAAAGTGACATAAACACCGTTTGTGGGAGACACACCATGCACATTTGAGATGAACTCTTCCCTACCAACACTTAACCTTCAACTTCCTAATGTCCATCAAGGAACTTATTTTACTGTTGGAAACCTGAAATCATGTTCTTTGTTGATTCTTGTATAATAGTTTGTTGCTCCCTAAATGGTACATTCCAAGTAGCAAATGTCTTAATTTGAGGTTCCTGTTTTCTCAGTAGCTCAGGAAAACTTTAAATTTTTTTCACATCAGTAGGTCTGTATTTTTTCTTCAAAGTTGGGATATTATAGATAAACAAAATTTGTGTGTATGGTAATTCGTAAAAGTCTGAATCTTTGTAAAGCCAGACCATGTACCCACAAACTAGTCTTTCCTATGGATTTTTTTTTCAATACTAATGCTCTTCTGAGGAAAAAGGAATTGCATCATTGGAACCACCTGCCTCACTTCCTGCAGGCTGCACTCTGTCCCTGAAACAGAGAAAAGAGTCATCTGGGAAGACCTGAGGTCTTTTAGGTTAGGAAAATAAAGATGGGTTTGAGGAGCAGTCTGGCCAGGATATAATTAAATGCCCATCACAAGTCTTACTCTTAAGTTTTGAGCACATCTTAGTTACCCTCCACTCACTAGAATGCACAGTTGGTGGGAGAAAAGCCTTGTGTGTCTTTCTTAGAGTTGCAGCCCCAGAGCTATAAATGATGCCTAGAATCCAATGTATTCATGAGATGTTTATTGAGTGGCCGACTGACTGAATCAGTGAACTAGTTCCACAGTTCATGGGACCTGTATACCCCTTCTCTGTTGCCCACACAGACCTAACTCAAAGCTCAGTAAAAGCACACACTGGATCCAAGTTTAGACTGAACTTTGAGTTAGATCTGTGCGGGCAACAAAGAAGGGGTATACAGGTCCCATGTACTGTGGAACTAGTTCATTGATTCAGTCAGTCAGCCAGTCAACAAACATCTCATGAATACATTGGTTTCTAGGCATCATTTATAGCATGGGGACTGCAACTCTAAGAAAGACACACAAGGCTTTTCTCCCACCAACTGTGCATTCTAGTGAGTGGAGGGTAACAAAGATGTGCTCAAAACGTAAGAGTAAGACTTGTGATGGCCATTTAATTATATTAATTACTTTATTTTTATTGAAGTATAGTTGACTTATAGTGTTGTGTTAATTTTTGGTGTACAGCAGAATGATTCAGTTAAATATACATATTTTTTCATATCCTATTATGGTTTATTGAAAGATATTGAATATAATTACCTATGATATACAGTAAGACCTTATTATTTATCTATTATATATATAATAGTTTGTATCTCCTAATTCCAAACTAATTTATCCTCCCCCTCTCCCCTTCAATAATCATGTTTGTTTTCCATGTCTGTGAGTCTATTTCTGTTTTGTAAATAAGTTCATTTATGTCATATTTTAGATTCTACATAGAAGTGATATCATATAGTTTTTTACTTTCTCTGTTTGACTTAATTCCCTTGGCCTGATAATCTCTGGGTACATTCATGTTGCTGCAAATGACATGATTTCATTCCTTTTTATGGGTATGTAATATTCCATCATATATATGTACCACATGAGATCCGTATTAAAAAGGTTAGTGGTTTTGTGGAAAGGTCTGAGCCCTCCTACTGCCCACTACCTCTTGCCAGGTTTATGCCTGGCCCACATCTTAGCCTCCATGAGAAGGTGGCGTGCATGGCTCTGTTCTGGCAATGGACATGGGAGAACTGTGGATGTCCTTTTCAGGCTGACCTAAAGACCTTCCCATCCACCATCTGCCATATTCTTTCCAGTTCTGGGCGCTGAATACATATCACCCAGAATCCTGAATGGAGGGGAGTCTGGAGATGAAAGGAACCTGAGCCTCCAAGTGAGGATGCCAAGTCCTGTCTCCTGGGGCCACAGTGGATTTTCTCTGCCATCAGAGCCATCCTCAGAAATACTGAGGGGCCCAATGCAAAATAAAAATGTGAATACTTTGTTCAATCATCAGGATAAAACTTTTCTTCTATGATCACTGCATTTCTTTGAGCCTATGAACATTCATAGATCCCAGGGTCCCTGGGGCCCTCTCCCACACTTACACCAAGGCCCTTATCAGGAGAAAAGGAGCATTAGAGGTCTCCAGGTAAATAGCCACACTGTGGTCAAGGATCAACAGCTATAGAGGAAAGCACCATCCTCTTAAAGAAATTGAACAACATGAAAATGCCATTTCGGAAGATCAAAATGAAGTGATTACAGCATTTTCATAGGAGTTCTACCTAAAATGCCAATGGTGTAGGAAATAGTCTATGATTTTTTATTGATTACTGCTCTAGGCTGAACTATGTACCCCCCCTCCAAATTCATATGCTGAAGGCCAAACGCTCACATTACTGCATTTGGAGATGGGGTCTACATGGCCATAATTAAGGTTAAAGCAGGTCATGAAGGTGGGGCCCTGGTATGACGGGAACAGTGTCCTTATAGAAGGAGACACCTGAGAGCTCTCTCTCTACACCAAATGAGAACACAGTGAGCAAGCAAGGAGGAGGCCCCACCAAGAACTGAATATCTAGCATCTTAATTTTACACTCCAACCTCTAGAACCATGAGAAAGTAAGTGTTTGTTGTTTAAATCAGGTGGTCTATGGTATTCTGCTATGACACCCTGAGAAGACTAAAATAATTATTTAAATGTGCCTGTATACCATCCTTTCCCAAGTTTCTTTTCTGTCTACTATGTTATTTGGGAAAAGCAAAAGTGATTTGTCTGAAAAGAAGTGCTAGAAATGAAGTCTAGGACATTTTCATTTCCAATTCAGCATTTCCTACAGCCCTCACAGTCAGGTGCAAAATTGTTACAGGAACTGAGGAAGATGGATTAGAAAAGAATGAAGTAGACCTAAGTAGGAATAAGGAAGACTTCTGGTCGGGAAGTTGCTGCCTCCCCCCACCTACTCAGGCCTGTTCTTTTTGTAGGGGTCTTCCCCCATGTACCTGGCTGGAGTGAAGTCCTGCAGGGCCTGCCTACTAACACAGATGCTAAACCACAGATGAACAGGTGAGGACAGAGGCTACTCCCCAGCAAAAGGTGTGACTGATGTCAAGACTAGACAGACCAGAGGCTCTTTTGGATCCCTATATTTTGCCAGGTTAAATTCCTGGTAGCTCAATTTCTGGAGTCAGTCTGACTTTTAATGAGGAGCTCTCAACAGGCACCTGGTGACCTGCTAGTCGATTCCATGGAGTCCACTAGCTAGGACAGCATGACCAAGCCTGTCCCACTTCTTTCAGAGATCAGCACTGCAAGGCAGGGATCCACTCATCCTTGAAGGATGACACCCTGGAGTTGGATGGCCTGCTAGGGATACCTGCTTCAGGCGAATGCACTTCTTGTCCACCCAGATCTCTCAGCCAAATTGGCCTCTTAATGCCCCAGGTTTCACTTAATCTTGTCTTCTTGCAACAGAAATTTTATTTAAGAAAGAAAGCTTAAGAGCACTACAGGTATATCAGCTAAAGTATCCTTGAGTAGAATGTACTTGAAGATGAAAATATTCAGGATTCAAATATGCTTCTGCTGCTGCTGCTGCTGCTAAGTCACTTCAGTCGTGTCTGACTCTGTGTGACCCCATAGACGGCAGCACACCAGGCTCCGCCATCCCTGGGATTCTCCAGGCAAGAACACTGGAGTGGGTTGCCATTTCCTTCTCCAATGCATGAAAGTGAAAAGTGAAAGTGAAGTCACTCCGTCGTCTCAGACCCTCAGCAACCCCATGGACTGCAGCCTACCAGGCTCCTCCACCCATGGGATTTTCCAGGCAAGAGTACTGGAGTGGAGTGCCATTGCCTTCTCTGATAATTCTGCTAAACCAGTTCACTTATGGCTAAGTATCTAACTCACTACTTTGTGAACTGAAATAGAAATATATTATGATTTTTCAAAATATGTATGGTACATCCTACTTACAGTGTGCCTGGTTTTAAAGACTAAACCCTTGAAATGCTTCTCATATATTGTATTAGTAGACATCAGAGGCTATTATCCCATGTTCGAAACAGCATCTATTCTTTCACTTCAATCAATCATTGAATAAAATATTTCTGCCTCAAAGTTGAACAATATTGTAAAAATTCAGAAAAACAATCAAAACAAATATAAACAAAAACCTTACATTGAATGAGATAGTTCAACAGAAAAGAAAAAGAAACAACAATGAAAGACATTCTTAAAAGCATGACAGACACACACAGTTTAGAAAATAATATGGTGGTGGTTTAGTCACTAAGTCCTGTCTGACTCTTGTGACCCCATGGACTGTAGCCTGCCAGGCTCCTCTCTACATGAGATTCTCCAGGCAAGAATAATGGAGTGGGTTGCCATTTCCTTCTTCAGGAGATCTTCCCAATCCAGTAATCAAACCCAGGTCTGCATTGCAGGCAGATTCCTTACCGACTGAGCTATGAGGGAAGCCAAAAAATAATAGTCATTCTAATTTTGGCTCCCCTTCATGGATCACAGTCTTGTTGTGGGGAAGAGGCTTGCATAACTCAATGAAACTATGAGCCATGCTGTGCAGAGCCACCCAAGATGGACAGGTCACAGTGGAGAGTTCTGAAAAAATGTGGTGCACAGGAGGTGGGAATGGCAAACCACTCCAGTATTCTTGCTGTGAGAACTCCACGACCAGTATGAAAAGGCAAAAAGATATGACCCTAGAAGACGAGCCCCCCAGGTTAGAAGGTGTCTAATATGTTACGGGGGAAGTTGTTGTGACCCCACGGACTGTAATGTGCCAAGCTTCCCTGTCCTTCACCATTCCCAGAGAGTTCTCAAACTCATGTCCATTGAGTGGGTGATGCCATCCAGCCCTCTCATCCTCTGTCATCCCCATCTCCTCCTGTCTTCAATCTTTCCCAGCATCAGGGTCTTTTCTAATGTGTAGGCTCTTTCCATCAAGTGGCCAAAATATTGGAGTTTCACCTTCAGCATCAGTCCTTCCAATGAATATTCAGGACTGGTTTCCTTTAGGAGTAACTTCGTTGATCTCTTTACAGTCTAAGGGACTCTCAAGAGTCTTTTCCAACACCACAGTTCTAAAGCATCAATTTTTTGGCTCTCAGCTTTCCTTATGGTCCAACTCTCAAAACCATCCATGACTACTGGAAGAACCATGGCTTAGACTAGATGGACCTTTGTTGGCAAAGTGATGTGTCTGCTTTTAATATGCTATCTAGGTTTGTCATAGTTTTTCTTCCAATTAGCAAATGTCTTTTAATTTCATGGCTACAGTCACCATCTGCAGTGATTTTGGAGCCCCCAAAATAAAGTCTGTCATGGTTTCCATTGTTTCCCCATCTATTTGCCATGAAGTGATGGGGTCAGATGTCATGATCTTAGAGGGCAATTACTGATAGCTCAAGAAAGAATGAAGAGGATGGGCCAAAGTGGAAATGACACTTAGTTGTGCATGTGTCTGGTGGTGAAGGTAAAATCTGAAGCTGTAAATAACAATATTGCATAGGAACCTGGAGTGTTAGGGCCATGAATCAAGGTAAACTGGACGTGGTCAAGCAGGAGATGACAAGAGTAAACATCAGCGGGAATGGATGGATGGGAATGGGTGGGTTTAATTCACATACCATTATATCTATTCCAGTGGGCAAGAATCCTTTAGAAGAAATGGATAGCTCTCATAGTCAACCGAAGAGTTTGAAATGCAGTACTTGGGTGCAATCTCAAAAATGACAGAATGATCTCAGTTTGTTTCCAAGGCAAACCATTCAATATCACAGTGATCCAAGTTTATTCCCCAACAAGTAATGCTGAAGAAGCTAAAGTTGAACAATTTGATGAAGACCTACAAGACCTTCTTGAAGTAACAACTAAGAAGGATGTCCTTTTTATCATAGGTGACTGAATGCAAAAGTAGGAAATCAAGAGATATCTGGAGTAACAGGCATGTTTGGCCTTGGAGTACAAAAATGAAGCAGGGCAAAGACTAACAGAGTTCTGCCAAAAGAACACACTGGTCATAGCAAACATCCTCTTCCAACACAAGAGACTACTCTACACATGGACATCACCAGATGGTTGAAACCAAAATCAAATTGATTATATTCTTTGTAGCCAAAGAAGGAGAAGCTCTATACAGTGAGCAAAAGAAGACCAGGAGCTGACTGTGGCTCAGATCATGAACTCCTTATTGCCAAATTCAGAATTAAATTGAAGAAACTGGGGAAAATCACAAGACCATTCAGGTATAACCTAAATCAAATCCCTCATGATTATACAGTGGAAGTGACAAATAGATTCAAGGGATTAGATCTGATACAGTGTCTGAACAACTATGGATGGAGGTTCATGACATTGCATGGGAGGCAGTGATCAAGACCATTTTCAAGAAAAAGAAATGCAAAAAGGCAAAATAGTTGTCTGAGGAGGCCTTACAAATGACTAAGAATAGAAAAGAAACTAAAGGCAAATGAGAAAAGGAAAGATATGCCTATTTGAATGCAGAGTTTGAAAGAATAGCAAGGAGAGATAAGAAAGGCTTCTCAGTGATCAATGCAAAGAAATTGAGGAAAACAACAGAATGGGAAAGACTAGAGATCTCTTCAAGAAAATTAGAGATACCAAGGGATGGCCACAATAAAAAGCAGAAATGGTATGGACCTAACAGAAGCAGAAGATATTAAGAAGAGGTGGCAACAATACACAGAATAACTATACAGAAAAGATCGTTATGACCTAGATAACCATGGTGGTGTGATCACTCACCTAGAACCAGACATCCTGGAGTATAAAGTCAAGTGGGCCTTAGGGAGCATCACTACAAACAAAACTAGTGGAGGCGATGGAATTCCAGTGGAGCTATTTCAAATCCTAAAAAATAATGATGTTAAAGTGCTGCACTCAATATGCCAGCAAATTTGGAAAACACAGCAGTGGCCACAGAACTGGAAAAGGTCGGTTTTCATTCTAATACCAAAGAAAGACAATGGCAAAAGTGTGTAAACTAGCTCACAATTGCACTCATCTCAAATGCTAGTGAAGTAATGCTCAAAATTCTCCAAGCCAGGCTTCAACAGTATGTGAACTGCGAACTTCTAGATGTTCAAACTGGATTTAGAAAATGCAGAGGAACCAGAGATCACATTGCCAACATCTGTTGGATCATCATAAAGGCAAGAGAAGTTGGTTCATTAACATAGAACTTACAGCCAACAGTCCTATCATTCATGCCTGGATGAAGCTTTTCTAACACATATATCTTAAATGTAAGACACACTGTAGCCTTCTTCTACTTATGAACACTAGACACCATGTCAGCACTGTACCCAGGGACCATTTTAAACAGGAAGATTACCAAAAAGAGGCACAACAGTGAAAAAATAAGATAAAAACACACTATAAGCTAAATAGATGATGAAAAGGACATCTGTTTGAAATGTGAGTGCTGAAACAAGTGGGCAGAGTCAATGCCTATTTTGACCTTGGCTGAGAATGGGCACATGAGGAGACTCTGATTTTCGTTACTCTGCACATGTCCACAAATGACCATGAAAGTACTGAGGGTGTAGATTTGGGGGTGATAAACATATTTTAGGGAGTAGGAAAGTTTGTATATAGGGGGGCCTGAAAATAATGAGGACCAACTCTACATACATTAATGAAATTGCCCTTCTGTATTTCCCAAAGTAGTTTGAATTTAAATTACTTCTGATACACAGATGTCATCATTGAGCACACTGAGTTTAAGACTTTGGTATCTAGCATACATTTCTTAAAATACTAACATGCATTTTGCTGAATTTGCCCTCTCTGTTCATCCACCTCATAGATTATGGCAGCGTGTTTCTCTGTAGGTAGCTTTGTTAGCTTTATTCATTTTTGCCTGTAGAGTACGTATTGGTCTAAAGAATATTAATTCCTCTAATGGGAAAGGGAAAGATAGACCCAACTGAATGCAGAGTTCCGGAGAATAGCAAGAAGAGATAAGAAAGCCTTCTTAAATGAGCAATGCAAGAAATAGAGGAAAGAGATAGAATGAGAAACACTAGAAACCTCTTCAAGAAAATTGGAAATATCAAGAGAACATTTCATGCAAGGATGGGCATGATAAAGGACAGAAATGGCAAGGACCTAACAGAAGCAGAAGAGATTAAGAAGAGGTGGCAAGAATACACAGAAGAATTATATAAAAAATGTCTTAATCACCCAGATAACCATGATGCCATGGTCACTCAGCCAGAGCCAAACATCCTAGAGTATGAAATCTAGTGGGCCTCAAGAAGAATTGCCACGAACAAAGCTAGGACATGTGATGGAATTCCAGCTGAGTTACTTAAAATCCTAAAATACGATGTTGTTAACGTGCTGCACTCAAATTGTCAGCAGATTTGGAAAACTCAGCAGTGGCCACAGGTCAGTTTTTATTCCAATTGCAAAGAAGGGCAATACCTAAGAAGGTACAAACTACCTACAGTTGAGCTCATTTCACATGCTAGCAAGGCCATGCTCAAAATCCTTTAAAGTAGGCTTTAGCAGTATGTGAAGTGAGAACTTCCATATATACAAGCTGGTTTTAGAAAAGGTAGAGGAAAGTGAAAGTGAAAGTCACTCAGTTGTGTCTGACTCTGTGACCCCATAGACTATACAGTCCATGGAATTCTCCAGGCCAGAATACTGTAGTGGTAGCCTTTGCCTTCTCCAGGGGATCTTCCAAATCTGAGGATCAAACACAGGTGAAGGATCAATCTGCCACAGTGCAGGCAGATTCCTTACCAGCTGAGCCACAAGAGAAGCCTGAGAATACTGGAGTGGACAGCCTACCCCTTCTCCAGAGGATCTTCCCAACCCAGGCACCAAACCGGGGTCACCCACATTGCAGGCGGGTTCTTTACCAACTGAGCTATCAGAGAAGTCCAAAGGTAGAAGAACCAGAGATAAAATTGCCAACATTTGTTGGGACATAGAGAAAGCAGTTTCAGAAAACCATCTACTTCTGCTTCATAGACTACATGAAAGTCTTTGACTATGTGGGCCACAACAAACTGGAAAATTCTTAAAGAGATGGGAATACCACACCACCTTACCTGTCTCCTGAGAAATCTCCATGCAGTCAAGAAGCAAAAATGGACTGGTTCAAAATTGGGGGAAAAAGGAAGACAAAACTATATGTATATACATATCTCACCTTCTTATTTAATTTATATGCAGTGTACCTTGTGTGAAATACTGGACTAGATGAATCACAGGATGGAATCAAAATTGTCAGGAGAAATATTAATAACCTCAGATATGCAGATGATACCACTCTAATGACTGAAAGTGAAGAGGAATTAAAGAGCCTTTTGATGAGAGTGAAAGAGGAGATTGAAAATGCTGGATTAAAATTCAACTTTCAGAAAACTAAGATCATGGCATCTGGTCCCATTATTTCATGCAAATAGATGTGGAAAAGTTGGAAACAGTGAGATTTTCCTTTCTTGGGCTTCAAAATCACTGTGAATGATAAATGCATCCATGAAATTAGAGACACTTGTTCCTGGGAAGGAAAGCTATAACAAACCTAGACAGTGTATTAAATAAAATTCAGGACATCACCTTACCAACAAATGTCCTTATAGTCAACAAATATCCTTACATGAAACCGCAATCACAGAAAACTAACCAAACTGATCACATGGACCACAGTCTTGTCGAACTCAATGAAGTTATGAGCCCTGACCCAAGATGGATGGGTCATGGAGGAAAGTTCTGACAAAATGTGATCCACTAAAGAAGTGAGGGCAAATCTCTTCAGCATTTTTGCCTTGAGAACACCATGAACATTATGGAAAGGCAAAAAGATATGACACTGAAAGATATGACACCAAAGGTTAGTAGGTGCCCAATATGCTACTGGAGGACAGTGGAGAAATAACTCCAGAAAGAATGAAGAGATGGAGCCAGAGCAAAAACATCACCCAGGTGTAGATGTGACTGGTGATGGAAGTAAAGTCTGATGCTGTAAAGAGCAATACTGCATAGGAACCTGGAATGTTACGTCCATGAATCAAGGTTGGAAGTGTTCAAACAAGAGGTGGCAAGAGTGAACATCAACATTTTAGGAATCAGTAAACTTAAATGGACAAGTATGGGTGTATTTAATCCAGATGACTATTATAGCTATGACTGTGGGCAAGAATCCCTTAGAAGAAATGGAGTAGCCCTCATAGTCAACAAAAGAGTCCAAAATGCAATACTTGGGTGCAATCTTAAAAATGACAGAACTATACAAAAGAGATCTTAATGACTAGATAACCATGGTGGTGTGAATACTCAGAGACAGACATCCTGCAGTCTGAACTCAAGTGTGATTTAGGAAGCATCACAACAAACAAAGCTAGTGGAGGTGATGAAATTCCAGCTAAGCTATTTCAAGTCCCCAAAGATGATGCTGTTAAAGTGCTGCACTCAAAATGCCAGAAAATTTGGAAAACTCAAAAGGGGGCCACAAGACTGGAAAAGATCAGTTTTCATTCCAATCCCAAAGAAAGGCAATGTCAAAGAATGTTCAAACCACTGCACAACTGCACTCATCTCACACACTAGCAAAGTAATGCTCAAAACTCTCCAAGTGAGATTTCAATAGTACGTGAATCAAGAACTTCCAGATGTTCAAGATGGATTTAGAAAAGGCAGAGGAACCAGTGATCAAATTGCCAACATCCATTGGATCATCGAAAAAGCAAGAGAGTTCCAGAAAACTATTTACTTCTGCTTTATTGACTACACCAATCCTTTCACTGTGTGTCACAACAAATTGAGGAATATTCTTAAAGAGATGGGAATACCAGATCAGCTTACCTGCCTCCTGAGAAATTTGTATTCAGGTCAAGAAGCAACAGTAAGAACTGGACATGGAACAATGGACTGTTTTCCAAATTGGAAAGGAGTACTTCAAGGCTGTATATTGCCACCCTGCTTATTTAACTTAAATGCAGAGTGAAGTGAAATGAAGTCGCTAGTCATGTCCAACTCTTTGCAACCCCATGGACTGTAGCCTACCAGGCTTCTCCGTCCATGGGATTCTCCAGGCAAGAATACTGGAGTGAGTTACCATTTCTTTCTCCAGGGAATCTTCCCGACCCAGGGATCGAACCCAGGTCTCCTGCACTGGAGGCAGACACTTTAACCTCTGAGCCACCAGGGAAGCCCTACATGCAGCGTTCAGTTCAGTTCAGTGGCTCAGTCGTGTCCGACTCTTTGTGACCCCATGAACCGCAGCACGCCAGGCCTCCCTGTCCATCACCAACTCCCAGAGTTCACTCAGACTCGCGTCCATTGAGTCAGTGATGCCATCCAGCCATCTCATCCTCTGTCGTCCCCTTCTCCTTCTGCCCCCAATCCCTCCCAGCATCAAAGTCTTTTCCAATAAGTCAACTTTTCCCATGAGGTGGCCAAAGGACTGGAGCTTCAGCTTTAGCATCATTCCTTCCAAAGAAATCCCAGGGTTGATCTCCTTCAGAATGGACTAGTTGGATCTCCTTGCAGTCCAAGGGACTCTCAAGAGTCTTCTCCAACACCACAGTTCAAAAGCATCAGTTCTTTGGTGCTCAGCTTCTTCACAGTCCAACTCTCACATCCATACATGACCACAGGAAAAACCATAGCCTTGACTAGACGGACCTTAGTCAGCAAAGTAATGTCTCTGCTTTTGAATATACTATCTAGGTTGGTCATAACTTTTCTTCCAAGGAGTAAACGTCATTTAATTTCATGGCTACAATCACCATCTGCAGTGATTTTGGAGCCCCCCCAAATAAAGTCTGACACATGCAGAGTGCATCATGCTGAACGCTGGACTGGATGAAGCACAAACTGGAATCAAGATTGCTCAGAGACATATCACGCATCTTAAATATGCACATGACAGCACCCTTATGGCAGAAAGTGAAGAGGAACTAAAAAGCCTCTTGTTGAAAGTGAAAGAGGAGAGTGAAGAAGTTGGCTTAAAACTTAACATGCAGAAAAGTAAGATCATGGCATCTGGTCTCATCATTTCATGACAAATAGATGGGGAAACAGTGAAAAGAGTGAGAGACTTTATTTTTGGGCTCCAAAATCACTGCAGATGGTGACTGCAGCCACAAAATTAAAAGATGCTTGCTCCTTGGAAGAAAAGCTATGACCAACCTAGACAGCATATTAAAAAGCAGAGACATTAACTTTGCCGACAGAGGTCCATCTAGACAAAGTTTTTTGTTTTTCCAGAGGTTATGTCTGGGTGTGAGAGTTGGGCCATAAAGAAAGCTGAGTGGTGAAGAATTGATGCTTTTGAACTGTGCTGTTGGAGAAGATTCTTGAGAGTCCCTTGGAGTGCAAGGAGATTCAACAAGTCCATCCTAAAGGAAATCAGTTCTGAATATTCTTTGGAAGGACTGATGCTGAAGCTGAAACTCCAATACTTTGGCCACCTGATGCAAAGAACTGATTCATTGGAAAAGACTCTGATGCTGGGAAAGATTGAAGGCAGGAGAAGGGGACACAGAGGATGAGATGGTTGGATGGCATCTCCAATTCGGACATGAGTTTGAGCAGGTTCTAGGAGTTGGTGATGGAAGCCTGGTGTGCTGCAGTCCATGTGGGCGCAAAGAATTGGACATGACTGAGTGACTGAACTGGACTGTCCTTATAGTCAAAGGTATGATTTCTACAGTAATGTACAGATGTGAGAATTGGACCATAGTGAAGACTGAGCATCAAAGAATAGATACTTTCAAATTGTGGTTCTGGAGAAAAAGCTTGATATTCCCTTATACTGAAAGGAGGTCAGATCAGTCATTCCTAAAGGAAATCAACTGGGCATACTCATTGGAAGGACTGTTGCTGAAGCTGAAGCTGATGCAAAGAGCCAATTCATTGGGAAAGACCCTAGTGCTGAGAAAGATTGAGGGTAAAAGGTGAAGTGGACGGCAGAGGATGAGTTGGTTAGATAGCATCACTGGCTCAACAGCCATGATAGTGAGCAAATTCTGGGAGAGAATGAAGGACATGGAATCCTGGTCCATGGGGTCACAAAGAGTCAGACCCGACTTAGTGACTGAACAATGACAAGAATAAAAGTTTCTCTACACTTGCATAGACAGAAAATGATGGATGATGAGCTAGTTAAATAAATACCAGAATGTTAAGAATTACCATAGATAGAAAGAGCTGATCAACCCTAATGATAACTCCTCAAAACTTGGGGGAAAGAGGAATGAGAAATGATGGATTAACAAACTAGCCTAAGAGAACGGGTATTTCTGCAGACACAATTTAGAGAGCCTCTGGATTGCCAATAGTTCATACTATGAAATAAACTTTTGCAGGTCAAAATAGGCAGATTTATATGGCTCCAGGTAATAATTAGGATCAGATATGATAGAGCATAACAAAGCAAATGCTAGATTAATGTAAGGTTCCAGTGGCTGGCATTTGAGTGTCAACAATCCATACTGATGGCTTCCAGGGAGGTATTGAAAGCAGAGAGAGTGGGAAGAAGGAGGGTCTTTATTTTTGTATAAAATATGAACAGTCGCTACTCACATACTAACTACTATGTTATTGAATCTGCTAGGCTACAGCTCAAATGTCTGCCTCAGTGACAGAGTTGTTAGTGGGGAAGACATCTGAGGGGTGTCTGAAAACAACTTGTGATAACTGTGTTATGATGGTGAACCTTCACCTTTAATAGATGTCTTGACCCCAGGGGAGTGAGTTTATAACTTGGGAGATGGATAGCATGTAACCCAATATGGTCTCATTTATTTAAAAAAAACTTTATATACCTACATTTGCAACCACAGGTGAGAAGTCATCACCAACACTGAATAAGTGTCTGTTATAGTTAAAGCATCATTTTAAGGTCTTGGAAGCCTAAGACATGACTGTACTCTTTTGAGATTTTAGATTCTGGTTGGAAACATGATATATGTTACAAAAAAGGAGACATGAATACACTTTTAAACAATTTTTATATTAGGATATAAGGGTGTCTCAGACAGTAAATCTGCCCATGATGCGGGAGACCTGGGTTCAGTCCCTGGGTTGGGAAGATTCCCTGAAGAAGGGTATCACAACCTACTCCAGTACTCCTGCCTGGAAAATCCAAGAACAGAGGAGCCTGGCAAGCTACAGTCCATGGGGTCGCAAACAATCAGACACAACTGAGCAACTCTCAGACACACATAAAAGAATATTTATTATTGTTGTTGTTGTTAAATATTACATTACATGAAATTCAATCTCTTGCTGTGGAAGGTGATTTCATGGCTCAGTTGCAGCCGTTACCACACTGTGTGGGCTGCTCATGTATTCTGCTCCCACAAAGTCTCCAAGTTAGTGGATTAGTGGAAAGAACTGGGTCTGGACATCCAAGATGCCCTTCTTACCCAGTTGGTACCTAAACCAACTAAGAATTAAAGAACAACATGTTTTTGTACAGAACAACACAAGCACTGAGAAATGTAGCTAAAATCAGTGGGTGAGAGGGCATACCAAACTGTGCCCCAGGATGAGACACACATATCTCCAGGCATCTTCCTGGGTGACGGAGAAGGAGAGGAGATGCTCCCCACTGGCAACCCCACTTCACAAGGGAAAGGAGAGGACTGTCCAGTCTGAGCATCTGGATTCGTTCTCCTACAATTAGGAGTCAGAAAAGCCCTCTCTTGCAGACTAAGTGAGTGGGAATGGAGGAGATCACTTTGGCCTGGTACCCAAATCCACAGTGCACAAACACCAGTGTGAGCAGAAGGGGGATCCAAAGGGCATAGTGCCTAAAGCCTTAGACAATTTTAGTTTCTGTACACTGCAAATAGTCATAGACAGAGGGACAAAAATATAATTCAGAATCAAAATTCAAGAGCAATAAGAGGAATGCTGATTTGGACACAGATGGCCAAACAAACCTTAAAAGTTACCAAAATAATAATCCAGAGCTGATCTGTCAGGGATAAAATTCCACTCAGTCACTTGCCCTTTAATGAAATGCAATTTCCAATTACCTCTAGGGTCCTGAGTTGTCAATATGTAACAGAACTTTGTGTTAAAATGCTAATTTTCATATATAAATCATGGAAGGGGTGGCAGAAGAACCATGAGCTCTGTAATTGCTGCTTACAGGATAATTAAGAGATTAATATTGTGAAAGTTAATTGTAAAATTTTATTAATTAATTTTAACAGCCCTGTGATCCTTCTGGAATTGATGTCTGATGAGAGCACAGTCCCTAGAGAGGCCCTTGGAGAAAAAGCAGAGTTGGCCTGAAGCTTGCCTGTCCACAGAAGTGCCCTGTTGCGTCTAAACACTGATTCAAGACTCACAGGAAGGACACAGTATATCTATGTAAATGCTGTGGATTCTTGAGCTCCTCAGGCAGGGATGAAGGTAGATAAGGATCAGCTTCTCTCAAAGTGGGCTGGTGGCAAGAAAATGTTCTTAAGGCCCAAGAGGCAAGCTGCTTTGTAAACTTTATTAGGCTTATGTTATACAAGTAGTAATTTCTTTAGCAAAATCATGATGATCTTTTCTAAATATAAGACTTGATAATATATCTACTATCCAGATTACTCTAATAATGTCTTCTGGCCCATTTCTAATATCATTTGGAGGTCTATGGCACAAAGAATCAGTTTAATGTTGAAACTCAATGCTGTGTCACAGGTCACAAGCCCAGGGTCTGCCCGGGTGATTCAAAGCATCCCCACTGTGGTCTGCTCAGTGATCTGTCTTACTCCCAGAAATTCAGAAATTAATAAAATACGGGCTTTGTTTGAGATTTTTTTCTTCCAGATTAAGAAATATCTTTAATTTTTCATTTTTTAAATGAAGAGATATCTGTTAGCAAGAAAAATGTTTGAGACATCACTAGGGAGAAAAAAGAATGTATTAATATGAAGCAGTGCTTCAGGCCTGGCTATCATATATCACATAAACATATTATCTGAGAGAAGTAACTTTCAGGTGTAATAATCCAGTCATTTAACTGAGCCTATGTGTTAAAGTGAGCATTTTGAGGGTAAGGTTCTGGAAAAAGATGAACTTTCCCCCATAAATAGGACCTGAGATTGGTATGCTGGTGGTCACCAGGATTATCTCACATTTAGTGATTTGCTCAAACGATTCACAGAACTCAAAAGGATTCATTATACTCAGTCATGGCTTATTACTGTAAAAGGACACAGATTAAAGTCATTCGAGGGAAAGGTGAGGTCCATAAAGAAAGGCAAGATTCCAGTTATCCTGAAAAGTGCATCAGTTCAGTTCAGTTCAGTCACTCAGTCATGTCCGACTCTTTGTGACCCCATGAATTGCAGCATGCCAGGCCTCCCTGTCTGAGAAGGCAATGGCACTCCACTCTAGTATTCTTGCCTGGAAAATCCCATGGATGGAGGAGCCTGGTAGGCTGCAGTCCATAAGGTCGTGAAGAGTCGGACATGACTGAGCAACTTCATTTTCACTTTTCACTTTCATGCACTGGAGAAGGAAGTGGCAACCCACTCCAGTGTTCTTGCCTGGAGAATCCCAGGGATGGGGGAGTCTGCTGGGCTGCCATCTATGGGGTCGCACAGAGTTGGACACGACTGAAGTGACTTAGCAGCAGCAGCAGGCCTCCCTGTCCATCACCAACTCCCAGAGTTCACCCAAACTCATGTCCATTGAGTCAGTGATGCCATCCAGCCTTCTCATCCTCTGTCATCCCCTTTTCCTCCTGCCCCCAATCCCTCCCAGCATCAGAGTCTTTTCCAATGAGTCAACTCTTCACATGAGGTGGCCAAAGTATTGAAGTTTCAGCTTTAGCATCAGTCCTTCCAAAGAACACCCAGGGCTGATCTCCTTTAGAATGGACCGTTTGGATCTCCTTGCAGTCCAAGGGACTCTCAAGAGTCTTCTCCAACACCATAGTTCAACAACATCAATTCTTCAGTACTCAGCTTTCTTCACAGTCCAACTCTCACATCCATACATGACCACTGGAAAAACCATAGCCTTGACTAGACGGACCTTTGTTGGCAAAGTACTGTCTCTGCTTTTCAACATGCTATCTAGGTTGGTCATAACTTTTCTTCCAAGGAGTAAGCGTCTTTTAATTTCACGGCTGCAGTCACCATCTGCAGTGATTTTGGAGCCCAAAAAAATAAAGTCTGACACTGTTTCCACTGTTTCCCCATCTATTTCCCATGAAGTGATGGGACCAGATGCCATGATCTTCGTTTTCTGAATGTTGAGCTTGAAGCCAACTTTTTTCATTCTCCTCTTTTGCTTTCATCAAGAGGCTTTTTAGTTCCTCTTCACTTTCTGCCATAAGGGTGGTGTCATCTGCATATCTGAGGTGACTGATATTTCTCCTGGCAATCTTGATTCCAGCTTGTGCTTCTTCCAGCCCAGAGTTTCTCATGATGTACTCTGCATAGAAGTTATATAAGCAGAGTGACAATATACAGCCGTGACATACTCCTTTTCCTATTTGGAACCAGTCTGTTGTTCCATATGCAGTTCTAACTGTTGCTTCCTGACCTGCATATAGGTTTCTCAAGAGGCAGGTCAGGTGGTCTGGTATTCCCATCTCTTTCAGAATTTTCCACATTTTTATTGTGATCCACACAGTCAAAGGCTTTGGCATAGTCAATAAAGCAGAAAACAGATGAAAAGTGCATAATCTGCCCCAAAAGGATGGGTTACAGCTCATGCAAAGTGTCACCAGCCAGGGATGCCCACCAACTTTGGTTTCCAGCACTTGCACTGGGGTCAGTCATGTAGGCAGGTAGCAATGATAAGACTATGTCAGCTACTCAGTCTCCAGTAGAAAAGTCATATTGACATAGCCTGGCCCTCCAACTCTGCCACACAGAAGCTCTGTCATCAGTCCCCAGAAGTAACAGCCAGGAACCAGCCTACCTTGGCAGTGTGAGCCTGCTGAACTCACCCCTGTTGCAGAATTATTCATCCTCCTTGGGACTTGGTTTTCTTCCTGGGGAAACTGGACTAATGAAAATAGTTATCTTAAGGGTTATTATGAGGATAAAATGTACATAATGTGCTAAGAACAGTTCCTAACCCCATAACAAGAATTCCATGTTATCATTTTTTAAAACTTAATGTTAAAAAATATACCAGGTACTTTCACATATGAGAAGATGGAGTACACATGCATTTTCATTTTCCTTCTACTAAATACAACTAGAAACATGGACATATATGTGAAACAATTGCAAGAACAAACTGGAAAGAAAAGGTATACTGGCCAGGGACCAGGAGACTCAAGGACAATATGGTAGTGAGTTCTCTGGGCTTTCTTTCTGCCCCATACATCCCAGGCTTGTAGCTGAAAAAAGCTAAAGAGTCAGAAATCCCAATAGGAGTAGAACAACAGCAAAAAAAAGCTCAAATAAAGGCTGCTTTATCTAGCCAAAGGAACTAGAAAGGGGTAGCCTAGGAGGACAGAAAACATTTAGGCAATAACCACTATACTACAGCCAACATCTGCAGGCCCACATCCACCCAGGACACCAAAGGCCAACTGGGGAGCCTAAACCTGTAACAACACAGGCTATAATGGGTGTCCAGCCCCATTCTGGGGTGGTGTCAGAGAAGGCTCATAAGGAACTAGGATGTTCATTTTTGATATGCAGTAATGATCCCTCATTTCACATAATGTCAGTGGAGACCATATAAGGAGGCAGGACTTCTTGGCCATAATGTTAGTATGAAGCACCTCTCTGCTTCCAACTGGGGTGGGGTCAGAGGAAGCCTGGTGGACAGCCAGAACTTTCGGAAGTTCCCAGTGGTAGAGAACACACTATACATGGAGACTATGTGGATAGTGGCAGTGAAGGCACTCTGGTGCATTCCAGGCATGGTGACATCCACAGAGGTCTACTGGCAAGCTGCAACTCCCATCCAATCCCTCCCATAACAAGAAGACACTCCTTCCCTTCAGTGTCAATGAAGGCTGATGGGGGGAGAGAGAAGCTGAAAAAAGAAACTCAAAAAAAAAAATGGCTAGAAATATCCTAAATTTTGTAAAATTCATAAATGTGGAGATACATGAGGCTGTACAAACCACAACTAGGGTAAATCCAAAATAATCTACATAAAGATCCATCATGGTCAAACTTGTTACATACTTATGTGGAAAAACCACTTTGAATGACAGTGGAGTCCTCTTAAAAAACTATGGAGGCCAGGAGGAAGTGGTAAAACATTGTTTTATGTTAACCTATAATTTTATAACCAGAAAAGACAGAGTTACCCAAAAATCTTCACCCCAAAGTGAGTAAAACACTTGTATCTTTTCTTCCTCATCTGAATCAAAGTCCCCATTTCCTGCCCCAGGCTTCATCTCTTGCTAGAATTAATGACAATACAAACATTTAGACACTGTAGAAGGAACAAGCTATTAGTCACAGTAACATATTTACTCAAGCTCTGTGGCCCCCACATGGAGGTCACAGAGCAACATGACATTGGAACATTTCCCGAAATTGGAAATGACTTTCAATCTTGTTGTTGTGTAAAACTGTGCTATTTGTAATTTACTCAGTTAGCCAAGAAGTTCGATTGGGTTTATCTGTAGCATTTTATAGAAAATCCAAACAAACTTTTTGGCCAACCCAATATATGTTATTGATTTTCTTTTGTGAAAAAAAAAAAAAACTCTTTAAAAAATCTTTTATTTATACCATATTTTACTTGCACTTTCTTACATATATACTTTCAAAATATAGCATGTATGTTGAGAAAATCTTAAATATCTGGACTAGTCTACACTGAAGAGCTGTGCTAGCCAACACTAGCCATATATAGCCATTTAAATTTAAAAGTAAAATCAAACTCTGTTCCTACATTGCAGTAGGTACATTTTAAGTGAAGTGTTCAACGTGGCTAGTATCTCTAGTATTGACATTTTAGATACAGAACATTTCCATCATCAAAGAAGTCCTGTTAACAGCACTAGTTCAACTGCTATTTTTATTTGGGGGGCATATTTCTATTCTTGTAAACTGTTTTACATGAAGGGTAAACTGTGGAATTATGTGTTACAAAGGTATATTTAAGTTATCACATAGAATAAATCCAGTTTTGCTTCAACATTCTACATCTTTTCTTAATCTCTAAGCCTCTTTGTCAGAGAGTTCATCTGTTCATTGGAAATATTAGGTGCCCAGAAGGTGAAGATCATTTTACTTTAAGGAAAAAATCAAAATAAAGCATTAAAAAATGTATACTATAAAGTATAGATTTGATTAAAATATCCCTACCCCAGCATGCACACACACACATACACACACATAAATAACATCAATCACAATTCAAGGTCCCCAAAGTTATCTATGTGCTTTGTTTAACTGATAATAATATTTAATTGCAAGGTTTGCGTGTTTCTCTTCTTGCTGTTAAATGCTTTCATATTGTCCTCATGCAGTTAAGAACTGGTTACTATATTTAGCATAAAAATTTAATTGAAAAATTGTATGTAGCTCTCTAAACAAGTATACTTGGAATGAAATTATCAAGATTAATTTAAATAATTAATTGCAGCTATTTCTATGTCAAGACATCTTTTGCTCAAGTGACAAAATAATATACTCATGTAAAGATGGTGATATTGGGTTACCGGCGTCGAGTGTAGGCCTAGAGTGAGAAAATAGTACCAAATTCAGGAAACTCTTGGGCAAATAGTAGTATGTGACTTGTTATAAACAGGAAATCTTTTAAACAATTGAAGCTATAGAATCAAGTATGAAAATGTACTACATACTTATCAGGAAATGAAGAGGCCATGCTGACTGACACTTCCCATTCAGTACTGTACCAGGGTACCAACACTCACTTCCAGTAAAGGGATTATTCATGACTTCATTTTGGTTGGGTCTGTGATGCCCAAGTTTTCATGTGCTTATGAATCAACCACAGAGCTTGTTAAAAATCCGATGCCTGAGCTCTACCCTAAAGATACTGATTAATTGAGTCAGGGTTGGATCAAAGAATCTGCATTTTTAAAAATACTCCATGTCATCGGATGCAAATATTCCATGAACCACTCTTTAAAAAGCATGAACCAAAGGTTATTTTCCTTCATAGATTCTCTAATCTAATTGTTAAACTATTTCTTACAATGTATAAGAACATGAGCCAGAGAATCATACATCCTGGTTAAAATCTTACATCTCTATTTAGTCTTACTAACCTTGGATAAATTGCTTACTGCTTTCAATGGTGAGTGTATTTATCCTCAATATTATTGTAATTACTCTTGTCATAACCACCTTATATGTGGCAGAAGAATGTCTTCTGGGCAGCTGTGTGGCATCCTCTTGGATTAACAGCCCAATCCAATAACCACTACAGTCACAGAATTATTTCTTCTTTTCTATAGTTTTAGAATCATTGTTCTTTTCTCTTTTTCTCTTTCTTCCCATTCTTTTCTTCTCCCTCCCTCCCTTCCTTTCTTACTCCCATCAGTCCTGATAGTTCTAATCTGATGTCATCCTTAAGACTATAATTTATCCCATAGTTTTTAAATATCATGTATATGTATCTCTTAAATTGAGATCAGAAGTTTTATTTATGGAGCTTTTCAAGTGTACATATTCTAACTGTGGGTCATTGAACTAGGGTCATTTTATGGACACACATTTAAAGATTTGTTAAAATTGACATTACTGTCTTCTGCTCACAGCAGTGACCTGCCTGGTCATCCCACAAATGGAAAGTTACTCTAAGCACCTGATTATAGCTCACAGACACTGTAGTGAGCACTGTAGTCACAGACCACCTTAGGAGAGCATCTTTTAATGTACTTTTAAGCACTGTATCTAGGAGGTTAGTTTTTATTCAAGTTGCATTCTATGAAATTGATATGTTTTTTTATTTATTGAAAAATGTTTTCACTTCATTTTGTCTTTGTCCAAAGGTAATGTTTTTCATTTGCATATGGGTTGATGTGCCAGAATATTGAGTAATTCAGTTAAACCTCATCCCAGGTAATTTTCAGTAGAGCAAATGGAAGAGAGATATGATATAAATAGCAAAGCCTGCTTGACAGTCTTTTCATTCTCTTTTAGTTGATATCAGGGTATAACAGCAGAGTTCTAATCTGTCAGAGCTACATAGCATGGTAGGTTCTTCCTGTGCATATATTGTATCAATATTCTACCAGAATAATATTAAAGGGGAAACACTCAGAACCCATGTGCTGATCCAAAGGATGCTCTAGTGACCTGATCTAATGACCAACAATAAACAAATCAATAAATAAAGTTTCTTATTTTTTCATGAGTTGTACTGACATTCATGTATATAGTATTTCATTTATTTATTCAACAAATTTGAATGTTTTATGTGCTATTTAAATATAACTGAAACAAAAACCTGACTCCTTGGATGTTCACAGTCTAGTCCAAGAGAGAAGCTACTGGACTTAAATGAGACGCAGCATGAAGCCCAGAGTACAACATGGATTTCAGATGTCCAGATACTCTACTTATCATGCCAGGCACCTTGGCATGACTAGGCCTTTGCAGCCCCTTTCTGGGCTTCTGGGATAGATGGGTTTAAATTTGTTCTATGACAACTAATTAACACAGGCCCTTTTCTCTGTGGTGTCCCTTGGTCCATTTTCTTTTATCAGACTTTTCACACTGCCCAAAACTTTCCTCCAGACAAAATCAATCACTCGCCTCTCTGAACTCCCTAAACACTCAGAACATACCCCTCTTTTCAAAAATTTTAATCTATATTATAGTTGATTTACAATGTTGTTTTAGTTTCAGGTATACAGCAAAATGATTCAGCTACATATAACATCCCATTTAGGTTATTACAGAACATTGAATAGAATTCCCTGCACTTTACAGCAGCTTCTTGTTTACTTATTTTACATATAGATGTGTGTGTGTGTGTGTGTGTGTGTGTGTGTGTGTGTGTGTGTGTGTGTTAATCCCAAACTCCTAATTTACCCCCTGCTCCACTTTTCCCTTTTGGTAACCCTAAGTTTATTTTCTATGTCTGAGTCTATTTTATTTGCATCACATTTTTAGATTCCACATATAAGTGAGATCGTATGATATTTGTCTTTCTCTCAGACATAAAAAAGAATGAAATGCTACCATATATGGACATATATGGACCTAGAAATGATCACATTAACTGAAATAAATCAGACAGAGAGAGTACATACCCCTTAAGAGCAACCATCCCATTTTATTATAATTGTGGTTTATGTTTGTTTCCTAGAGAAGAAAACCTCAGGGAAAAAAGAGACCAGCCATGCTATGTCCTTGCAGCATTTGCAGCTCCTCACAATGCATCTTAGCCTGTCCTGACTCGAACAGCAGGACAGCAATCCACCACCACGGTTGCAGTTCACCTTCCCTGCCAGCCTCATTGCCTCCTGCCTCTTTGTCTTTCTAAGTGATTCAGGGAGATTTTGCAACAAGAAACAATAACAGGTAGCCCTCTTGTGGATGAGCATGAGATGAACCCCCAGTTCCTATTTTTGTGAGAAATAAGTAAGCCTTCTTGATAAGACACACCAATAACATTTTTCCTGCCACCACCCTGGGGCCGTCCTACCTTTGTGTTTCAGCATTGACCCTTGCAGGAGACTAGGATGTCGCCCATGAGGTCTGCCTCTGTTAGCTTGGTGGGTGTCTGAGTTTTCAGGCAAATGGAATGTTTTGGCTGCAAAGTTTTTTCTGTGTTTTGGCAAGAAAACTCTCCATGGCTATGCTTCTGGCAAAGCAGGAACTGTGGTGGTGAGTAATAACTTCAGACTGTTAATCAATGCGATGCACAAAGTCCAACAGTTTCTCAAACCCACCCCTAATCAGAGCTTTGTGTTATAAATCATCTGAGATTAAAGTGAAAGAAACACCAAATTTAAGTAGAAAACCCAATCTGCTGGACCAAACTATCCGTAAAATATAGCATGAAAGTCCCACCTCTGATGCTCCAGGCTCATCTGTTACTCTTGAAGGTTATTTATAATGCAATTCAAGAAACAATATGCTTTTTTTAAAAAAATTACCTTTAAGGCCTCTCTTTCCCCTTTGGAATATCTCATCTTTTTATGTCATGGGAAAAAGAATGGTTAGAAAAAAACCCAAATTTTAACTTACAGATTCTGAGCATGTTTTGGTGTAAGAAGGAAATCACTTCACATTTTGAGCAGTAAAATGAATCTGAAGTCTGTCACACATGTGATTGTCTCCTAGGAGACCCACACGTAAATCATCACCATGGAGACCACTTGGGCCCTCACTGCTCAAAATCACAAACATGGATAATCAGCAGGGATTTGTTTGGGGGAGGAAAGACTATTACTACCAGGCATGCTTTACAAACCATGACAGAATTGTGTGCCAGGGGTGAGCTCTCAGCTACAGCCTCTGAAAGTGTGCTCTGGCAGTAGGAATAGGAACTCTCCTGGGCTGTGCTCTTTCTAGGGCCTGAGAGTAGATGGACCCAGCCTCAGAAACACAGAAGCACCAGGGGAGTAAGAAGGTAGCCAGCCAGCCCAGGGGAAAGCCAGGCTTTGGGAAGATGTCTGCCCAGAAACAACCCTTTCTTTGTGGCCCCACGCCATGCAGCACCATGCTGGGGCTGGTTAAGCAGGAAAAACACGTGCTTTTCTGTTCTTCGTCTAGTTTTCCTGAAACTCATTTTTTACCATAATCACAACAAAAATCACCACCAACAAAATTCTACAATTCTAGTAATCATATTCACACACAAGGCCTTCTCTGGTGGCTCAGCTGTAAAGAATCTGCCTGCAATGCAGGGGCCACAGGAGATGTGAGCTCAATCCCTGGATTGGAAAGATCCCCTGGAGAAGGAAATGGCAACCCAACCCAGTATTCTTGCCTGGAGAATCCTATGGACAGAGGAGCCTGGTGGGCTATAGTCCATGGGGTTGCAAAGAGTCAGACGTAACTGAAGTGACTTAGCACATGCACACAGTAATCATATTAATCACAGCAATCATTTCCTGGGTCTGTCTTTCATCAGAGCTGGGTCCAGGGCTGGGTGTTCAGATGTCCTCTTGCCAGACCTAGGAGCAGCTCACTCCAGCCTTCCCTCCACCTTCATCTTGGTGATCATGGTGCTTGCTGTACACTGGCTGTACTGACAAAATGATAATGATGTCAAGAAGTTTTGAAGATGTCTCTTGTGGGACTTGGAGATGGCAATGGCACACCACTCCAGTTCTCTTGCCTGGAAAATCCCATGGACAGAGGAGCAGTTCACGGGGTCTCGAAGAGTCAGACACAACTGAGCGACTTCACTTTCACTTTTCACTTTCATGCATTGGAGAAGGAAATGGCAACCCACTCCAGTGTTCTTGCCTGGAGAATCCCAGGGACGGGGGAGCCTGGTGGGCTGCTGTCTATGGGGTCACACAGAGTCGGACACGACTGAAGCGACTTAGCGGCAGCAACAGCAGCTTGTGGGACTAGTTAGATGTGCAGTGGCAATGTTGACTAGTGACCACTCCTGGGGTCTGGTTTGGTAGGCTCGAAGATGACCAGGAAAAGGAAGAAATATTTGAAAAGACACAAGTCAGAGTTTTGGTCATTCTGTAGCAATCATGCCCATAATAATTCTCTTTAGATTTGGAGCTGCTGGTTTTCAAGTTTTATATGTAATATCAGGAAATGCGAATTCTGATTATCTGTCTTATTAATGTGATTTTGGATGCTGATATTATTTAAACATTATGTTTCTAACCCTTTTATAGCGTATTTATTCAGTGAAGACTTACATCTTTCTATTCTCTTGAATTCCCTAAGAACACTTTTTTAGATGGTATTCTTTGAGAATTCAGATGTAAATTCAAATTGGAGAAAGGATGGCACATTTCTTTATTTTGAAGATAATGCAGGGGTCATAATAAATAATAAAGGCAAAATGAAAGTTTCTGTCAGCCAGGACAAGCTGAAAGGAGTATGCAGAGTTGTGGCCTTCCCTGGTGACTCAGAAGGTAAAGAATTCACCTGCAGTGCAGGAGACCTGGGTTTGATCCAGGTCTGGGTTGATCCAACCTGGCTTGGGAAGATCCCCTGAAGAAGAGAATGACTACCCTCTCCAGTATTCTTCCTGGAGAATGCCATGGACAGAGGAGCCTCAGGGGCTACATCCTATGGAGTCGCAGTCAGACCTGACTGAGTGACTAACACTTTCACTTTTTTTCACATGCAGACTTGTAGCCCAGGATTACAGTCAATGGTGGTTGTTGTTGTTGCTGTTAAAGAGCCATGAAGGACAGAACTCAGCTCCTCTTCTGTAGTGCTTTCCAGACTTCATGGCCACTCCTGCCCACCACTAGCCACCTGGGCTTCTGTGGGATTTCCTGTGCATCACACCCGCTTACTCAGATCCAACTTCTCCTGGGTTAGTTGGGCATAAACTGCTTCTCCAGCGGCAAATGTCTCTGTGATTTACCTCCAAGCGCCTCGTTTTCATCCATTCATTCATTCAATATAAGTTTATCAAGCACCTGAGTACCAGTTGTTGAGGACATGGTGCTGAAAGAGACTGCTGGGATGCAGCCCACTGAAAAAGTGAAGGTTCCAGAGGGGCCAGATGGGCTGCATGGAGAAAGCACTTACTCAGAGGGAGAATGCCCAGAGCCTAGTTGGGGAGAGCTGCCCCAATGGACAGCAGAAGTTTAGCCCTGTGAAGGGACAAGCAAACAAAGCAAAGCAAAGCAAAGCAGTTAGTCTCAGGGAAAAGTGAGTACAAAAGCCGAGGCAGGCAAATGGGTGGGGGTTGTTCTAGAAACTGAAGACAGGTAAACACAGTGGAGGTTGGTATGTGCAGTGTGGGTGGATCCAGATCCTAAGACTCCTGAGGAGCTGTGGCACCACTCCAGGTGAGAAGCAGGCCAGCAGATGATGCTCAACAGGATGGCTGGCTGCCAAGACATTCACTCTAACTTTTTTGAAGAGGTTGGAAGTAGGCGGGAATGGAACTCATTCTGAATAGGTGATCATGGTTTGACTGTGGTTGTGCCAGATTGTGAGGGTTTCTTGCCTCAGGTGGCCGTAATAAGGCCTGTCAGAGCCAGGAGGGGATGGCTAGAACTCAGGAGAAAATGGCATTATAGCACCAACTGCCTAAGTTTCCGGCTTCAGGGCTATAGCTGAAATGGGGAGAGAACAGGACAAAGGAGTCACTCTGCAAGTGTGCTCTTTAGCAGGAGCCCCATGGCCCCCAGGGAGGATGCAGCAAACCAATCAAAGGCTGCTGGAGACTCCAGTCTGTGCCGTCTGCCCATACCTCCTCTGCCCCCTTTGAATGCTGGAGAAATAGTACTGTTACCAAACCAATCTTGGGTCTGCTTGGCCAGCAACAGTAAAGCTGATCTGCTGACACTGGGTTGTGGGGAAGAAAACGGTGGTGTTTGTTGTAGGAGCCAAGCAAGGAGTCTAGGCAGCTAGGGCTCAAAAGACCTGAACTTCCCAATGGCTTTCAGGGAAAGGTTTTTAAATGCAGATAAGGAAGAAGGATTGTGGGGTGTATGGTCAGTTAGTGACATTCTTCTGACTGGTTGGTGGTGAGGTAATCAGGAATCAACATCATCAACCTTCTGTTCCAACTGGTTTGGGATCTATGTGCTTGTGGGCAGCAAGCCGTTAACTTCTTCCACTTGGTGGTGGGTTCAGTGTCCACAAAACAGTGCAAAGGATATGGCTCAGAATATTACCTATAGACACTGAAGAGGAACTAAAGGTCTTTGAGTTTGTTTAATGGCTTAAGTATTATTTTGTCTTGTTTGCTTGGCTATTTTCCTTTCTCTCTGAATTTTCTCACTTCTCTGATTAAGTTTGCTCTTTGGAACTTAAGGAAGACCTAGGAGGCTAAAGTTTTCCTATGGACAAGAGGTAGGTGGAGGATGTGTGTGAGGGGAATTTGTTTTGAGAAGTCCACATGGGGTCCTGCTCAGTCACAGAATCACCCCTTCATGTACCAGAGTGCAAACCGAGGCACAACAGAGCTGTATTTCCCAAAGAGGGCTCCTTAGATGTCTGTGTCTCAGGGGAGAAGTGGCTTTTATAACCAAATAAGTTCAAGAGCATTTGGCAGAATTCTGCACACATCTGATGTCCACCTCTTGGAGATGTACAGGGCACTAGAAGACCAGAGACACAGGAAGCCCTCAGCCAAATCTTTCTCCAACTTTCTTTACTTGGAATTTATCAGATTCATTTGACTATGGGGTCAACTTTTTTTTATTACATAATAGCATATTAGTAGTCCATACATTTCCTCCTAGGTAATTCTATTATAGATTTTCTAGAGGAACTGAGGTATATAAAGGGTTATTGAAGGAACACAACAGAAAGCAAAAAACAGAATCACTGGGAAAAAAAAGTGAGGAAGGAAGAAAGAGAATGAATGCTTATATAAAATACATATAAACAGATCTGCAGAAAGTATGCATTTATTCTTACAATATTTGTGAGGTTGGCAGGACAAGAATGATCATGTGCCGTTTACAGGAGGATGTGAAAGCTCAGGGAAGAACTGGTTTGCTTGGGTGAAGTGTCTAGTAATAGAAAATGACCCTTGAATCCGATTCTAATTCCAAAGCTCTTCCACAATAGCAGGCTGCTTCCACACATGACTGAAGTACATACAGATCTCTTAGAATATTCTCAGAAATAGCATTGAGCGTGTCCCTTGAACAATCTGGAAAGTAACTCCATCAATAAAATGGTATCCTTCACAGATCGAAGGTGCTGTGTGTGTGAACAATATCTCATGCAGTCAACTGGTCACCAAGTGAAGCCAAAGCATGTGCAAGATTCAACTTAAACAACTAGAAGTCATCATATTACAGTACTCAAAGGCAACTCGAATGGAGTTTTTCATCAGCAGGATCTTTGCTTTTAGGAAGACCTGTATCAAATTTGAGACTATTGTGTCTCTACCATTAAAGTTCATATTAGGACTGAGGCTCAGATAAATAAACATCATGCATCTTTTATAGACCAATAGTGATGAAGTATCCCCAACCACATCTGGCTGTTAGGATGGTTAAGAAAACAGCTGGAAACCAAATATAATTTGCCTTCCATCTGTTGTTGGAATGGAATATCTAATGAAAGATTGCACTATGGTAAAATAACCCATAATCTATAATACTTGAAATTCAAAGAGAGCCCAAGGTTGGAAAGGAACTTGTCAAGCATCTAACCAAGCTATTTTGATGTTCATGAACACAGATTTTAAATAGAAATGAGTAAACAAAATCAGATAACAATAAGTGCAATAAAATAATAATCCCATTTAAATCCAAGGACAAATATCATGTTTTCAGAGACTGAGGCATAAGATCTACATATCAGAAGGGATATTAAGACAATAGAAAGTATCTTTTCAGACAAAAATTCTATGTCCTTGGTTTCAAACAGCCACACTCCACCTGCCTTGTTGACTGTTGAATTTTACTCCTCTAAACATATCCCTGGCTCTTTCTTCTCCTATATTATCCTTTAACCTTTCAATTTAACATTTTCCATCTCTTCTAACTTCCAGATGTTCAAACTCGATTTAGAAAAGCCAAAGAAACCAGAGATCAAATTGCCAACATCCTTCGGATCGTCAAAAAAGCAAGAGAGTTCCAGAAAAACATCTAATTCTACTTTATTGACTATGCCAAAGCCTTTGACTGTATGGATCACAACAAACTGTGAAAAATTCATAAGGAGATAGGAATAGCAGACCACCTTACCTGCCTCCTGAGAAATCTGTATGCAGATCAAGAAGCAACAGTTAGAACCGAACATAGAAAAGAAAACACAGTTGTTCTAAATCAGGAAAGTACGACAAGGCTGTATACTGTCACCTTGCTTATTTAACTTATATGCAGAGTATATCATGTGAAAAGCCAGGCTGGTGAAGCACAAGCTGGAATCAAGATTACCAGGAGAAATATCAATAACCTCAAATACACAGATGATACCACCCTAATGGCAGAAAATGAAGAAGAACTCCTCTTTATGAAAGCAAAAGAGGAGAGTAAAAAGTAGGCTTAAAACACAACATTCAGAAAACTAAGATCATGGCCTCTGTTCCCATCACTTCATGGCAAATAGATAGGGAAACAATGGAAACAGTGAAAGACTATTTTCCTGGGCTCCAAAATCACTGCAGATGGTGACTACAGCCATGAAATCACATGACACTTGTGCCTTGGAAGAAAAACTATGACCAACATAGCTTTTGCCGACAAAGGTTGGTCTAGTCAAAGCTATGGTTTTTCCCATAGTCATGTATGGATGTGAGAGTTGGACTATAAGGAAAGCTGAGCGCTGAAGAATCGATGCTTTTGAACTGATGTTGGTGTTGGGGAACTCTTGTGAGTCCCTTGGACTGCAAGGAGATCCAACCAGTTCATCCTAAAGGAGATCAGTCCTGGATATTTATTGGAAGGACTGATGCTGAAGCTGAAACTCCAATACTTTGGCCACCTGATGTGAAGAACTGACTCATTGGAAAAGACACTGAAACTGGGAAAGATTGAAGGTGGGAGGAGAAGGGGATGACAGAGGATGAGATGGTTGGATGGCATCACTGAAGCGAGCTCCCGAGTTGGTGATGGACAGGGAAGCCTGGCGTGCTGCAGTCCATGGGGCTGCAAAGAGTCAGACACGACTGAGTGACTGAAGTGAACTGAACTGAACTAATCTATTCTAACTTTCTATTACTGTTGGAGACTTTTAAGTGTCAAAGTCTCTATATCAGTTTCTCGTAATCTGCATTTTGTCTACCTGCTTTGTAATAACATTTGTTTCATTCACTTTTTGTGCCTAGAATTCTTTCTGATTATTCACTTACTCCTGAAATTATCCTTATGCTATTTAGAAATGTGGTGCTTTTAGTCCGTCAAAGCATCTTCTCTCTCATTTCTTCCTCTGGCATTCACAGATAATTTTAAATGGTCCTACATACATGACTGCCTTCTCTAAAAAGTTCTTTCAGTCCCTGTCAAAGGTGTATATACAACAATGGGTGTTGCTATATCTGAAACACATTCAGATGGGGAAATACATCCATAAGATAGGAAAAGCTATATGAATGTGAGCAGATATAAGAATGAAGTCCAACCTGGGAGAAATTGAACACAATTGAAAGAATCCACAGTTCTGAGCTTCCAGGAGCTCACTGAGGTGTACAGGACTCAATCTGAGTGTACTGATGGGAAACAGTGTGACTCGACTGTGTAGAAAGACACATCTCGCCCTCAAAGATGGGGTTGGTCACTGGGTGCATTATACATCATGGCAGATGTGGAGATGAGACAGGGAGGAGTATGTAAATTGAAAGATCATGTTTCGCCCATCCTCTGAGTCAGTCCTTTCCCACAGGGCAGAGTGGCAAGCAGTGGAGTAGGTGGCTAAATTTTCCTAACAGAGAAGAAATATCTCACTTTGCTACTCATTTAACTCTCCCTCCTTCACTATTCCCTATAGTGAATTGTTTTTTCAGAATCCACCATTAACCTGTTAAGCACAACCACTACAAATATCGAGCTAACATTTTCTGGACCGTAAGCTTCATGTGAAAATCTCTGACCTACAAGTATTTGGCATTTGTCTAAGTAAACAACATAAATAATCTCTCAGACTCATCAGAAAAAATGATGGGGAGGGTTCTGATGAAAATACTGCATCAAAGGGAGTTTTCAGAAGAAAAGAGAAAATTTCAGATACCTCTTCATGCAGTGAGTGCCAAGTAATAAGGGTCTGATTTAAATAAATACAGTCATCAGATAAGTAGAATATCCACATCATATACAAAAGGAATTTATGAAAGGCACTTCCTCAATTATTTCCTATCACATGTGCCAATGTTCACCTGGCATATAAATTTGTCTCATTTATGGCTGTGGGTACTACTGTATGCCTTTCACATCTCTCATTCTGTCATTGCCATAGTAACTAAAGTACTTTAATGACAGCAAGCACAGGAAGACTAAAATAAAGTATTGAAAGTAAAAGGGATAAAGTATTATTAGGTTGAATGAATCGCAAGCTAAAAATATGCTTATGTGAAGAGCTATTGATTTTATTAATACAGATCTGAAGTGTCAAATTCATTTTTTAGCTGCCTATCAATACTACCAATGTTGAATTAAGATGCCACTTATATTTTTTCTTGAGGATCCACCTCTGCAAATTAAAAACTCTCTTTATTTATTTTTTCAAATGAAGCAATGACAGATTAGGGCTACATCTCTCATTCGGTCCCCCTTTATTTTCCACGCAGGCTTAAAATGAAATCAAACATAACTCTAACATGGCTGTACAATCAGATTTATCTGTCTGGGGGGCTAGAGTTTGGGGGCAATTTTTGAATGAGGAAATGGAAGTAAAAATAGTTTCAGCAAGGTAATAGCATAAGATGTGTCAAAGGAGTAAAAAATGGGCAGCCTGGATGGGAATAATGTAAGGAAGAATATAAAAGGAGGAGAAGATTGTGGAAAAAGAGAGTGTGATGGAGAGAAGGCCCCAGGGACTTTTTATCATGTTCACCGCAACCAGCTCAAATGTTGCCTACTGACAACTGACATGGCAATGACTTTCCAGGAAGCTCCCAGGAGGCTCAGAAAGTGGCAAGGCAGCCTACAGGTTCCCTGCATGTCATACATACAATTCCATGATGAAGTCGGGCAGCTCTACAAGTTTTGTTAACAGCAAACCCTGGACTTAAAGGACTGTGAGACATGAGACCTGACAGAGTGGTTTCATTCTCGCTTTCTCATTCCTGAGTTCATTATGGAAAAAGTCTTAGTTTTGAAACGATAAAGAAGGAACCAAGGAATAGTCAACCCTATTCATAATTCCTCCTGCCATCATTACCAGAATCTCTAACTACGTAATGGTAGCAACTATTACGTATTGAACATTAAGTTATTCTGGGAACAAGGCCAAGTCTTCCTAAGCACTGAGTTATTTTCAGAATGACCATGAGATGGAAGTATACTTTTTATTTTCAAATGAAGAACCCACGCAGACCCAGGTCTGTGTGGGTTTTTATCACTGTGCCCAACGCAAATCCATGTCCTAGGTTTTCAGTTTCCCGTGGCCTAGAGTAACATGGCACAGTAGAGAGTGCTAATGGATAGAAAATCCATTGCCTGCCAAGCCCTGAACATGATATTGAGTGCCTCTGAGATTATTTTCATCTAGAAATGGGAGGTGTTCTAATACCTGCCTAGTTGAGTATACTGCAACAAGGCTTACATGAAATATTATTTGTAAAAGCCCTGGCCCCACTGAGCCTGGCTCAGCAAAGGCTCCTTTCCTCTGAGCTTTATAGAGACAGTCTCCCCTCTGCCTCCTGGTCATGGAACCCTGCCACAAAGTCAAGTAACATATGCTGAAAATCCCTCCTCTGGCCCCAGTGAACACTCATCTGACACTTTCCCAAACCCACACCACACTCATGGCAATTAGTCTGGATGTACCCACTATAGCTAAGACTGACTTTGATCATTTGGTTAAGGTGGTGGCTTGTTGATCCCCCAATGTTAACAGTACATTCTCCCACTCAGAATTTGTAAAAATCTGAAGGGATAATACTTTGTCACCATTAGATACACTGCTGTCCGTATGTGTCCAAATTCACATAACAATTTCAGCATGCATCAGTAATTCTTACCAGAACTAGTCATTACATTTGGATTTGCGAAATTATGATTTTTACATTCTGTTATTCTTTCTGCATTTATTAGGTAATCTGTAAAGAAGAGCTTTCCCTTTTTTCTCTTTTTTTTTTGGAATATCATTTCTGAATTAATGAATTTGTTTTTATTTAATGTATTTTTAGTTGTTATGGCTGTCTTATTATCTCAGTGGATAAACTATATCTATATCTGTGTCTATCTATGCAATAGAATATTATGCAGCCTTAGAGAGAAAGGAAATTCTGACACATACTACAACATGGATGTAGCTTGAGGACATTATGCCAAGTGATGCAAGTCAATCACAAAAGGGCAAATACTGTATGATTCCACTTGTATGAGGCACCTCAAGCAGTCGTCACATTGATAGAGGCAGAAGGTAGAATGGTGGATGTCTGCAGGAGCTGGGGGCAGTGAGAAATGGGGCGTTTTCATTTAATGGGCACAGAATTTTAGTTTGGGAAGGTGAAGAGTTCTGGAAATGGATGCCAGTGGCAGTTACACAACAATATGAATGTATTAAATGCCACTGAGAAGTACACTTTAAGATAGTTAAGACAGTAAGTTTTATATGTGTTTAACCATAATTTTTTAAAATAGGAAAGAATAAAATTTATCAAAAATATAGTATCATGGAACAACCATTTATTGTGCTCACTGACTGTGTGGGTCAGGAATTTGAACAGAGCAGGGCATCTGAACACAAGGATGGCTCATCTCATTCAAAGGTTTGGGTCATCAGTCACATGTCTGATTGTTGATACTGGCTCTTAGCTGGGGTCCTTAGCTCCTCTCAGCAAGATCCTCTTCATATGATTCCTCTGCATGGGCAGGTTTTGGTTTCCTCACAGGATGATATTGAGGTAGGAGATAGATGGGCCCCTAGGTTGAGCTGCTGGAGTTTGTCAAGCTAGAGTAAATTGGTGTTTTATTTTCACTAAACAAAGTTAATGGCAAGATCTGAGCTCTGCTGGAGTAAAGAGATAAAACAACCACATCTATTACTCCTGAGGTCAAGGAAACTTCCCCAAATGCAGATGTGCAGGAAGGCTCCTCAGGGGTCAAAAAAGGAGGGGCATCATCTCATAATATCTGTGCTCATACTCCCTTTACCCTCTGCTCTGGGATCCATCTTGGCAAGAAGATGCACACGCAGATTTGCAGGGTTTTAAGGCAGGTTAGAAGTGAGAAAAGTAGTGAGATAATTGGCAAGAGGAGAGCAAAGACCCAGAAGAAGGGCCCCATGTAACTGAATTAAATCACCTCTCTGGTGGATTCCTCTTTCAGAGAGGCCCACAGTAGTCTCCAGGTGTGTATTTCTGCCTCCCTTCTGTCTTAAATAAATAAACTCTGTCTCAGTGTTGTGCTGTGTCTCTAATAATAAACTTGGTCTGTTTTTGCCTCCTTGGAACATTCTTGTTACAACAGGGGCAAGGGCCAGGGCAACTTTGTTCTCGCCATTAGCCCCTGGTGGTCTAGCACCTAGGACTCCTGGTTTTCATCCAGGCTACTCAGGTTCAGTTCTTGGACAGGAAAAGAAGATATTTCTTCAAGCAACTGCTTGTTGCTGTCCCACTTGACAGCATCAAGCACAAGCATTAGGAGAGAAAGAGAAAAGCAGGCAGACACTTTCTATAACCTAGCCTCAGAAGCCACATAGTCTGCCATGTTTGCATTTTCTGTAGGTTAGAGTAGTCACAATCACAGATCTGCATTCAAAGAAGAATCAGAGACCCTTCTTCTCAGCAGGACTTTCAGCCACATTGTAAGAAGAGTCTAGAGCTTATGTAAGCGCTCACAGACACACAGATGCATGCACACACATAGCTGTAATGAAAAATATTATTTGCCAGCCATAAGGTGTGACCGTCAATTACATTAATTATTCTCTTTGTTGCTTAAAGTGACCTAAACTCTGCAGTGTGAGTCCTTTCAAACCTGTGCCCATGTCATTCTGATAACACTGTGGGAGTCTTCGTGTCCTACCTTGATCTCCAGCTCAACACAGTATCTCAGACTAGTTTTATTCTTTTTCTGGCCCAACCATGACTCAGCACTTCTCAAAAGAGAACTAGTTATTTTACGTGGAAAATCTAGGTACTGTGCATTTTTATTGCTACTGAGGTGTCGTTGCTTCTGCCCTTTCAATGGACAGAACTAAGAACATTTTTTTTAAAACATGAATTCATACTGGTATTTCCAATTAAAATTTAATATCACAAAGTTTTTCCTTACCTTCTTTGTTTTATTTTAAATGTTAGATTAAAATGTTGGTTAAAATTTAAATTACAACACCAATATCATTGTTAATATAATAAAACTACCGACTGAGCTTTAAATTTATTTTCAGCTCTCATTGCTTTTAAATACAGCCTGATAAATACATTTAATCAGAGAATTTTATTAAGGATTACTTAACACAATATTTTTCCTACAACTTTATCTATCAATTTGATATCAATTTAGATTTATTTGTTAGTGCACAATATTAGGTGTTTTTTTTTGGTCTCTGATTTAAATTATTGGAGACTTTATATATATATATGGTATATCTATATAAATACACACACACATAGCTCAAAAGTTAAAATTGTCTAAAAGATTTGTCAGAGATGTCTTCCTCCCGACTCTATCGCCTTTACTTCTTTGCCAGCCACACCCTATAGATATGTTCTTTTGTTTCTCCTTATTTTTTTCCTTATGAAATAATAAGCCCACACACTTTACCTTTTTACACTTTGATTTGACCTGGAAGATTGCACTGAGATGGCAGCATCACAAATGGAGGATACTGACCGCAAGTCACACTATGTGAAGGAAAGCTACCTGGCTCAAAATAGCCTGGAGTTAAAACTCCCCTCCAGGTCTTCCCCACCGTTCTATATAGAATAAAGAACTTTCTCCTAGTAAGAAAGGAATGGACATTAAGATTGATTACATTCAGCTCTCAGCTGATCCCAGTCTCTGGCCAGTCTCAGGAATTCCTTGCCCCAGTTGTTGAAAGCTAACTAATAAAAAATAATCATGAGGAAAACCTCCCCTCTAAAGGATGTATCTCCGATATATATGTTTTCTAAATATGCCTACTCTGTTCTTGACTTAGCACAGCAGCCCACTAGTCTGACTGCTGCCCCTTCTCCCTCATTAAAGGTGATCGGTTCCTGTAAAGTGCAGGTCTCCTTCTTTGTCTGGACCTCGCCTTCTCTAACTCCCTTACCTTACACTATTGAGAAGCCATTCGGCAGCACTGGGCTTTGCACGAGCTTCGCGTTAAAGTTGTGTTGTGCTCTGATGGGAGATCTCAGGGTTCGTTACTGCAATGTAACTCATCTTGCTCTGACACCTTTTCAATTCCCACCACCACAGAGGTTACGTTACACAGGACCATCCATCACACAGCACTTAGCACACCTGTGCTCCAACCCATCCACTCACATATGAAATCCCTCATGGTTTCTTTTCTAGACTGTTGAAGTAGTTCCTAATAAATCTTTTCTTTTAATTTTTATTTTATATTGGAGTGTAGTTGATCTAACAAGATTTGATTCCTGTTCTTCTACATATTGACATAATCTAAATACCACTTCTATTTGCCCATACATAAAGACAGTGAGAATTTTTCTTCTTTTCTGAAGCCATTTGCTTGGTATTATTGCAATAGGAAAGGGCAAATCTGACTCCACATTGGATCTGATCCTTTAACTTTAACCCTTGGGCTCTATTGCTTGTGCTTAGTCATGCTGGATGTGCACCTTTTGTAAAAGAATGTTGCCTATAGTCTGAAATATACAGGGCAGCCTATTCTTAATGATCTGAGCTTTCAGTTCAGTTCAGTTCAGTCCAGTCACTCAGTCATGTCCGACTCTTTGTAACTCCATGGACAGCAGCACACCAGTCCTCCCTGTCCATCACAAACTCCTGGAGTCCACCCAAACCCATGTCCATTGTTTAAGTGATGCCATCCAACCATCTCATCCTATGTCGTCCCCTTCTCCTCCCACCTTCAATGTTTCCCAGTATCAGTGTCTTTTCCAATGAGTCAGTTCTTCACATCAGGTGGCCAAAGTGTTGGAGTTTCAGCTTCAGCATCAGTCCTTCCAACGAATATCCAGGACTGATCTCCTTTAAGATGAACTGGTTGGATCTCCTTGCAGTCCAATGGACTCACAAGAGAATTCTCCAACTCCAAAGCATCAATTCTTCAGTGCTCAGCTTTCTTTATAGTCCAACTCTCACACCCATACATGATTACTGGAAAAACCATAGCCTTGACTAGATGGACTTTGTTGGCAAAGTAATGTCTCTGCTTTTTAATATGCTGTCTAGGTTGGTCATCACTTTCTTTCCAAGGAGCAGCATCTAAGCTTTAAGAATCTTTTAGAGACAAAAAGTTATAAAACATAGTACTAACACTGGTCTTGTTGGAGGTTTAAAAGAACCTACCTAGACAGCTGCAAAAACAAATTCCCCTAACAAGAAGTTTGCAACAACTAAACACATCCCTCCCTCATCTGGCCTTTAAGAGTGCTTTGCTGAAACCCTTCAGAGCTTCTGAGACAAGAGCCACCTGTTTCCTTGCATGGCAGTGCAATAAGCATTTCTACTTCAAATGCTATCATTTCAGTTTGTTTGGTCTAACTATGCAGCAGGCACATGAACGTGCATTCAGTAGTATTACCCCTCTCTACCAACTACCTCTCAAAATCCTGCCATCCACCCAACTTCTTGTCTGTCACATTCACTCATTGACCAGGTTATCTCTTGGTCCACCATCTTTTCCATCCACAGAGATGGAACCATCATCTTGGACACCTTCACTAGTTTCGTGGATGAGCCCCCAAACATAGCGTCTTTCTTCCTTGAATTCCATATCCTAAAGAGTTTTAGTTCTCCTCCATTATCCATTTCCTTATAAGGAAGAACTATGTCACAATTTAAATTTTGAATTATCATGTAATTAAACCAAGTATTTATTGGTGTCTTCTTATATAATTAGTGAAATGTATACTGCTTAAACTCTCATTCAGTGTATGTCATAAATTCCTTATGTGGATTTGAACACATGACAGGCTGAAACTTTTTCAGTTGTTCTTTATAACTATGTGCTAGTATCTAAGACATGCTGATCTTGAAAATATGATTTGCTGATTTATTCAGAGCAAATACTACTTAAGGGTATTGACTGAGGTTGGATGTATACAAGCTTGGAGACTGTTGCTTCCACAGTGCTAAGTTACTCTGTAGTAAATAAGGATAAGATTTGCAAAGGAAGAGGGGCAATCTGGAAAGGAAGAAGTGGGGGGCTTATGGGTTGAGCACTGAAGCAGGAAAGAAAGGCTGAGTAGACATAGCCACTAGGCCACAAAAATAAAGAATCTTGGAGAGGAAGGACGTTACCTAAGATGTCCTACTGTAAAAGATAGAGCTACCCTATGACCCTGCAATCCCACTATCGCACATACATCTGGAGAAAAGCATGATCTAAAAGGATACATGAACGCCAATGTTTAATGAGGCACTGTTTACAATAACCAAGACATGGAAGCAACCTAAATGTCCAGGAAATGTCCATTCCTAAATGTGAGGAACGGATAAAGAAGATGTGGTGCAAATACACGATGGAATATTGCTTAGCCCTTAAAAAGAATGAAATAATGCCTTTAGGATTGTCATGCTGAGTGAAGTAAGTCAGACAGAGAATAAATACCGTATGATATCCCTTATGTGTGGAATCTAAAAAGAAATGATACAAATGAGTATATTTACAAAAGAGAAAGAGACTTACAGACTTCTAGATCGAACATATGATTTCCAGGGGGAAGGATGGAGGAAAATGGTTGTTAGAGAGTTTGGGATGGCGTGTACACACTGCTGTATTTAAGTGGATAAGCAACAAGGACCTACTATATAGCACATGGAACTCTGCTCAGTGTCAGGTGGCAGCCTGGATGAGAGGGAGGTTTGTGGGAGAATAGATGCATGTATAGAACAGCTGAGTCCCTTTGCTGTTCACTTGAAACTATCACAGCATTGTTTGTTAATTGGCTATACCTCAATACAAAAGGATCTCTTTAAGAAAATTGGAAATACCAAAGGAGCATGTCATGCAAAAATAGGCACAATAAAGGACAAAAGTGGCAAAGATCTAAGACAAGTAGAAGAAATTAAGAAAAGGTGGCAGGAATACACAGAAGAATTATACAAAAAAAAACTCTGAATGACCCAGATAAATATGATGGTGTGGTCACTCACCTAGAGCCAGACATCCTGGAGTGTGAAGTCAAGTGGGCTTTAGGAAGCATTGCTATGAACAGAGCCGGGGAGGTGATGGAATTCCAGCTGAACTATTTCAAATCCTAAAAGATGATGCTGTTAAAGTGCTGCACTAATTAAGCCAGGAAATTTGGAAAACTCAGCAGTGGCCCCAGGACTGGAAAAGATCGGTTTTCATTCCAATCCCAAAGAAAGTCAATGCCAAACATGTTCAAATTACTGTACAATTGCACTCATTTCACATGCTAGCAAGATAACGTTCAAGTCCTTCAAGCTAGGCTTCAATAGTGCATAAACCAAGAACTTCCAGACGTACAAGTTGAATTTAGAAAAGGAGAGGAACCAGAGATCAAACTGCCAGCATTCACTGGATCATGACTACTGGATCATAGAGAAAGCAAGGCAATTCTAAAAACATCTACTTCTGTTTCACTGACTATGCTCAAGCCTTTGACTATGTGGATCACAACAAACGGTTGAATATTCTTAAATAGATGGGAATACCAGATTACCTTACCTGTCTCCTGAGAAACCTGTATACAGAACAAGAAGCAACATTAGGACTGGACATGAAACAATGGGCTGGTTCAAAATTGGGAAAGGAGTATGTCAAGGTCATATATTGTCACCCTGCTTGTTTACCTTACAGACAAAGTATATTATATGAGATACTGGAGCAGATGGCTCACAAGCTGGAATCAAGATTGCTGGGAGAAATATCAACAACCACAGATATGCAGATGATATAGCTTGGGGACAGCTGACCTCTGGGTTATAAGTCTAATAGAGCTAACAATATCTATTAATAGAAAAAAAGAACTGTTACAGGTTTTTGCAAGCTATATAGTATAGTTCCCTGTGCTATAAGAAAGTAAGGCTGGTTATCTATTTTACATATAGTTGTTGTTGCTCCGTTGCTTAGTCACGTCCAACTCTTTGCAATCCCACAGACTGCAGCATGCCAGGCTCCCCTGTCCTTCACCATCTCCCAGAGCTTGCTCAAACTCTTTTCCATTGTGTCAGTGATGACATCCATCCTTTTCATACTCTGTCATCCTTGAACGGGATTTCTCTGGAGGCAGGTAAGGTATTTTCATCTCTTGAAGAATCTTCCACAGTTTATTGTGATCCACACAGTCAAAGGCTTTAGTGCAGTCAATGAAGAAGAAGTAGATATTTTTCTGGAATTCTCTTGCTTTTTGTATGATTCATTGGATGTTAGCAACTTGATCTCTGGTTCCTCTGCCTTTTCTAAATCTAACTTGAACATCTGGAATTTCTTGGTTCACGCACTGTTGAAGCCTAGCTTGGTGAATTTTGAGTATTACTTTGCTAACGAGTGAGATGAATGCAACTGTGCGGTAGTTTGAACATTCTTTGTCATTGCCTTTCTTTGGGATTGGAATAAAAACTGTTTTTTCCTTTACATATAGTGGTGTGTATATTGTAAAGAATCTAAAAAAGAATATGTATGTGTGTACAACTGAGTCACTTTGCTGTACACTTGAAACTAACACAACCACTATGACAACTATATTTCAATAAAAAATGTTTTTGAAAAAACAAACTTTTTTCTAGTCATTTTGTTTTACTAGAAAATAATTCCAAAAGAGAACATGCTAATAATCATGATTCATGCATTTTTTTCTTACAGGTTGAGGAATTATAGATACTTTTCTTCTTTTTGTCTTATTTTCCTAAATTTTATTTAATGAGCATGCTGCTGCTGCTGCTGCTGCTGCTAAGTCGCTTCAGTCGTGTCCGACTCTGTGCTACCCCATAGATGGCAGCCTACCAGGCTCCCCCATCCCTGGGATTCTCCAGGCAAGAACACTGGAGTGGGGTGCCATTTCCTTCTCCAATGCATGAAAGTGAAAAGTGAAAGTGAAGTCGCTTAGTTGTGTCTGACTCTTCACGACCCCATGAACTGCAGCCTACCAGGCTCCTCCGCCCATGGGATTTTCCAGGCAAGAGTACTGGAGTGGGTTGCTATTGCATGAATTTTAATAAAACTAGTTGATTTTTAAAAAGCTGTTAATTAATTAAGGAAGCCTGAAAGAATACCAAATCATTAGACTGCCATGGGTGTCACAGCTGTCTAGGTGGCCCAGATGCTTAACCTATCGAGATACCACTGGAATCTCTTCGGTGGAGAACAACTTCCAAATATAGTAGACATCTTTTACTTCTTACTTGTATTAGCTTCTGATGACATATGGTACTTTAGCTCACACTTTCCATTTGAAATATTCTTTTCTACTGGATTCCTTAAATTTCCTTTATCAGTCCAAATTCCATGCAAGAAAGCAGAAACTCTTAAGTATTTCTGAAGAAAAAAAGGATTTTACTCCAGAGTATTCACTGTTTACCCCAATTCATTGGATAAACTGGAATCTTATCCCTTCCCGCTGGAAGGGATCTTCCAGCGGGAAGGAGAGTTGAAGGAATGTCACTGAAACAATGACATAGAGGTCAGGGAGGTGCAGCTGTGTCCCCATACCTGTGCCCTCCCTGCCTACCTCTCGGCACTCACAAAGCCGATGACTGCAGGCTGGGTTGCTGAGTCCAGCACCCTGAGCTGCTCTGAACACGCAGGGCCTCGCTGCTTGCTGGCCAGCAGTGCCAGGAGGAAGGTGACCTCTGCCTCCCTGTAACCATCCACATGCTGCATCTTCAACTGGCAGAGACTAATTGTCATCTGAAACCGCAGTGACCAGTGCATCTGGGAAATGTTTTGTTTTTGCTTTTACCCCTTCAACGCCTCACCCTAGAGGGAGGGTAAAATGGAAGTAGAGGGTATCAGTGCACTGCATCTGCTGAAATCCTGTTTGTAGGTTTCCTTCTAGTTCCTCCAGCTTTGGTTCCTCACAGGCACCCCCGGGTCTGCATCCCTTGAACCAGATACCTTCGGGAGGATCTTATTCCCTTTTTGTTTTCAACTGCCGTCTGTTTGCTAATGGATCTCAGACCAGCATTTCCAGCCCAGTCTCTCCCCTGAAGGTGTCACTTGGAACACCCATGAGGATGTCTCACAAACTGCCTCAACTCAACATGTCAGGAACTAAACAGATCACATGCCCTCGTCAGCACACTTGCTTACTTTCGTGTCTCAGTTCCCCTACTTCATCCACCTCTTGGCTGACATGCCTTCGTGTCATCTTAACTTTCCCTGAGCTGGCAGATCTGAGCAGGTGGTTCTTTTGTATTCTTCCAGGTGTCCCTGTCGTCTGGGATCTTAAAACTCACAGAGACCAGTAACAGTCCTATACTTGGCCTACAAGAAACATTTCATCCAACGAGTCTATTGATGACTCCAAGTTCTTCTCCAAAGGAACCTCCACTACTAGGCATTCCCACATCCACTCAGTGGGATTTTGTCTTCGTGACTTTTAATTCCTCTTCATTTTGCTCTGCCTCCCCTGGAAGATCTCTATGCTCTATCTTCTTACCTTCCTTTGGACTGAAAGACAGTTGTGTGTGCAGGTAATGTCTCCATATTCATGGAGTAAATGGACTTAAAATACCCTAAAAGGCAAAGTCTGAAAGAGATGGGAATATCAGACCACCTGACCTGCCTCTTGAGGAATCTGTATGCAGGTCAGGAAGCAACAGTTAGAACTGGACATGGAACAACAGACTGGTTCCAAATAGGAAAAGGAGTATGTCAAGGCTGTATATTGTCACCCTGCTTATTTAACTTCTATGCAGAGTACATCATGAGAAATTCTGGACTGGAAGAAACACAAGCTGGAATCAAGATTGCTGGGAGAAATATCAATCACCTCAGATATGCAGACAACACCACCCTTATGGCAGAAAGTGAAGAGGCACTAAAAAGCCTCTTGATGAAACTGAAAGTGGAGACTGAAAAAATTGGCTTAAAGCTCAACATTCAGAAAATGAAGATCATGGCATTCGGTCCCATCACTTCATGGGAAATAGATGGGGAAACAGTGGAAACAGTGTCAGATTTTATTTGGGGGGGCTCCGAAATCACTGCAGATGGTGACTGCAGCCATGAAATTAAAAGACGCTTACTCCTTGGAAGAAAAGTTATGACCAACCTACATAGCATATTCGAAAGCAGAGACATTACTTTGCCAACTAAGGTCCATCTAGTCAAGGCTATGGTTTTTCCTGTGGTCATATATGGATGTGAGAGTTGGACTGTGAAGAAGGCAGAGCGCAGAAGAATTGATGCTTTTGAACTGTGGTGTTGGAGAAGGCTCTTGAGAGTCCCTTGGACTGCAAGGAGATCCAACCAGTCCATTCTGAAGGAGATCAACCCTGGGATTTCTTTGGAAGGAATGATGCTAAAGCTGAGGCTCCAGTACTTTGGCCACCTCATGCGAAGAGCTGACTCATTGGAAAAGACTCTGATGCTGGGAGAGATTGGGGGCAGGAGGAGAAGGGGACGATCGAGGATGAGATGGCTGGATCGCATCACGGACTCGATGGACGTAAGCCTGAGTGAACTCTGGGAGTTGGTAACGGACAGGGAGGCCTGGCATGCTGCAATTCATGGGGTCGCAAAGAGTTGGACACGACTAAGCCACTGAACTGAACTGAAAAGGCAAGAAAACTACAGAGAATCAAAGAACAAGAGATATATTAATAAATACACATTTTTACAGCTTCCTTAAATTACGCTAATACATGGAGTGCCACAGGAGACAAACCCTCCATAGTGCTGTCAGCAAGGCTGACTGTCATTTCCTCCTTACAGGCTTCATACCAAGGAAGAATATGATTGTCTTCATTTCACAGGTAAAGAAAAATGGAGCTTTTGGAGGCTAGGTGACTTGTTCAAAATGAACAGTCAGTAAACTGATGGTTCTGGATTTTAACACAGGTTTGTCTCATTCTTTAGCATTCTGTTGCACTTTAGGAACAGACCTGCAATTAGCACAGAATTAAAAGGATGAGGAAATTCCTTGGGGGAGTTCCTCTAATGAGTAGGTAAGAATGATTTGTAATTAGCATATCAAAGGTCTTTAAGTAAATTAGTGCTTCCCTCTGCTGAGAGGTCTCTAAAAATGAGTTGGGTTAGATTGGTCTCCTCATTCAGCCTTCCCTGAGGAAGTTCCAAGCATCCTGTAATTCCACACCTCCCTCCCTGAGTCATCACTCTACTACTGTGAAAATGAAGATTAATTAGATTTGACTATGTGCATTTCATCAAACCAGAAGAATAAAAAGCAGTAAGCACCATCATTTTTTTATACTATCAATTGAATTAATTTGGAGTGGAGAAGCTTTGTGACATTAGACTTCAGCCTCCATGAGCTCCGTCAGGGTGGAGGAGGCATCCCAACAGGTCTGTTCACACAGATGAGTGTCCTTATGGCACCCTGGCATGGGAGGAGGTCACTGGCAAGACAGTGGGACTCCTGCATTGGAACCCACGGCAATTTTTAAATGAAAAGCAGCAATGATAGAGTGCCTACTTCTTGGGGAAAATGAAAGGGGTTAAAACTTCACAAACTATTGTTTTGTTTGGTTGTTCAGTCATGTCTGACTCTTTACAACCCCATGGACTGCAGCACACCAGGCTTCCCTGTCCTTCACTGTCTCCTGGAGTTTGCTCAAACTCATGTCCATTGAGTTGGTGATGCCATCCACCATCTCATCCTCTGTCGTCCCCTTCTCCTCCTGCCCTTAATCTTTCCCAGCATCATGTTTTTTCCAATGAGTCAACTCTTCGCATCAGGTTGGCAAAGTATTAGAGTTTCAGCATTAGTCCTTCCAATGAATTTTCAGTGTTGATTTCCTTTAGGATTGACTGGTTTCATCTCCTTGCTGTTCAAGGGACTCTCAAGAGTCTTTTCCAGCACCACAGTTTAAAAGCATAATTCTTTAGTACTCAGCCTTTTTTTATGGTTCAACTCTTATATCCATATATGACTACTGGAAAATATAGATATACAGAGTACATCATGTGAAATGTCAGGCTGTATGAAGCACAAACTGGAATCAAGATTGCTAGGAGAAATGTCAGTAACCTCAGATATATGAATGACACCACCCTTATGGCAGAAAGTGAAGAGGAACTAAAGAGCATCTTGATGAAGGTGAAAGAGGAGAGTGAAAAAGCTAGCTTAAAACTGAACATTCAAAAAACTAAGATCATGGCATCCAGTTCCATCATTTCATGGCAAACAAATGGGGAAACAATGGAAACAGTGACAGGCGTTTATTTCTTGGCCTACAAAATCACTGCAGATCGTGACTGTGCTGCGGGAAGGGGGACCCCTTCCAAGGCCCGGAAGCAGGCTCTTGTCCAGCACTCACAAATGAATTGTCTGAGAAGACACATGTGGTGACAAAGCAAGAGATTTTATTGGGAAAGAGCACCAGGGCTGAGAGCAGAAGGGTGAGGGGCCCCAGGAGAGCAGCTCTGCCACATGGCTCGCAGTCTCGGGTTTCATGGTGATGGGATTAGGTTCCGGGTTGTCCTCAGCCAATCATTCTGACTCAGAGTTCTGCCTGGTGTTGCATGCCTTGTTCAGCCAAGATGGATGCCAGTGAGAAGGATTCTGGGAGGTGATTGGACATGCGGTGTTTCATTTTCACTTTTCCCAAATTCTTCCAGTTGGTGGTGGTTTATTTGTTCCATGTTCTTTACCAGGACCTCCTGCCATAAAACAGCTCATGCAAATGGTTAGTTACTAGGGTGCCTGGCCAGGGTGGGCTGTTTCAGTCACTGCTTCCCCTGACAACTGCAGCCTAGAAATTAAAAAAACACTTGCTCCTTGGAAGAAAAGCTATGACAAATTTAGAGAGCATATTAAAAAGCAGAGACATTATTTTGCCAACAAAGGTCTGTAGAGTCAAAGCTATGATTTTTTGAAATAGAGGTTTGTTTATCAAACAGTATGTAATCTAAATTTAAGCACCATGGTGGTGACTCATGTGACCCTTTACAAGATCAAGAAGGAATGCTATCTTTTAAGGAATTGTCTTGGTGATTCTGGGAGAATCTTACTGTTTATCATTGATCAGGTATTCTTGCTAATGGGGGAGGTTTGATCCATGAATAATGTGGATACACAATGCACAGCGAGGTAGTGGGGAGGCCAAAGGGCAGAGAATTTTACCTTTAAGTTTTTTTGTATCTTGACATAAGGATTGCTATGAACCACTTGTCGGTGTGCCTCCTCAAATGCATATGTGAAATCCTAATACCCAATGTGATGGTATTTAGATTATGAAGGTAGAACTCTCATGTTGGGATTAATGCCCTTATAAGAAAAGACAGAATGAAAATGTGCCTGCTCTCTCTCTCTGCCATGTGGGACACACCAGGAAGTGAGCTCTCCCCTGACTGCTCCACCTTGATCTTAAACTTCTCAGACTCCAAAACTGGAGAGATAAATGTTTGTGGTTTAAGTCACTCAGTCTGTGACACTTTGTTGTAGCTGCCAAATTGACAGATGCAGGGATGAAGGGCAGAAAGACAGAAAGGGAGGGGGATGTAAGAACAAGGTTTCTCAAGTCAGTTTTTTTATGGGAAGATTTTCATTTCACTTGGAAAAGTCTATGCTGTAGACCTTGAATTGTTGACTCTGCTGGATCTCCCAACAGAACCCTTCTTTTTCTAGAACATGATCAGAGCAACTCAGGTTTCCCAGGGCCATGTCAAAGTGTAGCTCTCCACAATGCGGTCAGTCCAGAAACCACTAGAGAAATCTTGATAACAGACTTTGCTGACAAGTTTCTAAGACCACTCACACCACCCCCGAAACATTAACAGGCATCATACTGGCATCACAGCAGTGAAATCTGGGTAACAATAACATTAAGAAAAAAACCAACATCCTGGGGACAATGTCAGTGATCAGGGCACTGTAATTGCTATAATTAAAAGCAAATCAAACACTGCAGTAAAAGTAGGTCAGCCATCCACTCGGTACAATCTTGATGAGAGTGGAAAGAAAATTCTTTTTAATAGAAGGTAAACACATTTCTATAACACTTGCACAAGGTCTTGATTGGGACTCTGCATGGGTGTGTCTCAGTGTACTGCTGCATATTAAACTGTAACCTCGTCAGTGCAGCCATAGCTCAGACAATATCTGGAATCTGGAATCCCAGAGCCTTCATTCCAGCTCTCACTTGATACTGTCTTTGCTTAAGTAAAAACCCATTAATCCAAAGACAAGCTCACTCTTCCTTTGAACAGGGATAATTTCTTTTAAATCCAGAGCAGAAAAAAAAATTACATTTTCTCTCTAATTGTTTCATCTGCGGAAGTCAGAACTTAATCATCTTGTATTTTCTCATATCTATTCTGCAGTAAAACTGATAGATGGTCATGGAAACCCTGGCAGTGCACACACAGATGTATATACATCAAGTCAATCATGTAAACTGAAGCCAAGGCCACCAGTGGTATCTGGGAAAATATGATCTTATTTTAGGTCAATTTTCTGTGACTTCTCTTTCAGGCGGATGGTTTGCGCAATGGTCAGGTGTGGGGTTTGTAAACAGAGAGATGGGGTTAGAATCCCAGCTCCCAACCCTCTCTACCCAACTTAAGTTGCCCAAGTTCTTTATTCTGTGAAATCTTGAGTTCCCTCTCTATAAAGTAAATATGATAATAATGCATTAAATGAGATAATACACACAGAGTCATTGGTATATTGCTGGCATCCAGTAAGTGGATACTATTCCAATGATTTACTCAGGTTTCCTAGGGGTGTTACATTTCTCTACCTGCAAATATTTCCTACTTGCACAAACCTAGCCCAGAGTGGGTTTCAGGAACAGGAAAAGCCATTCTGCTTGAGATAAGAAAAACTTCTTTTCCAGTACCATCAACATGAGATTCTGAGAAATGAAAGCCAGAGTCGACTCGTTGCCCTGCCAGCAAACAGCCCACGCAGCACCTGCACTCATGCACCTCCTGAGGTTCAGACACATCCACATGGCTGGTCAGTCGTACTCTTCTGCCTCCTTGTTTTGTGAAGATGCTTTTGCTTCAAAGTGAGTTCCTCCTGGAGGAGTAAGTTACTCACTAATAAGTGTCAAATGTTCCCTTTCCCTTTCTGGGTGTTTCTTTTGCCTTTGATTTTCTGGCTTACCCCAGTAATTTACAACAAAGGGATCCTTGGTTCCTTGGTAACTGCTTAAAGCAGGGAGGGGCCAAGGGGGAATGTGAGGAACAGATCCTCCAAAGTCTCCTGCAACTCGACTGGTGATGGGGATGGGGGTGGGCGTGGGGGGGGGGAGAACAAACCTCAGAAGCATGTTAAACTATTCCACAAGCAGATAATTTTACAAAGATAATTACTAGATGGGCATCTTCAGTGCTTCACTGAACTTTTATCTGTGAAGTTCTGATTGCACACTTCAAGTTTTGGGAAGTGCTAAATTTAGAGGTCCCTGAAGGAGGGGCTAACTCCCCAGTCAGAGCCTTCAGTGCTGTCTGGCTGGACGGTCTGTGGGTGAGACCTTGGCAAGGATGAAGGGCCAGGCTTTGCTCCTCAACAGGCCCATTTTTAAAACTCTTTCTTTTGACTATAAGACTTTGAATATCAAAAAGACTTTCCTTTTATAAACAACACTGTACGGTTTTCAAGTTTTACTCTAATCCTTTTCTACTAACATCAAACAATAATTTGAAGAAAGAATTTCCAGAGTTTGTGTCTATTTAGGCAGTGTTTTTTATTATGGGAACCTCAGAGCCATATCTATATTTTCACCTTTTATTTCAGGATTGTCTCAGGTTAGGCTCCCCAGAAGAGGACCCTATTATATGATTCATGTGCCAACAATTTATTAATGAATTTTTCCCACAGGAATCCTGTAAGTAGGTGAGGGATACAGAACAGGAAAAAGGGAAGGAACAGTGCAAGTTCAGACAAACCCAGCCCTAGCCTGAACCCACTGGGAGCTCTGGAACAATGTGAGTGGCACGTTGCCTCAGGTGGGGGCAAGAAACTGATCTGTCCCTGCACTGAGTGACCGGGGACCCCATGGGGAACCATATTACACCTAGATGGCATATTAAAAGGCAGAGACACTACTTTGCTGACAAAGGTCCATTTAGTCAAAGCTATGGTTTTTCCAGCAGTCATGTATGAATGTGAGAGTTGGACTATAAAGAAATCTCAGTGCTGAAGAACTGATGCTTTTGAACTGTGGGGTTGGAGAAGACTCTTGAGAGTCCCTTGGACTGCAAGGAGATCCAACAGGTCCATCCTAAAAGAAATCAGTCCTGAATATTCATTGGAAGGGCTGATTCTTTTTTTTTTTTTTTTTAGTTTTTTATTTTTTAAATTTTAAAATCTTTAATTCTTACATGCATTTCCAAACATGAACCCCCCTCCCACCTCCCTCCCCATAACATCTTTCTGGGTCATCCCCATGAACCAGCCCCAAGCATGCTGCATCCTGCGTCAGACATAGACTGGCGATTCAATTCAAATGATAGTATACATGTTAGAATGTCATTCTCTCAAATCATCCCACCCTCTCCCTCTCCCTCTGAGTCCAAAAGTCCGTTATACACATCTGTGTCTCTTTCACTGTCTTGCATACAGGGTCGTCATTGCCATCTTCCTAAATTCCATATATATGTGTTAGTATACTGTATTGGTGTTTTTCTTTCTGGCTTACTTCACTCTGTATAATCGGCTCCAGTTTCATCCATCTCATCAGAACTGATTCAAATGAATTCTTTTAACGGCTGAGTAATACTCCATTGTGTATATGTACCACAGCTTTCTTATCCATTCATCTGCTGATGGACATCTAGGTTGTTTCCATGTCCTGGCTATTATAAACAGTGCTGCGATGAACATTGGGGTACATGTGTCTCTTTCAATTCTGGTTTCCTCAGTGTGTATGCCCAGAAGTGGGATTGCTGGGTCATAAGGTAGTTCTATTTGCAATTTTTAAGGAATCTCCACACTGTTTTCCATAGTGGCTGTACTAGTTTGCATTCCCACCAACAGTGTAGGAGGGTTCCCTTTTCTCCACACCCTCGCCAGCATTTATTGCTTGCAGATTTTTGGATCGCAGCCATTCTGACTGGTGTGAAGTGGTACCTCATTGTGGTTTTGATTTGCATTTCTCTAATAATGAGTGATGTTGAGCATCTTTTCATGTGTTTGTTAGCCATCCGTATGTCTTCTTTGGAGAAATGTCTATTTAGTTCTTTGGCCCATTTTTTGATTGGGTCGTTTATTTTTCTGGAGTTGAGCTGCAGAAGTTGCTTGTATATTTTTGAGATTAGTTGTTTGTCAGTTGCTTCATTTGCTATTATTTTCTCCCATTCAGAAGGCTGTCTTTTCACCTTGCTTATATTTTCCTTTGTTGTGCAGAAGCTTTTAATTTTAATTAGATCCCATTTGTTTATTTTTGCTTTTATTTCCAGAATTCTGGGAGGTGGATCATAGAGGATCCTGCTGTGATTTATGTCTGAGAGTGTTTTGCCTATGTTCTCCTCTAGGAGTTTTATAGTTTCTGATCTTACATTTAGATCTTTAATCCATTTTGAGTTTATTTTTGTGTGCGGTGTTAGAAAGTGATCTAGTTTCATTCTTTTACAAGTGGTTGACCAGTTTTCCCAGCACCACTTGTTAAAGAGATTGTCTTTACTCCATTGTATATTCTTGCCTCCTTTGTCAAAGATAAGGTGTCCATATGTGTGTGGATTTATCTCTGGGCTTTCTATTTTGTTCCATTGATCTATATGTCTGTCTTTGTGCCAGTACCATACTGTCTTGATGACCGTGGCTTTGTAGTAGAGCCTGAAGTCAGGCAAGTTGATTCCTCCAGTTCCATTCTTCTTTCTCAAGATTGCTTTGGCTATTCGAGGTTTTTGTATTTCCATACAAATCTTGAAATTATTTCTTCTAGTTCTGTGAAAAATGTGGCTGGTAGCTTGATAGGGATTGCATTGAATTTGTAAATTGCTTTGGGTAGTATACTCATTTTCACTATATTGATTCTTCCAATCCATGAACATGGTATATTTCTCCATCTATTAGTGTCCTCTTTGATTTCTTTCATCAGTGTTTTATAGTTTTCTATATATAGGTCTTTAGTTTCTTTAGGTAGATATATTCCTAAGTATTTTATTCTTTTCGTTGCAATGGTGAATGGAATTGTTTCCTTAATTTCTTTTCTACTTTCTCATTATTCGTGCATAGGAATGCAAGGGATTTCTGTGTGTTGATTTTATATCCTGCAACTTTACTATATTCATTGATGAGCTCTAGTAATTTTCTGGTGGAGTCTTTAGGGTTTTCCATGTAGAGGATCATGTCATCTGCAAACAGTGAGAGTTTTACTTCTTCTTTTCCAATTTGGATTCCTTTTATTTCTTTTTCTGCTCTGATTGCTGTGGCCAAAACTTCCAGAACTATGTTGAATAGTAGCGGTGAAAGTGGACACCCTTGTCTTGTTCCTGACTTTAGGGAAATGCTTTCAATTTTTCACCATTGAGGATAATGTTTGCTGTGGGTTTGTCATAGATAGCTTTTATTATGTTGAGGTATGTTCCTTCTATTCCTGCTTTCTGGAGAGTTTTTATCATAAATGGATGTTGAATTTTGTCAAAGGCCTTCTCTGCATCTATTGAGATAATCATATGGTTTTTATTTTTCAATTTGTTAATGTGGTGAATTACATTGATTGATTTGCGGATAATGAAGAATCCTTGCATCCCTGGGATAAAGCCCACTTGGTCATGGTGTATGATCTTTTTAATGTGTTGTTGGATTCTGATTGCTAGAATTTTGTTGAGGATTTTTGCATCTATGTTCATCAGAGATATTGGCCTGTAGTTTTCTTTTTTTGTGACATCCTTGTCAGGTTTTGGTATTAGGGTGATGGTGGCCTCATAGAATGAGTTTGGAAGTTTACCTTCCTCTGCAATTTCTGGAAGAGTTTGAGTAGGATAGGTGTTAGCTCTTCTCGAAATTTTTGGTAGAATTCAGCTGTGAAGCCATCTGGACCTGGGCTTTTGTTTGCTGGAAGATTTCTGATTACAGTATCAATTTCCGTGCTTGTGATGGGTCTGTTAAGATTTTCGATTTCTTCCTGGTTCAGTTTTGGAAAATTGTACTTTTCTAAGAATTTGTCCATTTCTTCCACGTTGTCCATTTTATTGGCATACAACTGCTGATAGTAGTCTCTTATGATCCTTTGTATTTCTGTGTTGTCTGTTGTGATCTCTCCATTTTCATTTCTAATTTTATTGATTTGATTTTTCTCTCTTTGCTTCTTGATGAGTCTGGCTAATGGTTTGTCAATTTTATTTATCCTTTCAAAGAACCAGCTTTTGGCTTTGTTGATTTTTGCTATGGTCTCTTTTGTTTCTTTTGCATTTATTTCTGCCCTAATTTTTAAGATTTCTTTCCTTCTACTCACTCTGGGGTTCTCCAACTCTTCCTTTTCTAGTTGCTTTAGTTGTAGAGTTAGGTTATTTATTTGACTTTTTCTTGTTTCTTGAGGTATGCCTGTATTGCTATGAACTTTCCTCTTAGCACTGCTTTTATAGTGTCCCACAGGTTTTGGGTTGTTGTGTTTTCATTTTCATTAGTTTCTATGCATATTTTGATTTCTTTTTGATTTCTTCTGTGATTTGTTGGTTATTCAGAAGTGTGTTGTTCAACCTCCATATGTTGGAATTTTTAATAGTTTTTCTCCTGTAATTGAGATCTAATCTTAATGCATTATGGTCAGAAAAGATGCTTGGAATGATTTCGATTTTTTGAATTTATCAAGTTTAGATTTATGGCCCAGGATGTGATCTATCCTGGAGAAGGTTCCATGAGCACTTGAAAAAAGGTGAAATTCGTTGTTTTGGGGTGAAATGTCCTATAGATATCAATTAGGTCTAACTGATCTAATGTATCATTTAAAGTTTGCGTTTCTTTGTTAATTTTCTGTTTAGTTGATCTGTCCATAGGTGTGAGTAGGGTATTAAAGTCTCCCACTATTATTGTGTTATTGTTGATTTCCCCTTTCATACTTGTTAGCATTTGTCTTACATATTGCGGTGCTCCTATATTGGGTGCATATATATTTATAATTGTTATATCTTCTTGTTGGATTGTTCCTTTGATCATTATGTAGTGGCCTTCTTTGTCTCTTTTCACAGCCTTTGTTTTAAAGTCTATTTTATCGGATATGAGTATTGCCACTCCTGCTTTCTTTTGGTCTCTATTTGTGTGGTATATCTTTTTCCAGCCCTTCACTTTCAGTCTGTATGTGTCCCTTGTTTTGAGGTGGGTCTCTTGTAAGCAGCATATAGAGGGGTCTTGTTTTTGTATCCATTCGGCCAGTCTTTGTCTTTTTGGTTGGGGCGTTCAACCCATTTACGTTTAAGGTAATTATTGATAAGTATGATCCCGTTGCCATTTACTTTATTGTTTTGGGTTTGGGTTTATACACCCTTTTGTGTTTCCTGTCTAGAGGATATCCTTTAGAATTTGTTGGAGAGCTGGTTTGGTGGTGCTGAATTCTCTCAGCTTTTGCTTGTCTGTAAAGCTTTTGATTTCTCCTTCGTATTTGAATGAGATCCTTGCTGGGTACAGTAATCTGGGCTGTAGGTTATTGTCTTTCATCACTTTAAGTATGTCTTGCCATTCCCTCCTGGCCTGAAGAGTTTCTATTGACAGATCAGCTGTTATCCTTATGGGAATCCCCTTGTGTGTTATTTGTTGTTTTTCCCTTGCTGCTTTTAATATTTGTTCTTTGTGTTTGATCTTTGTTAATTTGATTAATATGTGTCTTGGGGTGTTTCGCCTTGGGTTTATCCTATTTGGGACTCTCTGTGTTTCTTGGACTTGGGTGATTATTTCCTTCCCCATTTTAGGGAAGTTTTCAACTATTATCTCCTCAAGGATTTTCTCATGATCTTTCTTTCTGTCTTCTTCTTCTGGGACTCCTATAATTCGAATGTTGGAGCGTTTCATATTGTCCTGGAGGTCTCTGAGATTGTCCTCGTTTCTTTTAATTCGTTTTTCTTGTTTCCTCTCTGATTCATTTATTTCTACCATTCTATCTTCTATTTCACTAATCCTATCTTCTGCCTCTGTTATTCTGCTATTTGTTGCCTCCAGAGTGTTTCTGATCTCATTTATTGTGTTATTCATTATATTTTGACTCTTTTTATTTCTTCTAGGTCCTTGTTAAACCTTTCTTGCAACTTCTCAATCCTTGTCTCTAGGCTATTTATCTGTGTTTCCATTTTGATTTCAAGATTTTGGATCATTTTCACTATCAATATTCGGAATTCCTTCTCCGGTAGATTCCCTACTTCTTCCTCTTTTGTTTGATTTGGTGGGCAACTCTCCTGTTCCTTTACCTGCTGAGTATTCCTCTGTCTCTTCATCTTGGTTATATTGCTGCGTTTGGGGTGGCCTTTTTATATTCTGATAATTTGTGGAGTTCTCTTTATTATGGAGCTTCCTCACTTTGGGTGGGGTTCTATCAGTGGCTTGTCAAGGTTTCCTGGTTAGGGAGGCTTGTGTTGGAGTTTTGGTGGGTGGAGCTGGGTTTCTTCTCTCTGGAGTGCAGTGGAGTGACCCGTAATGGGTTATGAGACATCAAAGGTATTGGGATAATTTTGAGCTGCCTGTATATTGAGGCTCAGGGGAGTGTTTCTGTGTTGCTGGAGAATTTGCGTGGTATGTCTTGTTTTGGAACTTGTTGGCCCTTGGGTGGAGCTTGGTTTCAGTGTAGGTATGAAGGCTTTTGATGAGCTCCTATTGCTTAATGTTCCCTGAATTCAAGAGTTCTCTAATGTTTTCAGGCTTTGGGTTTAAGCTTCCTGCTTCTGGTTTTCAGTTTTATTTTCACAGTAGCCTCTAGACTTCTCCATCTGATTTTGAAGACAATGGTCTGCTTTTCTGGTTGCCTGATGTCCTCTGCCAGCCTACAGAAGTTGTTTTGCGGAGTTTGCTCGGCGTTGAAATGTTCTTTTGAGGAATTTGTGAGGGAGAACGTGATCTTCCCGTCCTATTCCTCCGCCATCTTCGGAAGGGCTGATTCTGAAGCTGAAGCTCCAATACTTTGGCCACCTGATGAGACAAGCCGACTCATCGGAAAAAAACCCTGATGCTGGGAAAGATTGAAGGCAGGAGGAGAAGGGGATGACAGAGGATGAGATGGCTGGATGGCATCACCAACTCGATGGACACTAGTTTGAGCAAGCTCCGGGAGCTGGTGATGGACAGGGAGGCCTGGTGTGCTGCAGTCCATGGGGTAGCAAAGAGTCGGACACAACTGAGCAACTGAACTGAACTGATAGGGGAAGTAAATTCCCAACATTCCCAGGTCTCTGTCCCTAAGGGTGAAGAGCCCCCAGAAACCCTCTGGCCTTGTGTGGGGAGCTGCATGTACCAACTCTAGAAGCAAACAGGGATGGAGAGTTAGGGTGCCCTTTAACTTGAGCTGCCAGATGACCGACAGCAATTATAAGACAAAGATTCCATAGGACTTTCATGTACTGAAAAATTGCTATTAATCTAAAGAGTCAATTCTAACTGCCTCCTTTTTTATACCTGGCAGCCCTAAGGGAAACTTGAGGGGGACAACAGCATGTGCTTACGTTATCCCAAACCCAGGTTTGACTCTCGGTGAGTGTGTCGAGCCAATAAACACAACCAAAGCAAAGATGAGGAGAGAGATTTATTCTTGCCTCAAGTAAAGAGAACACTGGGGATCTTCCCCAAAGTAGGATCTCCCCAACAGCAAAACTGGGAATGTTTAAGCTAAGAATACATGAGTATTCATGAGGGGGCTTTAATGGATAATTAGCATAGAACTAGGCAGAGGTCAACTGCATCCAAGCTTTAATTAACTGAAGTCGGTTGGGGATGAGGTCAACATCATCATTCTGCCTTCTGCCTGGGTGGGGGTCTCAGTTCCTACAGAACTCAATGATACGTTATTATGTGTATCTCTGGAGGAGGAAATAGGACTCTGCTTTTTCCACACACTATTGTTTGGCTGCCTTTTCTCTGTTCCTGCATCCCTTTGTTCCCTTGAGATCACTAATTACTGAGATGTGTTCTAGGGCAAGCATTGCAGCCAGGCTTAGATCACAAAATGGCTTAGGTCAAAATGGTTTCTTTTATGTCAAGAAAGCCATGCTGTGTTCTCTTTTTCTGGGGGACTTCTAATAATTTGCTTACCTTGCACACTGCACTCCCAGGACCATGCAATCAGAGGGATCTGCTGATCCTTCCCACCCTTCTGTACCACAGTCTTCATAAAATGTGATCCCTTGCTCACTCAAAAATGCGTGATGAAAAGACACTGAACACTTCTTAAAGTGGCCTGTTTTTTAGGAACAAGTCTCCTGACTAGGAAACTTCCTTGCCACTTTTCATACTTCTCACGAACAAAGCAAGTCTAATTCACCGTCCACAGTATAGCCTCCTTGGGTATTTGTGGCTGTTATATTTTGTTCTGCTTCAGGCTAGAAACCCTGAACACCATCTAACATTGTTACCTTACTTTGCCTCTAGAAGATTCCAGGCAGCACCCTAGGAGCAAGCATTTCCTAGATCCAGGGAGAAAGAGGAACCTTCTCTACCTTGCTTACTGATGTGTTCCACCTTAAAGAGTGAGGAGGTGTTAAGCAAACATTTTCTGGAGGTCAAAAGTGGAGCTCCCCCTTCATGAATGTCCCTCTCAGCAGTCATTGTTCTTACATAAAATTTGTACTGATTTATATTGAAATGAGTAATTAAGGAAAAGGATGCATTATTACTTTCCATTGAGTTGAGTGTTGTTTTGTTACAAAAGTGTTCCCCTGGTTTCCTCTCTTTGCCCCTGGTATCCTTCTCTTTTGGATTCTCATAACTGAACGACCAAAATATCCCTGAGATTTTTCACTTTACAATAAGCTTGCATATTTTACTGAGGATAGATAAAAATGCACAAACTCTAATGTATAACTCAATAAATTATTGCAAAATGACATAACTTTATAAATGCATAACAAGAAAATAAATGAAGCATTAAAACACCATAGAAGACTCATAACTGTCAGCACCATTTTAAACATCATAGATTAATATTGTTTTGAGACTTTATATAAACGGAATAATGCAGAAGTATCTGGTTTCATGGCTTGATATAGTATTTTTGAAATTCTCTCCTCTGATATTTTTTGTTATAGCAAATCATTAACGTTCAAATCATTAATGTATAACTATACATATTACATTGTATGACTACAGTACAATTTATATATGCATTTTATTCTTGGTAAATATCTAATTTATTGTAGTGTTTTGTTATTAAAATTGACTTTACTATAAAAAGATGAACTTGCTTTGTTCATCGCTTGTACTTCAGATTTCACATATGAGTAAAGCCATATGGCATTGATCTTTCTCCATCTGACTTAGCATGCTATAGAGTAAACAGAAGTAGAAACAGAATGTTGTACAGATGAAACCTGATGAGGTTATAAACCAATGTTACCTCAACAAAAAGTAAATTAAAAAAAAACCAAGTTGCCCATTTCTAAATGATACTCCTTCCAAATTTACACTTTATGGACATTGTACCAGAATTAAATAGGAAGGGAGCTGTTCCTTCTAACTTTTATTGGGAAACACTGAACGCACTCAAGGTATAGCAAAGTAACTACAGACAACCCAGGTAGGAAAGGAAAAATATCATCCAAACAGTCTGACTTTGTAATTTAACCTTTCATTTGGAAATAATAGATTCTTAAGAAGTTTCAAAAATAACACAGAGAGGCTCTGATATCCTTCCCCCTGTTTGTTACATTTCACATAACAGTAGAACATAAAAATGGAAGTCGGAGGAAGACAGGAGCACCTCATCACTGCTGGGCAGGGGTGGGGTCAGACTTCCCACTAGGAAGCTAGCCCAGGGAAGGGTGGGTTTAGCTGGAGTTTTGTCTAAACTTCTCAGTCCTGCTAGGCTGAGCTATTCCTGGCTCTTGAATTTAAGGGAGCGGGCTTCCCTTGGAGCTTTTATGGTGTGTGCTCTCTGGCACATGTCTGGGTTCCTGGATCCTCCTCCAGAATCCAGTCCAGGATGTATGAGGCCTGTGAGGCATGAAGAAAAGCAAAGGATCTCTGTAATGGTCACATTCAATCCTCAGTCCCCTGGGAGGGTGCCCTTTTCTCTTCTTTCCAAGGCTTCTGATTCCTGTGCATATAATGTCCAGGGATGGGATTTCAGTTGTCCTTAAAAGGGATCCATAGGAAGAAGTGTGTCTACCTCTGAAAACAGGATCGTCCTGTCCTGAAACCAGAGGTCTCCCACATTGGCTTTTTCTATACTTTGATGCCTCATTTCTCCAGGAGGTAAATCTTTTCTCTCTTTTTTATATATGCATTGCATAGAACTGAGTATAAGGTGAAATAAAGATGCTTAAAAGCAGCATTTGTAAAACAAGGCAACTAGCTGTTGAAATAGCTAAACAGTAGCTGTTGAAACACATAAAAACCTGTGATTTTAAATAAAGAAAAAAGGTGATGAGGCCACTGGTGAAACAGGGTCCACAGCATTCATCCTGACACTCCACTCTCCTCCAGGTCTTCAGGCATGTATATTCATCCTGAATATAACTAATATGAAGGGCATCCCTCTCAGTGGAACAAGGAGCATAAGCACAGGAAACCCTAAAGAAATGATAAGGTGCTGCCCAGGCCTACTTATGTTGTCATGGTGACAGTGGAGGAAAGGGAGAGTGCTTATGAATGCCTTGAATCTTTTACACAATGAGCCCATGGGGCAGGTGTCTCATTCTCCTGCTTTCTGCCACCTTGAATCTCTGAACAGCGATCCACAATAGGTAAGAACAGGACAACTGTCTCATATGAACCTATCTTAGGAAATTTCTACCAAGTATTAGTGGTTCCTACAAGTTCCTTTGAAATAACTATGCCCTTCAATTTATAGAGCAATTAAAAAATAAATGATCCTTCCATATAATGATTTATTCAGATGAGGATTAATGAATGCCCAAGCCATTATTGGGGCTGGTGGGTGGGAAACAGGATTATTTGCAAGGTGCCAGAGAGTCCCTGTAGGGAATGCTGGCTGATTGCAAAAAACACTATATCTTCATGATGAAGAATCTGCAGATCACCACCTGGGACAGGCAGGTGTTCTTTGCTTCCTGATGAGATGAAATGGGAAGCACACAGTACCACCTATGGAGCAACCTTGCCAAAAGTTTACCCTGAATCTAAAAAAAAAAAATCATCTATATTCAACTTTCAGTCACAGAAAACATGAGGAATAGAAAGACAAATTAAATTTACAACACTGAAAAATAATTTACAAACCCAGAATCTTGGACATAGTGCAAGGCAACTAGTCCAGACTTTTCAAAAATAAAGACCGTAGGAGAAAAAAAGTCTGGATTATTTTACATTAAAAGAGCCTAGAGACTCATACAGTTTAACGGAGGGTATAAACTTTGAATGGACACTTGCTGGGAAAAAAAAAAAAAAACAATCTAAAAGACATTCTAGAGACAATGAATAAAATTTAATATGGCCTAGGAATCATATAATATTCAAAAGTTATTATTAATATCAGTCTGTCCCATCAGGAAGCTTCCAGAAGTCTCTATCCTCATCCATCAGAGGGCAAACAGAATGAAAACCACAGTCACAGAAAACTAACCAAACTGATCACATGGATCACAGCCTTGTCTAAATCAATGAAACTATGAGCCATGCCGAGTAGGGCCCCTGAAGACGGATGGGTCATGGTGGAGAGTTCTGACAAAACGTGTCCACTGGAGAAGGGAACAGCAAAACACTTCAGTATTCTTGCCTTGAGAACACCATGGACAGGATGAAAAGGCAAAAAGATATGACACTGAAAGATGAACTCCCCAGGTGAGTAGGTGCCCAATGTGCTACTGGAGATCAGTGGAAAACTAACTCCAGAAAGAATGAGGAGACAGAGACAGAGCAAAAACATCACCCAGCTGTGAATGTGACTGGTGATGGAAGCAAAGTCCAATGCTATGAAGAACAATATTGCATAGGAACATGGAGTGTTAGGTCCTTGAATCAAGGTAAATTGGAAGTGGTCAAACAGGAAATGGCAAGAGTGAACATCAACATTTTAGGAGTCAGTGAACTAAAATGAACTGGAATGGTGAATTCAACTCAGATGGCTATCATATCTACTACTGTGGACAAGAATCCCTTAGAAGAAGTGGAGTAGCCAAAATAGTCAACAAAAGAGTCTGAGATGCAGTACTTGGGTGCAGTCTCAAAAATGACAGACTGATCTTATTCAGTTTGAAGGCAAACCATTCACTATGACAGTAAACCAAGTCCATGCCCCAACCACTAATGCCAAAGAAGCTGAAGCTGAACAGTTCTATGATGAACTATAAGACGTTCTAGAACTAACACTAAAAAAAGGATGTCATTTTCATTGTAGAGGACTAGAATGCAAAAGTAGGAAGTCAAGATATACCTGGTGTAACAGGCATGTCAGGCCTCATAGTACAAAATGAAGCAGGGCCAAGTCTATCAGAGCTTTGCCAAGAGAATGCACTGGTCATAGCAAACACCCTTGTCCAACAACACAAATGATGACTCTCCACATGGACATCACCATATGGTCATTAACAAAATCAGATTGATTATAGTCATTGCAGCTGAAGATGGAGAAGCACTACACAGCAAAAAAAAAAAAAAAAAAAGACCAGGAGCTGACTGTGACTCAGATCATGAACTCATTTCCAAATTCAGCTTATATTGAAGAAAGCAGGAAAAACCACTAGACCATTCAGGTATGACCTAATTAGAATCACTTATGATTATACAGTGGAAGTGACAAATAAATTCAAGGTATTAGATTTGATGGACAGAGTGCCTGAAGAACTATGGATGGAGGTTTGGGACATTGCACAGGAAGCAGTGATCAAGACCATCCCCAAGAAAAAGAAATGCTAAAAGGCAAAATGATTGTCTGAGGAGGACTTACAAATAGCTGAGAAAATAAGAGAAGTGAAAGGCAAAGGACAAAAGGAAAGATATTTCCATCTGAATGCAGGGTTCCAAGCAATAGCAAGGAGAGATAAGAGTCATTTATTATTGCTATTCGTCTTTCTTATTAAATGTATTTTGAAGCATTAAAAAAAAAAAACAGAAAGGCTGCTTCAGTGATAAATGCAAAGAAATAGAGGAAAACAATAGAATGGGAACGACTAGATATCTCTTTGAGAAAATTAGAGATACCAAGGGAATATTTAATGCAAAGATGGGGACAATAAAGGACAGAAATGATATGGACCTAACAGAAGCAGAAGCTATTAAGAAGAGGTGGCAACAACACACAGAAGACCTATACAAGAAGATATTCATGACCCAGATAACCAAGACGATGTGATCACTTACCTAGAATTAGACATCCTGGAATGTGAAGTCAAGTGGGCCTTAGGAAGCATCACTACGAGCAAAGCTAGTGGAGGTGATGGAATTCCAGTTGAGCTATTTCAAATCCTGAAAAGTGATGCTATGAAAGTGCTGCACTCAATATGCCAACAAATTTGGAAAACTCAGCAGTGGCCACAGGACTGGAAAAGGTCAGTTTTCATTCCACTCCCAAGGAAGGCAATGCAAAAGAATGCTCAAACTACCGCACAGTTGCACTCATCTCACACGCTAGTAAAGTAATGCTCAAAATTCTCCAAGTAAGGCTCCAACAGTATGTGAACTGAGAACTTCCAGCTGTTCAAACTGAACTTAGAAAAAGCAGGGGAACCACAGATCATATCACCAACATCCATTGCATCATAGAAAAAGCAAAAGAGTTCCAGAAAAATATCTACTTCTGCTTTATTGACTACGCTGAAGCCTTTGACTGCATGGATCACAACAAATTGTGCAAAATTCTTACAGATATGGTAATACCAGACCACCTTACTTGTCTCCTGAGAAATCTGTATGCAGTTTAAGAAGCAACAGAACCAGGCATGGGACAATAGGCTGTTTCCAATTTGGGAAAGGAGTACTTCAAGCCTCTACATTGTCATCCTGATTTTTTAACTTCTTTGCAAAGTGCATTGTGTAAAATTCTGGGCTGAATGAAACACAAGCTGGAATCAAGATTGCCATGAGAAATATCGATAACCTCAGATATGCAGATGACACCACCCTTATGGCAGAAAGTAAAGAAGAAGAGCTTCTTGATGAAAGTAAATGAGGAGAATGAAAATGCTGGCTTAAAAAATCAGCATCCAAAAAAAGAAGATCATGGTATCCCATCTCATCGCTTCATGGGAAATAGCTGGGGAAACAATGGAAACAATGAGAAACTTTATTTTCTTGGGCTCCAAAATCATTGCAGATTGTTACTGCAGCCATGAAATTAAAAGATGCTTGCTCCTTGAAGGAAAACTTATGACCTATCTAGACAGCATATTAAAAAGCAGAGACATTATTTGCTGATAAATTTCCATCTAGTCAAAGCTATGGCTTTTGCAGTAGTCATGTATGGATGTGAGAGTTGGACCATAAAGAACCCTGAGCACTGAAGAATTGATGCCTTTTAACTGTGTTGTTGGAGAAGACTCTTGAGAGTCCCTTGGACTGCAAAGAGATCTAACCAGTCCATCCTAAAGGAAATCAGTCCTGAATATTAATTTCAAGGACTGATGATGAAGCTGAATTTCCAATACTTTGACCACCTGATAACAACTGACTTATTGGAAAAGACCGTGATGCTAGGAAAGATTGAAGGCAGGAGGAGAAGGGGACAACAGAGTGTGAGATGGTTTAATGGCATCACAGACTCAATGGACATAGTTTGAGCAAGTTCCAGGAGTTGGTGATGTACAGGGTAGCCTGGTGTTTTGCACTCAATGGGGTTGCTAATATTTGGACATGACTAAGTGACTGAACTGAACTGACGATGATGGTACTGTAGTTAAGTAAGAAAATGCCCTTATTTTCTAAAGATGTGTACTGAAATATTTAAAGGTGAGAAGATACCATGTCTTACATTCAAATGGTTTACATATAAATTATGTCAAATAAATCTGTTTAGGGTTTCTGCAAGCTATGGACAATAGACCAGTTCTAGTCAACTGGCTGTTTTCATCCATGATCTAAGCATGGGTTTAACCTGTTTCAATGGTTGAACAAAATATGAAAGAAAGAATATTTTCTGGCATTTGAAAACTATAAGAAAATTCAAATTTCAGTGCCCATATACTTGTGTTGGAACACAGCATTGTTCATTCATTTGCATATTGTCTACAGTTGCTTTTGCATAAGAGCAAATTTTCTTGTATGTTGGGAACTTTGATGATGAATAAAAATAAGCTTCACAAGGAACATCTAAGGTTATCAGAAAAATACTGTTTTTTTTTTTTTTACTTTTAGTGTATTTTTACCAGTATATTAAAAGTAAGAAATTGATTTAAAGACATAGGTTAAGTGACTTGCCAATGTCCCTATACAGTTGGGAATATAAACCAATTCTAGGTTAACTTACCAATAGTAGGTAAATCTAGTATATAAACCCATATTCTCATGTTCAATAGCTCCTGATGAAACAATTTTAAAAAATGTGTTTTTATCATTTGAGATCTTCTAAAAAATAATCTGGCCATAACCATTTGTATTTTAAAAGCAACTACCTTTCTCTGCAGTGTTTTCAGTCCAGTTCAGTTCAGTCGCTCAGTCGTGTCTGACTCTTTATGACCCCATGAATTGCAGCACGCCAGGCCTCCCTGTCCATCACCAACTGCCAGAGTCTACCCAAACCCATGTCTATCAAGTTGGTGATGCCATCCAGTCATCTCATCCTCTGTTATCCCCTTCTCTTCCTGCGCCCAATCCTTCCCCACATCAGGGTCTTTTCCAATGAGTCAACACTTTGCATGATGTGGCCAAAGTATTGGAGTTTCAGATTCAATATCAGTCCTTCCAATGAACACCCAGGACTGATCTCCTTTAGAATGGACTGGTTGGATCTTCTTGCAGCCCAAGGGACTCTCAAGAGTCTTCTCCAACACCACAGTTCAAAAGCATCAATTCTTCGGCGCTCAGCTTTCTTCACAGTCCAACTCTCGCATCCACACATGACCAATGGAAAAACCGTAGCCTTGACTAGACAGACCTTTGTTGGCAAAGTAATGACTCTGCTTTTAAATATGCTATCTGTTGTTCATAACTTTCTTTCCAAGGAGTAAGCATCTTTTAATTTCATGGCTGCAGTCACCATCTGCAGTGAATTTGGAGCCCCCCAAAGTAAAGTCAGCCACTGTTTCCACTGTTTCCCCATCTATTTCCCATGAAGTGATGGGACCGGATGCCATGATCTTCGTTTTCTGAATGTTGAGCTTTAAGCCAACTTTTTCACTCTCCTCTTTCACTTTCATCAAGAGGCTTTTTCATTCCTCTTCACATTCTGCCATAAGGGTGGTATCATCTGCATATCTGAGGTTATTGATATTTCTCCTGGCAGTCTTCATTCCAGCTTGTGCTTCTTCCAACCCAGGATTTTTCATGATGTACTCTTTATATAAGTTAAATAAGCAGGGTGACAATATACAGCCTTGACACACTCCTTTTCCTATTTGGAACCAGTCTGTTGTTCCATATGCAGTTCTAACTGTTGCTTCCTGACCTGTATACATGTTTCTCAAGAGACAGGTCAGGTGGTCTGTATTCCCATCTCTTGAAGAATTTTCCACAGTTTATTGTGATCCACACAGTCAAAAGCTTTGGCATAGTCAATAAAGCAGAAATAGATGTTTTTCTGGAACTCTCTTGCTTTATCCATGGTCCAGCAGATGTTGGCAATTTGATCTTTGGTTCCTCTGCCTTTTCTAAAACCAGCTTGAACATCTGGAAGTTCACGGTTCATGTATTGCTGAAGCCATGCTTGGAGAATTTTGAGCACTACTTTACTAATGTGTGAGATGAGTACAATTGTGCGGTAGTTTGAGCATTCTTTGGCATTGCCTTTCTTTGGGATTGGAATGAAAACAGTCTTGTGGCCACTGCTGAGTTTTCCCAATTTGCTGGCATATTGAGTGCAGCACTTTCACAGCATCATCTTTCAGGATTTGAAATAGCTCAACGGGATTCCATCACCTCCACCAGCTTTGTTCATAGTGTTGCTTTCTAAGGCCCACTTGACTTCACATTCCAGGATGTCTGGCTCTAGGTGAGTGATCACACCATTGTGATTATCTGGGTCATGAAGATCCTTTTGTACAGTTCTTCTGTATATTCTTGCCATCTCTTCTTAATATCTTCTGCTTCTGTTAGGTCCCTACCATTTCTGTCCTTTATCGAGCCCATCTTTGCATGAAGTGTTCCCTTCGTATCTCTAATTTTCTTGAAGAGATCTCTAGTCTTTCCCATTCTATTGTTTTCCTCTATTTCTTTGCAATGATCACTAAGGAAGGCTTTCTTATCTCTCCTTGCTATTGTTTGGAACCCTGCAATCAGATGCAAATATCTTTCCTTTTCTCCTTTGTTTGTCGCTTCTCTTCTTTTCACAGCTATTTGTAAGGTATATATATATGAAGTGAAGTGAAGTGAAGTCGCTCAGTCTTGTAAGACTCTTTGCGACCCCATGGACTGCAGCCTACCAGGCTCCTCCCTCCATGGGATTCTCCAGGCAAGAGTACTGGAATGTGTTGCCATTTCCTTCTCCAGGGGATTTTCCTGACCCAGAGATCGAACCTGGATCTCCCACATTCCAGGCAGACGCTTTAACCTCTGAGCCACCAGGGAATTTTATACACACACACACACACACACACACACACACACACACACACACACACATAAAGCTGAATCACTTTGCTATACACCTGAAGCTAATACAACATTGCAAACTAACTATACTTCAGTTAAAAAAAATACATTCACAAACAGTAAGCATCAGAATACAATTTATATTATAAGACCATTGCTGTAAAATCACTGCACATTATTATGGAGGTTTTAGACATTGTGTATATCTATATCAGCCTCTATGGAAAATTGTAAATACACAAAAATGCATGAGAGAGAGTATCTCAGAAGAGGAAGGGAGAATTAGACCTGGGGAGGGAAGAATAGATAGAGAAGGATTATACATATATTAGTCACAGAATTTTTGTTTGATCTGACTAAATCATGTCAAAATGTTAACAATCGTTCATGGTGGGTGGTGAGTACATGAGTTCTTTTTTTTTTTTTTTTTAAGTTTTTTATTTTTTAAATTTTAAAATCTTTAATTCTTACATACATTCCCAAACATGAACCCCCCTCCCACCTCCCTCCCCATAACATCTTTCTGGGTCATCCCCATGCACCAGCCCCAAGCATGCTGCATCCTGCGTCAGACATAGACTGGCGATTCAATTCACATGATAGTATACATGTTAGAATGTCATTCTCCCAAATCATCCCACCCTCTCCCTCTCCCTCTGTGTCCAAAAGTCCGTTATACACATCTGTGTCTCTTTCCCTGTCTTGCATACAGGGTCGTCATTGCCATCTTCCTAAATTCCATATATATGCGTTAGTATACTGTATTGGTGTTTTTCTTTCTGGCTTACTTCACTCTGTATAATCGGCTCCAGTTTCATCCATCTCATCAGAACTGATTCAAATGAATTCTTTTTAACGGCTGAGTAATACTCCATTGTGTATATGTACCACAGCTTTCTTATCCATTCATCTGCTGATGGACATCTAGGTTGTTTCCATGTCCTGGCTATTATAAACAGTGCTGCGATGAACATTGGGGGTACATGTGTCTCTTTCAATTCTGGTTTCCTCAGTGTGTATGCCCAGAAGTGGGATTGCTGGGTCATAAGGTAGTTCTATTTGCAATTTTTAAGGAATCTCCACACTGTTCTCCATAGTGGCTGTACTAGTTTGCATTCCCACCAACAGTGTAGGAGGGTTCCCTTTCTCCACACCCTCTCCAGCATTTATTGCTTGCAGATTTTTGGATCGCAGCCATTCTGACTGGTGTGAAGTGGTACCTCATTGTGGTTTTGATTTGCATTTCTCTAATAATGAGTGATGTTGAGCATCTTTTCATGTGTTTGTTAGCCATCCGTATGTCTTCTTTGGAGAAATGTCTATTTAGTTCTTTGGCCCATTTTTTGATTGGGTCGTTTATTTTTCTGGAGTTGAGCTGCAGAAGTTGCTTGTATATTTTTGAGATTAGTTGTTTGTCAGTTGCTTCATTTGCTATTATTTTCTCCCATTCAGATGGCTGTCTTTTCACCTTGCTTATATTTTCCTTTGTTGTGCAGAAGCTTTTAATTTTAATTAGATCCCATTTGTTTATTTTTGCTTTTATTTCCAGCATTCAAGTTCTTAAAGTGTTCTGTTGGTTTTTCTGTAAAGTCACCTGGATACTGCCCCCTGCCCCCAGGGCCATCTTCTCCACAGATCACCTCCGCCCTCCCCCACCCGCCCCCCCACCTCCATCCACCCGCCCCCGCATCCACCCACCCGCCCAAATTCTTGCTTCCAGCATCCTGCTGTCTTCACAGGGCTTCAGGCCTGGGGGCAAAGGCTCTGACTTTTACTAGCCCAGGGCTTGCCATCTTCTCTTGATGTTTTGCCAAATCCCTACTTATACCTTTAATAAATAGTCCTTTGATTAAATTCTAAACTTTTCTTATTTTGAGAAAGAAATACAGCTGGGACCTACAATTTCACTGCTTCCTGCTTTTTCTGAGTCAATGCAATTTCATAAAAGAAGTAAGTGACAGGAAAATATTGGAAAGTATATGGCAAAATGGGTTTCCCAAAGTATGTGGCAAAATGGGCTTTCCTGGTGGCTCAGCAAGAAAGAATCCACCTGCAAGAGATGGAGGAGCCACTGATATGATCCCTGGATTGGGAAGATTCCCTGGAAGAGGACATGGCAACCTGCTCCAGTATCCCAGTCTGGAGAATCCCATGGGGTCACAGAGAGGCAGACATGACTGAAAACACTAAGCAAAGCACAGCATATGGCAAAAGGTATCATTATTTACAGATGATTTGATTAGTTACATACAGAGTTAAAAAGGAATCAGCTGCAACATTAAAAGAAGATGCTTTACTAAGTGTGTTTATTAGGAAGGTATAAACAATATTAATAATTATATACAGAGACATCTTTAAGAGTTAATGAAACTGGGGGAGAGAGATGAGCAGGCAGATAGCACAGAAGATATTTAGGGCAGTGGAACTACTCTGTATGATACTATAAAGGTAATACACATTTGTCCAAACCCACACATGTGCTGCTCCAACAATGAGCCCATTAGGCTCATACAGTAAGAACTTCAGGTGATAAGGATGTGTCAGTGTAGATGGTAACAAAGGCACCACTCCTGCAGGGTGAGTGGGGAAGGCTGGGCACGTGTGGGCTCAGGGAAATCCCTGTACCTTCCACTCAAGTTTGAACTTTTTTTTTTTTTTCATAAAAAGAAACTTGCTTGAGGGAAGTTATACACTGTCATGTAGTGTTTCATGCAAATCCTTGGAGTATCTTGGGGAAAAAAGCTTTACATTACTGTTCTGTAATGAAGATATTTGATTTCAATTATTTTAAAACTAATCAACCCAAGATAATGTATGAACAAGGATTTGAATAACAACAATCATGGAAGACCTCTTATAATTTTTAAAAAGAAATCAGATTACAATGAGAGAGCTTCCAGTTCCTACAGAGAACGAGTAAGCTTTCTATGGCCACACTCCCCTGTGATTACTACTAAAATCTCTGGACAGAATACAATAAGTAACCACTGGAGGACTCTGTTAATTATACAAACAAAAGAAGGTAGACTGTGGAGAAGAGCTAAAACTGGAGTGACAACTCCTGAGAGAATGAAGTTCCCATATTATCTTCCTCTCATGGCTTTGAGCTGAGTGTCAGTCCGCACTGTGGAGTCATATCACTGCTGAAATTCAGCCTCTGTGCACTAGTGCTGGATTAAATCTCAGAGACACAGTTTGGGGTAAAGCCAAAAGAAATAGCTTTATTGCTTTGCCAGGCAAAGGGGGACACAGCGGACTAATGCCTTCGAGTCTGTGTGTCCCACCCTGGAGGGGTTAGGGTTAGTCTTACAGTAATGATTCAAGGAGCAGGGAGTGATCAGCTCATGGACAAGCTTCTGATTGTGAGGTAACTGGAAGTCAGCATCATCAATCTTCTCATTTCAACTGGTTGAGAATCTATGTGCTTGTGGTCAGCAGTTTTCATCTGGAGGGTGTCTGCTTCCTATAAAAACATCATAGTAATATGTGTCAGGCCATTATGTATATATCTTTCAGAGAAAAATGAGTTTGTTGATTCTGCCATGTGGCAGATTTATAGCCCAAATTGCTACCAGTTCCCCAGCCCAACAGCTACTCTTATTTTTCTCTGTGTGTGTGTGTGTGTGTGCGCTCAGTTGTGTTCAACTCTTTGCAACCCCAAGTACTGCAGCCCACCAGACTCCTCTTTCCCTGGAATTCTCTAGGCAAGAACACTGGAATGGGTTGCTGTTCCCTTCTCTAGGGTTTCTTCCTGACCCAAGGACCAAACCTGGGTCTTCTGCATTGCAGGCACATTCTTTATCATCAGAGCCACCAGGGAAGCCCTTTCTTTGTTTCTACATTTTCACATTTCCCTATCATTAAGTTTTGAGTCAGCCTTTTACTTCAAAAGATAAGGACATAGAGGCTTATATATGGTTTCCATATGTCATCTAAGGAGGCTAAAGTTAAAATCACTACTTTTTGTCCAGAGGCATCATGAGAAACATCCCTGTGGTGGGAGGATGGTAGAGGCAAGCCCTGTTCATATGCTTAGTTCATATTCTTCTTCTGTAGCTTTGTCCCAAGAGTAGGTCCCAGTCATGAAACTAGGCTCTTCCCTGGTGGCTAAGAGGTTAAAGTGTCTGCCTCTAGTGTGGGAGACCTGGGTTCGATCCCTGGGTCAGGAAGATCCCCTGGAGAAGGAAATGGCAACCCATTCCAGTACTCTTGCCTGGAGAATCCCATGGACGGAGGAGCCTGATGGGCTACAGTCCATGGGGTCGCAAAGAGTCGGACACAGCTTAGCGACTGTAACTAACTAACTAACTAAGCTACATCAAAGGCAAGTGTACATAAAAATTTTCTGGCCAGAGGCACCAGAAAATACACTCTTTCATATCAGAGGTAGAAATCCTACAGAGAAGACAACAGAAAGAGGGATTCTTCATTCTCTGTATGATTCCACACAGCCTGGAGCTCATCCAGGGGCAGTGAACGTGGAGCAGAGACCCAGACAAGTGTAGCAGAGATTTGGGGACCAAAGTAAAATTTAAATCATCACATAAGTCTTAAAGAATTCTTTAATGGCACATACACAGAACAGACCCAATGCAGTGGAACAAAAGGCCTCAAACAAATCTAAGACTGGAACTAGTACTCACAGAAAGCAGGACAGAACCTGGAATCTGATCCTATCTGTACTGATGGGCTGTTAAAATAAAATATTAACATTTTTCAGGAGATTTGAGTGGGACTGATGGTCTACACAACATCATATTCAAAGACTTTATGATAGCAAATGTATTAATAATTTAACAGAAGCCAATAATAGCTTAAGAACTTAAAAATAGAATAGGCTAAAGAGCAAATAGGCTAAATAGCAAAATTAGCAAAATAGGCTAATTAGCAAAATTGGCTAAAGAACAAAAGAGAAATGACTGAGGAAAGAGCTGGTTAACTTGCAGACAGGTCAGTGTAAATTGTCCATCTGAAAGAAAGAAGGAAAAAGGTGAAAAAAGAGAACTTTGGGGAATGCCATTTATGTGGGAAAATATTAATGATGCATTTGTTCAACATTTGTGTGGCTTGAGTCCCAGCAAGAGAAGAGAAATTGATGAATGAAAAAAAACTGTATTAATAATGATCAAAAACGTCTCCAAACTGGAAAAATTAATAAATTTACAGATTCTGGAAGTTCTGTGAATCTCAAGAGAAAAAAACGTAAAGAAAGTCAGATACTAGTTAAACTAGATACTACAGTTACTAGTTAAACTTCTCAAAAGTAAAGATAAAGAAAAATTCTTATAAACAACTAGAGAAAAAGGATATTCAGGGGTAAAGAAGATATTCATGGTACAAATGACCACAGTTTTTCACCAGAAAATGTATAAACCTTATTCACTAGAGCCAAGACATAGAAACACCTAAGTGGTGTATCTTGCTGGATAAAGAGATAAAGAAAAAAAAGTGTGTGTGTGTGTGTGTGTGTATGTACGTGTGTGTATGTATATATTACAATAGGATATTGTCATTGTTGCTGTTCAGTTGCTAAGTGATGTCCAACTCTTTGTGATCCCATGGACAGTAGCATACCAAGCTCTTCTGTCCTTAATTATCTTTCAGAGGTTGCTTAAATTCCTGTCCATTGAGTTGGTGACACTACCATTTCATCCTCTGCCGCCTCCTGTTTTTGCCTTCATCTTTTGCAAGGATCAGGGTTTTTCCAATGAATTAGCTCTTTTCATCAGCTTTAGCTTCAGCAACAGTCCCCCCAGTGAATATTCAGGGTTGATTTCCTTTAGGATTGATTGATTTGATCTCCTTGCAGTCCAAGGGAGTCTCAAGAGTCTTCTTCAGCACCACAATTTGAAAGCATCCATTTTAGTGCTCAACCTTCTTTATGATCCAACTCTCACATCCATATATGACTGCTAGAAAAACAATCACTTTGACTACATGGACAAAGGTCAGTAATGTGATCTCTCTGTTTTTTAACACACTGTCTAGGTTTGGCATGGCTTCTTTTCCAAGGGTCAGGTGTCTTTTAATTTCACGGCTGCAGTCACCATCCACAGTGATTTTGGGGCCCAAGAAAATAGTCTGTCACTGTTTCCATTTTTCCCATCTATTTGCCAAGAAGTGATGGTGACTGCAGCCATGAAATTAAAAGACGCTTACTCCTTGGAAGGAAAGTTATGACCAACCTAGATAGCATATTGAAAAGCAGAGACATTACTTTGCCAACAAAGGTCCGTCTAGTCAAGGCTATGGTTTTTCCAGTGGTCATGTATGGATGTGAGAGTTGGACTGTGAAGAAAGCTGAGCACTAAAGAATTGATGCTTTTGAACTGTGGTGTTGGAGAAGACTCTTGAGAGTCCCTTGGACTGCAAGGAGATCCAACCAGTCCATTCTAAAGGAGATTAGCCCTGGGTGTTCTTTGGAAAGAATGATGCTAAAGCTGAAACTCCAATACTTTGGCCACCCCATGTGAAGAGCTGACTCATTGGAAAAGACTCTGATGCTGGGAGGGATTGGGGGCAGGAGGAGAAAGGGACGACAGAGGATGAGATGGCTGGATGGCATCACTGACTCGATGGACGTTAGTTTGAGTGAACTCCAGGAGTTGTTGATGGATAGGGTGGCCTGGCATGCTGATATTCATGGTATTGCAAAGAGTCGGACATGACTGAGTGACTGAACTGAACTAAACTGACTGAATGGGACCAGATGCCATGATCTTAGTTTTTGAATGTTGAGTTTTAAGCCAGCTTTTTCAGTCTCCTCTTTCACTTTCATCAAGAGGCTCTTTAGTTCCTTTTCACTTTCTCCCATTAGGGTGGTGCCATCTGCAAATCTGAGGTTATTGATATTTCTCCCAGCAATCTTGATTACAGTTGGAGCTTCATCCAGCCTGGTGTTCTGCATGATGTACTTTGCATATAAGTTAAATAAGCAGGGCAATAAGCAGCCTTGATGTACTCTCTTCCCAATTAGGAACCAGTCCATTGTTCCATGTCCATTCTAACTGTTGCCTCTTGACTTGCATACAGGTTTCTCAGGAGGCAGGTAAGGTGATCTGGTATTCCCATCTCTTCAAGAACTTTCCACAGTTTATTGTGACCCATACAGTCAAAGGCTTCAACTTAGTCAGTGAAGCAGAAATAGACAATCTTCTGGAATTCCCTTTCTTTTTCTGTGATCCAGAGGATGTTGTTAATTTGATCTCTGGTTCCTCTGCACTTTCTTAATCCAGCTTATACATCTGGAGGTTTTCAGTTCACATGATGTTGAAACCTAGCTTGAAGGATTTGAAATGAGTGCTAGCATGTGAAATGAGTGCAGTTTTGCAGTAGTTTAAATATTCTTTGGCATTGCCCTTCTCTGGGATTGGAATGAAAACTGACCCTTTCCAGTTCTGTGACCACTGTTGAGTTTTCCAAACTTGATGGCCTATTGAATGCAGCACTTTAACAGCATCATCTTTCAGGATTTGAAGTAGCTCAGTAGGAAGCTTTTCTATAAACAAAGGGAGGAGGTGATGGAATTCTAGCTGAGCTAAGAGTAGATCTCAAAAATTCCAAACACATACATATGAAAGCTGTGTTAACTAACCTTATTGTGGTAATTATTTTGCAGTGTATAAGTATATCCAATCATCATGTAGTACACTTTAATGTTACACATTGATATATCTCAATTATAATTCAATAAAGTTGTGGGGAGAAAAGGAAGAGAGCATATAGATCAGAAGACAATGAAATGTGATCTGTAAAGTGCCTAAAGTAAAGGACTCTTAACCCAGCAAAAGCATCCCTCAGGACTGAAGGAAAAGTAAATATATTCTCAGTTGCAGGAATTAATAAAATTTATCCACAATAGAATTTCTTTAAAGACAATTTAAATAATTTAATATTTAAGAAAATTATTGTTGGTGGTGTTGTTCAGTCCCTCAGTCAGGTCCAACTCTTTGAGACCCCATGGAGTGCAGCATGCCAGGCTGCCCTCTCCTTCACCAACTCCTGGAGTTTACTCAAACTGGTATCCATTGAGTCGGTGATGCCATCCAACCATCTTGTCTTTTGTCTCCCCCTTCTCCTCCAGCCTTCAATCTCCTCCTGCCTTCAAGTATAAAAAAATCATACTTGAGGGAAATTTATAATTTAAAGAAAAAGGAAGAACTGCTAAAATGCTATTTGGTGAAACATAGAAGACTGCTTTTCAGTTATTAAATTCTTCAAGATATATATGATCATTGAGCTTAAATCATATTATATGGCAATGTTTTCTAAGTATGTTGTGCTACATAGGAAAACTGTAACTTTAATGGAGGGAAAAAAATGACAAATATGGTTGCAAGAATTCTACTTTATGTGAAAATATGGACTGTAAGGAAACTGTGAAAAGTTATGTGTCCATATTATGCTCTCTAGAGCAACTATTAAAGAAAGCTTAAAATATATTAAAAATTAAGAAAATTATATACTAAAATATTAAAAATAATACTACTATTATTTAATCTAACTATTGAAATAGCAGACAGGCAATAAAATTGGAATGATGAAATAAGAACAAGAAAGGCCAAAAAAAATTTAAAAACTGGAAGAATAAAATTTAATATCAATAATTATATTAAATATAAATGATCCATAGGCAATAATAAAGAAAAAAATTAAAAGATCATTTATATTTTAAAATATAATGTAGAACTATACGTTGTTTACTTGTGGCTTAACTGGTAAAGAACCTGCCTGCAATGTGGGAGACCTGAGTTCAATCCCTGGGTTGGGAAGATCCCCTGGAAAAGGGAAAGGCTACCAACTCCAGCATTCTGGCTTGGAGAATTCCATGGACTGTATAGTCTATGGGGTCACAAAGAGTCGGACATGACTGAGCGACTTTCACTTTCATACATTGTTTTTAAGAAAATGATGCTAAATGTAAAAAAGAAAAAAAGTCTTGACCATGTAAGATTGATAGCAATGTAAGGCTGGTTTACCAGTCAGAATGCAATTTACCAGATGAACTGAATAAAAAGAAAAATACATAACAGTCTTAATGGATGAAAAACAATCATTCAAAAATTCCACTCAATAAATATCTTCAGCAAACTAAAATAGAAGAGATTTGCTCAACCTGATCAAGGGCACCTGTGAGAAACCTACAGGTAACAACATACAGAGTAGAGGGAGATTACCTGCTTTCTCCCTAAGTAAGAAGCGATTCAAGAAGGTCCACTTGCAGATTTACAAGGAGGTTCTAATTGGTGCAAGGAGGCAAGAAAAAGAAATAGAAGACACATCAATCAGAAAGGAATAAATAAAAGTGCCACTTTTCACAGATGACATCACAGTCTACATAGAAAATGCCGTTCTATTTTTCAGTTGTTCAGTCGTGTCTGACTCTTTGTGACCCCATGTACTGCAGGACAGCAGACTGCCCTCACCATGTCACAGAGCTTGCTCAAACTTATGTCCATTGAGTTCGTGATGCCATCCAACCATCTCATCCTCTGTGGTTCGCTTCTCCTCCTACCTTCAGTCTTTTCCACCATCAGGATCTTTTCTAATGAGTCAGATCTTCACATCAGGTGGCCAAAGTACTAGAGCTTCAACTTCAGCATCACTCCTTCCAATGAATATTCAGGACTAATTTCCTTTAAGATGGGCTGGTTTGATCTCCTTGCGGCCCAAGGGACTTACAAGAGTCTTCTCCAGCACCACAGTTCAAAAGCATCAACTCTTTGGTTTTCAGCCTTCTTTATGGTCCAACTCTCATATCCATATATGACCACTGGAAAAACAATAGCCTTGACTAGATGGACCTTTGTTGGCAAAGTAATGTCTCTGCTTTTTAAAACACTGTCTATGTTTGTCATAACTTTTCTTCCAAGGAGCAAATGTCTTTTAATTTCATGGCTGTAATCATCATTCACAGTGGTTTTGGAGCCCAAGAAAGTAAAGTCTGTCACTGTTTCTGCATCTATTTGCCATTAAGTAATGGAACCAGAGGCCATGATCTTAGTTTTTTGAATGTTCAGTTTTAAGCCAGCTCTTTCACTCTCCCTCTCCTCTTTCACCTTTATCCAGAGGCTCTTTAGTTGCTTTTCACTTTCTGCCATAAGAGTGGTGTCATCTGCATATCTGAGGTTATTGATATTTTTCCAGGTAATCTTGATTCCAACTTGTGCTTCATCCAGCCTGGCATTTCACATAATGTATTCTGCATATAAGTTAAATGAGCAAGGTGACAATATACTGCTTTGATGTACTCCTTTCCCGATTTGGAACCAATCCGTTTTTCCATGTCTGGTTCTAACTGTTGCTTCTTGACCGTCATACAGGTTTCTCAGGAGGCAGGTAAGGTGGTTTGGTATTCCCAGCTCTTTAAGAATTTTCCACAGTTTTTGTGATCCACACACTGGAGAAGGCAATAGCAATCCACGCCCGTATTCTTGCCTGGAGAATCCCAGGGACGAGGGAGCCTGGTGGGCTGCTGTCTATGGAGTCGCACAGAGTTGGACACGACTGAAGCGACTTAGCAGCAGCAGCAGCAGCATTCAAAGGATGTAGTGTAGTCAATGAAGAAGGAGTTTTTCTGGAATTCTCCTGCATTTTCTATGATCCAACAGATGTTAGCACTTTGATCTCTGGTTACTGTGCCTTTTTTAAATCTACCTTGAACATCTGGAAGTCCTTGGTTCACGTATTGCTGAAGCCTAGCTTGGAGATATTTGAGCATTACTTTGCTAGTATGTGAAATGAATGCAACTGTGTGGTAGTTTGAACATTCTTTGGCACTGCCCTTCTTTGGAATTGAAATGAAAGCTGAAATTTGTGCACAAGAGATACTAGAAATAATAAGTGAGCTAAGCACAGGCACAGGACACAAGTTCATACCCAAAAGTCAATTACATTTCTTCGTTTTAAAAATGAACAACTGAATGGCATTGAAACATGTATAATATCATGTAAGAAACGAATCACAGGTCTAGGTTCGTTGCAGGATACGGAATGCTTGGGGCTGGTGCACCAGGATGACCCAGAGAGATGGTATGGGGAGGGAGGTGGGAGGAGGGTTCAGGATTGGGAACTCATGTACACCCGTGGCAGATTCATATTGATGTATGGCAAAACCAATACAGTATTGTAAAGTAAAATAAAGTAAAAAAAAAAAAAAAGAAGAACAACTGGAAATTGAAGTTTTAAAAGGATAACTTACAATAGCACCAAAACAGATGAAATAATTATTTACCAAATATTGATAATTATATTTTGTCTCTATGTTGAAAACTCCACAGCACTCATTAGCTAATAGTTAATTAAATATTTAATTAAATGAAACCAAAGAAGACAAATAAATGGAGACACAACAGATTAATGTATTGGAAGATGTTTCTGAAAATTAATCTATGTACTCAACGCAATGTATACCAGTATTCAGTATTAAAAAATACCAATATTAAATTTATATGGAAATAAAAGAAAGTATAAATCCAAAACAATTTTGAAAACAAAGAATACATTTGGAGGACTGATTTAAAAACTGAAAATTTTTTTTCAGATATACAGATGACACCACCCTTATGGCAGGAAGTGAAGAAGAACTAAAGAGTCTCTTGATGAGAGTGAAAGAGGAGAGTGAAAAAGTTTGCCTAACACTCAACATTCAAAAAACTAAGTTCATGGCATACAGTCCCATCACCTCATGACAAATAGATGGGGAAACAATGGAAACAGTGAGAGATTTTATTTTCTTGGGCTCCAAAATCGCTGCAGATGGTGACTGCAGCCATGAAATTAAAAGACGTTTACTCCTTGGAAGAAAAGCTATAACCTACCTAGACAGCGTATTAAAAAGCAGAGACTTTGTTGACAAAGGTCTATCTAGTCAAGGCTATAGGTTTTCTAGTAGTCATGTATGGATGTGAAAGTTGGACTATAAAGAAAGCTGCTTGAGGAAGAATTGATGCTTTTGAACTGTGTTGCTGGATAAGACCTTGAACTGCAAGGAGATCAAACCAGTCGATCCTAAAAAGAAATAAGCCTTGAATATCCATTCACTAGAAGTACTGATGCTGAAGCTCCAATACTTTGGCCACTGGATACAAAGAGCTGACTCATTTGAAAAGATCCTGATGCTGGGAAAGATTGAAGGCAGGAGGAGAAGGGGACAACAGAGGATGAGATGGTTGGATGGCATCACCGACTCAATGGACATGAGTTTGAGCAAGCTCCGAGAGTTGGTGATGCATAGGGAAGCCTGGTGTGCTACAGTCTATGGGGTCTCAGAGTCAGAAATGACTGAGAGACTGAACTGAACTGAAAACTATTTTAATCAAGACTTCTCTCACGGCTCAATGGTAAAGAATCTGCCTGCAGTGCAGGAGACCTGGGCTTGATTCCTGGGTCAGGAAGATCCCCAGGAGGAAATGACTAACCACTCCAATATTCTTGCGTCTAGAATCCCATGGACAGAGGAATCTGATGGGCTGCAGTCCCTAGGGTCGCAAAGAGTCAGCCAAGACTGAGGCACTAACACTTTCGCTTTCACTTTCACTCCCATATGGTATTGAGATTTCCCTGGTGGTCCAAATGCTAAGACTCCACCCTCCTAATTTCAGAGGGCTTGGGTTTGATCCTTGGTCAGGGAACTAGATCCCACATGCCACAACTAAGATTTCAAATGTTGAAACTAGAAGACCCTGCATGCCACAAAGAAGATAGAATATCCCATGTGCCACAACTAAGATCCGGTGCAGCCAAATAAATAAACAAAAATAAACCTTAAAAAAAAAAAGACTGTGTGGTGTTGGTGAAGTAATAGACACCAAGAACAAAGAAACATAGTAAAAGCATCAAGAAATAGTCCCACACACAAATGTATGGTGATTAATTAATTAACTAATTTAGTAGGAGGATAATTACTTTGCCATGCTGTGTTGGTTTCTGCTGTACAACAACATGAACCAACCATAGCTCTATGTATATCTGCTCTCCCTTGGACTTCCCTCCAGTTCCTACCCCATCCTACTCCTCTAGGCCATCACAGAGTGCCAGGCTGGGCTCCCTGTGCCATGTAGCAGCTTCCCACGAGCTCACTACCTGTTGGCTATTTCACCCATGGTGGTATATATATACACGTACCGGTGCTACTCTGTCAATTTGTCCACTGTCTCCTTCTCTCACTGTGTCCACAAGTCTCTTCTCTCTGCATCTCCATTCCTGTCTTGAAAATAGCTTCATCAATACCTTTTATCCAGATATCACATATATAAATTAATATAAAATATTTCTTTTTCTTTTTATGACTTATTTCAGACTCTAGGTACATTCACCTAAGTTCAACTGATTCATATTTGTGCCTTTTTATGGCTGAATAGTATTCCATTGTGCATATGTACCACAACTTCTATATCTATTTAGCCTAGACATATGAAACTTCAGAAAAAATCATAGAAAAAATTGCTATATATATTTGTTTTCTTATAATAATCTATAATGGAGTAGAATCTGAAAATATATATATATAACTGAATCACTTTGCTACACAACTGAAACTAACAGAGCATTATAAATTAATGATAGTTCAATTAAAAATGTTATAGCTTTGGGTCAGGTAAAGATTTTCTAGCTATAAATAAAAATGCAACTCGTTAAAAATAAATTAAATACAGGGAGCCCAGACTGGTGCACTGTTACAACCTAGATGGGTGGACTAGAGGGGAGGAGGAGAAGGGGAGGGAGGGAGGGGATATTTATAACATATAAGTATAATTAATTCACATCACTATATGGCAGAAACCAACACTGTAAAACAACATTGTAAAGCAATTTTCCTCTGATTAAAAACTGAGCAAAATAATTGATAGAGATCATTAAAATTAAAAAAGATTTCCATAAAAATACAAACCACAGACTGAGAGACAATATTTGCAAAGCACACATGACAAAGGAGTTCTGTCTAAAATATATGATGAACTGCCAGAATCCAGTATGAAAATAAACAGCCCAACAACAAATGAGCTGAACTGCCTCTTCACCAAAGAAGGTATACTAATGGCAGGTAAGTATATGAAAGGCTGCATGTCATGTCAGGGAAGGCAAATTAAATCACAATGAAACATCACCACTACATGTGTAATGAAATGGTATTAAATAAGTAAATAGCTTGTGGAGAGGAATTTGTATATTTTTGAAGAACTATTTTTTGAAATCTATTAAAAATTTAATGAACACAGTCTTAGATACAGTAATTCTACTTCTAAGAATTTTTTAATTTCCATACATTTAAGCAAAGATGTGCAAGGTTATCCACCTAATGTATATGTGTATGAAAGTTTTCTATCCATTAAAATATGGAGAGAATCTATATGAGATTGATAACTATAACTGTAGCTAGAGAATTGGATGGGAAAGTAGGGATGGGAAGACATTGATTTTTAAATTTATACTCCTCTCTACTGTATTTCTCTCCAACTTTTACAATGTTTGCGTTTCTTCTATAATCAAAAGCCTAAACAACTGAGCATGATGCAAATTAATATGCAGTGGAATAGGCAGGATGTGTTGTTAGCATTTGGCAAATTGAAGGATTCCAAGTTCCAAGTTAAGACACACTTTCAAAGAACTCTGGTCCAGTAAATTGCATTGTACCATCTGTTTTTGGCTCCCCATAAAGTGGAATGTGGTGCCTAAAATACCCTCTTTAATAAGTGCAGTTTTGTCACTGAAAGCTATGTTCTTTCTGTCATTGTGTCAGTGGAACATAGTCCCTCCCCCGTATTCTGAAGCTGGCTTCTCCACAATGGGTATTATAATGTCATACTTTATTATCCTCCCCTACATCAGTTGTTTATAACTTTTTAAGGAAAACGGAAGTCTGCTATGCATTTTCTGTTCTGCATTGGTCTGAATGCAGTACTTCCTGCATGGTGCTCAGGAAAGTTAGCTGCTATGGCTCCTCAAGCCCACACTCTGGGTCTCTACCTCATTACTCCAGTTCAGGGCCTTTGCCTAGATTATTTAAGTGACTTTACCTATCTCTGAAACTCCAGCACATTCTTCAGACCTGCTGCCCCTGGAGCACCCAGATGGAGCTTTCTAAAGCGTAATTACAGCCGTGGCGCCCCTGCCTAAACTCCATCAGTACCTCCCACTTCTCCCTACAACTCCAGCCTCATCACTCATCACCCTGTCCCAGCCCAGCAAAACTTTCCAGCCACTACACTCCCTCGTGCTTGGGCATACTCCTCTTTCTTCTCCCTCAACCACCCCAGCCCTGGCCCCTACAGTTCTTCACCAGAAGCCTTTCTTGACCTGTCTGAACTAAGAGTCCCTCCAAGTGGTTTACTTAACTGTCCTGTGTTTTCATACAACCAAGGTCCACATGAATCATTTAATTATATACCTGACCCCCCAACTACTGGATAAACTCCAAGGGCAGGAACTTTACCTAATCCATTTTTCTATTTGCTGTGCAGAGCACAGTGTCTAGGACAGGATCAAAACCCTAAAAACGTTTCTTAATTGAATAAAGAGACCAACCAACCCCGACAGCAGAGAAAACGACATCTTTAGGTTGACGGTCAGTTGCATGGAAACACTAAGATGTTGGTTCTGTGAATCATCATACTTCAGACAATAAAAACACAGCCATTGAACAATGACTTTTTTTTTTTCACACACACATTTCACTTTTTACAGCAAGAAGCAAATGTAAACAGGTAGTGCGTGGACCAAAGTTTCTACTTTGTCAAAAGACAGTTTCATGGGTGGGTCTCCAGTCAATGTACAATTCATATGCTTTTGGAGCAGTCATCATAAAAACTGTCCTAGGTTTTATTCACCTTCCAGTTATGCCTCCTTGTTTTAGGTTATGTCCTTCCTTGGCGCTGTTTTACTGAATGGAATACCAGCATCAAACTGAGTGACATTTCACCCTGCCATTTAAGAGTATAGACGAACATAGTAGGGATTGTCAGCCACTTGCTGAACTGAGGTGTGTGGGACAAGAAAAACGATGACCCAGGATGCTTGTGTGCAGGTGGGAACAACAGAGGCCCTTATTTTCTTGTTTTGTTTTTGTTTGTTTTTAATGATTAACAAAGAAAATAATACGAAAGTTCAGAGTGTTGAGGAAGTTGTTAAACTGAGATTGGGCCCCTCTTATATCCAGGTGGCAAGATCGGAGAGGTAACCATCCCCCTATGTGCCAGACATACGGGGACCCCTGAGGAGGGCGTTCCCTCTGTAGTTTTTGGTGTTACTTTCCTGGTTCAACAGAGGAGGGCATTGAAGTGCATTGAACAGAGGGAGGTTAGGAATTTGCTCAAGGGACCCAGTTCACCAGTGCAAGAGCCAGCCTCGGCGTCAGCCCTGAGAAGCACCAGATGAAGGTTCTGTGCCCCTTCCTGGCCCAGTCAGCTGATACCAGATGTGAGGGCTGAGGAGAGTGCTGCCACTCGGCAGACTTCAAAAGTGAGCCCGTAGCTGGCTGTTCTCTTCCTCGTAGGCCAGGATTCGGCTGCTTTTCAGAAGGTGACACCTCTCTTTGGCCTCCCAGGGAAGAGGGGTGAGCATGGTGTGCAGCCACCACTACCACGCAGCCTGTGCCAGCTGTGGGTGGCACCCAGGGCTCCCCTGTGCTGGCTAACGGGTGGTCTGTGCTGCTGTAAGGTCCCCTGCAAGCTCTCCGCCGCAGCTGATGCTCCGAGAGGCAAGGCTGCCTTTTACTCATTGGCCCGCAGCCGGTGCCGCCCACGGCAAGCTCAGGTACAAGAGTGGGTGGGGTACGGAGAGCTGCTGCTTGTTCTCCAGCTCCTCGCTGCTGAGGCTGCCCCTTGTTTATCTCATTAACAGTGGAGTGTTCCAGGGAACTGAGAGTCAAGAGGGGAGCAGAGGGCAGGGATCAGCATGGCCTTGGTTCACTGAATGTTGTGAACACTCACCCATCTTTTTTATCATAAAGTATTTCTGGTCTTCTTAAAAGAAAGAGGTGCCATAAGTAAGACCCCCTTTACACCACTGGATATTTTTCCAGAACATTTTACAAAGACTTGCTTATGAAACAATCTAACGCTCTGTGCTGTATGGCCTGGGAATCTGAATTTAAGAGCAACATCTCCAGAGGTCCCAACACTTTGTGGGTTCACACTTAGTGAAGTTGTTAGTAACAGTAGTCAGACCCTATCAGGTTACCAGGGCTTGTTAACATCATCTACAAGTCCTTTTCTGTTTATAGTCAGAGTTCTCATTTAATGATCATGGGGCCTGGCAGAGTAGATAGTAAGAGAAGCCCTTTAACAATGGGAAAGGGGTGTCCTAGGATCCCAGGAACCTGGACAAGCACACAGTCCATAAATGGACCCCCTCCCCTCCGATGTAACAGGTAGCCGGGGAGGGCGGCACCTGGGGCCCTGATTTCCTTTGTTCTTCAGGCAGTCACACTCTTGTTGAAGTGCCCATCCCTTGTCACTCTGCTGAGATCTCCTTGCTGTCTAAGAACACAGGCAGGAAACAAGGCAAACTCTTAAGAGTTTCTTCCAGGTTTATAGGAGCCTACCTTCTAATTGGCCTTCCAGAAAGTGAGCCTTGGTGTGCATGTTTCTTTGTGACCATATAAGCCTTGGTGCATTTATTTACACAGAAGTGAGTGTAATAGAGAAGAACATATCTGATTCCATATTAGATCTGTTCCTTTAGCCTTTGTGCTCTGTTTCCTATGCTCAGTCATGCTGGTTTTCCACTTTTGTAAAAGAATATTGCCTATAGTCTGAAATATACAGGATAGCCTATTCTCTGGGCTTTAAGAGTTTATTCATTTAGAGAGAAAAAGCTGCAAAACAGAGAATAACATTTGTCTTGTTAGAGGTTTATAAGAACATCATGACCTGATCTAGTGAATAGCGACAAGAACAAAGGATTACTACACTAAGAAATCTGCAACAACTAAGCAGGTTTCTCCCTCCCTTTGCCTTTAAAGCACTTTGCTCAGGGCCAAAGGGAAGGTGGTGGTTAGAGAAGACATGAAGGCCAAGTCTCCCCAAGCCTGAAACATCTACCAAACACTGGTGGGAGCCCACTAATGACCAGACTGATAGGGCGCGACCGTGCACCAGGTAGGGAGAATGGGGGAAGGCCGAGGCAGGGGGCTGGTGTGACCCAGGGGCTACTGGGGGCAGGCAAGAGATTTGGGTTCCAGAAGAGGCACACCTGCCTGTTGGTGATGGGTAGGGATGCTCGGGGATGGGAAAATCCATCAGGGGAAGCCCCGGAGAGTCCCCATACACTTGGCTATGGGGAGCCTTCTGGGACCGTGGGCCTGTCCTCTTCTCTCAGGGGCCCCTCTGCCCTTGGGGACCCTCCCCATTTGCAGGGCAGGAATAGAGACGCAGACCTAGAGAACAGACTTTGGACAGGGTGAGGGAAGGAGATGATGGGACAAATTGAAAGGGTAGCATTGAATATATACATTACCATGTGTAAAACAGATAGCTAGCAGGAAGTTGCTGTATGACACAGGAAGCTCAGTGCGGTACTCTGTGCCACCTAGAGAGAGGCGGTAGGTTAGGGATGGGGGTTCAAAAAGAGGTGACCTATGTGTACTTATTACTAATCCATGTTGTTGTGTGTCAGCAGTCAACACAATATTGTAAAGCAATTATCCTCCAGTAAAAAATTAAAATACAATAAAAGAGAAATATTTAAATGTGCTTTGCTGAAATCCTTCAGAGAATTTGGTGTTTGGGGGGCATGAGCCATCCATCTCCTTGCTTGGCCCTTTGATAAACCTTTTCTCTGCTCCAGACTCTGATGTTTTGGTTTGTTTGGCCTTAGTATGTGTAGGTCACATGAACTCGCATTTGGTAACAGGGAAAAAAATTCAAGATGCATTATTAATGATTGAAGTTACACATGCTATGAGGACCAAGTGCCTCACAAGTTTGCTGATCTCACAGCCCTTGAGCAGAAGGGCCACTTCCCTCTTTTAATAGTTGCCTGCCTTGGCTCTCATCCTGTCCCGTCACGTGGCAATCTCATGTCTGCATACAGAGGTTGCACGTATTCTGTGCCTGTCTGGAGGAGAAAAGCCTCCTGACTTTGGGATCTCTGAGTGCTAGTACATGTCAATTAATTGTGTGATTCATCTCTGAGCCAGGAAGCTATTTTTCCTCTGAGTCAGTTTTCTCATCTCTCATTCTGCTGCTGAAAAGTTAAATACAGAGGTCACAGTGTGGCCTATAAAGATAATGTATCATCTGATTTCTCTTCCATTCATGTCCCTTGAGAGTTAACAAGATGTGAGCACACTGGAGGCAACTGCTGCACCACAGACCAGCAGGATCTGCTGAGAGGTCCCCAGAGGCTGAATGAGAAAGAAGACCCTTAGACCCAAATACCAACCACCCTATGTAAAGGGATGAAGATGGAAGGCTAAAGGAAGTGAAGGTGGGAGGAGCTGGGCTTTCTGTAGAAATGTCTCCTTGTCCTCCCTTGGGGAAAAGAGTCAAAGGACCCATAAATTCTTAGAACAGGAGGAGGGAAACAAAATTTCAGTTCAGTTCACTTGCTCAGTCACGTCTGACTATTTGTGACCCCATGGACTGCAGCATGCCGAGCTTCCCTGGCTATCACAAACTCCAGAGCTTACTCAAACTCATATCCATCGAGTCAGTGATGCCATCCAACCATCTTATCCTCTGTCATGCCCTTCTCCTCCCACCTTCAATTTTTCCCAGCATCAGAGTCTTTTCTAATGAGTTCGTTCTTCAGATCAGGTGGCCAAAGTGTTGGAGTTTCAGCTTCAGCATCAGTCCCTCCAGTGAATATTCAGGACTGATTTCCTTTAGTATGGACTGGTTGGATCTCCTTGCAATCCAAGGGACTTTCAAGAGTCTTCTCCAACACCACAGTTCAAAAGCATCAGTTCTTTGGTGTTCAGCTTTCTTTACAGTCCAACTCTCACATCCATACATGACTACTGGAAAATAGCTTTGATTAGACAGACCTTTGTTGGCAAAGGTCTCTGCTTTTTAATATGCTGTCTAGGTTAGTCATAGCTTTCTTTCCAAAGAGCAATCATCTTTTACTTTCATGGCTGTAGTCACAATCTGCAGTGATTTTGGAGCTCAAAAAATTAAAGTATGTCACAGTTTCCATTGTTATCCCATCTATTTTCATGAAGTGATGGAACCAGATGCCATGATCTTAGTTTTCTAAATGCTGAGTGTTAAGCCAACATTTTCACTCTCCTCTTTCACTTTTATCAAGAGGCTCTTTAGTTCTTCTTTGCTTCCTGCCATATGGGCGGTGTTATCTGCATATCTGAGGTTATTGATATTTCTCCTGGCAATCTTGATTCCAGCTTGTTCTTCATTCAGCTCGGCATTTCACATGATGTACTCTGCGTATAAGTTAAATAAGCAGGGTGACAATATGCAGCTTTGACGTACTCCTTTCCCAATTTGGAATCAGTCTGTTGTTCCATGTCCAGTTGTAACTGTTGCTTCCTGACCTGCATACAGATTTCTCAGGAGGCAGGTAAGGTGGTCTGATATTCCCATCTCTTTAAGAATTTTCCACAGTTTTTTTTTTTTTTTTATCCAAACAGTCATAGGTTTTGGCATAGTCAATAAAGCAGAAGTACATGTTTTTCTGGAACTTTCTTGCTTTTCTGATGATCCACTGGATGTTGGCAATTTGATCTCTGGTTCCTCTGTCTTTTCTAAAACCAGCTTGAACATCTGGAAGTTCATGGTTCGCGAACGCCTCACTTGGAGAATTTTGAACATTACTTTGCTAGCCTGTGAGATGAGTGCAATTGTGCAGTAGTTTGAACATTTTTTGGCTTTGCCTTTCTTTGGGACTGGAATGAAAACTGACATTTCCCAGTCCTGTGGCCACTGCTGGGTTTTCCAAATTTGCTGGCATATTGAGGGCAGAAGTTTAAAGCATCATCTTTTAGGATTTGAAATAGTTCAACGGAATTCCATCACCTCTACTAGCTTGTTCATAGTGATGTTTCCTGAGGCCCACATGACTTCACATTCCAGGATGTCTGTCTCTAGGTGAGTGATCATACCATCGTGGTTATCTGGGTCATGATGATCTTTTTTGTATAGTTCTACTGTGTATTCTTGCCACCTCTTCTTAATATCTTCTGCTTCTGCTTAGACTTGACCAAAAAAAAAAAAAAGGTTTGGAGATCATAACTGTCAGGAAGCTCAGTGTGAGCTAAGCATGACAGTGTGTTGCGTATCCTCCTCTGTCCCCACAGTAGCTTAAGAGACTTTAGGTGGCAGTTTAATTTATCTAGAATGATTCTCCAGTAGTCATGTATGGGTGTGAGATTTGCACCATAAAGAAAGCTGAACACCAAAGAATTGATGCTTTTGAACTGTGGTGTTGGAGAAGATGCTTGAGCGTCCCTTGGACTGCAAGTAGATCAAATCAGTTCATCCTAAAAGAAATTAGTCCTGAATATTCATTGGAAAGACTGATTCTGAAGCTGAAACTGCAACACTTTGGCCATCTGATGTGAAGAACTGACTTATTTGAAAAGACCCTTATGCTGGGAAAGATTAAAGGCAGGAGGAGAAGAAGATGACAGAGGATGAGATGGTTTGATGGCATCAGCAACTCAATGGGCATGAGTTTGAGCAAGTGATGATGGAAGTTGGTGATGGACAGGGAGGCCTGGAGTGCTGCAGTCCACGGGGTAGCACAGAGTGGACACAACTGAGCAACTGAACTGAACTGAACTGAGAATGACTTTATCCACACTGTGAACATAGTATAGTAAATCCCTTACATATAAACCTTCAAAGTGTGAACTTTCAAAGATGCCAATGTGGGTTCACATGTCCAATCAAGAAAATTAGTTTACATGTCTAGTGTACATAGTCAGGTGCATGCATCCTCTACAAGCGGTTGTGATTTTGTCTACTTTAATACACAGTATAATATCTTTACTTCAAGCCTAGGATGTTGATTGTTATTGTTGTTCAGTTGCTAAGTCGTGTATGACTCTTTGTGACCATGTGGACTGCAGCATGCTAGGCTTGGAGTTTGCTCAGATTCATGTCCATTGAGTTGGTAATGCTATTTAGCCATCTTATCCTCTGCCACTCTCTTTTCGAATGTTGGTAGTAAGCATAAAAACAGCAGTGATGTAGCCAGTACTGCTAAGAAGTACCAAGCAATAATGGAGGAAGCTGTACTATAATATTAAATTTTTTTAAAAATTGTGTTTGTTTGTTTTATGTATTATTTGTGTGAAGTGTGTTCTAAACCTATTACAGTACAGTACTATATAGCTGATTGTGTTAGTTTGGTACCCAGGCTAGCATTGTTGGACTTATGAACAAATTGGACTTACAAATGGAATGGAACTCATTCATATGTAAAGGACTTACTGTATTTGGAAAATACCCTCCTGAGTTGGGAGACATGTTCCAGGAAGGAGATGGGCTTCCTGGAGCAGGCTGAAGGAAGCCACAGGGTTTGGTAAGCTGAAAGCAAGCAAGGGACCACTGCTTTGTTCAAAACCACATGGGTCTCAAACATGATTTGAACTTACATTTAAAAATCAGACTATGTCAAATACAAATCTAGTTGCTTATTTTTTTCATCACAATCAGAAGACCTAATAGAATTGGTTCCATTTTCCTATGAGGCACTTATGGGCCAGAGAGCAGAAAAGCTGCAGTTTTTAGACAATGTGCAAGCCTAGTGGACTCAGGCCCCCACTGGCCTGTGTCTCCTTTCAAATGAGAATGCTGGTTAGTTATCAGTTACCCTGACACTTATGCTGACACTTTTCTCCAGATAGAGAGATATTCCTCTGCTCTGTGTCCAGCAAAATTAAAGAGTCCTAACTGAAAATGTTTAACACAAAGACCAGAGGCCCATTTCACTCCTCTGTTTTACTTACCTGAATTCAATAAATATTTGGCCTAAGAAATGACTGAAGAATCTAGAAACGATAAGCCCAGAAGAGAGAAGACTCAGTTACTACATGAGGATAGGTACTAATATATGACTGTCACAAGGACAAATATTGGATTTGACCTGCAGGAGGTCATGAAATTGACCAGGAGAAAGATAACAGCTCATAAGAAGAAGTCAGTCTTAGTGAAAATTTCCAAGTGTAAAATGGTGTCTGGATTGCAGAAGCCCTGGACACTAGTGATATTGAAGTGCAGTAGGGCACACCCAGACAGAAAGACCAGACTGCAGATTGAACAGCTGAGTGTGCACTTAAACTTGGTCAGTGCAATCTGGACAACGTTATAGGTGGGAATCAAGGGCCCACAGGTCTTGCAGGATTGTCTGCAAATGTGGAAATGGATTCTAAAAGGAAGGAAATTTATAAACCTGGATTATTATGACTTGCTAAGAGTCTCAACTTTCTCCACATTCCATCAAATCCTGATCTTTTCCACCACCCAATGGGGGCTTTCCATAGCATCTCACAAAGTGTTCAAATAGCTGCTTCTCTGCAATTGCAGCCCAGTCTGGAGCCTGCCACTAGCTTGGCCATGAGAAGGGTGATGGGGTGTCTGTGTTGGTGTGAAGTGTTTACCTGTACCAGTTTCACACAGGTCCTTTGACACTTGATGAGTAATGAGACCAGTGTGTCCAGGTGCCTGGCATCCATAGAGTTTCATTTGGACAATAGAAATTAAAGCATCAAAAATGTTTGGAGAGTTCTGAAAACTATTTGACTCAATATACTGAGTCTTTCCAGAGGAAGGTAATATATTAAATTATTATATTATTATTCAAGCAGAGTGTTTGCCTTATTTATTCTTTTAAAACTCAGGGATTAAATATGCTATTAGTCATAATAAGCTGGAGAGGGAATATTAACTTTCAACAATGGTAAATTATATGGTAGGTGACTCAATCCCCTGGGAGTAATCAGAAAAACATGACTAAATATATTATTTTAAATATGTTTGAAGAAAGAGTAAGCAAGATAATGACAGAGAATAAAGCTAAGATCTTCTGCAATAATGTGACTTTGAGAAGCAGGCCCAGAATCTGGGGTGTCTGTCCATTCTGAGAGGGCCAGGAAAGAGGCAGAGAGGAGCAGCAGCACACTGAGAGCCTAGGAGAGTCAGTATTGGAGTACGGAGCCCATGAAGGTGTCCAATAAGCCCTCTGCAGTTTAGTTCATAAGCGCAGAGAATAACACTCTTTGACTATTAAGGTCAAGCCTATGGTTTTTCCAACAGTCATAAAGGGTTGTAAGAGCTGGGCCATAAACAAGGCAGAGCGCCACAGAATTGATGCTTTTGAACTGTGGTGCTGGAGAAGACTTGAGAGTCCCTTGAACAGCAAGGAGATAAAACCAGTCAATTTTAAAGGAAATAAACCCTGAATACTCATTGGAAAGACTAATGCTGAAGCTGAAGCTCTAATATTTTGGCCACCTGAGGCAAAGAGCCAATTCATCAGAAAAGACCATGGTGCTAAGAAAGACTGAAGGCAGAAGAAGGTGACAAAAGATGAGATATCTGGATGGCATCACTGATGCAATGGGCAGGAACTTGGGCAAACTCTGGGAGATGGTAAGGGACAGGGAAGCCTGGCATGCTGCAGTCCATGGGGTCTTGAAGGGTCAGACATGACTTGGAGACTAAACAAAAAACAAAACTATTAAGGTAAAGACAATAACTTTGTAAGATTGTAATCGTACTATATGCGGAAGTAACAGATATGACATAACACAAGAGATGGATGTGAGGAGGGGTAAATGGAATTAAACTACTGTTAGTGAAGGGGTAAGTGGCATAAAACTGACTGTTAATAACCTTTTATATACAAATAGTACAGAATATTAGCCCAAGAACAACTAGCAAGAAACTGTAAAAGGAGAAATAATCAAAGGGCAACTATAATGAAAAGTCTGACTCCATTTTCAATATTTGACAGTACAATATCTTTTAAGACTTACTCATTATTTCTTGGTAACTATTTGGGAAATTTTAATTTCATAATGACTAATCAAAAATAATAGTTTATAGAATTTAAGATGTAGATCTTAATACTTTTTACACATACATATAAATACATAGAATTTTAACTTACCTATACAACTTTCAGGATAAATAATATCGAAAGGTTTAATCTTTATGTATTGCCACTGAGAGAGAAAAATATTGATTAATATTAGATAATTGTAAGTCAAAAATCTAGACTCGCAACTGTATGGACTCTTGCCTGCCAGGCTATACAGTCCATGGGATTCTCTAGGCAAGAATACAGGAGTGGATTTCCATTCCCTTCTGTGGGGGATCTTCCTGACCCAGAGATTGAACCTGGGCCTGTCATATCACAAGCAGATTCTTTACCCTCTGAGTCACGAGGGAAATCCTAATAACAAAAAACGTGATAACAGAACAACAACTGCAACAACAAAAGCTAAGAAAATATAAAAAAATGGAATAATAAAAAATATTCTAGAAGGAGGCAGGAAAGAAGAAAAATGAATTTATAGTAGACTAAATATAGTAAATAATTTAAGAAATGGCAGACCTAACTGCAAATCTAGTTTTAAATTGACTAAAATACTTCCATCAAACATCAAAAACTTTCAGACTAAAAAAATCCAGTTATGGAAGTTAAAAATATCCATTTAAAAATATATGGGTCAGAGAAGAAATCACCACAGAATCTAGAAAGCAGTTTGAAATAAATTTTAAGTTTAAAACTATACATCAAAACAAATGAGATTCAAAGGAAAATGTATAGAAAAGAAATAAGCCTGAAAATTAATAAGCCCCTCACAAGAAGTTATAAAAGGACACCAAATTTAACCCCAAAAGAATAAAGATGAAAATAATAAAGATAAACACAGAAATTAATGAATTTGAAACCAAGCATACAATAGAAATGACCAAATAACCTGAAATTTAATCATATGAAACACTTTTGCTTTTCACTCACTAAGTCATGTCCAAGTCTTTGTGACCTCATGAGTTGCAGTAGACGAGGCTTCCCTGTCCTTCACTCTCTCCCGCAGTTTGCTCAAACTCACGTCCACTGAGTAAGCTATCTGATCCAAACATCACATGCTCTGCCCTCTACTTTTCCACTTGCCCTCCATCTTTCCCAGCATTAGGGTCTTTTCCAATGGGTTGGTCTCCCCCTCACAACGCCAAAGTATTGGAGCTTCAGCATAAGTTCCCCAATGAATATTCAGAGTTCATTTTCTTTTGAATTGACTAATTTGATCTCCTTGCTGTCCAAGGGACTCTCAAGAGTCTCCGTAAGCACCACAGCTCAAAAGCATTGATCCTTCCACACTCAGGCTTCTTTACGGTCCAACTCTACACCTCTCCATTACTATTGGAAAAAACACAGCTTTTACTAGATGGACCCTGGTCAGCAGTGTTGTCTTTGCTTTTAAATGTGTTGTTTAGGTTTGTCATAGCTTTCCTTTCAAGAAGCAAGTATCTTTGATATCCATGGCTGCCATTATCCTCCACAGTAATACTGGAGCTCAAGAAAACAAAACCTGCCACTTATTCTCCATTTGTCATGAAGTGGAGGGACTGGATGTCATGCTTTCAGCTTTTTGAATGTTGAATTTTAAGTCACCTTTTCACTCTTCTCTTTCATCCTAATCAAGAGACCAAATCGCCAACATCCGTTGGATCACAGAAAAAGCAACATAATTCCAGAAAAGCATCTACTTCTGCTTCGCTGACTACACTAAAGCCTTTGACTGTGTTCAGTTCACTTGTTCAATCATGTCCAGCTCTTTGTGACCCCATGAACCACAGCACGCCAGGCCTCCCTGTCCACCAACTCCCGGAGTCCACCCAAACCCATGTCCATTGAGTCAGTGATGCCATCCAACCATCTCATCCTCTGTCGTCCCCTTCTCCTCCTGCCCTCAATCTTTCCCAGCATCAGGGTCTTTTCAAATGAGTCAGCTGCTTGCATCAGGTGGCCAAAGTATTGGAGTTTCAGCATCAGTACTTCTAATGAATGGATATTCAGGGTTGATTTTTTTTAGGATCGACTGGTTTGATCTCCTTGCAGTCCAAGGGACTCTCAAAAGTCTCATCCAACAACACAGTTCAAAAGCATCAATTCTTCGGGGCTCAGCTTTCTTTATAGTTCAACTCTCACATCCATACATGACCACTGGAAAAACCATAGCCTTGATTAGATGGACCTTTGTTGGCAAAGTAATGTCTCTGTTTTTTAATATGCTGTCTAGGTTGGTCATAACTTTCCTTCCAAGGAGTAAGCATCTTTTAATTCATGGCTGCAATCATCATCTTCAGTGATTTTGGAGTCCAGAAAAATAAAGTCAGCCACTGTTTCCACTGTTTCCCATCTATTTCCCATGGAGTTATGGGACCAGATGCTGTGATCTTCGTTTTCTGAATGTTGAGCGTTGTCAACTTTTTCACTCTCCACTTTCACTTTCATCAAGAGGCTCTTTAGTTCTTCTTCACTTTCTGCCATTAGGGTGGTGTCATCTGCATATCTGAGGTAACTGATATTTCTCCTGACAGTCTTGAGTCCAGCTTGTGCTTCCTCCAGCTGAGTGTTTCTCATGATGTACTCTGCATAGAAGTTAAATAAGCAGGGTGACAATATACAGCCTTGACGTACTCCTTTTCCTATTTGGAACCAGTCTGTTGTTCCATGTCCAGTTTTAACTGTTGCTTCCTGACCAGCATATAGGTTTCTCAAGAGGCAGGTCAGGTGGTCTGGTATTCCCATCTCTTTCAGAATTTTCCACAGTTTATTGTGATTTACACAGCCAAAGGCTTTGGCATAGTCAGTAAAGCAGAAATAGATGTTTTTCTGGAACTCTCTTGCTTTTGCAAATCACTGCAGATGGTGACTGCAGCCATGAAATTAAAAGACACTCCTTGGAAGGAAACCTATGACCAACCTAGGTAGCATATTAAAAAGTAGAGACATTATTTTGCTAACAAAGGTCTGTCTAGTCAAGGATATGGTTTTTCCAGTAGTTATGTATGGATGTGAGAGTTGGACTGTAAAGAAAACTGAACACTGAAGAATTGATGTTTTTGAACTGTGGTGTTGGAGAAGACTCTTGAGAGTCCCTTGGACTGCAAGGAGATCCAACCAGTCCATTCTAAAGGAGATTAGTCCTGGGTGTTCTTTGGAAGGAATTATGCTAAAGCTGAAACTCCAATACTTTGGCCACCTCATGTGAAGAGTTGACTCATTAGAAAAGACTCTGATGCTGGGAGAGATTGGGGGCAGGAGGAAAAGGGGACAACAGAGTATGAGATGGCTGGATGGCATCACCGACTCAATGGACATGAGTTTGAGTGAACTCCAGGAGTTGGTGATGGACAGGGTGGCCTGGCATGATGCAATTCATGGGGTTGCAAAGAGTTGGACATGACTGAGTGACTGAACTGAACTGAGTGGCTGTTGGCAATTTGATCTCTGGTTTCTCTGCCTTTTCTAAAACCAGCTTGGACATATGGAAGTTCATGGTTCGTGTATTGCTGAAGCCTGGCTGGAGAATTTTGAGCATTACTTTACTAGCGTGTGAGATGAGTGCAATTGTGCAGTAGTTTGAGCATTATTTGGCATTTGGGATTGGAATGAAAACTGACATTTTCTAGTCCTGTGGCCACTGCTGAGTTTTCCAAATTTGCTGGCATAATGAGTGCAGCACTTTCACAGCATCATCTTTTAGGATTTGAAATAGCTCAACTGGAATTCCATCACCTCCACTAGTTTTGTTCATAGTGATGCTTCCTAAGGCCCACTTAACTTCACATTCCAGGATATCTGGCTCTAGGTGAGTAATCACACCATCATTATTCTCTGGGTTGTGAAGATCTTTTTTGACTGTGTGGATCGCAATAAACTGAGGAAAATTCTTAAAGAGCTGGAAATATCAAACTACCTTACCTGACTCCTGAGAAACCTATATGCAGGTCAAGAAGTGACAGTTAGAACCAGACATGGAAGAACAGACTGGTTCCAAATTGTAAAAGGAGTACATCAAGGCTCTATATTGTCACCCTGCTTTTTTCACTTATATGCAGAATATATCATATGAAATGCCAGGCTGGATGAAGCACAGCAGGAATCAAGATTGCCAGGAGAAATATCAATGACCTCAGATATGCAGATGCTGCTGCTGCTGCTGCTAAGTCACTTCAGTCGTGTCTGACTTGGTGTGACCCCATAGATGGCAGCCCACCATGCTTCCCTGTCCCTGGGATTTTCCAGACAAGAATACTGGAGTGGGTTGCCATTTCATTCTCCAGATATACAGATGACACCACCCTTATGGCAGAGAGCTAAGAGGAACTAAAGAGCTTCTTGATGAAGGGGAAAAAGGAAAGTGAAAATGCTGACTTTAAAGTCAGCATTCGGAGACGGAGGGAAAGATGGCGGAGGAATAGGACGGGAAGACCACTTTCTCCCTCACAAATTCCTCAAAAGAACATTTCAACGCCGAGCAAACTCCACAAAACAACTTCTGTAGGCTGGCAGAGGACATCAGGCAACCAGAAAAGCAGACCATTGTCTTCAAAAACAGGTAGGATAAAATATAAAAGATGAAAAAGGAGACAAAGGAGGTGGGGAGGGAGCTCCGTCCCGGGAAGGGAAGCCCGTCCCGGGAAGGGAATTTTAAGAAGAGAGGTTTCCAAACACCAGGAAACACTCTCCCTGCCGAGTCTGTGGCGAGCCTTGGAAACACAGAGGGCAACATAACAGGAAGGAAAAATAGATAAATAATTAAAACCAACAGATTACAAGCCCAACAGTAACTCCCCCAGCGGAAAAGCAGCACAGACGCCTGCATCCGCCATTGGGAAGTGGGGGCAGGGCAGGGACGCGCGGGAGGCGCGGGCTGCAGTGCTTTGTAAGAATTGGGCAGGAACACCCCACGCGCAACCAGCACGATCTAACTTGGGCTAGCAAACCAGACTGTGGGATAGCTACCACGCGAAAAGCTCGAACATAAGACACCGCCAGGACCGCGCACAGAACAAAGGACGGAACGGAAAAAGCCGGCTGCAGACCATCCCCCGCCGGGGACAGGCAGCCAGAGCCGTAAGGGCTGGAAAGGGGCAATTGCAGACCCGGAGAGACTCTACGTACCTAACTGCAAGCAGGCTCCTTTGCTAAGACTTCTGGGGGTGCTGGACAGTCACAATCTGCCTCACGGGGTGCGCCAGCGGTCCACCCAGAAAGCTGAGCAGCAGCGGCAGAAAAGGTGACAAGCCGCGGCGACCGCGCTCGCCAAACTCCTGAGCTACTCGGACCTGGGAAGGGCACAAAGCGCAGTCCCAGCCGAATCTGTGCCTCTGAGGGCTGCCTGAGCGCCGAACCTGAGCGGCTTGGACCGGGGAAGTGCATGCAGCCTAGGGCCGGCCCCAGACGGTTCCCGGCTGAGCATCGTAGAACCGGAGCGGTTTGTGCGCCACGAGAAGGGACAGGTCAAGCGGGGCAGAGATACTGTGTACACACGACAGTGCTGTTTGTTTGCAGCATCCCCCCTCCCCACAGCGCGACTGAACTAGTGAGCCTAAAAAACCAGCAAACAGAAGAAGTTAAAAGAGGGAACCACCTTGGAAGTGATCCCACACGGCCCATAACACCAGAAAGGGCCAGATATTTTTAATATTTTTAAAATCATTCCTTTTTTTTTTTGCTTTTTTTTTCTAACTTTTTAAATTGTTAAGTCTTCTATTTCTCCTCTAATTTTTATTTCTATAACCTATTATTACTATTTTTTTTAAAGACTTTTTTTTTTTTAAGGCAAACACCATATATAGTCTTTGGATGGTGGTTGATGGGTTTTTTTTTTTTGATTGTTTGTCTGTTTGTTTGTTTGTTTTTTAATAATCCTTTTTCTTTTTTTTTTCTTTCTTCCTTTTTCCTTCTGCTTCTCTTTAATATTGTATCTTTGAAAATCCAACCTCTACTCTAGATTTTTAATCTTTGCTCTTAGGTGTTTATTGCCAATTTTGTACATTTAAAAACCCAAACTTCACTACCCCAGTTTACCTGAGAGCGAGATTACTGGCTTGACCACTCTCTCCTCCTCTGGACTCTCCTTTTTCTCCACCAGGTGGCCTCTGTCTCTTTTCTCCCCCATCTCTCCTCTATCCAACTCTGTGAATCTCTGTGTGTTCCAGACGGTGGGGAACACCTAAGGAACAGGTTACTGGCAGGATTTGTCTCTCTCGTACTCATTCCTCTCTCTGATCCTCCTGGTCACCTCTGTCTACTTCCTCCCTCTCCTCTTCCCCGTATAACTCTGTAAATACCTCTGAGCGGTCCAGACTATAGAGCGCACATAAGGAAGTGACTACTGGCTAGCTTGCTCTCTTCTCTTTTGATCTCACCGCATCTCATTCCAGTTACCTCTAACTACCTCCTCCATCTTCTCTTCTCCTTATAACCCAGTGAACCTCTCTGAGTGTCCCTCAATGTGGAGAAACTTTTCATCTTTAACCTAGATGTTTTATCATCGGTGCTGTATAGATGGACAAGTCTAGAGGCTACTGTAAAAATAAAACTGAAAACCAGAAGCAGGAGGCTTAAATCCAAAGCCTGAAAACATTAGAGAACTCTTGAATTCAGGGAACATTAAGCAATAGGAGCCCATCTAATGCCTTCATACCTACACCAAAACCAAGCTCCACCCAAGGGCCAACAAGTTCCAAAACAAGACATACCACGCAAATTCTGCAGCAACACAGGAACACTCCCCTGAACTTCAATATACAGGCAGCTCAAAATTATCCCCAAACCTTTGATGTCTCGTAACCCATTACGGGTTACTCCACTGCACTGCAGAGAGAAGAAACCCAGTTCCACCCACCAAAACTCCAACACAAGCCTCCCTAACCAGGAAACCTTGACAAGCCACTGATAGAACCCCACCCAAAGTGAGGAAGCTCCATAATAAAGAGAACTCCACAAATTACCAGAATATAAAAAGGCCACCCCAAACGCAGCAATATAACCAAGATGAAGAGACAGAGGAATACACAGCAGGTAAAGGAACAGGAGAGTTGCCCACCAAACCAAACAAAAGAGGAAGAAGTAGGGAATCTACCCGAGAAGGAATTCCGAATATTGATAGTGAAAATGATCCAAAATCTTGAAATCAAAATGGAATCACAGATAGATAGCCTAGAGACAAAGATTGAAAAGATGCAAGAAAGGTTTAACAAGGACCTAGAAGAAATAAAAAAGAGTCAAAATATAATGAATAACGCAATAAATGAGATCAGAAACACTCTGGAGGCAACAATTAGTAGAATAACGGAGGCAGAAGATAGGATTAGTGAAATAGAAGATAGAATGGTAGAAATAAATGAATCAGAGAGGAAACAAGAAAAATGAATTAAAAGAAATGAGGACAATCTCAGAGACCTCCAGGACAATATGAAATGCTCCAACATTCGAATTATAGGAGTCCCAGAAGAAGAAGACAAAAGAAAGATCATGAGAAAATCCTTGAGGAGATAATAGTTGAAAACTTCCCTAAAATGGGGAAGGAAATAATCACCCAAGTCCAAGAAACACAGAGAGTTCAAAATAGGATAAACCCAAGGCGAAACACCCCAAGACACATATTAATCAAATTAACAAAGATCAAACACAAAGAACAAATATTAAAAGCAGCAAGGGAAAAACAACAAATAACACACAAGGGGATTCCCATAAGGATAACAGTTGATCTGTCAATAGAAACTCTTCAGGCCAGGAGGGAATGGCAAGACATACTTAAAGTGATGAAAGACAATAATCTACAGCCCAGATTACTGTACCCAGCAAGGATCTCATTCAAATACGAAGGAGAAATCAAAAGCTTTACAGACAAGCAAAAGCTGAGAGAATTCAGCACCACCAAACCAGCTCTCCAACAAATTCTAAAGGATATTCTCTAGACAGGAAACACGAAAGGGTGTATAAACCTGAACCCAAAACAATAAAGTAAATGGTAACGGGATCATACTTATCAATAATTACCTTAAACGTAAATGGGTTGAACGCCCCAACCAAAAGACAAAGACTGGCCGAATGGATACAAAAACAAGACCCCTCTATATGCTGCTTACAAGAGACCCACCTCAAAACAAGGGACACATACAGACTGAAAGTGAAGGGCTGGAAAAAGATATACCACACAAATAGAGACCAAAAGAAAGCAGGAGTGGCAATACTCATATCCGATAAAATAGACTTTAAAACAAAGGCTGTGAAAAGAGACAAAGAAGGCCACTACATAATGATCAAAGGAACAATCCAACAAGAAGATATAACAATTATAAATATATATGCACCCAATATAGGAGCACCGCAATATGTAAGACAAATGCTAACAAGTATGAAAGGGGAAATCAACAATAACACAATAATAGTGGGAGACTTTAATACCCCACTCACACCTATGGACAGATCAACTAAACAGAAAATTAACAAAGAAACGCAAACTTTAAACGATACATTAGATCAGTTAGATCTAATTGATATCTATAGGACATTTCACCCCAAAACAATGAATTTCACCTTTTTTCAAGTGCTCATGGAACCTTCTCCATGATAGATCACATCCTGGGCCATAAATCTAAACTTGATAAATTCAAAAAATTGAAATCATTCCAAGCATCTTTTCTGACCATAATGCATTAAGATTAGATCTCAATTACCGGAGAAAAACTATTAAAAATTCCAACATATGGAGGGTGAACAACACACTTCTGAATAACCAACAAATCACAGAAGAAATCAAAAAAGAAATCAAAATATGCATAGAAACGAATGAAAATGAAAACACAACAACCCAAAACCTGTGGGACACTATAAAAGCAGTGCTAAGAGGAAAGCTCATAGCAATACAGGCATACCTCAAGAAACAAGAAAAAAGTCAAATAAACAACCTAACTCTGCAACTAAAGCAACTAGAAAAGGAAGAATTGGAGAACCCCAGAGTGAGTAGAAGGAAAGAAATCTTAAAAATCAGGGCAGAAATAAATGCAAAAGAAACAAAAGAGACCATAGCAAAAATCAACAAAGCCAAAAGCTGGTTCTTTGAAAGGATAAATAAAATTGACAAAACATTAGCCAGATTCATCAAGAAGCAAAGAGAGAAAAATCAAATCAATAAAATTAGAAATGAAAATGGAGAGATCACAACAGACAACACAGAAATACAAAGGATCATAAGAGACTACTATCAGCAGTTGTATGCCAATAAAATGGACAACGTGGAAGAAATGGACAAATTCTTAGAAAAGTACAATTTTCCAAAACTGAACCAGGAAGAAATAGAAAATCTTAGCAGACCCATCACAAGCACGGAAATTGAAACTGTAATCAGAAATCTTCCAGCAAACAAAAGCCCAGATCCAGACGGCTTCACAGCTGAATTCTACCAAAAATTTCGAGAAGAGCTAACACCTATCCTCCTCAAAATCTTCCAGAACATTGCAGAGGAAGGTAAACTTCCAAACTCATTCTATGAGGCCACCATCACCCTAATACCAAAACCTGACAAAGATGTCACAAAAAAAGAAAACTACAGGCCAATATCACTGATGAACATAGATGCAAAAATCCTCAACAAAATTCTAGCAATCAGAATCCAACAACACATTAAAAAGATCATACACCATGACCAAGTGGGCTTTATCCCAGGGATGCAAGGATTCTTCAATATCCGCAAATCAATCAATGTAATTCACCACATTAACCAATTGAGAAATAAAAGCCATATGATTATCTCAATAGATGCAGAGAAGGCCTTTGACAAAATTCAACATCCATTTATGATAAAAACTCTCCAGAAAGCAGGAATAGAAGGAACATACCTCAACATAATAAAAGCTATATATGACAAACCCACAGCAAACATTATCCTCAATGGTGAAAACCTGAAAGCATTTCCCCTAAAGTCAGGAACAAGACAAGGGTGTCCACTTTCACCGCTACTATTCAACATAGTTCTGGAAGTTTTGGCCACAGCAATCAGAACAGAAAAAGAAATAAAAGGAATCCAAATTGGAAAAGAAGAAGTAAAACTCTCACTATTTGCAGATGACATGATCCTCTACATGGGAACCCTAAAGACTCCACCAGAAAATTACTAGAGCTAATCAATGAATATAGTAAAGTTGCAGGATATGAAATCAACACACAGAAATCCCTTGCATTCCTATACACGAATAATGAGAAAGTAGAAAAAGAAATTAAGGAAACAATTCCATTCACCATTGCAACGAAAAGAATAAAATACTTAGGAATATATCTACCTAAAGAAACTAAAGACCTATATATAGAAAAATATAAAACACTGATGAAAGAAATCAAAGAGGACACTAATAGATGGAGAAATATACCATGTTCATGGATCGGAAGAATCAATATAGTGAAAATGAGTATACTACCCAAAGCAATTTACAAATTGAATGCAATCCCTATCAAGCTACCAGCCACATTTTTCACAGAACTAGAACAAATAATTTCAAGATTTGTATGGAAATACAAAAAAAACTCGAATAGCCAAAGCAATCTTGAGAAAGAAGAATGGAACTGGAGGAATCAACTTGCCTGAGTTCAGGCTCTACTGCAAAGCCACAGTCATCAAGACAGTATGGTACTGGCACAAAGACAGACACATAGATCAATGGAACAAAATAGAAAGCCCAGAGATAAATCCACACACATATGGACACCTTATCTTTGACAAAGGAGGCAAGAATATACAATGGAGTAAAGACAATCTCTTTAACAAGTGGTGCTGGGAAAACTGGTCAACCACTTGTAAAAGAATGAAACTAGATCACTTTCTAACACCGTACACAAAAATAAACTCAAAATGGATTAAAGATCTAAATGTAAGATCAGAAACTTTAAAACTCCTAGAGGAGAACATAGGCAAAACACTCTCCGACATAAATCACAGCAGGATCCTCTATGATCCACCTCCCAGAATTCTGGAAATAAAAGCAAAAATAAACAAATGGGATCTAATTAAAATTAAAAGCTTCTGCACAACAAAGGAAAATATAAGCAAGGTGAAAAGACAGCCTTCGGAATGGGAGAAAATAATAGCAAATGAAGCAACTGACAAACAACTAATCTCAAAAATATACAAGCAACTTATGCAGCTCAATTCCAGAAAAATAAACGACCCAATCAAAAAATGGACCAAAGAACTAAATAGACATTTCTCCAAAGAAGACATACGGATGGCTAACAAACACATGAAAAGATGCTCAACATCACTCATTATTAGAGAAATGCAAATCAAAACCACAATGAGGTACCACTTCACACCAGTCAGAATGGCTGCGATCCAAAAATCTGCAAGCAATAAATGCTGGAGAGGGTGTGGAGAAAAGGGAACCCTCCTACACTGTTGGTGGGAATGCAAACTAGTACAGCCACTATGGAGAACAGTGTGGAGATTCCTTAAAAAATTGCAAATAGAACTACCTTATGACCCAGCAATCCCACTTCTGGGCATACACACCGAGGAAACCAGAATTGAAAGAGACACATGTACCCCAATGTTCATCGCAGCACTGTTTATAATAGCCAGGACATGGAAACAACCTAGATGTCCATCAGCAGATGAATGGATAAGAAAGCTGTGGTACATATACACAATGGAGTATTACTCAGCCGTTAAAAAGAATTCATTTGAATCAGTTCTGATGAGATGGATGAAACTGGAGCCGATTATACAGAGTGAAGTAAGCCAGAAAGAAAAACACCAATACAGTATACTAACACATATATATGGAATTTAGGAAGATGGCAATGACGACCCTGTATGCAAGACAGGAACAAAGACACAGATGTGTATAACGGACTTTTGGACTCAGAGGGAGAGGGAGAGGGTGGGATGATTTGGGAGAATGGGAATTCTAACATGTATACTATCATGTAAGAATTGAATCGCCAGTCCATGTCTGACGTAGGGTGCAGCATGTTTGGGGCTGGTGCATGGGGATGACCCAGAGAGATGTTGTGGGGAGGGAGGTGGGAGGGGGGGGGTCATGTTTGGGAACGCATGTAAGAATTAAAGATTTTAAAATTTAAAAAATAAATAAATAAATAAAATAAATAAGTAAATAAATTTTTTTAAAAAAGGGGACAAAAAATAAAGTCAGCATTCACAAAACTAAGATCATGGCATCCAGTCCCATCACTTCATGGCAAATAGGTGGGGAAATGACAGAAACAGTAAGAGACTTTAATTTCTTGTGCTCCAAAATCACTGCAGATGGGGATTGCAGCCATGAAATTAAAAGATGCTTGCTCTTTGGAAGAAAAGCTATGAAAAACCTAGATAGCATATTGAAAATAAGAGACATTACTTTGCAAAAAAAAAGTCCATATAACTAAAGACATGGCTTTTGCAGTAGTCAATTATGGATGTGAGAGTTGGACCATAAAGAAGGCTGAGTGCCAAAGAATTGATGATTTTGAATGGTGGTGTTGGAGAAGACTCTTGAGAGTCCGTTGGACTGCAAGGAGATCCAACCAGTCCATCATAAAGGAAATGAGTCCTGAGTATTTACTGGAAGGTCTGAATGAATATCCAATTCTTTGGCCACTGATGGGAAGAGCTAACTCATTAAAAAAGACCCTGATGCTGGGAAAGATTGAGGGTAGGAGTAGAAAGGGGATGACAGAGGACAAGATGGTTAGATGGCATCACCAACTAATGAGTTTGAGTAAGCTCCAGGAGTTGATGAAAGACAGGGAAGCCTGGCATGCCTACAGTCCATGGGGTTGCAAAGAGTCAGACATGACTGAGCGACTGAACAACAACTGCAAGAGGTACTTTAGTTCCTCTTTGCTTTCTGCCATTAGAGTGACATCATCTGCATATCTACAGTTATTGATATTTCTCCCAAACAATCTTGATTCCAGCTTGTGAGTCTTGCAGCCTGGCATTTAGCATGATGTATTCTGCACAGATGTTAAATAAGCAGGGCGATAATATACAGCCATGACGTACTCCTTTCCCAATTTTGAACCAGTCCATTGCTTTGTGTCCGGTTTAACTGCTGCTTCTTGACTTCATGCAGTTTTCTCAGGAGACAGTTAAGATTGTCTGATATTTCCATCTCTTTAAGAATCAGTGAAGCAGAAGTAGATCTTTAAAAAAAATTCTCTTCCTTTTTCTATGATCCAACAGATATTAGCAATGTGGTTTCTGGTTCCTATGCGTTTTCTAATTCCAACATGTACATCTGAAAGTTCTTTGTTCACACACTCCTGAAGCCTAGCTTGAAGGATTTTGAGCATTACCTTGCTAGCAAATGAAATGAGGTACAATTTTATGGTAGTTTGAACATATATTACCTTTCTGAGCTTAGAATGAAAACTGACCTTTTCCAGGAAAAAATTAATAAATCCCAGGAGAAGCTGATCAGGAAGAAAATATATCAAGGTAAACAGAGATCATCACAAAGATCAGAACAATTTTTAAAATGAATGTATAATAAGGATATTACAAATATTACAGGAGGAAATTAATACCAATATATTTGGAAATTTAGATGAAATAGAAAACAATACAAAAATACAGCTAACTATATAAAATGTGGAATCCTACAATTATTAGAGAGAATGAAACTGTAATTATACACCTTCCCACAAAGATGACTACAAACCCAGCTGGTTTTACCAGCTAATTCTGTCACAAATTTAAGAACGAAAACCATGCCAATCTTATTTCCTTCATGTTCTTGAAAAATATATATTAAATTGTTTAATATAAAGCCAGTATAATTTTGATTTCAAAATCTGACAAGGGAAAATGGTAGTTAGTAGAAATGAAAATTACAGGTCCAGTTCTTTCATAAATTCAGCTGTAAAATTTGTAAACAAAATAATAGCTGATAAAATCTGGCACTACACAGAAGGAGTAATTCTGTAAAACCAAGTTTATTAATTCCAGAAGTTCAAGATTAACTTAGAAGTGACTGATTTAAAAATCAGCTGTTCTAATTTACAATTTAACAGAATGAAGAAAAAAAGTATATGATTATTTCAATAGAGGCCAAAAAGTTACAAAATCTAACACCTATTATTATAAAATCTCTTAGTCAACTAAAAATTGGAGATAATGTCTTAAATCTAATGAAGCACATCATTCAGTTTCATTTCATATGAGATGGAAAGAGACAAGAAATATCTGAACTCCCCACTGCTATTTGACATAGGTAGAAACTCTGCCAATTCAAATAGTCCAGAGAAAGTAATAAAAATTAAGAGGGTTATAAAGTAAGTGATTAAACAGTCATCTTTTACAGGCTGTGATTATATTTATAGAAAACTCAAAGGAATTTACAGGTAAATTATTGATTAAGAAGTAAATTCAGCAAGTTTGCTAAAGTCAACACAAAGATTAACTAAAATTCTATATACCACCAATGAATAGTCAAAACTATAGTTTGTCCAGCAGTCATGTATGGATGTGAGAGTTGAACCATAAAGAAGGCTGAGCACTGAAGAACTGATGCTTTTGAACCATGGTGCTGCAGAATACTCTTGAGAGTCCCTTGGACTGCAAAGACATCAAAACAGTCAATACTAAAGGAAATCAACACTGAATATTCATTGGAAGGACTGATACTGAAGTTGAAGCTCCAATACTTTGGCCACCTGATGTGATGAACTGACTCATTGGAAAAGACTCCAATGCTGGGAAAGATTTAGGGCAAAAAGACAAAAGGGTGGGAAAATATGAGATGGTTAGATAACATCACTGACTCAGTAGACATGAATTTGAGCAAACTCTCGGAGATAGTGAAGAACAGAGAAGCCTGGCATGCTGCAGTTCATGGGGTCACAAAGAGTTCAGATACAACTTGGTGACTGAACAAGAAGAACAACAAACAATGTATCACTGAAAAGTAAATTTTGCAATAAGATATAATATACAATGATAATTAAACCAGGAATAAATCTGATGAAAATGTGCAAGATCTCTACACAGAAAGTATGAAATGTTGTTAACATAAATTAGAAAATATATATTAATTGAGGCATGTGTCAAGGTGTCACATCAGAAGACTCAACTCTTTCAAAATGTAAATTCTCCCCAAATTGGTCCGTAAAATCAATCCCATCCCAGTAAAATGCATCAAATAAAAGACGCTTGCTCCTTGGAAGAAAAGCTATGACCAACCTAGAAAACATATTAAAGAGCAGAGACATTACTTTGCCAACAAAGGTCTATCTAGTCAAAGCTATGGTTTTTCCAGTAGTCATGTATGGATGTGAGAGTTGGAGTATAAAGAAAGCTGAGAACCGAAGAATTGATGCTTTTGAACTGTGGTGTTGGAGAAGACTCTTGAGAGTCCCTTGGACTGCAAGGAGATCCAACCAGTCAGTCCTATAGGAAATCAGTCCTGAACATTCATTGGAAGGACTGATGCTGAAGCTGAAACTCCAATAATTTGGCCACCTGATGCAAAGAACTGACTCATTGGAAAAGACCCTGATGCTGGGAAAGATTGAAAGCAGGAGAAGAAGGAGATGACAGAGGATGAGATGGTTGGATGGCATCACCAGCTTGATGGCCATGAGTTTGAGCAAGCTCCAGGAGTTGGTGATGGACAGGGAAACCTGGTGTGCTGCTGTTCATGGGGTCTCAAAGAGTTGGACATGATTGAGTGACTGAACTAATCCCAATAAAATACCAACTAGTGGTGGGGAGACAAAATTCCTTGGAAATAAGGAGGGCCAAGATTAGCCAAGACCCTGTTAAAGAAGAAGGACAAAAACTTTTTTCCATGAATACCAAGACTTATAAAAAAACACCCAGTCATTAAAAAAGCATTGTGACCTTAAGATGTATAGAGGAAGTTGAGAAATAAGACGCACATATGTATGAATACTTAACTTCTGATTAGTTTAGTACCAAATAAGAAAGAAAAACATTATTTTCAATGAATGTAAGAGGTCAATTGGACATATATAAGGGAAAAAATTGATCATAAGTTATGGGCTGAATTATGTCCCTCAAAATTTATATGTTGAAATCCAACTACCTCAGAATGTGACTTTATTTGAAGATAGGGTCTTTGAAGAAGTAATTAAGGTAAAATAAGGACTTCAAGGTGGGTTCAAATCCAATATGACTGGTGTTGGAAGACGTGGAAATTAAGACACAGAGGCCCACACATAAGAAGCTCACAGAAAGACACAGAAAACTAACAGCCAAAGTGAAGAAGAAAAAGCCAGGTCTTTTGACAACTTGTTGTTGGACTTCTAGCCTCCAAAATTGTAAGATGATGTATTTCTGTTGTTTAAGCTGAGGTAGGAGGTGGATGGGCCCTGGGCTGGACAGCTGGTATTTGTCTAGTGGAGTAAGACTGACCCTTTGTTCTCACCCAGGCATTCCAAGGACAAAGCTAGTGGCAAAAGCTGAGCTCTGCTAAAAAGTAGAGATAAGGTGCTCACTCCTGAGGTCCAGGAAGACTTCCCTGTCTGCACAGGTGCAGGAAGGCTTCTTGGGGATTAAAAAGGGAGGAGAACTCACCTCATAATAAGAATGGACATGGACCCAGAGGCCTCTGTGGTGGGATCAATCTTAGAAAAAAGTTGAATATGCATCTTGGAGAGGGGCCAAGAACAGTCAGGTGTGAAGAAAGAAGCAAGATAATTGGTCAAATGTAAGCAAACCCCCAGGAGGACCGTCCTTTATAAGTGATTTACATCCCTCTTTGCTGCACTTCTCCCTCAGGATACCCACATTCTTCTTTGGATTTTGCCTCCTTGAAATATTCTTGCTTTCAAATTGAGGAAAGAGCCAGGGCTCCTTTGTTTTTAGCCTCTTGCCCCTGTCAGTCTAGTGGCTAGGATTCCTGGTTTTCATCCAGGTTACCTAGGCTTAATTTCTGGGCACGGAACTAAGATTTCTCTTCAGGACTGTTCATTGCAGATGAGTAGTACTCAGTCTGTGGAACCTTGCTATGGCAGCCCTCACAAAACTAATAAACCCTAGTTTATATCACTCAGAGAAATCAGTTCTGAATGGTTATATCTAAACCCCAAACAATAATTCTTTAAGAACCTGCTGCATATAATATACTTATGGAATCATGGTGTAAAATGTTCTTTTAAATCATAGAAGGCACTAATCATAAATAATGTATTGATAAGTTGGACTGTATTAAAATACAGATTTCAGTTCAACAAAAGATAGTATGCAGTTCAGTTCAGTTCAGTAGGTCAGTCCTGTCCAACTCTTTGCAACCCCAAAGACTACAGCATGGCAGGCCTCCCTGTTCATCACCAACTCCCAGAGTTTACTCAAACTCATGTCCAGTGAGTCGGTGATACCACAGTGTTAATACTATTTAAGGATAGTATTAGTAGCGTTTGAAGGCAGGACACAGAATGGGATAATATAGTAGCAAAACATGCAAGCAAACAGACATCCTGGAATCAAGTGGGCCTTAGGAAGAAGCATCACTACAAACAAAGCTAGTGAAGATGATGGTATTCCAGTTGAGCTATTTCAAATCCTAAAAGATGATGCTGTGAAAGTGCTGCACTCATTATGCCAGCAAATTTGGAAAACTTAGCAGTGGCCACAGGACTGGAAAAGGTCAGTTTTCATTCCAATCCCAAATGCCAAAGAACGCTCAAACTACCGCACAATTGCACTCATCTCACACGCTAGTAAAGTAATGCTCAAAATTCTCCAAGCCAGGCTTCAAGAGTACATGAACCGTGAACTTCCTGATGGTCAACCTGGTTTTAGAAAAGGCAGAGGAACAAGAGATTAAGTTGCCAACATCTGTTGGATCATCAAAAAAGCAAGAGAGTTCCAGAAAAATAAAACAAAACATCTATTTCTGATTTATTTACTATGTCAAAGCCTTTGACTCTGTGGATCACAACAAATTGTGGAAAATTCTTCAAGAGATGGCAATACTAGATCACCTGACCTGCCTCTTAGAAATCTGTATGCAGGTCAGGAAGCAACATTTAGAACTGGACATGGAACAACAGACTGGTTCCAAATAGGAAAAGGAGTATGTCAAAGCTGTATATTGTCACCCTACTTATTTAACTTATATGCAGAGTACCTCATGTGAAATGCTGGGCTGGAGGAAGCACAAGCTGGAATCAAGATTGCCAGGAGAAATATCAATAACCTCTTATATGCAGATGACACCACCCTCATGGCAGAAAGCGAAGAAGAACTCAGAGCCTCTTGATGAAAGTGAAAGAGGAGAGTGAAAAAGTTGGCTTAAAGCTCAACATTCAGAATACTAAGATCATGGCATTCAGTCCCATCACTTCATGGCAAATAGATGGGGAAACAGTAGAAACAGTGGCTGACTTTATTTTGGGGGGCTCCAAAATCACTGCAGATGGTGACTGCAGCCATGATATTAAAGAAGATGCTTCCTCCTTGGAAGAAAAGTTATGACCAACCTAGATAGCATATTAAAAAAAACAGAGACATTACTTTGTCAACAAAAGTCCATATTGTCAAGGCTATGGTTTTCCAGTAGCCATGTATAGATGTGAGAGTTGGACTGTAAAGAAAGCTGACTGCAGAAGAATTGATACTTTTGAACTGTGGTGTTGGAGAAGACTCTTGAGAGTCCCTTGGACAGCAAGGAGATCCAACCAGTCCATCCTAAAAGAAGCAGTCCTGAATATTCATTTGAAGGACTGATGTTGAAGCTGAAACTCCAATACTTTGGGCAACTGATGCCAAGAACTGACTCATTGGAAAAGACCCTGATGCTGCAAAAGGTTGAAGACAAGAGGAGAAGGAGATGACAGAGGATTAGATGGTTGGGTTGCATCACTGGCTCAATGGACATGAGTTTGAGCAAGCTCTGGGAGTTGGTGATGGACAGCGAAGCCTGACGTGCTTCAGTCCACGGGGTCACAAAGAGTCGGACATGACTGAGCAACTGAACTGAACTGAACTGAACTGAACTGAACTGAACTGAACAAGCAAACAGAAAAGTCTTATATGTGGCCTGCATGAAGAAACCATTAAGAAAAACACAACCCAATAGAAAAATGAACAGAAATCTTGGACAAGCAATTTGTTAGAGGATATCCAAGTCTGTTAGTCTCAAGCTGCTTTCCCATATATCTCTTTTGGTCTTTTTAGCATTATCAACCCTATTTCACAAATAAGAAAACTGAGTTTCAGACTGGTTTAAGTCTATTACATGCTACCTATACAAAGTAAAGGTAGAGATAAACATGACTTCTTTTCCAATGTACACTGCTGCGTCTTATTAACGATAACCCTATTCTTACCCCCATCTTCCTGAACTCACTATATTTGAAGAGGATCATTTAAATAATTAAGTATGCATTATAATAATTTGTCAGTCATATTGACATAAAGCAAACTCTGCAAGTACATACACATTCACATATATATGAAAAACAAGATTCAATTATTTGAATAGATCATAATAGTAAACATTTGGATAGTGATATTGAGAAGACTAATTACTACAAGCGTGCAAATTATTTTTCCCTTTTCCATCTAATAGTGACTTCATGGGATAATTGGGCAATATGGCTTATTCTTTCCTGTTCATGTTTATCAGATGAATTTAGGGAAAAGCGGAGAACTCCTCTTACCTCATAGCACACTTATGAGAAAAACATCGAAGTGTGGGTATGAAACGATTTAGAGTTCAGTTCTGTCGCTCAGTCCCGTCCGACTGTTTGTGACTCCATGGACTGCAGCATGCCAGGCTTCCCTTCCATCACCAACTCCCAGAGCTTGCTCAAACTCATGGTCATCAAGTCAGTGATGCCATCCAACCATCTCATCCTCTGTCGTCCCCTTCTCCTCCTGTCTTTGATCTTCCCCAGCATCAGGGTCTTTTCCAATGAGTCAGTTCTTCACATCAGGTGGCCAAAGTATTGGAGTTGCAGCTTCAGCATCAGTCCTTCCAGTGAATATTCAGGACTGATTTCCTTTAGGATGGACTGGTTTGATATCCTTGCAGTCCAAGGGACTCTCAAGAGTCTTCTCCAACACCACAGTTTAAAAGCATCAATTCTTCACTGCTCTGCTTTTTTTATAGTTCAACTCTCAAGTCCATACCTGACTACTGTGAAAAACATAGCTTTGACTAGACAGACCTTTATTGACAAAGTAATGTCTCTGCTTTTGAATATGCTGTCTAGGTTGGTCATAGTTTTTCTTCCAAGTAGCAAGTGTCTTTTAATTTCATGGCTGTAGTCACCATTTGCATTGATTTTGGAGGACAAGAGTATAAAGTCTCTCATGATTTCCATTGTTTCCCCATCTGTTTCCTTGCCATGAAGTGATGGGACCTGATGCCATGATCTTAGTTTTCTGAATGCTGAATGTTAAGCCAACTTTTTCACTCTCTTCTTTCACTTTCATCAAGAGGCTCTTTAGTTCTTCTTCGCTTTCTTCCATAAAGGTGGTGTCATCTGCATATCAGAGGTTATTGATATTTCTCCCAGCAATCTTGATCCCAACTTGTGCTTCATCCAGCCCAGCATTTCTCATGAGGTACTCCGCAAATAAATTAAATGAGCAAGGTGAGAGTATATAGCCTTGACATACTCCTTTTGCAACTTGGAACCAGTCTGTTGTTACATGCCCAGTTCTAAATGTTGCTTCTTGACCTGCATACAGATCAGGAGGCTGGTCAGGTGGTCTAGTATTCCCATCTCTTGAAGAATTTTCCACAGTTTGTTGTGATCCACAAAGACTTTGGCATAGTAAATAAAGCAGAAATAGATGTTTTTCTGGAACTCTCTTACTTTTCCAATGATCCAAAGCATGTTGACAATTTGATCTATGGTTCCTCTGCCTTTTCTAAATCCAGCGTGAACATCTGGAAGTTCATGGTTCATGTACTGCGCAAGCCTCACTTGGGGAATTTTGAACATTACTTTGCTAGCCTGTGAGATGAGTGCAATTGTGCAGTAATTTGAGCATTCTTTGGCATTGCCTTTATTTGGGACTGGAATGAAAAAGGACCTTTTCTAGTGCTGTGGCCACTGCTGAGTTTTCCAAGGTAAAGCTAAAGGCTAGAGAGAAGAAGAAGGATATGCCCATTTGAATGCAGAGTTCCAAAGAATAGCAAAGAGAGAAAAGAAAGAATTCCTCAGTGATCAGTGCAAAGAAATAGAGGAAAACAATAGAATGGGAAAGACCAGAGATCTCTTCAAGAAAATTGGAGATACCGAGGGAATATTTCATGCAAATTTTGGGCTCAATAAAGGACAGGAATGGTATGGACCTAACAGAGGCAGAAGATATTAAGAAGAGGTGGCAAAAATATGGAGAAGAACTATACAAAAAGATCCTCATGACCCAAATAACGACAGCGGTGTGATCACTCACCTAGAGCCAGGCATCGTGAAGTGTGAAGTCAAGTGGGCCGTAGGAAGCATCATTACGAACAAAGCTAGTGGAGGTGATAGAATTCCAGTTGAGCTATTTCAAATTCTAAAAGATGAAACAACTTTATTAAAGCATTAAACCCTGTAGAAATGGAAACAACTGGTCAAAACCATTGTATGGCATTTATAAGGACCCGTGCATCTCCCATATTTGTATGAGAGCAATCCCTGCCAAGTAGAAATTTGTAACTGCTTGAAGACAAATGAGTTCTCAGAAAGGAAAGTGAAATGAAATGACCTTTCTCCAATCAGTCTTCCAGATGAGAAAATGTGTTTCTGTGCCTTCATCTAAGAGCAGGTAAATCAACAGCTTGAATATGTCATGTGGTTCGTACAGAGTAGAAAGGGGCTAATAATCTAAAATGATTAGTTTTCCTCTGATTTCAAATTCATAAGTGGAACTGAATTTTAGAATATTGCAGCTGAAAAACTGTGGACAAGTGCGTATGAAATTTGCACTATATGCAAGCATCTGGTAGGCACTGGGTCTTCTAAGTCATTTAATTCTCTCAACATTGGGAGGGAATATTGTTGACTCCGGGAGTTGATGGATAGGGAGGCCTCACGTGCTGCGATTAATGGGGTTGCAAGGAGTCCGACACGACTGAGCAACTGAACTGAACTGAACTGATTGTTGACTTTATTTCAGAGAATTAATTTGTCCAGGAGCAGAAAGCACATCCTGAATGATACACCCAGGATTTGAACTCAGATTTTCTAATAAGGACCTTAAAAAAAATAATTTATCAAGTACAGAAATAGATTCAGAGAAGACAAACTACTTTTACAAGTTCATTCAGATAATTCATTATATCAGTCAATTCAAAAAGTCTTCCCAAGTTCCACACGTGTAAAGTTCTGTGCTGAAAAATCGCAGAGTACAGATAATAATAAAAAGTCCTGGGATTTCTGTACCTGCATTTCTCTCTACGGCCTGGAGCCACAGGCCTCCTTCTGCCGATAACATTTAACTTACGGGCATATGAGCATGTTGGTTGATTTGTCCTCAGGATTCTCGCTCATAGCAAAGATGCGATTTAAATTCTGGGCCTGGTTAAATCATCTCATGATGAAGGATTACATGGGATTTGGAGAAATCAGTAAAAGTAATTACTGTCCAAAGTGTCAGAAAGTGTGTTGTCTCTCAGTCATCTCTCAACTCTTTGCAACCCCATGGACTGTAGCCTGCAAGGCTCCTCTGTCCATGGGATTCTCCAGGCAAAAATATTGGAGTGGGTTGCCATTTTCTTCTCCAGGAGATCTTCTGAGCTCCAGGGATTGAACCCAGGTTTCCCACATTGCAGGCAGATTATTTATTATCTGGGCCACCAGGTAAGCCCCAAAGTGTCAGAAATATTCATTAGATCACCAAACCTCTTAGAACAAATTTTTGTCCTACTGGAGGGGGAGACTCCAGCTCACCACTGATCTTCTGGGACCACCCACAGATTTACTTCAAAATAAAATCATGATGTTTCTCTTGTCCTCCTATGTCCAGGCCAAGTTTCCACTTGAAAATTATTCTGTGAGTTAAGATCTTACTTAACTCCAAAAAGGTCCCTAAAAATAGCTTCACACATTTATAATAGACTTCCTTTTCAAGAAAATGTTAAAAACTCATTCTAAAAGAATCTTTGAAAAATAACATTTGTTAACATTTTTCTCAATTAAACTTTAAAAAACTTAAAAAAATATAATAGGCATAATACTTTCTTCAGGAGAAATAAAATCATGATATTTCTCTACATGCAAAAAATGATTTCCCCCTTTAATCAAGTTAATACAGATTGCTTTAGTCAAACTGCCTTTTATTCATTTTTATTAGTTCAACATTAGCAAAGACTAGAGGATGGATATATAATTCTCCAAGTACACTGGTGGTTACAGCTCCATATATTAATTATGTTTTTTGCATGACATTTGGTTAAATATCATATGATGAAGGTGACTTGCAGATGTGTAGGTGTTTGTGTTGTAATAATGGGCATCAAAAATTTCCTGTGAGGTCTGGACAAGGGGTGGTTTGACTAACAGCTTTCATGAAACAATGAATGTAGTAGATACCAATTAAAATATGAAATGTGTCTAGCAAACCATGAGGCTATCATCTTAATGGTCCTGTTGTTTTCTAACTACAAAACCCAGCTAATTAACATCCCAGGGGCTAGCCACAAACCCAATTAACAAAGTAAAATAAATTACGCTGAATTAAAACTGAAGACATCCCTAAGAGAAAGGGAAAGACCTGCCCTTCAGGGGAGAGAGCAAATGACTTCTTTGTAGATATTTAGAAGGGGATTTCATAAGTCTCCATGAGTTAACCTGTTAGAAATTGACTGGTGTTTATATACAGGGGGTACCCTCTCCTCTAGTTTATGTTGGAAAATTTCAGCAGCTTTCCAGCAAATATCTTCTCTTGCCAAGCTCAGTCCCCAATCACCTTTTCCTTCTCACTGCAGGGCACAGTTGAACTTGTTTTTCTCTTCTCTGCACCTGTGACTAGCCAATCTGTTCCTGGGGATGGTTCCTCCTTCAAGGCTGGAGCTCAACTGGGATATAATTTTTCCACTATTGCTATCCTTCTCTGAAAAGAAGCACATTTTTACTTGAACCACGTAGTGCTAAACATGAATGTAAATTGAAAGGAGGAAAATAAAATAAAACAAACTTTTAAAAAGTTAGAAAGGATACTCAAATCTACAGAAAACTTACAGCCTCCATCTCCAAACTGTAGCCTTGTCTCCCTTCTTCAATGGTAAGGGGATTTCTCCCTTTTCGCCCCTTTTCCTCTCTGCTTTTGAGTTTCCCCTCGAGCCTCATGCCAACAATTCACAATACTATTTTGAGCTCTTAATTATAGATGTTAATTAAAATCAAAATGTAAATGATATAAAAGAGATCACATAAATAGAAAATTCCTTAATAAATGCAGGGAATTTAAATGAATAAGTCTTTCAGAACAGCTGTCCAGGAAGGGGTGGAAAGATATTTTTAGACAATTCCTCCTTATTTGTGCCCACATTGCAGCATTGCTTTTTGCAGTACCTTTTATGAATTTGTTGTTCAGTCACTAAATCATGTCCAACTCTTTGCAACCCCATAGACTCTAGCACACCAGGCTTCTCTGTCCTCCATCATCTCCCAGAGTTTGTTCAAATTCACATCCACTGAAGCGGAAATGCTATCTAACCATCTCATCTTTTTCCACTCTTTTATCCTTTTGCCCTAAATCTTTCCCAGCATCAGAGTTTTATCCAATGAGTCAGCTCTTTGTATTAAGTGGCCAAAATATTGGAGCTTCAGCATCAGTCCTTCCAATGAGTATTCAAGGTTGATTTTCTTTATAATTGACTGGCTTGATCTCCTTTTAGTCCAAGGGACTCTCAAGAGTCTTCTCTAGCACGCAATTTGAAAGCATCAATTCTTCAGCTTTCAGCCTTCTTCAGCATTCACCTCTCACATCCATACATGGCTACTGGAAAAACCATAGCTTTGACTATATGGACCTTTGTTTGCAAAGTGATGTCTCTGCATTTTAATGTGCTGTCATAGCTTTGTCATAGCTTTCCTTCCAAGTAGTAAGTGTTTCTTAATTTCATGGCTGCAGTCACCATCTGCAGTGATTTTAGAGCCCAAGAAAATAAAATCTGTCACTGTTTCCACTTGTTTCCCTTCTATTTGCCATGAAGTGGTGGGTCCAATATTTTGGCCACCTGATGCAAAGAACTGACCCATTGGAAAATACCCTGATGCTGGGAAAGATTGAGGCAGGAGGAGAAGGGGACAACAGAGGGTGAGATGGTTGGGTGGCATCACCGACTTGATGGACATGAGTTTGAGCAAGCTCTGGGAGTTGGTGATGGATGGGGAAGCCTGGTATGCTGCAATCCATGGGGTCCCAAAAAGTTGGACACCACTGAGTGACTGAACTGACTGATGGGTCCAAATGACATGATCTTAGTTTTTCGTGTGTTGAGTTGGAAGCCAGGTGTTTCACTCTCTTCTTTCACCTTCATCAAGATGCTCTTGAGTTCCTCTTCACTTTCTGCCATTAGAGTGATATCATCTGCATATCTGAGGTTATTGATATTTCTCCTGACAACCTTAATTTCAGCTTATGAATCACCCAGCCCAGCAGTTTTATGCATGCAAACACACAGTATGTGTGACGCTAAATCTAGGAGTTGCTCTGATGGTTGTAAAAATCAGTCTGATGAGATTTCAGAGGACAGCAGACTCACATGCCCCTTGGCTTGGTTGTCCTGGAAGCTGGGCTGGGTCTTAGCGTTCACTGTCACTCTCTGGCACCTGGCCTGCACTGACCTCTCGAAGGTTGCTAAGCGTTCTTCACATTTGTTCATTTCTTACTTGCATAGACACCTGAGCATGGTTTCTGTGTTAGAATTATCATCAGCATGGAGCACACAAATGTAAAATATGCTGAAGGACCCAAGTCAATACAAGTCATTGAGTGTGCCCGGCAGGTGGACCTGGTTAAGAAAGGTGAGGAACAAAGGCTCAGTGTCAGAGGGACCCCAGGGCCAGGTGGGATGAGGTTACTGCTGAGATAGGAAATGAAGAGTTCTGTGTAAAGGCCAGAGATTTATTTCTGGAAATTGTCAGAAATAACAGCAAGGTGACGGGGAAAGTTCATAGCCTTTAAGGTATAATCCTTTTATTAGAATTGTTCTTCCCTTACACTAAGGCAGGCATGTGACTTTGTACAAATTACTGAGCACTTCTGAATGTCGCCTGAAATCCACATATCATATTGTCTCTCAGGGTATTTTGAGAGTTTCACACAATGGAACGTAGTGTGTTGGTAACTGACAGTTGTCACTGTGAGTCCAGTCCCTTGGAACAAAGTGTGAGCAAAGTGTGAAGCAGACAAGATTTCAAGGGAGAGAAAAGGGCTTTTAATGACTTTCACTTTGTTGCAGTAACAGGGTCACTAGAGACAGCCAAGAGAGGAAAAGCAAAGACACGACGTGTATTTTAGCAAAGTTTATCTGACTGCAGCATAAAGAACAATTTTTGGAGGCAGGACTAAGTAAAGATTCAAGTTAAAACCTGTCCTAGTGTTGATGGGGAGTGACTGATGCCTGAACAGAAGCAGTGGTGAGAGAGGGATGGCAGGGGAAGCAGCCAAGGTATCAGGAAAGGGCAGAGGGAGGGAGAGGGAAGGAGAGAGCTGAGAGGAGCGAAGGAGCTCAGTGGGATAACGCCAATGTCAGGTAACACCATTAGATTAAGAAGTGAAGCTTAGTTGGTGAGCTTGGGCAAAGAAATTTCATGTACCATTGAAGTGATCACCACTTCTCTCAAAAAGCATATGGATATTTACATTTCACTTCTCCACCTATCTGTAATAATGTTGAGTCAATGTTTAAGTATATTAAATCCTCCACAAACCATAAATACACCCTCAGTTTTCACTGAATAAATTGTCAAAATATAAAGTGAATGTTTAATTTTTAATTCAACTGCCCATAATTAATGATCATGGAAATGATATTTTTCAAATGTGTCCATGAAATTGATAGCTTATGATGAATGGTGTCAGATTTGTGATTGCCAAAGGAGAAAACTTCACCATGGGGCCCAAGACAGGGCTTCAGTCACTCAGAGCTTCGTGCAGCAAAAGTTTTATGAAAATGAAAAGGGATAGAAAATGCTCTGACACAGACACCAGAAGAGGGCAGAAAGAGGCCAACTCGCTCCTTTTTGGAAGGCATTTGTATACTTTTTCAATAGGTTACTCACAATAGATCAAAAGAATGTTTCAAGGTTGTAAAGGTCTTACCAGGCCCACTTCCGCAACATAAAATCTTCAGATAACAAGATTTAGCTCAGTTCAGTCGTTCAGCCGCGTCCAACTCTTTTCCATCCCATGAATCACAGCACACCAGGCCTCCCTGTCCATCACCAACTCCCGGAGTTCACTCAGATTCATGTCCATCAAGTCCGTGATGCGATCCAGCCATCTCATCCTCTGTCGTCCCCTTCTCCTCCTGCCCACAATCCCTCCCAGCATCAGAGTCTTTTCAAATGAGTCAGCTCCTTGCATGAGGTCGCCGAAGTACTGGTGTTTCAGCTTTAGCATCTTTCCTTCCAAAGAAATCCCAGGGCTGATCTCCTTTAGAATGGACCGGTTGGATCTCCTTGCAGTCCAAGGGACCCTCAAGAGTCTTCTCCAACACCACAGTTCAAAAGCATCAATTCTTCGGCGCTCATCCTTCTTCACAGTCCAACTCTCACATCCATACATGACCACAGGAAAAACCATAGCCTTGACTAAACAGACCTTAGTCGGCAAAGTAATGTCTCTGCTTTTGAATATGCTATCTAGGCTGGTCATAACTTTTCTTCCAGGGAGCAAACGTCTTTTAATTTCATGGCTGCAATCACCATCTGCAGTGATTTTGGAGCACAAAAAAATAACGTCTGACACTGTTTCCACTGTTTACCCATCTATTTGCCATGAAGTGATGGGACCAGATGCCATGATCTTCGTTTTCTGAATGTTGAGCTTTAAGCCAACTCTTTCACTCTTCTCTTTCACTTTCATCAAGAAGCTTTTTAGTTCCTCTTCACTTTCTGCCATAAGGGTGGTGTCATCTGCATATCAGAGGTTATTGATATTTCCTCTGGCAATCTTGATTCCAGCTTGTGTTTCTTCCAGCCCAGCGTTTCTCATTATGTACCCTGCATATAAGTTAAATAATCAGGGTGACAATATACAGCCTTGACCGTACTCCTTTTCCTATTTGGAACCAGTCTGTTGTTCCATGTCCAGTTCTAACTGTTGTTTCCTGACCTGCATACAGATTTCTCAAGAGACAAGTCAGGTAGTCTGGTATTCCCATCTCTTTCAGAATTTTCCACAGTTTATTATGATCCACACAGTCAAAGGCTTTGGCATAGCCAGAAGGAATTGCTTCCTGTTAAGAAAGAGAAACATGTCCTCAATCAAGACACATTGTTGTTTTATAATCATTAGCACAGAACTTAAGGAAAAACATAGCTTGAAAAAGATGCACTCTTTTGTTGTGTAATCATTAGCTCTAGGCTTAAAAAAGTTAGTCTAGGTGAATAGATTGTTGCCATAACAGCTTAGAGCTTAAGAAAAAAATGTTTTATGTGACTAAGACAAAGAAATGTAGGAAAAAAAAAAATGTTTGCCCCTTCCTCCTCCTGGAGGGCCCTGGGATCCTTATAAACCCACCTAATAATTAGCTGTCTCAAGATGAATCAACATTTCTAGTACAGTTTTATTTTTTGTTTTCTAACTGACTTATATTCACAGTGACGGAGGTTCACACACACTACCCTAAAATATTACTTAGATAAAAACAATACTGTTAAAGTGCTGCACTCGATATGCCCACAAATTTGGAAAACTCAGCAGTGGCCACAGGATTGGAAAGGTCAGTTTGCATTCCAATCCCAAAGAAAGGCAATGCCAAAGAATGCTCAAAATGCTGCACAATTGCATTCATCTCACACGTTAGTAAAGTAATGCTCAAAATTCTCCAAGTCAGGCTTCAGCAATATATGAACCGTGAACTTCCAGATGTTCAAGCTGGATTTAGAAAGGGCAGAGGAGCCAGAGAAAAATTGCCAACATCTGCTGGATCATGGAAAAAACAAGAGAGTTCCAGAAAAACACCTACTTCTGCTTTATTGACTATGCCAAAGCCTTTGACTGTGTGGATCACAATAAACTGTGGAAAATTCTTCAAGAGATGGGAATACCAGAACACCTGGCCTGCCACCTAAGAAAACTGTATGCAGGTCAAGAAGCAACATTTATAACTAGACATGGGAAAACAGACTGGTTCCAATTCAGGAAAGGACTACGTCGAGGCGGAATATTGTCACCCTCCTTATTTAACTTCTATGCAGAGTACATCATGCAAAATGCTGGGCTGGATGAAGCATAAGCTGGAATCAAGATTGCCGGGAGAAATATCAATAACCTCAGATAGAACCTCTTGATGAAAGTGAAAGAGAAGAGTGAAAAAGTTGGCTTAAAGCTCAACATTCAGAAAACGAAGATCATGGCATCCGGTCCCATCACTTCATGGCAAATAGACAGGGAATCAGTGGAAACAGTGGCTGACTTTATTTTTGGGGGCTCCAAAATCACCGCAGATTGTGATTGCAGCATGAAATTAAAAGACGCTTACTCCTTGAAAGGAAAGTTATGACCAACCTAGACAGCACATTAAAAAGCAGAGACATTACTTTGCCGACAAATGTCCATCTAATCAAGGCTATGGTTTTTCCAGTAGTCATGTATGGATGTGAGAGTTGGACTATAAAGAAAGCTGGGTGTTGAAGAATTGATGCTTTTGAACTGTGGTGTTGGAGAAGACTCTTGAGAGTCCCTTGGACAGCAAGAAGATCCAAACAGTCAATCCTAAAGGAAATCAATCCTGAATATTGATTGGAAGGACTGATGCTGAAGCTGAAATTCCTATACTTTGGCTACCGGATGCAAAGAACTGACTCATATGAAAAGACCCTGATGCTGGGTAAAATTGAAGGCAGAAGGAGAAGGGGACAACAGAGGACAAGATGGTTGGATGGCTTCAGCGAGTCAACAGACATGAGTTTGGGTAGACTCTGAGGTTTGTTGATGGAAAGGGAGGCCTGACATGCTGCAGTTCATGGTGTCACAAAGAATCAGACACGACTGAGCAACTGAGCTGAACTGAACTGAGAGTGCAGCTCTTTAACAGCATCATCCTTAAGGATTTGAAATAGCTCAATGAATTCCATCACCTCCACTAGCTTTGTTTGTACTGATGATTTGTAAGGCCCACTTGACTTTGCACTCCAGGATGTCATGCTCTAGGTGAGTGATCACACCATCATGGTTATCTGGGTCATGAAGATCATTTTTGTATCGTTCTGTGTTCTTGCCACCTCTTGTTAATATCTTCAGCTTCTGTTAGGTCCATACTGTTTCTGTCCTTTATTGTGCCCATCTTAGCATGAAATGTTCTCTTGGCATCTCTAATTTTCTTGAAGAGATCTCTAGTCTTTCCCATTCTATTGTTTTCCTCTACTTCTTTGCGTTTATCACTATGGAAGGCTTTCTTTTCTCTCCTTGCTATTCTTTGGAAGTCTGCATTCAAATGGGTGTATCTTTCCTTTTCCCTTTTTCCTTTAGCTTCTCTTCTTTTCTCAGCTATTTTTAATGCCTCCTCAGACAGTCATTTTGCCTTTTGGATTTGTTTTTCTTGGGGATGGCCTTGATCATTGCCTCCTGTGCAATTTCATGAACCTTCATCCTTAGTTCTTCAGGCAGTCTGTCTATCAGATTGAACCCCATGAATCTCTATGTCACTTCCTCTGTATAATCATAAGGGATTTGATTTAAGTCATACTTAAATGGTCTAGTGATTTTCCCTACTTTCTTCAATTTAAGTCTTGATTTTGTAGTAATGAGTTCATTATCTGTGCCATAGTCAGCTCCTGGTCTTGCTTTTGCTGACTATATTGAGCTTCTTCATCTTTAGTTGCAATGAATGTAATTAAATGTTTAAAAATATTGCAGCTGGAATAGTGAACAAAAATGTATAAATTATTATCTTGAAAGAAGTAAATGATAAATGCTAATGCAAAATAGTATCTTTTTAAGTTGAAAAAAATTAGTATCACATGCTAATAGTGTGCTGTCTACTAACTATAAGCTGTTAGTAGTAACTATTTTCTGATCTACAGATGCAAGACAGTGATATATTTATTTTGTGCAATTTGATGTGTCTATTTATAAATAGAAGTTAAAGACTAAAAATGAATATTCTATTTACTATTTGGAAGGGAAGATATTGTAATGTGGGGTTCCCAGGAGGTGTAGCAGGAAAGAGTCCATCTGCCAGTGTGGGACACATGGGTTCCATCCCTGGGTTGGGAGGTAAGCAATTGCAACTATTGCAGTATCCTTGCCTGAATCACAGAGTCACGTGTGACTGAGCACACTGGAGGCAGTATGTGGGATACCCACTTGAGAGCAACCTAGGGTGTGTGTCCAGGTGGAAGCCTCTCTGGAAGGAGGACCACAAGCAGGGCTGAGAGTCACAATATTTCTTCAAACCCTGGATAAGAAGAGGGTTATGTGATGTGGTTAGATTTCTTGACATTCCATAACATTTTAGAACCAAAATCTTCCTACTCTCTGAAATGTCCTCCCCTCCTTTTCTGTTTTTTCTTACAAAACCAATTTAAATGTTTCTCTCACAACAAAAATAACTCTACACTTCCAGAATGAATGCTCTGTCTTCCAAGCACATTCACTAATTTATTCTTATCCTTAAAAAGCACATACAACAGTCCATCAGGGTATATACATCCATAACTCTCTTTCACTCCAAAACTGATAGCCTTTTTTTCTTTAATGAAATATAGTTGATTACAATTTTGTATTAGTTTCTGGTAACACTTTGTACAGCAAACTGTTTCAGACGTGTGTGTGTGTGTGTGTGTGTGTGTGTGTGTGTGTGTGTTGTTGTTGTTGTTTAGTCACCTAGTGTGTGCAACTCTTTATGACCCAATGGACTGCAACATGCCAGGCCTCCCTGTCCCTCACCATCTCCCAGAGTTTGCCCAAGTTCATAGTCATTGCATCAGAACACTGTCCAGCTGTCTCAGTCTTTGACTCTCTCTTCTCCTTCTGCCCTCAGTTCAAATCAGATGACCAAAATACTGGAGCTTCAGCATTAGTCCTTCAAGTGAATATTCAGGGCTGATCTCCCTTAAGACTAACTGATCTGATCTCCTTTCTGTCCAAGGGACTTTCAGGAATCTTCTCCAGCACCATAGTTCAAAGGCATTAATTCTTTGGCGTTCTGCCTTATTTATGGTCCAGCTCTCACAACCGTACATGAACACTGGGAAGGCCATAGCCTTAACTATACAGATCTTTGTAAGCCACAGCATTTCGACACACTGTAGGTTTGTCATTACTTTCCTGCCAAGAAGCAATTGTCTTCTGATTTCATGGCCCGCTTGACTTCACATTCCAGGATGTCTGGCTCTAGGTGAGTGATCATACCATTGTGATTATCTTGGTTGTGAAGATCTTTTTGTACAGTTCTTCTGTGTATTCTTGACACCTCTTCTTAATATCTTCTGCTTCTGTTAGGTCCATACCATTTCTGTCCTTTATTGAGCCCATCTTTCCATGAAATGTTCCCTTGGTATTCCTAATTTTCTTGAAGAGATCTCTGGTCTTTCCCATTCTGTTGTTTTCCTCTGTTTCTTTGCATTGATCACTGAGGAAGGCTTTCTTATCTCTTTTTGCTATTCTTTGGAACTCTGCATTTAGATGCTTATATCTTTGCTTTTCTCCTTTGCTTTTCACTTCTCTTCTTTTTACAGCTATTTGTAAAGCCTCCCAGACAGCCATTTTGCTTTTTTTGCATTTCTTTTCCATGGGGATGGTCTTGATCCCTGTCTCCTGTACAATGTCACAAACCTCCATCCATAGTTCATCAGGCACTCTATGTATCAGATCTAGTCCCTTAAATCTATTTCTTACTTCCACTGTATAATCAATCATAAGGGATTTGATTTAGGTCATACCTGAATGGTCTAGTGGTTTTCCCTACTTCCTTCAGTTTAAGTCTGAATTTGGCAGTCTACAGGGTCACAAAGAGTCAAACATGACAGAAGTGACTTAGCACGCAGCATGGAAGTCATACCATCTGACCTTGCATATGGCACAAGCATGCAAAGTGAAAGTGAAAGTCACTCAGTCATGTCCGACTTTGACCCCATGGACTATACAGTTCATGGAATTCTCTAGGCCAGAATACTGGAGTGGGTAGCCGCTCCCTTCTCCAGGGTATCTTCCCAATCCAGGGTGGATTATTTACCAGCTAAGCCACAAGGCAAGCCCAAGAGTACTGGAGTGGGTAGACTATCCCTTCTCCAGCAGATCTTACTGACCCAGGAATTGAACCAGGGTCTCCTGTATTGCACGCAGATTCTTTACCAGCTGAGCTATCAGGGAAGCCCTGAAGTATGAACTGAAGCATGCTGCAAAGCATTTTAAAAAAAAACCCACTGAGGAAGTTCACAATCATGGGACAGATTCCAGGGTAAAAAGTGTGTTGGGGTTTGTGGCTTGAGAAAAAGTTTAGTTCTAATTTTAGAGCTAGGGCTTCCCTGGTGGCTCAGTGCTAAAGAACCCACTTGCCAATGCAGGAAACATGGGTTCAATCTTAGGGTCAGGAAGATCCCCTGGAAAAGGAAGTGAAAATCAACTCCAGTATTCTTGCCTAGGAAATATCATGGACAGAAGAGCCTGGCAGGCTGCAGTTCATGGGGTCACAAAGGAGTCAGATATGACTTAGTGACTAAACAACAATTTTGGAGTCAGGTAAAGAATTTTCCACTTGGAATTATAAAATGGACTTGATCTTGATATTAGACATAATGTCTATGATTATCTCCCAAAGGGATGGATAAAATCCTTTTATTGAACTGTATATTCAATGAAATAAATAATTACATGACTTCAAAAACACATTTTCATATGTGTAGAACCCACCAATAATTATTTGGCATAAAACTGGATTCAAATGCTTTTGTCCACCTCCTCTTTTTTCAGATCAATTCATTTTTTCAGAATGCTTAATGACTTGCAGCAAAGGAAAAGCACACAGCTTTCTGGTGATGATAGAATTGAACATGCATGGGAGGCAGAAAGGGCTGCCAAAGGAAAACAAACTGATAAGTTAGCCTCAGAAACTGACAAAGAATTAATCTCCAAAATATATAAGCAGCTTATATAGTTCAATGTCACAAAAACAAACAGCACAATCAAAAAATGTGTAGGAGACCTAAACAGGCATCTCTCCAAGGAAGACATATGAATTACCAACAAACGCATGAAAAGATGATCAACATCACTCATTTCAGTTCAGTTCAGTCACTCAGTTATGTCCGACTCTTTGCGACCCCATGAATTGCAGCACGCCAGGCCTCCCTGTTCATAACCAAGTCCCGGAGTTCACTCAGACCCACGTCCATCGAGTCAGTGATGCCATCCAGCTATCTCATCCAAATGCAAATGAAAACTACAGTGAGGTATCACCTCACACCTATCATAATGACCCTCATCAAAAAAACTACAAGCAATAAATGCTGGAGAGGATGTGGAGAAAAGAGAATCTTGCTGTACTGTTGGTGGGAATGTAAATTGGTACAGTTACTGTGGAGGACATTATGAAGATTCCTTAACAAACTAGGAATAAAACTCACATATGACCTAGCAATCCCACAACTGGACATATACCTTGAGAAAACTACAATTCAAAATGACACATGGATCCCAATATTCATTGCAGCAGTATTTACATTAGCCAGGATGTGGAAGCAACTTAGATGTCCATCCACAATGAATGGATAAGGAGGTTGTGGTACATATATACAAAGGGATATTATTTAGCCATAAAAAGGAACAAATTTAAGTCAGTTATAGTGAGGTAAATGAGTCTAGAGCCTCATGCAGAGTGAAGTAAGTCAGAAAGAGAAAGTCAAGTATGGTGTGAAGTGAGGTGAAAGTTGCTCAGTTGTGTCCTACTCTTTGAGATTCTATGGACTATACAGTCTATGGAATTCTCCAGGCCAGATTGGGTAGCATTTCCCTTATACATATTTATGAAATTTAGAAAAATAGTTTGATGATGATGAACCTATTTGCAGAGAAGAAATGGGGAAGTAGATGTAGATAACAGACTGGTGGACACAGGCGGGAAGGAGAAGGTGGGGAAAATTGATTAAGTAACTTTGACATATAAACACTATCACATGGAAAATAGGTAACACTTGGGAAGCTGCTGTATAACACAGGAGGCCCAGCCTGGTGCTCTGCGATGACACTGGGTGCCGGGGTCCAGCCCCAGTGGATCCAGGGTGATTCGAAGGTGAGGGGACGGAGTCGGCGTCTTTGGAAAAATACATATTTAATCACAGATATAGAGAGATTAGAAATGGATAGTGTAGTAGGAAGATTAGTGGAGAAAAGGAGGCTGAATAACTTGGATTATGTGGAATAGCATCCATGCTCCAGATGGGAATTCAGCCAGGAAAATGGGAGCAAGAAAGAAGTGACATGGGGGAATCAGTCTTTCTGGAAACTGATCTGATTTCTTTATTTTTGAGTTTGCTTATATACCTTTTGTTACACATAGGGATGAATACAGAGTCACGCGGGGGTCAGCAGTCCTGACCTTTATCAAAATCAGGTGCTTCACATAAATGTATAAAAAAAGGTACATCATCTTCTGGCTATGAGTGAGACCTGCTGACATTTTATGATCCTTTCTTTCTGATAACCAAAAAACTTATTTCTTCCAAGGGTGTTTTTTCTTAAACCAGGCACCACCCTCCAAATAAATTTACATTCCTATAGGGTGAGGGTGTAGTGAGGTACAATCAAGAAAGGAATTTATTTAACCCAAGGTTAACAAGATTAATCTTAAAGGTTAATACTTATTTCTCCTATATGCTTAAGGGTTAATACTTATTTCTCCTATATGTTAGTTATATTCATTATAAGGGTAGGGAACATGGAGATTTAGCAACAAACATCAGCCCAACAAATGAAAATCCTTTCACCAATGCTCCCCTTAAGATCTATTTAGTCTTAAGATATGATAAAGTTACATTTTTACATAGCAAGGACACAGTGATTTATAACAAAGTACAGTGATCTATTACAAAAGAGAAAATCCATTAACTCAAAAAGTCTAGTATTGCTAACATCAAAAACTACCATATTTCCTTTGCTATATTCCAAATACATTGATTAATATATTCCCAGGTGCCTAAGGATACAGAGGCCTGGCGGCGATCATTGACTCAACAAGAAGAAAAAGCCCTATGATAATTAAGCCCCTCAAAATACTCCAAAACTCTCTGTGCTGTTTATGGTTGAGAGGTAGTAAACAATCATGTGGCAGGAGTATGGATAATGCTGTCATACAAGCTAGTCTGTCAGCAGAGAGGTTTGACCTGAGACACCCTTGTCCCACCCAGAGCAGGGAATTAGCAGCAATTATTGACACAACAAGTGAAAAAACCCTTCACCAATATAATCCCTAATCAACCCATTATACTAATAATTTCTAACTCCACAAGAGAATTTGCCTTTAGTAAGTCTAAAACATCTCATGCCTCTCAGATTGGGAGGCTATAAACAATCACATGTGGCCGGACGAATCTATACAGGTGGGCTAGATAGCCTTCAAAGGAATCCGTAAGCTGAAACACTCTTGTCACGCCCAAGAATTTTTATTGCCTTGGAGCTGCACGTTTACATCTTCTCCGAGAGAAACGGTTATGGGGGAGAGCCCCCGTAAAGTCAGAGGTGTAGGTGAGAGCATAAAACAGACTCTGGCTTTGGAGTTAGATGCTCGGGAACAGGGGGTTTCCTGAGGCTTGATCACTCCTTTGCGTATGCCAAGCCTCCTTCCTCATGACCTTTGCCATGGGCGGAATTCCTCACGCTGGCCCCCAGCAACTGGGGGATATGGCAGAGACCACCACAATATTGTAAAGTAATTGTCCTCCAATTAAAATAGAAAAGAAACTCCTCCCCATTCTTGGCTTTGGGCTTCTCATCCATAGAAGCAGCCTTCCTGAGGGAAGTTTTGTTACCAAGTCCAAGCTTGCTCTGCATGCTGCCCAATGGCCAATGAATTGAAGACAAGGTGCTGAGGCAAGAAAAACGACTTTATTTGGAGAGCTGACTGACCAAGTAGATAGCTGACTAATGTTCTCAAAATAACCATCTCATCAGAGTGTGGATGTCAGGTACTTTCACAGATCAGAGATGGGGAGGTGAGGAAACAAGGTAAAAAGGTCATTAACCTTGCAAATAGCTCCTAAGATGACAAGCCACAGGCAGTTCAGTTCAGTCGCTCAGTCGTGTCCAACTCTTTGCGACCCCATGAATCGCAGCACACCAGGCCTTCCTGTTCATCACCATCTCCCGGAGTTCACTCAGACTCACATCCATCGAGTGTGTGATGCCATCCAGCCATCTCATCCTTGGTCATCCCCTTCTCCTCCTGCCCCCAATCCCTCCCAGCATCAGAGTCTTTTCCAATGAGTCAACTCTTCTCATGAGGTGGCCAAAGTACTGGAGTTTCAGCTTTAGCATCATTCCTTCCAAAGAAATCCCAGGGATGATCTCCTTCAGAATGGACTGGTTGGATCTCCTTGCAGTCCAAGCCACAGGCAGGGTATGTGTTAATTTTTTCCTTCCTGTCATCCACAGGTGGATAGGGTTCTGAACAAAGACACTTTAACATTCAGGCAGAGGAGCAGGATTTTCTCAGAATGGCCATTGTGTGTTATTATAATCACAAAAGCAAGACAAAGAAAGTTCCAGCATTAAGTCTGAACTCCTTTTCCCTGCAACATTTTCACAGAAGACTGTTTTCACAGGATGTTAGTAGTACCTGTATAGTTGTCACATGCATCTAGAGAAAACTAGGGGTAGACAAAGGTGTTGTTCGTACAGTTCCCCACACCTGATGTGTGTGACCTCATGTGGCTGGAAAATGCTTCACATCAAATTCACACACCTGCCTAGGAAATTCCCCTCTGAGCCATAGTATGCAGTGTCTCCCAAACTTTCAAAATAAGATTATTTTGAAATAATCTTCATTCATTTGGAATAGGCTTTGTTCAGCTTCCATGAACTTCCCTGAGTTTTGAAGGGCAATTTCAAATTGATGCTAATCAGGGAAGAGAGGGGATACAGAGAGAAGGGAAAAGCAATCAAGAAACAATAGTACAGCCTTGGGGCAGGGTCCTGGTTCCCCCTCAAGGGATACACAATATCTTTTGAGAGATATCTCTGAGATGTTTTGTACCTACTGAAACACATACTAGGTGGAAGAAGTTAACTATGCTGCTCACAAGCACATAGACACTAGACCAGTTGGAACCAGAAGGTTAATGATGCTGACTACAGATTACCTCACAAGCAACCAAGCAAAAGACTGTTTACAATTTTGAATTATTACTATAAATTGCCTCACTACACTCTCCAGGTCAGTTCAGTTCAGTTCAGTTGCTCAGTCATGTCCAACTCTATGTGATCCCATGGACTGCAGCATACCAGTCTTCCCTGTCCGTCACCAACTCCATGAGCTTGCTCAAACTCATGTGCACTGAGTCGATGATACCATCCAACCATCTCATCCTCTGCTGTCCCCTTCTCCTCCTGCCTTCAATCTTTCCCACCATCAGGGTCTTTTGCAGTGAGTCAGTTCTTTGCATCAGGTGGCCAAACTATTGGAGTTTCAGCTTCAGAACCAGTCCTACCAATAAATATTCAGGACTGGTTTCCTTTAGGATTGAATGATCTCCTTGCAGTTCAACAGACTCTCAAGAGTCCTCTCCAACACAAAAGTTCAAAAACATCAGTTCTTCAGTGCTCAGCTTTCTTTATGGTACAACTCTCACATCCATACTTGACTACTGGAAAAACCATAGCTTTCACTAGACAGACCTTTGTTGGTAAGGTGATGTCTCTGCTTTTTAATATGCTGACTAACTTGGTCATAGTTTTTCTTACAAGGAGCAAGTGTCTTAATATCATGGCTGCAGTCACTGTCCACAGTGACTTTGGAGCCCTAAAATAAAGTCTGTCACTGTTTCCATTGTTTCCCCATCAATTTGCATGAAGTGATGGGACCAGATGCCACGATCTTAGTTTTTCAAATGTTCAGTTTTAAGCCAGCTTTTTCACTCTCCTCTTTCACGTTCATCAAGAGGCTCTTTAGTTCCTCTTCACTTTCTGCCATAAGGGTGGTGTCATCTGCATATCTGAGGTTATTGATATTTCTCCTGGCAATCTTGATTCCAGCTTGTGTTTCAGACAGCCTGGCATTTCACATGATGTATTCTGCATGTAAGTTAATTAAGCAGAGTGACAATATACATTTCTGAAGCCTTGATGTACTCCTTTCCCAATTTGGGACCAGTCTGTTGTTTCATGTCCAGTTCTAACTGTTCCTTCTTGACCTGCATACAGGTTTTTCAAAAGGCAGGTCAGGCGGTCTGGTATGCCCATCTCTTTCAGAATTTTCCATAGTTTATTGTGATCCACACAGTCAAAGGCTTTGGGATAGTCAATTAAACAGAAGTAGCTGTTTTTCTGGATTTCTCTTGCATTTTCAATGATCCAGCAGATGTTGACAATTGGATACCTGGTTCCTCTGTCTTTTCTAAATCCAGCTTGAACATCTGGAAGATCTCCATTCATGTGCTATTGAAAGTTCACTTGGAGAATTTTGAGCATCACTTTGCTAGCATGTGAGATGAGTGTAATTGTGTGTTAGTTTGAACATTTTTTGTTGTTGCCTTTCTTTGAGATTGGAATGAAAACTAACCTTTTCCAGTCCTGTGGCCACTGCTGAGTTTTCCAAATTTGCTGGCATATTGAGTGCATCTCTTCTTGCTATTCTTTGGAACTCTGCATTCAGAAGCTTATATCTTTCCTTTTCTCCTTTGCTTTTGCCTCTCTTCTTTTCACATCTATTTGTAAGGCCTCCCCAGACAGCCATTTTGCTTTTTTGCATTTCTTTTCCATGGGGATGGTCTTGATCCCTGTCTCCTGTACAGTGTCACGAACCTCCATCCATAGTTCATCAAGCACCCTATCTATCAGATTTAGGCCCTTAAATCTATTTCTCACTTCCACTGTATAATCATAAGGGATTTGATTTAGGTCATATTGAATGGTCTAGCAGTTTCCCTACTTTCTTCATTAAGTCTGAATTTGGTAATAAGGAGTTCATGATCTGAGCCACAGTCAGCTCCTCGTCTTGTTTTTGTTTACTGTGTAGAGCTTCTCCATCTTCAGCTGCATAGAATACAATCAATCTGATTTTGGTGTTGACCATCTGGTGATGTCCATGTATAGAGTCTTCTCTTGTGTTGTTGGAAGAGGGTGTTTGCTATGACCAGTGCATTTTCTTGGCAAAACTCTATTAGTCTTTGCCCTGCTTCATTCTGCATTCCAAGGCCAAATTTGCCTGTTACTCCAGGTGTTTCTTGACTTCCTACTTTTGCATTCCAGTCTCCTATAATGAAAAGGACATCTTTTTTGGGTGTTAGTTCTAAAAGGTATTGTAGTTCTTCATAAAACCCTTCAACTTCAGCTTCTTCAGCGTTACTGGTTGGGGCATAGACTTGGATAACTGTGATATCGAATGGTTTGCCTTGGAGACGAACAGAGATCATTCTGTCATTTTGAGACTGCATCCAAGTACTGCATTTTGGACACTTTTGTTGACCATGATGGCTACTCCATTTCTTCTGAGGGATTCCTGCCCACAGTAGTAGATGTAATGGTCATCTAAGTTAAATTCACCCATTCCAGTTCATTTTAGTTCACCGATTCCTAGAATGTCGATGTTCACCCTTGCCATCTCTTGTTTGACCACTTCCAATTTGCCTTGATTCATGGACCTGACATTCCAGATTCCTATGCAATATTGCTCTTTACAGCATTGGACCTTGCTTCTATCACCAGTCACATCCACAACTGGGTATTGTTTTTGCTTTGGCTCCATGCCTTCACTCTTTCTGGAGTTATTTCTCTGCTGATCTCCAGTAGCATATTGGGCACCTACTTACCTGGGGAGTTCCTCTTTTGGTATCCTATCATTTTGCCTTTTCATACTGTTCATGGGGTTCTCAAGGCAAAAATACTGAAGTGGCTTGCCATTACCTTCTCCAGTGGACCACGCTCTGTCAGACCTCTCCACCATGACCTGCCCATCTCAGGTTGCCCCACAGGCATGGCTTGGTTTCATTGAGTTAGACAAGACTGTGGTCCTAGTGTGATTAGATTGACTAGTTTTCTGTGAGTATGGTTTCAGTGTGTGTGCCCTCTGATGCCCTCTTGCAACACCCACCATCTTACTTGGGTTTCTCTTACCTTGGGCGTGGGGTATTTCTTCATGGCTGCTCCAGCAAAGCACAGCTGCTGCTCCTTACCTTGGATGAGGGGTATCTCCTTACTGCTGCCATTCCTGACCTTCAACGTGGGATAGCTCCTCTAGGCCCTCCTGCACAGCCACCACTCCTCGGGATGCTCCTCTCAGCCACAGGCCCTGGCCTCAGGCATGGGTGGCTCCTTCCAGTTGCCGCCCCTGGCCTTGGGCTTGGGGTGCTCCTCAGGATCACTGCCCCTGGCCTTGGGAGCGAGGTGGCTTCTTCCGGCCACCCCTGACCTCGGATGCAGGGTGTCTCCTCCCGGCCACCCCTGGCCTCGGACACGGGGTAGCTCCTTCCGGCCGCCACTGACCTCGGACGCAGGGTAGCTCCTCTCGGCTGCTGTCCCTGACCTCAGACACAGGGTAGCTCCTCTCAGGCATTCCTGCACTGTTGCAGCCTGGCACTCTAGGCCGCTGCCCCTGACCAAGTGGGCCTTAGAAAGTATCAATACGAACAAAGCTAGTGGAGATGATGGAATTCCAGTTGAGCTATTTCAAATCCAGAAAAATGATGCTGTGAAAGTGCTGCACTCAATGTGCCAGCAAATCTGGAAAACTCAGCAGTGGCCACAAGACTGGAAAAGGTCAGTTTTGATTCCAATCCCAAAGAAAGGAAATGCAAAAGAATGCTCAAACTACCACACAATTTCACTCATCTCACATGCTAGTAAAGTAATGCTCAAAATTCTCCAAGCCAGGCTTCAGCAATACGTGAATCATGAACTTCCAGATGTTCAAGCCAGTTTTAGAAAAGGCAGAGGAACCAGAGATCAAATTGCCAAGATCCGCTGGATCATGGAAAAACCAAGAGAGTTCCAGAAAAACATCTATTTCTGCTTTATTGACTACGCCAAAGTCTTTGACTGTGTGTATCACAATAAACTGTGGAGAATTCTGAAAGAGATGGGAATACCAGACCACCTAACCTACCTCTTGAGAAATCTGTATGCAGGTCAGGAAGCAACAATTAGAAATGGACATGGAACAACAGACTGGTTCCAAATAGGAAAAGGAGTACGCCAAGGCTGTATATTGTCACCCTGCTTATTTAACTTATATGCAGAGTACATCATGAGAAACGCTGGACTGGAGGAAACACAAGTTGGAATCAAGATTGTCGGGAGAAATAACAATAACCTCTGATATGCAGATGACATCACCCTTATGGCAGAAAGTGAAAAGGAGCTAAAAAGCCTCTTGATGAAAGTGAAAGAGGAGAGTGAAAGAGTTGGCTTAAAGCTCAACATTGAGAAAACTGAGATCATGGCATCCCATCCCATCACTTCATGGGAAATAGATAGGGAAACAGTGGAAACAGTGTCAGACTTTATTTTTTGGGGCTCCAAAATCACTGCAGATGGTGATTGCAGCCATGAAATTAAAAGACACTTACTCCTTGGAAGAAAAGTTATGACCAACCTAGATAGTATATTCAAAAGCAGAGACATTACTTTGCCGACTAAGGTCCATCTAGTCAAGGCTATGGTTTTTCCTGTGGTCATGTATGGATGTGAGAGTAGGACTGTGAAGAAGGCTGAGGGCTGAAGAATTGATGCTTTTGAACTGTGGTGTTGGAGAAGACTCTTGAGATTGCCTTGGACTGCAAGGAGATCCAACCAATCCATTCTGAAGGAGATCATCCCTGGGATTTCTTTGGAAGGAATGATGCTAAAGCTGAAATTCCAGTACTTTGGCCACCTCATGAGAAGAGTTGACTCATTGGAAAAGACTCTGATGCTGGGAGGGATCGAGGGCAGGAGGAAAAGGGGACGACCGAAGATGAGATGGCTGGATGGCATCACCGGCTTGATGGACGTGAGTCTGAGTGAACTCCGGGAGATGGTGATGCACAGGGAGGCCTGGGGTGCTGCGATTCATGGGGTCACAAAGAGTCGGACACGACTGAGCGACTGAACTGAACTGAACTGAACTGACTGAGTGAATCACTTTCACAGCATCATCTTTTAGGATTTGGAATAGCTCTACTGGAATTTCATCACCTCCTCTACCTTTGTTTGTAGTGATACTTCTCTGGTGGCTCAGTTGATAAGGAATATGCCTGCAATGCAGGAGACCCTGGTTTGATTCCTGGGGGTCACAAATATTCCCTGGAGAAGGGACAGGCTACCTGGTCCAGTCTCCTTTGTCTTCCCTGGTGGCTCGGAGGGTAAAGAATGCACTGCATTGTTGCTGCATGTGGGCTTTTCTCCAGTTGTGGCAAGCAGGAGCTACACTTCCTTGTGGCACGTGAGCTTCTCCATACAGGTCAGGACACAGTTTTGAAGGCATTAGCCAGCTGTGGCCCCCTTTGCCTGGCAAAGCAATAAAGCTCTTCTCTTCCACTTCACCCAAAACTCTTGAGATTCAATTTGACACGTGTATGGAAACTGAATTTTACCTATTAATACAACAATCATTCAAAATCTTCCCATGATGAGGGGACCTAGAGGACCAGGCATGATGAGGTCAGTGTTTTCCACACCTTGTGATCAACATCCACTTGGAGTCAGTGAGGTGCTCTTCTGCCCTCATCCCAGAGACAAGGAAGCGCCAGGATTTACTTTTTAGTCTTAATTACCCAGAAGCTTCTAATGCTTTGTTCAACATAGTTGGACATTATTTGAACAACTAATGGTTTGTCAGACTCACAATCTGTTTCATAATTCATTTCTTGATTTTCTCTATATGTACACTTTTTAGATATTTCTTCTATTCATTAATTCTTAAGCTGTGTATAACATGCTGCTTCATACACTGAGTATTAATTATTTTCTTTCTAGAAGTACTTTTACTTTAAAAATCTGCCTTTCTTTTTCATAGTATTTTGTTCTTTCATGTTTTCCAATTTCATCTTGTATGCCTTTAATCTTTTAAAAATATTTTATAGTGTTTATTTTGTAGTTTTATCACGACATTTTCAAGAGTCTAACTTTACAGTTTTTGACTTTCATTCATGGTGAGTTGTTTCCTTCTGTGCTTTATAACTGTATACTGTGAGTTCATCAGTGGCAGTATTTTATGTATGGGAATCATGTGAAAACATGACCCTCCAAATAAGGCTTATGTACACTTCTTGCAAGAAATCCCATATAAATGTTCCCTAAAATGATTTGTATGTTAATTTCTCAGTTTGGAAATTTCTATATTTCTCCAACAAAACAAATTTGAACCCCAAACACATGATAGTTGAAGAAAGAATGATACAAGTTCTAAGGCATGCATTTTCTTTACTCAGAGCTCAGACTAACGTCAACTAAGGCTTTCACTGAGGGTAGCACCTTTACATTTCAGGTTTGATATATGTGAATCTCAGTTTCAAATATGCACCTGTCTGCAGCCTAAAGACATTCCTCTTCTCCTTACCTGGATCAGTATTATAGCCAAAGCCCTGAATTACAAACAATAGCAGCAACTTTTCACAAGGCTGAGCTACTGAATCACAGCTCCCTTTCCATGTTTGTCATATACTTTTCAGTTCCCTGTAAATTGCCTCACATTTTCACTTTGCCTTTTTTTCTAAAGAAAAACATCAATTTAAAGAGTGTTTGTTAGGCTTTATCCTGTATCTTCCTTGTTGAGGAAAGACAGGGTTTCCTAGACTTTATTCTACATAATTGTAAGAAGAGTAACTTCTGTTTCATTAATATCTATTGATTTAGACTCACTTTGGAAACAAATCTAAAGGCACTGTGTAAATGTGCTCTCTTTGGAGGTAATAGACCTAGATTTAAATTCAATGTCTGACACACATCCATTGTTTGTTCTTAACCTTACTGAACCCCAGTTACTTCGTTTTTTAATTAAAATGATAAATATTTTCTTTATTGGTTAGTTGGTTCAGTTGCAGAAAAAAATAAATTTTAACTGCAAGGAATTTCACAAAGAGAAGTTACATGCTTACAGAATGTGTTGGCAGAGTAAGAGGGCCTGGCTCTCGACTTGGCCTCTGGAATTGACGCCCAGAAAGGGAGAAACGGCCATTCAGTAGAGCCTCTGCCTTCAGGAGGCATGATGTTCACTGTGGGCAGGATGACAAAGCCGCTGCACTGCAACGCAGCTGCGATGTACCTGCCAGTCCTTATGTGCAAAACCCAAGCCCGATGGACACCGTCGGCCTTGCCTCTGGACATCAACTAGTGATTAGCCACTAGAAGGCAGCTGATGACAGTGCCAACAGCACCCACACCATTGCTCTTTCTTGACATTTTCAAGAATCTAACCTTACAGTTTATTGCGTCTTTTGACTTCCATTCATGGTGAATTGTTTCCTTCTGTATACTGTGAGTTCATCAGTGGCAATATTTTATCTATGGGAATCATGCGGAAGGACTTCTGACTGGAATAGTAAATCACATTCAGAGCTCTATCTGCAGTGGAACATGAGATGCAGCTTTCTTGGAACTGCAGGAGAGGATGCTGAGAGAAGCAGCTCATGATATTCACCCAAGGCTTATGAGAAAACACATGCGGAGTGCCTGGCACTGACCCTGGCAGATAGCAAGTGTCCCTTTAGCTCCCGGTGCCCTGAGTGCTTCAAGGCAATTGCCCAGTGAGACAGAGTTCGTGCCACCCCAAGTTTCCCCAGCTGTGAACAGACGAAGCTCACTCACTCACTCAGGCAGGTGCTAATTTCACCACAACTTGACTGCTCTTCTGAAAACAGACCTTAAATACTGATTTAGGAATTGATCCCATGAGTTTCCTCCATGGGCCGAATATTTGGCCAGTCAGACAGGGATTAATGCACCAACTCTAGCAGCTGCGGTGTCAACTCTGAGGGCTGTCACTCAGTCCAAAGTACAGGAAGCACCATTGTTCCAGGTGATGCCCACCAACAGCAGTCCAAAGCACAGAGCAGCATGGTGCCTGCATTCCCAGGACATGAAGCTCTGTAGGCTCCCTGGGTGTCCCTGAGCAGCACTGGCCAGATCAAGGTCAGGCTCCTCAGCTGGAGCCATCTTTCCCTCCTGTTGCTGTGAAACGCTGCCCACAACACCTCCCTCTGCTAATGATGTATTCTGCATTATGTATAATGTGTAGGTTTGCATGAAGACAAAAGGAAGCATAAACACTCTAGGTGAAGGTACTTGATACAAAAGAAATAAAATAATATAAATTTTTAAATAAAATAAATCTTCCTCAAATACCCTTTTCTTAACACTGCAAAGTATATGTCTGCAAATTATTATTAATAGGCCAGTTAGACAATTATGTATGTGGATATTTATTCAATTATACTCTGAAGTGCTTCAGTTTAGGAGAATTTTAAGTGGACAAGGGACCAAAAAGAAGAAGAAGCTTCTCTGTTGCATGACCAGCTCATCTGGGACCCACATCCATGGCTATGAAATTCAGAACTGTCACAGTGAGTCCTCTGGTTCAAGATTTCCATGTTCATCTTACCTAATTACCAGAGTGACTCCTGAGGCTGTCACAGGCTACTTGTCTGATAGTTTCATTTGTTCCTGGAGAGAGCTGCAAGCCTGGACATTTTAAAGTAGATCTTGTTTCATTTGGGTGCGATAGCATCCATTAGAGGTCTGGGTCCCAGAAATCAATATCATCCTTATAAAAATATCAGAATTAATGACAAAAATGATGAAAAATAAGGTACAGATGTGTGTTTTACAAAGATGTATTTTGAATTGTGGTGCTGGAGTAGACTTTTGAGAGTCCCTTGGACAGCAAACCAGTCAATCCTAAGGAAATCAACCCTTAATACTCTTTGGAAGGAGTGATGCTAAAGCTGAAGCTCCAATACTTTGCCACCTGCTGCAAAGAACTGACTTGTTGGAAAAGATCCTGATGATGGAAAGGTTGAAGGCAAACGGAGAAGGGGGTGGCGGAGGGTAAGATGGTTAGATAGCATCATTGAGTCAATGAACATGAGTTTGAGCAAATTGTAGAAGACAGTGAAAGACAGGGATGTGCTGCTGTCCTTGGGATCACAAAGAGTTGGACCTGACTTATCAACCAAACAATAATTATAATGGCTTTATGGAAAAATACTCGATATATGTATATCACCATCTCGTGGGGCACATGGGCTCCTGCTTGCAATGCACTGGCTGGAGTTTCTTATAATAAGCTTGAGGAAATAGGACTCAAGATGATTTCTCTTCTTCCTTGGAAATCTATATTGAGCTTCCATTCAAAATCAAGATCATCTCTGTAAATCTTCTCTTTGCTAGATGGGTGTTCTCCTCTGTTCTAAAATAAGGGAGCAATGGCAAATGCTCCGCAGACATATTTCCATCTAGCTTCTTCTGAAATGTTTAACTCTGAGCACATTTGCATCTTTGCTGGGGATCCTTTTAGTGTGTCCAATGACTCCAACATTAGCACCACAAGCCATACTTGTCAACATTACAAAGTTTCGAAGAGACATGGGCAAGCCAGGTCAAGGACCACCAGCTCAGAATCCCCTGGGAATGAGTGCCTTGTTAAACTGAGAGGAAGTAAAACCTGGACATAAGTGTCACTTTCTACTTGGTTTCAATTCTTATTTTGTTCATCTTATTTTTCCTCACTGAGGAAACTGTCTAATTGTAATAACAGATATTTGTTAAACAAAAAAAGTACTAGGTATGAATAGACATTTTACCAAAGAAGACATGCAAATGACCAAAAAGCATATGAAAATTTGCCCAAAACTACTAATCATTAGGGAAATGTCAATCAAAACTTAACTGGAATATTATCAATAACTTACACCCAATAGGGTAATTGTTAAACAAAATAGCAACAACAGAAAATAAGTGTTGGTGAGGATGCAGAGAAATTGGAATCCACATGCACTGCTGATGGGAATGCAAAATGGGAGAAAGTGAAAGTGAAAATCGCTCAGTCATGTCTGACTCTTAGGGACCCCATGGACTATATAGTCCATGGAATTCTCCAGGCCAGAATACTGGAGTGGGTAGCCTTTCCCTTCTCCAGGGGAACTTCCCAACCCAGGGATCAAACCCAGGTCTCCCACATTGCAGGCGGATTCTTTGTCAGTTGAGCCACAAGGAAAGAGCCACTATGGAAAAGTGTTGTAGCTCTTCAAAAAATTAAACACAGAATTACCATTTTATCTGGCATTACCACTTCTAAGCAATTATCCAGGAGAGGTGAAAGCAGGGACTTAAGAAGATATTTATACACCCATTGCATGGTAGCATTACACAAAAATCAAAAAGTGGAAACAATCCAAATGGTCACGAACTGATGACTGGATAAACAAAATGTAGTCTACCCATACAATGGAATATTACTAAGTCTTTAAAAAGAAGGCAATTTTAGCACAGGTGAAGACACTATACCAAGTAACAAAAATCAGATACAAAAGAACAAATATCGAATGATTCCACTTACATAAGTGTCGGGAGCCATGTTAGGCATTACTGACAAAATGGAGGCATGGCTCTAACCCCCTCCCTTTGTTCCGCAGGCACAGACCTGGAATGAAGGAGTTAGGCTTTATGATTCTGACTTGTTTTTTCCTTTCCTTGGCTGAGTTGACTGAAAGGAATATTAGGGTGCTTATTGTTTTTGAGAGGAGCATGAGAAGGCACAAAGCCTTCTGCAGCTGTGCTCAGAGAAGAAAGTTAGTCACTGACATTTGTTCAAGTACTTTTACAAAAGAGTGTTCCAGGGTAAGCAGGCAAGCCACAGCTTGAGGCCATGGGGGGGACTGCTATCTGAAGCCTATTTGTAAGGAAAGTGTTTACGGCAAAAGAGTTTGCTGAATTTAGGTCTTAGAAATAATTAAAATAGATGCTAAAGATTTAATGAATGTTGTAATGTTAGCATATTCTACTATAGCTTATAGAAATTAGGGACTTTAGAGATATTATTAGCTAGAAGTCCTTTCTAAGAAATAGTGAGCTTAGGATATTAGGGGCAAACAAGACTTAGAAAGATAAGAAATAAGCTGAGGAATGTGGTATGCAGCCCAGACATTAGCATGAGTTACAGTGTATTCACAAAGACACATTAGAAAAAGTAGATAAGAGAATCGCTGAGGCAAAAACTCCTTTTGAGGGGCAACAATGATTTATGGAGACAACAAATCTGGGTCAATGGGAATAGAAAATATCAAAACTCTGACCTAATGCTTTTGTAAAAGTATAAAAGAGAATCATAAGCTTGAAATGAACAGGCAGTCCAAGAAAACTGAGAGGCTGCCTCAGTTTCTCACCGACACCACTCACCCCTTCAGGTTGAATCCCTGGCTGCTGCAGCTGGACTCCGGCACGTGAGTTACCCTAGAGAAGGCAAATTCATAGAAAGTAGAATTCTGGTTGCTAGGGACAAGGAGGAGGAGCTTTTGAGAAGTTGTTATTTAGGTAGAGTTTGTGAAGAACAAAAAAATCAAGAGATGGATAGTTTCACAACAATGTGAATGCAATTTAAAAAGCAGTTAAGAGGGTAAAATTTGTATTGTTGCTGTTCCGTCACCAAGTTGTGTTCAGTTGCAGCATATCAGGTTTCCCTGTCCCTCACCATCATCAGGAGTTTGCCCAAGTTCATGTCCATTGGATAGGTGATGTCATCCAACCATCTCATCTTCTGTCGCCCTCTTCTCCTTTTGCCTTCAATCTTTCCCATCACCAGTGTGTCTTTTAATGAGTTGGCTCTTTGCATCTGGTGGCCAAAGTATTGGAACTTCAGCTTCAGTATCAGTTCTTCCCATGAATATCCAACGTTGATTTCCTTTAGGATTGACTAGTTTTACTCCTCAATGTTCAAGGGACTCTCAGGAGTCTTCTCCAGCACCACAGTTCAAAACATCAATTCTTTAGCACTCTGCTATCTTTATAGTCCAACTGTCACATCTGTATGACTACCGGAAAGACCATAGCCTTGACTATATGAACCTTTATTGGCAAAGTGATGTCTTTGCTTCTTAACATGCTGTCTATATTTGTCATAGCTTTCCCGCCAAGGAACAATCATCTTCTAATTTCATGGCTGCAGTCACTATCTGCAATGATTTTGGAGCCCAAGAAGAGGAAATCTGTCACAACTTTCAGCTTTTCCTCTTCTACTTGACATGAAGTGATGGGCCCACATGCCATGATCTTAGTTTTTTTAAAATTAGTTTTAAGCTGGCTTTTTCAATCTCCTCCTTCACCCGCATTAAGAGATTCTTTAGTTCCTCTTTGCTTTCTGCATTAGAGTGGTATCATCTAAATATCTGTTTCTCCTGGCAATCTTGATTCCAGCTTGCAACTCATCCTGCCTGGCATTTCGAATCATGTGCTCTGTGTATAAGTTAAATAAAGAAGGTTACAATAAACAGCCTTGTTGTATTCCTTTCTCAATGCTGAATCAGTCAGTTCTTCCACACAAGATTCTAATTGTTTCTTCTTGACCCCTATACAGGCTTCTCAGGAGACAAGTAAGATGGTCTGGTATTCCCATCTCTTTAAGAGTTTTCCTTTGCTTGCTATGATCCACACAGTCAAAGGCTTTAGCATAGTCAATGAAGCAGGTAGATATTTTTCTGGATTTCCTTTGCTTTCTCTATGATCCAGAGAATACTGAAAATTTGACCTCTGGTTCCTCTGCTATTTCTAAACCCTGTTTGAACATCTGGAAGTTCTTGGTTCACGTAATGCTGAAGCTTAGCATGTAGGATTTTGAACATGACCTTGCTAACGTGAGAGGTGAGTACAACTGTCCGGTGGTTTGAACATTCTTTAGTTCTGTTCTTCTTGGGAACTGGGATGAGGGTTTACCTTTTCCAGTCCTGTGACCACTGCTGGGTTTTCCAAATTTGCTGATATATTGAGCACAGCACCTTAACAGCATCATCCTTTAGGATTTGAAGTAGCTCAGCTGGAATTCCATCACCTCCACTAGCTTTGTTCATAGTGATAATTCCTAAGGCCCACTTGACTTCACACTCCAGGATGTCTGGCTCTAGGTGAGTGATCACACCATCATGGCTATCTGGGTCATTAAGATCTTTTTTGTAAAGTTCTTCTGTCTATTCTTTTAATTTCTTCTTGATCTCTTCTGCTTCTATTAGGTCTTTACTATTTCTGTTCTTTATTTTGCCCATCTTTGGATGAAAATTTCCTTTGATGTTTCCAATTTTATTGAAATGATCTCTAGTTTTCCCCCTTCTGTTGTTTTCCTCTGTTTCTTTGTATTGTTCATTGAAGAAAGCCTTCTTGTATCTCCTTACTATTCTCTGGCACTCTGCATTTATTTGGGTGTACCTTTCCCTTTCTCCCTTTCTTTTCATGTCTCTTATTTCTTCAGCTATTTGTAAAGCCTCCTCAGACAACCACTTTGCCTTTTGCATTTCTTTTCCTTTGGGAGATTTTGTTCACTGTCTTTTGTACAATATTATGAACCTGTGTCCACAGTTCTTTAGGCAGTCTGTTTACTAGATCTATTCAAGGATCTGTTTACTAGGTCCTTGAATCTATTCATCACCTCCACTGTATATTCATAGGGTATTTGATTTAAGTTGTACCTTACTGGCCTAGTGATTTTTCCTGCTTTCTTTAGTTTAAACCTAAGTTCTGCTGTGAGGAGCCAATGATCTGAGCCACAGTCAGCTCTGAGTCTTGTTTTCCCGACTGTATACAGTCTCTCTATCTTTCGCTACAAAGACTGTAATCACTCTGATTTTGGTATTGACCACTTCATGATGTCCATGTGTAACGTTGTCTCTTTTGTTGCTGATAAAGAGTGTTTGCTATGACCAGTGAGTTCTTTTGGCAGCATTTATATTATGCACATTTTACTAGTGAAAGAAATAGTTTTTTAGAGACATTATGCTTAGTGGCTCTTATACCTTATCACCTTACTTGGAATTCTCCTAGAGTCTCTCCTCACAGGTGTCAATCAGTTTCATCTGTCAATCAGATGAGATGTGACATGCAGGTTGATGGCCCCAGCACTCACAGTGGGTTATTGGACCCCCAGACATGTGCTCATAAAATCACAAACAAAAGCCAGTCAGCAGCAACACTGCCATACCATCGCAGGGTGCTCAGAGCACTCTCTTCTGACATTCAGACTGCAGACCTCCTGTGCTTCTTGGAAAATAGGCCTCAGGTACTTGTGCCTATGCAAGAAGGAAACAAGACTACAAGGCCAATTCTTGAGGAATGGGCCTAGTTATTTCGGTGTGTTGCTTTCATTTACTTAAAATGATGTTTAATAGGTATAACTTTCCCATCTTTGGTGGTTTCCTAAAAGTCCAAACACACTAATTAAGTGATGTGATTTTATTCACTCAAGTGTTATTAACTACTACAATGCAAGAGAATCTTAAAAGGCAAGTTTCACATCTTATTCTCAAGTCCACTTCCCCCTACACTGAAATTCTCATCTTCTCTCCTCACTCTCTAATAAATTGGCCAGAAAGAAGAGATACATGAAAGAAGTCAACTAAAACCCAAACCAGAAAACCAGGTCCCATGCAGCCAATGACCCACTGTACAGTACTTAGAGTTTAAAAGGTGAGATTATTCATTGCTGTTTGAAATTTTTTTCAGCCATTGTAGAGATTCTTTTTGTAGTTTTCAGTTCAGTTGCTCAGTCATTCTGACTCTTTGTGACCTCATGGACTGCAGCAAGCCAGGCTTCCTTGTATATCACCAATTGCCAGACCTTGCTCAAACTCATGTTTGCTGTTGTTATTGAGGTAATATTGATTCAAAACATGTAAGTTACATGTGTACATCATAATATTTCTATTTCTGTATAGCCTACAACTACTACCCCCAATTTTTTACCTATTACATACAATTGATTCCCTTTCCCCATTTCACCCTCCCATTTTCCTGCCCCTCTGTTAGCCAATACTCTGTTTTTTTGTCTATGCATTTGTTTGGTTTGATTTGTTCATTTATTTTTGTTTCTTTGTTTTTTTAATATTCCATGTATGAGTGAAAGAAATTGAAGATAACACAATTATTTGGAGATATATCATGTGCTCTTGTTTTGGAAGAACAAATATTGTTAAGATGACCATACTACCCAAAGCAATCAACAGATTCAATGCAAACCCCATCAAAATATCAAGGACATATTTCACAGGAGTAGAACAAAAAAATTCTATATGAAATCAGAGAACACCCCAAGTAGTCAGAACAATCTTGAGAAAAAAGAACAGAGTTGGAAATATCACACTCCCTAATTTCAAACAGTACTACAAATTCATAATAATCAAAACAGCATAGTATTGAGACAAAAACAGACACATAAATCAATGGAACATAATTGAAATCCCAGCAATAAACCCACATAATTATGGGCAATTAATTTTTGACAGAGGAGGAAAAGACACACAATAGGGAAGAATGATCTCTTCAATAAGTGGAGTTGGAAAAACTGGGGCTGCTTACATTCAAACAAATGAAACTAGACTACCATCTCACACCATACACAGAGTGTTAATCTCTCAGCCATGTCCAAATGTTTGCAACCCTATGGACTGTAGCCCACCAGACTCCTCTGTCCATTCTCCAGGCAAGACTACTGGAGTGGGTAGCCATTCCCTTCTCCAGGGGATCTTCCCAACCTAGAGAGTGAATCCAGGTCTCCCGCATTGCAGGCAAACCATTTGAGCCACTAAATTAAAGAATTGAATGTAAGAACTGAGACCATAAAACTCCCAAAAGAAAACAGGCAGTACACTATTTGACATTGGTCTTAGCAATATCTTTGTATATATGTCTTCTCAGGCGAAGGAAGCAAAACAAAAACAAGCAACTGGGACTACATCAAACTAAAACACTTCTGCATAGTAAAGGAAACCATTAATAAAAGGAAAGACAGCCTACTAAATGGGAGAAGATATTTGCAAAACTATATCCCATAAGAGGATAACACTCCAAAATATGTAAAGAACTCATGCAACTCAAAAAAAAAAAAAAACCAATTAGGTAGGAGTCAAGGTTGGAGAATAAAAGGACAAGAATACTCACAAGTACATCAAGGATATATCTACAAATAGAAAAATTCTCAGAGATAACGTGTTGAATACTAGTGGAAGACCTTGGAAACCTAAAACAAGAAAAGTTCCTACACAACCAGGTAAGACAAAAGAAGAAAAAGAAGAGGAAATGGGAAAGGACCAGTACCAGTGGTAGGGAACTGAAAGTGAGGAGAAATTCCCACTCTCAGAAAAGCCCATTCACAGCAAGGAAACCAGCAGGGCAGAAAGAGACCTTAGGGGGATCGAAGGGAAACAGTAACTGGCCTGTGGAAGGCAGGGATCAGTAAGAAGGGCATGACATGCCACTGCCCTTCACACCCAGTCTGAGTCGTGTGTCTTCTGGTGCAGTGGGCAGGGGGAGGAGGGTGCTGGTTGCTATAAAGTGGGGTTCACAGAAAGGACCCAGGAAGGGAGCAGTTTCTGGCTGTGAAGAGTTGCCCTGAAGGACAGGAGTAAGGTGCTCCATAGCAGGAATGTTTTCTGAAGAAACCAAGGGCGCAAACAGAAGCAAGTTGCCATTACTGAGTGGTGCACAAAGCACGTTGCAACCCCCTTCCCCATCCTCCAGCCTCTTGCCTCCGTGAGGACAGGGAGGGTCTCCCCACTGAGCAGGCTTGCCTGCCCTCAGGCCAAGGCTTCCTGGCCAGTGCAGGCTCCAGAGTCCTAAGAGCCACCAGTTTCAAAGCCTCCTCTGGAATCAGCCCTGGGCACCACAGCCTGAAATGGGATGCCATCAGTGCTGGCAGAGGCTGAGTGCTAAAGTGTGGGGTTAGAAGAGTGGGCCCAGGGAGAGGACTACTGTTGGCCTTGCAAAGGCAACCTAAGAGAGTGAAAGTGAAAAGCTCCGCATCTGTGAGGTGCTCCTAGAGGAAGCATGATCGCCTTGGAAATGAGGTTGAGTGGTGCACAAGGGGCAGGACCACCATTACAATCCCCTACCTTCCCCCACTGCCCCTGCCTCTGCAGATACTGGGAGGATCTTCCACCAGAGTAAACTTGTCCCAGTCTGTTGCATCTTTCTGCTGGTCTCTCTCACCACAGGCACTTCATGCATATCCTAGCTGTGGCTGCCTTATCCCTGACCAGCCTGAGCAAATAAGTGCCCCAATCATCAGGAGAGCTTCAGTCAGCTGCTGCTTTTGCTCCCTCTCACCCGGGCAGGGTACATGCACAACAAGGTCACCTACATGCAGAGATGGGGCCGAAAACAAAGCTGAGCCCCAGGGGCTATGCAATTAAGGAAGAAGTACAGAAATCTCTCTGTTCAACTGCACAAGCTACAGATCGAATCCCCATGATCTGCCTAGTAAACCCTTGCATCTGTGGAATATCTGAATATACAAGTACTCCAACAGCTGAGAATGGGTTTATCTTTGGCAGGTGTGGACTTTCGGGGGCAAATTCATGAATGAACTGGGTCAGGTCAGGGTCTGAGTTGTACCCACAGTGCCCACAATGGGTCCAGAGACATACCCAGAGACATTGGAGGGCCCACTGGGAAGGTGAGTGCTGGCTGTGGCTCACTGGGGGTAGTCAAAGACATTATCAATGGAGGCTTCAGGAAAATATTATTATTACTATTATATTTTTTCTTTTTCTTTTCTTGTTTCACTTTGTTCTATTGGTATTATTTTGTATTATTTTTAAAGTTTTTAATTTTTTTTCCTTTTTTCAAAAAATTTTAGCATATTTTTAAACATTTTCCAGTGTCACTCTACTTTTCTGTGCGTGCTTTTTTTCTTGTTTTTCTTTTTATTCTTTAAAGATTTTTTAAATTGTTTTTGTGTATTTGTTTAATGTTTTCTTTTTTTAAAAATTTTATTTTGTTTTCTGTTTTTTGTCCTGTACCTTGTGTTTGCTAGTTTTCTTTTCATTGTTTGTTTTTGCTTTGGGGTTCCTTTGTTAGATTGTCCTCTTGATTTTCTGGGCTTCCCAGGTGGCTCAGATGGTAAAGAATCTGCCTGCAATCAGGAGACCTGAGTTCAATCCCTGGTTTGGGAAGATCCTCTGGAGAAGGGAATTGCACCCATTCCATTATTCTTGCCTGGAGATCCCATGGGCAGAGGAGCCTGGAGGACTACTATAGTCCATGAACTCACAAAGAGTTGGACATGATTGAGCAACTAATATTTTCTGCATTTTCTTGATTTTCTATTTCCTTATTTTTCCTTCTCTTTATTTGGTTTTGCTTTTATAATTTGTCGGGTTTTGTTTACCTGTTCGTTTTCTTTGTTTTTGTTGTTTTTTCTTTTCCTTTTTTCCCCTGGCTCTGCCATGCACTTGTGGGATGTTGGTTCTCTGCCCAGGGGTTAGGCCTGAGCCTCAGAGTAAGAATATCATGTCCAAGGCACTGGAATACCAGAGAATTCCCATACCCAGGTAATACAAATCAGCATGAACTCTCCCAGAGGTCTCCATCTTGACACCAAGATATGCATGCTGCGTGCTCCATCACTTCAATCATGTCTGACTCTTTGTGACCCTATGGACTGTAGCCCACCAGGCTCCTCTGTCCATAGGATTCTCCAGGCAAAAATACTGGAGTGGGTTGCTATGCCCTCCTCCCAACCCAGGGATTGAACCTGCATCTCTTATGTCTCCTGATTTGGCAGGCAACATAATGCCACCTGGGAAGACCTGACATGGCTCCACCCAAATGGGTGCTGGCTCCAATGCCAGAGGCCACACACCAAACAAAGAGCAAAACAGGAACATGGCCCCAAGTATCAGCAGAAAGGTATACTAAGCTCACAGACACCCCAAAACACACCGCTTAATGTGGCCTTGCCCATCAGAGGGACAAGACTCAGCTCCACCCACCAGAGTGCAGGTACTAATCCCTCTAGGAAGCCTACATAAACTGCTGGACAAAACTCTCCCAGCAGGGGGTAGATAACAGAAGAAGGACTGCCACCCTGCAGCCTGTGAAAAGGAGGCCACAGATGGAGTATGTCAGACAAAGTGAGACAGCAGAGACATATGTTACAGAATAAGGAGCCAGATAAAAATCCATAAAATTCAATAAATGAAGAGGAAATAGGCAATTCTGAAAAAGAATCCAGAGTAACGATAGTTAGAATAATCCAAGATCTCAGAAATAGAATGGAGGCCTGGATGAATAAGATACAAGAAATGTTTAACAAGGGCCTAGAAGAACTAAAGAACAAACATTGACTACCAGCACAATAACTGAAATGAAAAATACACTAGAAGGAATTAATAAGCGAATGACTGGGGAAGAACAGATAAGTGAGCCAGAAAATAGAATGATGGAAATAACTGCCACAGAAAAGAATTCAGAAAAAGAATTAAAAGAAATAAGAAGAGTCTCAGACACCTCTAGGGCCACACTGAGTGCACCAACATTCAAATTATATGGGTTTCAGAGGAGGAAAAGAAAGTGAAAAATTCTGAGAAAATATTTGAAGAAACTGTATTCAAAAAATTCCCTAAAATAAGAAAGAAAATATTCCTCCAAATCCAGGAAGCACAGGTTCTCATACAGGATAAACTCAAGGAGAAGCATGCCAAGACCTGTACTATCAAACTAATAAAAATTAAATACAAAGAAAAAAGTGTTAAATGCAGCAAGAGAAAAATAAGTAACATACAAGGGAATGCCTGTAAGGTTATCAGCTGATTTTTCAAAGCACAAATTCTATAGTACAGGAGGGAGTTTCAAGACATATTTAAAGAATGAATGGGAAAAACCTACAACCAAGATTACTCTACGCAGTAAGGATCTTGTTCAGAATCAGTGGCAAAATCAGAAGCTCTACAGACAAGCAAAAGCTAAGAGAATTCAACACGACCAAATCAGCTTTACAAAGAAAGCTGAAGAAAATTTTTCTAGGCAAGAAATGCCAGAGAAGAAAAGGATCAACAAACACAAACCCAAAACTATTTAAAAAGGGATAATAAGAACATGCATGTTGATAACTATCTTAAATGTTAAATGGAAAATGCTCCAACCAAAAGACAGAGACTGATTGAATGGATATAAAAACAAGATTCAAAATTATACTCAATACATAAGGCAATGCTAAGAGCCTAAAGAGGGAACATCAACAGTAACACAATGATAACAGGGAGAATTTAACACTGTATTCAAACCAATGGACAGACCATCCAGAGAGAAAATAAATAAGGACACACAAGATTTAAATGATATAATAGACTCTGTGTGTGTGCTAAGTCACTTTAGCCATCTCCTATCCTGTGTGGTACTCTGTATGGCCCTATGAACTGTAGCTTGCCAGGCTCCTCTGTCATGGAATTCTCCAGCCAAGAATATTTGAGTGGCTTGCCATGCACTTTCAGGGGATCTTCCCAACCCAATGGTCAAACCTATGTCTCTTACATCTCCTGCATTGGCAGGCGGCTTCTTTACCACTAGCGCCACTTGGGAAGCACCACACAATAGACTAGGTAGACGTAACTGACATTTATAGGACATTCTATCTAATAGCATCAGAATACACTTTCTTCTCAAGTGCACAAAAAACATTCTCCAAGATATATCATACCTTGGTAATTCAAGCTTTGGTAAATTTAAGAAAATTGAAATTGTTTCAAACATCGTTTTGACCACAATGATATGAGATTAGAAATCAATTATGGGGGAAAAAATCTGTAAAAAACACAAGCACGTGGAGGCTAAAAAAATGCTGCTAAATAACCAATGGATCACTGAAGAAATCAAAGAGGAAATCAACAAATACTTAAAAACAAATGACAATGAAAGCATGACAACCCAAGACCTGCCAGATGTAGCAAAAGCAGTTCTAGGAGGGAAGTTTATGACAATACAATCCAGCTTCTGGAAACAAGACAAATCTCAAATAAACAAACCTCACCTTACACCTAAAGCAACTAGAAAAATAAGAAATAACAAACCCTACGTATTTAAATAGAAAAAAGTCATAAATATCACAGCAGAAACAAATGACTTAGAAACAAAGAAAACAACAGCAAAGATCAATGAAAATAAAAATTGATTCTTTGAGAAGATAAACAAGATTGATAAATCTTTATCCAGGCACCTCAAGAAGAAAAGGGAGAGGACTCAAATCAATAAAATGAAAAATGAAAAAAGAGAAGTTACAATCAACACCACAGAAATACAAAGAATCATAGAAGACTACTACAAGCAACCATATGCCGAAAAATGGACAACCTGGAAAAAATGGACATATTCTTTAGAAAGATACAACTTTCTAAGACAGAGTGTGTGCTTTCTGCAACCCCATGGACTATAACCTACTAGGTTCCTATGCATGGATTTTTCCAGGCAAGAATACCAGAGCAGGTTGCCATTTCCTGCTAACAAGGGATTTTCCTGACCCAGGGATAGATCCTACATCTCTTACATCTCCTGCATTAGCGGACAGATTTTTTCCCCACTGCACCACCTGGGAAGCCTCCAGGACCAAACTAGGAAGAAATAGAGAATACGAATAGACTCACAAGTAATGAAATTGAAAGTGTGATTAAAATTCTTCTAGCAACAAAATACCAGGACCAGATGGTCTCACGGGCAAATTCTATCAAATATTTAGAAGTGCACTAACTCTATCATTCTCAAACCCTTCCAAAAAATTGAAGAGAGAGGAACACTATCAGTTTCATTCTATGAGGCTACTCATGTCAAAACCAAAGATATTGCAAAAAGAAAATTACAGGTCAATATTATTGATGAACATAGACACAAAAATCCTGAACAAAATACTAACCACAGAATCCAATAACACATTAAAAGGATCATATATCATGATCAAGAAGGCTTTAAAGCGAAAAATGGAATCTTCAATATACCCAAATCAAGCAATATGATACAGTATATTAACAAATTCAAGAATGAAAATCATGAATTCTTCTCTATAGATGCAGAAAAAGCTTTTGACAAAATTCAATACCCATTTATGATTTTAAAAGAAAAAAAAAGATATCTCCAGAGATTGGGCATAGAGAGAACCCACCTCAACATAATAAAAGCCGTATACAACCAACCCACAGTAAAGTTTATTCCCAATGGTGAAAAACTGAAAGCATTTATTTCAAGATAGGAACAAGACAAGGGTTTCCACTGTCACCACCTTTTATTCAGTATGGTTTTGGAAGTCCTAGGGATGGCATTCAGAGAAGAAAAAGAAATAAAAGGAATCCATATTGGAAAAGAAGATAGAAAAGATTTTCACATAGAAAATCCTAAAGATACCATCAGAAAACTACTCGAGCTAAGCAATGAATTTGGTAAAGTTACAGAATACAAAATGAATACACAGAAATCTCTTGCATCCCTGTACGCTGACAATGGAAGATCAGAAAGAGAAATTAAGGATCTATTCCATTTACCATTACAACAAAAATAATTAAATACCTAGGAATAAACCTACCTAAGGAGCCAAATACTGCAGTGGGTTGCCACGCACTCCTCCATAGGGTTTTCCCAACCCAGGGCTCAAACCAAGCTCTCTGGCATTGCAGGAAGATTCTTTACCATATGAGTCACCAGGGAAGCCCTTGAATACTCGAGTGGGTAGCCTATACCTTCTCTAAGGGATCTTCCCAGCCCAGGAACTGAACTGAACATTGCAGGTGGATTCTATAAGCTGAGCTACCAGGGAAGATGGCAGAGTAGGACAGGTGCTCATCGTCTCCTGCGAGAACAACAAAACCTCAACTAGCTGCTGAACAACCATCAACAGAAGAATGTTGGATCCCACCAAAAAAAGACACCCTGCATCCAAGGGCAAAGGAGGAGCCCCAACACGATGGTAGGAGGGGCACAATTGTGTTTAATCAAACTCCATACCCTCCAGAGATGCTCTGAAGGCACAAACAAAACCTGCACACCAGAACCCATGGAAAGGAGCAGTGACTCTCACAAGAGACTGAGCCAGACCTGCCTGAGAGTGTTTGAATGTGTCCTGTGGATGCACGAGTCCACAGTGCCCTGCCATGGGGGCAGGGGCTCTGGGTGCAGCAGACCTAGGAGGTTTGTCATGTGGCATCAGTCCTCTTGGAGGAGGTCTCCATTAGCTCCACCATAGAGCTGCTGAGCAGACGATTCACAAACTGGAGAACCATATCAAAGAAATTCTGACACTGCTGCAAAAACTCCTAAGAACCACAATCATTTTCTTAACCAGGGGATCTAGCAAATGGATTGAGAATTCCCAGGAATTTGACTTTGATGGTCAGTGGGACTGATTACAGAACATCACAGGACTGGGGAAACAGACTCTTAAAGGGCAAAACAAAACCATGTGCACACCAGGAATCAGGAAAGGAGCCATGACTCCACAAGACTGAGCCAGACTTGCCTGTGCATGTCCCAGAATCTTTGGAGGAGGCATGGGTTGGCAGTGGCCTGCGTGGAGTCAGGGGCACTGACTACAACAGTCCTGGGAGCCACAGCATGCTGGCATAAATCCTTTTGAAGGGAATTGTTGCTATGACCATTAACCCTAGCAGAGTTTGACCTCAGGTGAAACTACAGGAAGGGAACACAGCCCCACCAGACTGTTGAGCACCTGACCAACTCACAATTTTCCCACAGCCAGTCCCTTTCATCAAGAAGCTTCCACAAGCCTCTTATCCTCATCCATCAGAGGGCAGACAGAATGAAAACCACAGTCACAGAAAACTAACCAACCTTATTACATAGATCACAGACCTGTGAAACTCAAAGAAACTATGAGCCATGCCATAGAGGGCTAAGCAAGACATGGCAGAGTTCTGATAAAATGTAGTGCACTGGAGAAGGGAATGGCAAACCACTTCAGTATTCTTGCCTTGAAAATACCATGTACAGTATGAAAAGTCAAAGATATGACACTGAAAGATGAACTCTCAAGGTCAGGAGGTGCCCAATAAGCTACTGGAGAAGAGCAGAGAAATAGCCCCAGAAGAAATGACAAGGTTCAGCCAAAGCAGAAACAACGACTAGTTGTGGATGAATCTGATGGTGAAAGCAAAGTCTGATGCTGTAAAGGACAATATTGCATAGAAACCTGGAATGTTAGGTCCATGAATCAAACAGGAGATGGCAAGAGTGAACATAAACATATTAGGAATTAATGAACTAAAATGGACCAGAATGGGTGAATTTAATTCAGATGACTATTATATCTACTACTGTGGGAAAGAATCCCTTAGAAGAAATGGAGTAGCCCTCACAGTCAACAAAAGAGTCTAAAATGCAATCTTGGGTGCAATCTCTAAAACAACAGAGTGATCTCTGTTCATTTCCAAAGCAAACCATTCAATATCACAGTAATCCACATCTATGCCACAACCACTAATGCTGAAGAACCAAAAGTTGAATGATTCTATGAAGATCTACAAGACTCTTTAGAATTAACACCAAAAATGATGTCCTTTTCATCATAGAGTACTGGAATGCAAAAGTAGGACGTCAAGAGATACCTGGAATAACAGGCAGGTTTGGCCTTGGAGTGCAAAATGAAGCAGGACAAAGACTAACGGAGTTTTGCCAAGAGGATGAACTGGTGATAGAAAACACACTCTTCCAACAACACTAGAGACGACTCTACACATTGACATCACCAGACGATTAATACAGAAATCAGATTGATTGTATTCTTTGCAGCCAAAGATGGGGAAGCTTTATGCAGTCAGCAAAAACGAGACCAGGAGCTGAGTGTGGCTCAGATCATGAACTCTTTATTCAAAATTTGGACTTATATTGAAGAAAATAGGGAAAACCATGAAGTCATTCAGGTATGACCTAAATCAAATTCTTTAAGATTATACAGTGGAAGTGACATTCATAGGATTACATCTGACAGAGACAGTGTCTGAAGAACCATGAATGGAGGTTTATAACATTGCATAGAAGGTGGTGTGATCAAAACCATCTCCAAGCAAAAGAAACACAAAAAAGCCAAAAGGTTGTCTCAGGAAGTTTTGCAAATAGCTAAGAAGAGAAGTGAAAGCCAAAGGAGAAAAGGGAAGATATACCCATCTGAATGCAGAGTTCAAAAGAATAGCAAGGCGAGGTAAGAAAGCCTTCCTAAGAGAACAATGCAAAGAAATAGAGAGAAACAATAGAATGGGAAAGACTAGAGATCTCTTCAAGAAAATTAGAGATATCAAGGGAATATTTCATACAAAAATAGGCACAGTAAAGGACAGAAACAGCAAGGACCTAACAGAAGTAGAAAATATTAAGTAGAGGTGGCAAGAATACATAGACGAACTATACAAAAAAGATCTCAACGACCCAGATAACTACGATGATGTGATCACTCACTCAAAATCAGGCATCCTGAAATGCAAAGTCTTGTGAGCCTTAGGAAGCATCACTACAAGCAAAGTGGATGTGATGGTATTCCAGTTATTTCAAATCCTAAAAGAAGATGCTGTTAGAGTGCTGCACTCAATATGCCAGCAAATTTGGAAAACTTAGCAGTGGCCACAGCACTGGAAATGCCAGTTTTCATTTCAACCTCAAAAATGACAATTCCAAAGAATCTTCAAACTACCACACAATTGTGCTCATTTCACAAGCTTGCAAAGTAAAGCTCAAAATTCTCTAAGATTTTCTCAACAGTATGTGAACCAAGAACTTCCAGAAGTTCAAACTGGATTTAGAAAAAGGAGAGAAACCAGAGATCAAACTGCCAACATCTTTTGAATCACTGAAAAAGGAAGATAATTCCAAAGTAACATTTACTCCTGCTTCATTGGCTATGCTAAAGGCTTTGACTGTGTGGACCACGACAAAATGTAAAATTCTTAAAGAGATGGGAATACCATACCACCTTACCTGCCTCCTGAGAAACCTGTAAGCAGGTCAAAAAACAACAGTTAGAACCAGATATGGAACAACAGACTGGTTCAAAATTAGGAAAAGAGTCAAGGCTGTATATTGTCACCCTGCTCATTTAACTTCTATGCAGAGTACATCATGCAAAATGACAGGCTGGATGAAGCACATACTGAAATCCAATTGTTGGTAGAAATATCAATAACCTCAGACATGCAGATGACACCACCCTTATAGCAGAAAGCAAAGAGGAGCTAAAGAGCCTCTTGATGAAGGAGAAAGAGGAGAGTGAAAAGTTGACTTAGAACTCAACATTCAAAAAGCAAAGATCATGGCATCTGGTCCCATCACTTCATGGCAATTAGATGGTGGAAACAATGGAAACAGTGACAGACTTTATATTTTGTGGGCTCTAAAATCACTGCAGATGGTGACTGCAGCCATGAAATTAAAAACCGCTTGCTCCTTGAAAGAAAAGCTATGATAAATCTAGACAGCATATTAAAAAATAGAGACTCTACTTGGCCAACAAATTTCCATAGAGTCAAAGATACGGTATTCCCATTAGTAATATATGGATGTGAGAGTTGGAACATAAAGAAGGCTGAGCACTGAAGAATTGGATCTTTTGAACTGTGGTGTTACAGAAAATTCTTGAGAGTCCCTTGGACTGCAAGCAAATCAAGCCAGTCCATCCTAAAGGAAATTGGTCCTGAATGTTAATTGGAAGGACTGATGCTGAAGTTGAAGCTTCACAACTTTGGCCACCTGATACAAAGAGTTGACTCAGAAAAGCCCCCACACTATGTGGGAAAGATTGAAGGTGGGAGAAGAGTACAACAGAGGATGAGATTATTGGATAGTATCACCAACTCAGTGGACATGAGTTTGAGCAAGCTCTGGGAGATGGTGAAGGACAAGGGAATCCTCTTGTACTGTAGTCCATGGGGTCACAAAGAGTCAGACATGACTGAGCAACTGAACAACAACAAAGAAGGCAAAAGGCTTGTACTCAGAAAGCTGTAAGATACTGATGCAAGAAATCAAAGATTATGCAAACAGATGGAAAGATATAACATGATCTTGGATTGAAAGAATCAATATTGTGAAAATGACTACCACCAATGTGATATTCAGATTCAGCACAATCCCTATTAAATTACCAAGGACATTTTTCACAGAACAAAAAATTCTCACTTGTATGGAACACAAAAGACCTTGAATAACCAAAACAATCTTAAGAAAAATTGAGCTGGAGAAACTAGCCTCTCTGACTTCACACTATAGTACACATCTACAGTAATCAATACATTATGGTGCTGGAACGAAAGAAGAAAAATGGATCAGTGGACTAAGATAGAAAGTCCATTCTTTTACAAGTGGTTGACCAGTTTTCCCAGCACCACTTGTTAAAGAGATTGTCTTTACTCCATTGTATATTCTTGCCTCCTTTGTCAAAGATAAGGTGTCCATATGTGTGTGGATTTATCTCTAGGCTTTCTATTTTGTTCCATTGATCTACATGTCTGTCTTTGTGCCAGTACCATACTGTCTTGATGACTGTGGCTTTGTAGTAGAGCCTGAAGCCAGGCAAGTTGATTCCTCCAGTTCCATTCTTCTTTCTCAAGATTGCTTTGGCTATTCGAGGTTTTTTGTATTTCCATACAAATCTTGAAATTATTTGTTCTAGTTCTGTGAAAAATGTGGCTGGTAGCTTGACAGGGATTGCATTGAATTTGTAAATTGCTTTGGGTAGTATACTCATTTTCACTATATTGATTCTTCCGATCCATGAACATGGTATATTTCTCCATCTATTAGTGTCCTCTTTGATTTCTTTCATCAGTGTTTTATATTTTTCTATATATAGGTCTTTAGTTTCTTTAGGTAGATATATTCCTAAGTATTTTATTCTTTTCATTGCAATGGTGAATGGAATTGTTTCCTTAATTTCTTTTTCTACTTTCTCATTATTCGTGTATAGGAATGCAAGGGATTTCTGTGTGTTGATTTTATATCCTGCAACTTTACTATATTCATTGATTAGCTCTAGTAATTTTCTGGTGGAGTCTTTAGGGTTTTCTATGTATAGGATCATGTCATTTGCAAACAGTGAGAGTTTTACTTCTTCTTTTCCAATTTGGATTCCTTTTATTTCTTTTTCTGCTCTGATTGCTGTGGCCAAAACTTCCAGAACTATGTTGAATAGTAGCGGTGAAAGTGGGCACCCTTGTCTTGTTCCTGACTTTAGGGGAAATGCTTTCAATTTTTCACCATTGAGGATAATGTTTGCTGTGGGTTTGTCATAGATAGCTTTTATTATGTTGAGGTATGTTCCTTCTATTCCTGCTTTCTGGAGAGTTTTTATCATAAATGGATGTTGAATTTTGTCAAAGGCCTTCTCTGCATCTATTGAGATAATCATATGGCTTTTATTTTTCAATTTGTTAATGTGGTGAATTACATTGATTGATTTGCGGATATTGAAGAATCCCTGCATCCCTGGGATAAAGCCCACTTGGTCATGGTGTATGGTCTTTTTAATGTGTTGTTGGATTCTGATTGCTAGATTTTGTTGAGGATTTTGCATCTATGTTCATCAGTGATATTGGCCTGTAGTCTTCATTTTTTGTGGCATCTTTGTCAGGTTTTGGAATTAGGGTGATGGTGGCCTCATAGAATGAGTTTGGAAGTTTACCTTCCTCTGCAATTTTCTGGAAGAGTTTGAGTATGACAGGTGTTAGCTCTTCTCGAAATTTTTGGTAGAATTCAGCTGTGAAGCCATCTGGACCTGGGCTTTTGTTTGCTGGAAGATTTCTGATTACAGTTTCAATTTCCATGCTTGTGATGGGTCTGTTAAGATTTTCTATTTCTTCCTGGTTCAGTTTTGGAAAATTGTACTTTTCTAAGAATTTGTCCATTTCTTCCATGTTGTCCATTTTATTGGCATAAAACTGCTGATAGTAGTCTCTTATGATCCTTTGTATTTCTGTGTTGTCTGTTGTGATCTTTCCATTTTCATTTCAATTTTATTGATCTGATTTTTCTCTCTTTGCTTCTTGATGAGTCTGGCCAAAGAACTAAATAGACATTTCTCCAAAGAAGACATACCGATGGCTAACAAACACATGAGAAGATGCTCAACATCACTCATTATTAGAGAAATGCAAATGAAAACCACAATGAGGTACCACTTCACACCAGTCAGAATGGCTGCGATCCAAAAATCTGCAAGCAATAAATGCTGGAGAGGGTGTGGAGAAAAGGGATTCCTCTTACACTGTTGGTGGGAATACAAACTAGTACAGCCACTATAGAGAACAGAGTGGAAATTCCTTTAAAAATTGCCAATAGAACTACCTTATGACCCAGTAATCCCACTGCTGGGCATACACACCGAGGAAACCAGAATTGAAAGAGACACATGTACCCCAATGTTCATCGCAGCACTGTTTATAATAGCCAGGACATGGAAACAACCTAGATGTCCATCAGCAGATGAATGGATAAGAAAGCTGTGGTACATATACACATGGAGTATTACTCAGCCATTAAAAAGAATTCATTTGAATCAGTTCTGATGAGATGGATGAAACTGGAGCTGATTATACAGAGTGAAGTAAGCCAGAAAGAAAAACACCAATACAGTAGACTAACACATATATATGGAATTTAGAAAGATGGCAATGACGACCCTGTATGCAAGACAGCAAAAAAGACACAGATGTGTATAACGGACTTTTGGACTCAGAGGGAGAGGGAGAGGGTGGGATGATTTCGGAGAATGGCATTGTAACATGTATACTATCATGTAAGAATCGAATCGCCAGTCTATGTCCGACGCAGGATACAGCATGCTTGGGGCTGGTGCACGGGGATGACCCAGAGATGTGTTTTGGGGAGGGAGGAGGGAGGGGGTTCATGTTTGGGAACGCATGTACACCCGTGGTGGATTCATGTCAATGTATGGCAAAACCAATACAGTATTGTAAAGTAAAATAAAGTAAAAATAAAAATTTTTAAAAAAGAAAGTCCAGAGATATACCTACTGTTTATGGTCCCCTAGTCTATGATGATGAAGGCAAGAATATACAACAGAGACAAGACAGTCTCTTCAATATGTTATGGTTGGAAAAACTGACAGCTACATGTAAAAGAATGAAACTAGAACACTCCCTAACACCATACACAAAAATAAAGTCAAAATGGATACAGTTCAGTTCATTCACTCAGTTGTGTCTGACACTTTGTGACCCCATGAACCACAGCATGCCAGGCCTCCCTGTCATCACCAACACCCAAAGTTCACCCAAACACATGTTCATCGAGTCAGCAATGGCATCAGCCATCTCATCCTCTGTCATCCCCTTCTCCTCCTGCACTCAATCTTTCCCAGCATCAGGAAGAAATGAGTCAGCTCTTTGCATCAGGTGGCCAAAGTATTGGGGTTTCAGTTTCAAAATCAGTCCTACCAATGAACACCCAGAACCAATCTCCTTTAGGATGGACTGATTGGATCTCCTTGCAGCTCAAGGGACTCTCAAGAGTCTTCACAAACACCAAAAGTTGGGGTTTGGAACTCCAACAGCTCAAAAGCATCAATTCTTCTGCACTCAGCTTTCTTTATAGCCCAACTCTCACATGCATACATGACCCCTGGGAAAACCATAGCCTTGATTAGATGCGCTTTTGCTGACAAAGTAATGTCTCTGCTCTTTAATATGCTGTGTAGGTTGGTCATAACTTTCCTTCCAATTGTCTTTTAATTTCATGGCTGCAATCACCATCTGCAGTGATTTTGAAAGACAGAAAAATAAAGTCTGACACTGTTTCCACTGTTTCCCCATGTATTTGCCATGAAGTGATGGGACCGATGAAATGATCTTCGTTTTCTGAATGTTGAGCTTTAAGCCAACATTTTCACTCTCCTCTTTCACTTTCATCAAGAGGCTCTTGAGTTCTTCACTTTATGCCATAAGAGTGGTATAATCTGCATATCTGGGATATTGATATTTCTCCTGGTAATCTTGAATCCAGCTTGTGCTTCCTCCAGCTCAGCATTTCTCATGATGTACTCCGCATATAAATTAAATAAGCAGGGTGACAATATACAGCCTTGACATACTCCTTTTCCTATTTGGAACCAGTCTGTTGTTCCACGTCCAGTTCTAACTGTTGCTTCCTGACCTGCATACAGGTTTCTCAAGAGGCAGGTCAGGTGGTCTGATATTCCTATCTCTTTCAGAATTTCCCACAGTTTATTGTGATCCACACAGTCAAAGACTTTAGCATAGTCAGTAAAGCAGTATTAGATGTTTTCATGGAACTCTCTTGAATTTTCAATGATCCAGCAGATGTTGGCAATTTGATCTCTGGTTCCTCTGTCTTTTCTAAAACCAGCTTGAACATCAGGGAGTTCACGGTTCATGTATTGCTGAAGCCTGGCTTGGAGAATTTTGAGCATTACTTTACTAGCGTGTGAGATGAGTGCAATTGGGCAGTAGTTTGAGCATTCTTTGGCACTGCCTTTCTTTGGGATTGGAATGAAAATTCACCTTTTCCAGTCCTGTGGCCACTGCTGAGTTTTCCAGACTTGCTGGCATATTGAGTGCAGTACTTTCACAACATCACCTTCCAGGATTTGAAATAGCTCACTAGCCTTGTTTGTGATGCTTCTTAAGTCCCACTTGGCTTCACATTCCAGGATGTCTGGCTCTAGGTGAGTGATCACACCATCGTGATTATCTGGGTCATGAAGATCTTTGTTTGTATAGTTCTTCTGTATATTCTTGCCACCTCTCCTTAATATCTTCTGCTTCTGTTAGGCCCCTACTATTTCTGTCCTTTATTGAGCCCATCTTTGCATGAAATCTTCCCTTGGTATCTCTAATTTTCTAGAAGAGATCTCTAGTCTTTTCCATTCCATTGTTTTCCTCTATTTCTTTGCATTGATCAATGAGGAAGGCTTTCTTCTCTCTCCTTGCTATTCTTTGGAACTCTGTATTCAAATGGGTATCTCTTTCCTTTTCTCCTTTGCTTTTCACTTCCCTTCTTTTCACAGCTATTTGGAAGGCGTTCTCAGACAGTCATTTCGCTTTTTTGCATTTCTTTTTCTTGGGGACAGTCTTGATTCCTGTCTTCTATACAATGTAACAAACCTCCATCCATAGTTCATCAGGCACTCTGTGTGTCAGATCTGGTACCTTAAATCTATTCTCACTTCCACTGCATAGCCACAAGGGATTTGATTTAGGTCATAAAACTGAATGGTCTAGTGGTTTTCTCCACTTTCTTCAATTTCAGCCTGAATTTGGCAGTAAGGAATTCATGATCTGAGCCACAGTCAGCTCCCAGTCTTGTTTTTGCTGACTGTATAGAGCTTCTCCATCTTTGGCTGCAAAGAATATAATCAGTCTGATTTTTTGTTGAACATCTGGTGATGTCCATGTGTAGACTCTTCTCTTGTGTTGTTGGAAGAAGGTGTTTGCTATGACCAATGTGTTCTCTTGGCAGAACTCTATTAGCCTTTGCCCTGCTTCATTCTGTACTTCAAGGCCAAATCTGCCTGTTACTCCAGGTGTTTCTTGACTTCCTACTTTCGCATTTCAGTCCCCTATAATGAAAAGGACATCTTTTTGGGGTGCTAGTTCTAGAAGGTCTTGTTGGTCTTCATAGAACTGTTCAACTTCAGCCTCTTCAGCGTTACTGGTCAGGGCATAGACTTGGATTACCATGATACTAAATGGTTTGCCTTGGAAATGAACAGAGATCATTCTGTCATTCTTGAGATTGAATCCAAGTACTGCATTTCAGACTCTTGTTGACCATGATGGCTATTGCATTTCTTCTAAGGATTCCTGCCCACAGTAGTAGATATAATGGTCATCTGAGTTACATTCACCCATTCCAGTCTATCTTAGTTTGCTGATTGATAGAATGTCAATGTTTACTCTTGCTATCTCCTGTTTGACCACTTCCAATTTGCCTTGATTCATGGACCTAACATTCAAAGTTCCTATGCAATATTGGTCTTTACAGCATCGAACCTTGCTTCTATCACCAGTCCCATCGTGTTATTTTTGCTTTGGCTCCATCCCTTCATTCTTTCTGGAGTTATTTCTCCACTGATCTCCAGTAGCATATTGGGCACCTACTGACCTGGGGAGTTCATCTTTAAGTGTCCTATTTTTTGCCTTTTCATACTGTTCATGAGGTTCTCAAGGCAAGAATACTGAAGTGGTTTGCCATTCCCTTCTCCAGTGGACCACATTCTGTCAGACCTCTCCACCATCCTGGGTGGCTCCAAATGGCATGGCTTAGTTTCATTGAGTTAGACAAGGCTGTGGTCCATGTAATCAGATTGGCTAGTTATCTGTGATTGTGGTTTCAGTCTGTCTGCCCTCTGATGCCCTCTCTCAGGGCCTATGCCATCTTACTTGGGTTTCTCTTACCTTGGGCGTGGGGTATCTTTTCACAGCTGCTCCAGCAAAGCACAGCTGCCACTCCTTCCCTTGGGCATGGGGTAGCTCCTCTCAGCTGCACTTCTGCACTGTCTGTCGCAGCTGCTGTGCTTCTGAATATAAGCTTGTATACTGTAAAACTCTTAGAGGAAAACATAAATAGAACACTCTTTACATAAATCACAGCAAGGTCCACCTCCTAGAGTAATGAAAATAAAAACAAAAATAAACAAATGTGACCTAAGTAAATTTTAAATATTTTGAACAGCAAAGGAAACCATAATTAAGATGAAAAGACAACCCTCAGATGGGAGAAAATATTTGCAAAAGGAGTAACTTATAAGGGATGAATCTCCAAAACACACAAACAGCTCAGGAAGCTCAATTTTAAATAAATAAATAAATGGGCAAAAGACCTAAACAGACATCTCTCCAAAGAAGACACATAGATGGCCAAGAGTCACATGAAAAGATGATCAACATCACTAATAATTAGAGAAATCACAACTACAATGGAAACTACAATCATCTCACAGCAGTCAGAATGACCATTATCAAAAATCCGCAGTCAATAAATGCTGGAGAAGGTGTGGAGGACAGGCAACCATCTCGCACTCATGTTGGAAATGTAAATTGATACAGCCACTACAGAAAACAGCATGAAAGTTCCCTTAGAAACTACAAATAGAACTACCACATTACCCAGCAATTCCACTCCTGGACATCTACTCAGAGAAAATGTTAGTCTCTCACTTAGCTCTTTGCAACCCCATGGACGATAGCCTGCCAAAGTCCTCCATCCATGGATTTCCCAGGCAAGAATACTGGATTTGCCATTTCCATCTCCAAGGGATCTTCCCAACCCAGGGACTGAACCCGGGTGTCCTGCATCACAGACGGACTCTTTAGCATCTGAGCCACCAGTGAAGCCTAATAAAATTTAATTATTAAAAAAATCAAACAATCTGATTCAGAAATGGTCAGAAGATCTGAATAGACATTTTACAAAGAAGATATACAGATGACCAATAGGCACATGAAAAATGTAGAGGTTCTTAATGCAAAGAATTCCTCTTTTGAAATCAATAATTTCAAAAGCAGTAATACAACTGACAGTTCCCAGTCATGGCAGTGTAGCTAATGTCCACACACTAAAACATTTTTTTCTGTGCTCCAACAAAACTAATGAACTTAGAAAGAGAATCCACAGGAACTCAGAAGTATTGGAATGAGTGGCACAGTCATGACATAGGAATCTCATGGCTGTGAGGAAAGCTCCCTGAAGAGGCCTGCCTCCTGCATAAACACTTAGAGGCATACAGTGGGAGACTGGTGAAGCAGGCAACTTGCAACCTGTTGGAAGTCTTTAATTGTGGGCCAGATCCTGAGTAATGATAGTTTGTGGCCCCATCACGCCTTGGATATTTTTAACCATGATTTTATTTTTACCACTGTTTTTTTAAGCCATTTCAATGGAAGGAAGTCATCTTTTTTGTCCTCTTGTGATTTTCTGTGATATGCTTTTGAGAAAAATAGCTCTAGTGTTTTTCACACGCGTACTTTTATTGCTTGGAAGGAACCCCAGGCCTTGGCCAGCATGGTGGTGAGGACTGTAATCATGAACCCATGGTCTTGCAGGAGCCAAATTCTGCAGCCCTCCTGGCATGGAAATTTCACTCCACACACATTTCTCCCTCATGGAGATACTTGAGTTTTTACCCTATTTTAGGAAACTGTCCAGGTAGTGAAGGTTACAGAGCATACTCCTGTGGATGTTGAGTCCTTTATCCACTTTCTCTCTACTATATTTTACCACATATTCTTATGTCCATTCCATGATTCATTTTTATTTATTGGAACTACATTATCCTCATCTTTTTAAAAATGCCATTGCTTTCAGTTCAAGTGACTACCTCACTTCTCTTCTGATTATAGATTGATTTGTGTATTTCCAGCTTCACTTATATATTTGTGGTATAATGGGAAGTACATTTGCTTTTTGTCCCCAGGTCCTGACACAGATGCTAAAGCCTTGGAATTTCCCAAGTGGTAAGAGTGTCATGTGTTCTTCATAAAAAGCCCCTTGAGCCCACCTGCATTTATGCTAATGAGGTTACAGTCTGGGGCCCTAGATTCCCTCAGAATGGGTCTGGTCACCAACAAGACCAAGAGATTAGAAGGTCTGGATTTTCAGGCACATCCTCTGATCCCTGGGAAGGAGTTGGGGCTGCAGATTAAGCTTCATAATAAAAACTCTGGAATGGGGAGATTAGATGAGCTTCAGGGTTGGTGAGCACATCCACATACCAGAGTACAATGCACCCCAGCTCCACAGGGACAGAAGCTCCTGCTTTCAAACCCTCTCCCCATGTCCCTCTTCATCTATGTTCTTTATACACCAATAAAGAATATTGGTGAGAAAATTGCTCCATGACAGTATTACAAGATCTGGCCTACCTAGGTCACTACAAAATGACAGTGAGACATCATTTACTTCTAAAGTCACCCAAGGGGCTGCTAAAGCATTGGGCATTACCTATTACTTCCATTGTGCCTGGAGACCTCAGTCTCCTGGAAAAGTAGAAAGAGCCAATCAACCTTAAAATTGACAATAAAAAAGGTAATCCAAGAGACCTCCCTCAGATGGAAGGAGGCTTTACCAGTAGCCCTCCTCCACACGATTGCTCTGAAAGAATGTTGGTTTTAGCCTTTATGAGCTGTTATATGGAAGACCTTTTCTTTATATCAGTGACCTCTTTCTAGATCCAGAGACTTAAGACTTTCAATCTTACACTATGGCCACTGGGAAATTCCAAAAAGAAATGCATTTGTGGGGTGTCAACCAGGGCCCAGAGGATTCTGAGGGATGGCCTATGCCCCAGGGACTCAAGTACTAATTAAGGTTTGAAACGATTAGTCCCCCAAAGCTCAACTGCAGCCCACATGGAAGGGTTCCTACCCTGTAATACTCTTTACACCCACAGCAGTCAAGGTACCTGACAAAGGTACCTGACTCCTGGATTCACCACACTCAAGTCAAACTATATGGAAGGAAACCATGGAAGACACGCAATACACAATACACCTGTGAGCCTCTGGGAGAACTCCAGTATCTACTCAGGAATACAGAAAAGTGTCGTTCTGATGAACATCCAAAAAGTTAAGCTACTGAGGATACGCTTTCTTGGAATGGCCTTTGCATTTAGCCTGAGCTACATCATTGTCTCTCTCTTGGTTTCAGTCAAGGAGATTCTTTTCATATCTGTTATGGGTTCCCATAAGACCACTGTCAAGGCACCACAATGTGATTTCTGTATCTCCTGTGCCTCACCGGTTTGAGTTACTCTTATATACACCCCTTAAGTCTGGCCACAGAAGTCATGAACACGCTCAATAAGGCTAGTTTCTGGGTATGTCTTGACCCAATTCTTTTTAAGCTGACATATAAATAGATCAGGATTGATTACACTCAAAACTAATCAAATACTGGACGAGGCCAACACAGCAACATCCTGGTTTCATTAAATCAAGGCTACACGCCTGTGGTGGCTCTGGCTTATAATTCTGTTTGCTCCATCTTTCTTCAACTTCCCTGGTAGCTAAGATGGTACAGAATCCACCTGCAATGCAGGAGACCTGGGTTGGATCCCTGGGTTGGGAAGATCTCCTGGAGAAGGGAGCAGTTACCCACTTCAGCATTCTGGCTTGGAGAATTTCATTGACAGAGGAGCCTGGCAGGCTATCGTCCATGGGGTCACAAAGAGTTGGACACTACTGAGAAACTTTCAATCCTCAACTTACTCTCTTGGTTTATTTCTTCTCAGGTGAACAAGATAGAGTCTCAACTTCTGAGACAACATGGATGCCAACCCTTGACCCCTCTGATGACTTCCTCACAGCGTCCTCCTTGGACAGACATCAGCAGCCCTTACTGGCCCCCCTTCTTGACTGCAAGCAAGTGATGGACACCCAAGGCCCCTTGCTGCCCCAACTCAGCAAGAAGCCACCAGAATGTATGACGCCCATCTCCCCAGTGATTTGGGGTCCATACACTTGACGGAGAATGTTAGATAGGAAGTTAGATGTGAGCAATGAGGGGTGGCTTGGCTGAAGGGATGCAAGCCACCTCTAAACTCCATCCCAGATACACCCAGGAGAGCTCATAGATATGCTACAAAATAACCACAGAGACTTTTCAACTCCTGCACATGCACCCTAGGCACACAGTGGATACAACATGACCACAGGGGCTTCCCCAAGTAACCTTAGGCAGTTAGGAGCCCATCAAGGGCTCATGAATATTCAACATCTAATTATAGCAGATGGAATTATGCAAAGACATATGGGAAGACATAAACAACACAGCTTGCTGTCATATAACTTGTAATTGTCAATCAGCTATGAGCATATGCCCATTTGCATTCCCTTTCATTGACTGGTGATGAGTGCAAGCCCTACTTTGCAACAGGCATAACCAAAATTAGGAGACTGGAAGTGTAAAAGGGGGAAGCCAAAAGGAGTCTATAGGAAGGAGGAGGAGAACTTCTTTGGGAGTGTCAGACTAATACAAGATCTGTCTTCTCAAGCTGAACTGAGCTCTAACTTATCTGTGGATCTGTATCTTTTGGTCCATTGCTCCAAATTTTTGTTGTGATGAGACAAGAATTGAGGAAGAGAAATAAACCAACCTGATATTTGTTGCCATGATACCAAAAAATTAAAATTTCATTTTATTATGAAATTAAACTGGTGCTTGTAAGTAAATATTCCTCTGAATTCTGTAAGTTGCTCCAGCAAACCTGAGGGGAAGGGGGTGGGAACCTTCAGTTTATAGCTGGTCAGTCAGAAGCATGAGTGATGATTTGGACTTGGAATTAACATCCACAGTGACGGCAGTCCTGTGGGACAGCCCCACTAACCTGAAGGCTCTGATGCTCTCTCCAGGTGGGTGGTGTCAGAACGGAGTTAAATTTTTAGGACACTCGGTCAAAATCCTTAGGGTTAATTGCTTGATGGTGGTGGGGAAAACATATATGTTGGAATTCCTTACATCATTGATCCTTAGATGGAAGTAATTAATAAGGGTGTATTTATTCATTTGATTTTTAATTTCTGACTAACAATAGTTATGGGGCATCTATCAGTTTCTTGCATTATGAAGAATACTGAGATTCAAAGAGGGAAAATCATTCTGAGCTTCTGCCTTCAAAGAGCTCATGTTCTCTTTTCAAAGAGCTCCTTTCATTCTGTACTATTTTACTTGGTTAAAATGTGCAGGGTCTGCAACCCCCTCCCCTGCCCTGCATACCGAAAGGCATCGCAAGTGATTGTTGCTAAGGTGGGCAACTGCTCAGCTGAAGCACCGGAAGGTATCATAGCTTCCTGGGATCCTGGCAAATTTTATTTCCCACATCCTCAGGTGTCATTCTCATCACATTCACGAATTGCTTCCCTTCATAGTTACCCTGAACATCGTCATAACCCAAACTATCCCACCATCAATAACCATTAAAGCCCCAAGTAACAAGAACCTTCCTTCCCCCAGCTTCCTGGGCCCCTCGGTTCCCTGCAACCCTGTCAAGAGCTCTGCTCTCTCATCCTGGTGCTTCTTTCACCTTCTCAATAATGGCCCTTCAATTCCACAGTTCACCATCTCAACCAAACCACACCAATGCCCTCAACTCCTTTGCTTTTCATCTTCCTGCCTCACTAACAGACACAAATTTATCCTGAGTGAACCATGTGTCTCCTTTCTTGAAACCCGCAGGACAGAAATCCTGAAGAAAAATTACATAGTGGAGCTGACTGTTTTCCCTATAAATTCAGAGTGACTAATGGTCCTTCAAATGACATGCTCTGCTCATTTTCTGTCTATGACCCTCAGGTAACAGTGGTTTCCAGCTTTTTGCCTCCTTATGGCCCCACCCACTGACCTCTCCACTGCACCCACCGCAGCTACCACTCAGTACAGAAATTAGAAGCCACTAGAGGTGAGGTTCTTCCTTTTTTCCACACCAAACATTCAAATCTGCCATGTCCCTGCATTTCCCTCCATCTCCCTCCATGAGAAGACAGCATCCCCTTCTCCAGGGCAAAGTGTGATCCTCCGCAGTGGTGGAGCTTGAGGCCCTCTGTCCTCTCAGGAAAAACCAGTGTTGACTATCCTTTCTCTTTCAGAGGCCCTGTTCCCTTTAAACAGTCTTAGCTCATCTTCAGTGCAAACAGGTACTCTCCACACATGGTCCATCTAAGAACTTAGAGCAAATCCAAGACTTTAGATTAATACATCCATAATACTTCAGTATTTATCTGTAAAAGATATAGATTTCCTAAAACTATTACCAAAATATTGTATTAACAAAAATTCCTGACTACCATCAAATTTCTAGTCAGTGTCCAGATTTCCCAACTGTCTCATAATTTTCCCCCTGAGTTGGTTAGTTTGAATCAGACTCCAATACTTGGTTAACATGCTTGACTAATAGGTCCCCATGTAGTCCATACCCTGACCCCTGGCACCTGAGAGTGTTATCTTACGTGCAAAAGGGACGTGGCAGATGTGAATAAGTTAAAGCCTTGGAATGAAAGACATTATTCGGAGCTCTCCAGGTGGGTGCAAGTAAACACAAAGGTCTTCATAAGAGGGAAGGGGGAGTGTCAGAGCCAGAGGAGGTGTGACAGTGGAAGCAGAGACCTGAGAGCTGTGGAGCCCACGAGACGAGGAGTGAGGGACATAGCCCTGCTGATTCACATGAGACTTCCGACCTCCAGACTTGTCAGAGAGTAAACTTGGGTTGCTTTAAGTCAATAAACTCGCAGTAATTAGTTACAGCAGCAATAGGAATCTAATGCAATGGCTAAATATCTGTAGCATTGCTCTGGCTCTTTCTGTTCAGGTTTTGTATTTCATTTGTTGAAGAAATGGGGCCACTGGTCCTGTAAGATTTCCCATCTGTTACATTTAGCTGACCACATTCGTGGATTGTGTTTAACTTGCTCTTCTATTTTTTCATTTCCTGTAAATTGTCAGTTTGATCTAGAAACCAAGGAAGATATAAGTGAAGATGAATGAGTGTCTCATGATGTTTCACAGCCTTTAAACAAATGATTTTACTGACATTGTTGTGAAGGAAGGAAAATAGTCATGCTTCCACTGTGTTGTTGTTCAGTAACTCAGTCGTGTCCAACTCTCTGTCACTCCATGGGCTGCAGCATGTCAGGCTTCCCTGATCTTCATAATCTCTGAAGTTGATCAAACTCATGTCCACTGAGTCAGTGATGAAATCTAATCATCTGACCCTCTGTTGCCCTCTTCACCTCCTGACCTCTTTCTTTACCAATGTCAGGATCTTTTTCAATGAGTTGGCTCTTAATATCAGATGGCCAAAGTATTGGAGATTCAGGTTCAGCCTCACTCCTTCCAATGAATATTCAGGGTTGATTTCCTTTAGGAATGACTGGTTTGATCTCTTTGATGTCCAAAGGACTCAAGAGTCTTCTTCAGCACCACAGTTTGAAAGCATCAATTCTTTGGCACTCAGTCTTTTCACGTTTGGTCCAACTCTCACATTCACACATGACTACTGGATAAACCATAGCTTTGACTAGAGAGACCATTGTTGACAAAGTGATGCCTCTGCTTTATAATATGCTGCCTAGGTTGGTCATAGATTTCTTTCAAGGATCAAGTATCTTTTAATTTCATGGCTGCAGTCACCATACACAGTGTTTTTGGAGCCTAAGAAAATAAATTCTGGCACTGTTTCCATTTTTTTTCCCCATCATATTTACTTCATAAAGTGATGGGACAATAATCTTAGTTTTTGAATGTTGAGTTTTAAGCCAGCTTCTTCACTCTTCACTTTTACCTTCATCAAGAGACTCTTCAATTCCTCTTTGCTTTCTGCCATTAGGGTAGTGTCATCTGAATATCTGAGGTTATTGATATTTTCCCCTGCAGCCTTGTTTCCAGCTTGTGATTCATCTAGCCTGGCATTCTGCATGATGTACTCAGCATAGAATCCCAAGTAATTCAGGACAGCTCGGTTTGATTCCTGGGTCGAGAAGGTGCCCTGGAGAAGGAACAGGCTACCAGCTCCATTATTCATGGGCTTACCTGGTGGTAAAGAATCCGCCTACAATGCTGGAGACCTGGGTTGAATCCCTGGGATGGGAAGATACCTTGGAGCATGGCATGGCAACCCACTCTAGTATTCTTGCCTGGAGAATCCCCATGGACAGAGGAGGCCTGGTGGGCTACAGTCCATGGGGGTCACAAAGAGTTGGACATGACTAAAGGGCTAAATACACACACACACACACACACACACACACACACACACACACACACACTGCATACAAGGTAAATGAGTAGGGTGACAATATACAGCCTTGACGTACTCCTTTTCCAATTTTGATCCACTCCATTGTTCCCTGTCCAGTTCTAAGTGTTATTTCTTGACATGTATACAAGTTTCTCAGTGGGCAGGCAAGGTGTTCTGGTATTCCGATCTCTTTCAGAATTTTCCACAGTTTACTTTGATCCATACAAAGGCTTTAGCACAGCCAATAAAGCAGAAATAGATGTTTTTCTGGAATTCTCTTGTTTTTTCTATGATTCAGCAGATGTTGGCAATTTGATCTGTGGTTCCTCTGCCTTTTCTAAATCCAGCTTGAACATCTAGAAGTTCTCAGTTCACGTACTGTTGAAACCTAGCTTTAAGGATTTGGAGCATGACTTTGCTAGCCTGTGAAATGAGTACAGTTGTGCGGTAGTTTGAACATTCTTTGGCATTGTCTTTCTTTGGAATTTGAATGAAAACTAACCTTTTCCAGTCCTGTGGCCACTGCTGAGTTTTCCAAATTTGCTGGCATGTTGAGTGCGGCACTTTCACAGCATCATCTTTGAGGATTTGAAATAGCTCAGCTGGAATCCCATCACTTCTACTAGCTTTGTTCATAGTAATTCTTCCTAAATCCCATTTGACTTCACACTCCAGGATGTCTGGCTCTAGGTGACTGATCACACAATTGCTGTTTTCTGGGTTATTAGGACCTTTTAAATACAGTTCTTCTGTGTATTTTTGCCACCTCTTCTTAATATCTTCTGCTTCTGTTAGGTTCTTGCTGTTTCTGTCCTTTATTGTGCCCAACTTTGCGTGAAATGTCTTCAAACTTTCTTGAAGAGATCTCTAATCTTTCCCATTCAATTATTTCCCTCTATTTCTTTGCATTGACCACTTACGAAGGCTTTCTTGTCTCTCCTTGATATTTTTTGGAACTTTGCATTCAGATGGTTATATCTTTCCTTTTCTCCTTTGCCTTTCTCTTCTCTTCTTTTCACAGCTATTTGTAAGGCCTCCTCAGACAACCATTATGCCTTGCTGCATTTATTTTTCTTGTGTATGGTTTTGGTCACTGCCTCCTGTACAATGTTACAAACCTCTGTTCATAGATCTTCAGGCACACTGTCTGTCAGATCTAATCTTCTGAATCTATTTGTCACCTCTACTATATAATCTTAAGGGATTTGATGTAAGTCATACTTAAATAGCCTAGTGGTTTTTCCTGCTCCCATAACTTCTGCAACTATTGGTTAGATTTATTCCATAAAAAGAACCTTTCCTAATCAAATGTTCATGTACTCTGATGTACAGTTTGAAAAGGTAGAGTGAATATTTGTTTTTTAAATCAATTTTCAGAAGAATGAAATAATGTCCTATATCCATCAAAAGTAAATGCTGTTGTTGTTGTTCTTTAGTTGCTAAGTCATGTGCAACTCTTTGTGGCCTCATGGTCACTATCCCACCAGGCTCCTCTGTCCACAGGATTTCCCAAGCAAGAATGCTGGAGTAGGTTTCCATTTCGTTCTCCAGGGGATGTTCCCAACCTGGGATAGGGCTCAAGTGTTCTGCATTGGCAGGTGGATTCTTTTCTGCTGAGTCATTATGTCAAGGTGATTAGTGAAGTGTTATTTTTAAAGCTTTATAATAATTCCATGAACTTTAACATATTTGATATATTTCAATTCATTGCAACTGGTATTCTTTTGGCTCTTAATTGCATTTTCTGGCTGGTGGATGATGCCAGGTGTGACTGTTGACAGGTGTGTTTGGTTCTCTTTCTCAGCCTCCAATAACTCAGCTCCTCTCTGGGTCTCAGAGTGATGACCCAAGTGCAGATTTTTGAGACTATCATTTTTATATGGGATTGAATGCTAACCTCCCTCTCTTTGAGTGGGTCAGAATCATAAGTAGTGTCTGCATGTGGTGTGAAGAGCCCAGGATCATGTCCCTGGGCTGGGCCTTTATCTGGTTAAAATCCCTGGGGTGCCAGAGCCAGATTGCATTGACTCAGAGAGGTGATTACATTATTCCAAACCAAGACACAGATGGTGGACTGGAAGGACATGCAGTCATCTTCTCCTGTGAGAACTCCAAAACTGCAACTTGCTGCTGAAAAACCATCAACAGGAGAATGTTGGATCCCACCAAAAAAAGACCCCACATCCAAGGACAAAAGAAATGCCCCAGGAAGACTGTAGGAGAGGCAAAAGCACATTTATAATCAAACTGCATACCTAGCAGAGATGTTTGAACAACTCAAACAAAACTATGTGTGCACTAAGACCCAGAGACTCCACAAAGACTGAGCCAGACCTGCTTTTGAGTGTTTGAGTGTCTCTTGCAGAGGCACAGGTCAGCAGTAGCATGCCGCAGAGACAGGGGCTCTGACTGCAGCAGACCAGGGTCACGCAGCATGTGGCAGAAGCCCTCTTGGAGGAGGTTGCCATTAGCCCCAGCATAGACCCGCTGAGCAGACAACACATAAACTGCAGAACAATTATACCAAAGAAATTCTTGCACTGTTAAGAAAGTTCTAGGACCCACAACAGATTTCCCAACCTGGGGAACTGGCAAAGGGACTGAGAACCCCCGGGGAATTTGTCTTTGGAGGCCAGTAAGATTTGATTACAGAACTTACACAGGATGATGGAAACAGACCTTTGAAGGGCACAAATAAAACCTTGTGCACAGCAAGAGCCAGGAGAAAGGAACAGTGTCCCCACAAAAGACTGACCAGACTTTCCTGTGAGTGTCCAAGAGTCTCCGGGGGAGGCGTGGGTAGACAGTGGCTTGCTACAGTGTCAGGGGCACTGAATTCAACCATGCCTGCACAAGTCCTTTTGAAGGAAGACACCATTATCTTCATCACCCCTACTAGAGTTTGGCCTCAGGTCAAATAACAGGGAGGGAATACAGCCCCACCCATCAACAGAAAATTGGATTAAAGATTTACTGACCAAGTCAAGAAATATGACAAAACTGTATATTGTCACCCTGCTTACTTAACTTATATGGAGAGTACATCATGCAAATACCAGGAAGAATGAAACACAAGCTGGAATCAAGATTGCCGGGAGAAACATCAATAACCTCAGATATGCAGATGACACCACTCATATGGAAGAAAGTGAAGAACTAAAGAGCCTCTTGATGAACATGAAAGAGGAGAGTGAAAACCCTGGCTTAAAACTCAACATTCAAAAAACTAAGATCATGGGATCTGGTCCCATCACTTCATGGAAAATAGAAGGGAAAACAATGGAAACAGTGACAGAATTTATTTTGGAGGGCTCCAAAATCACGGCAGACAGCGAGTACAGCTATGAAATTAAAAGACACTTGCTCCTTGGAAGAAAAGCTATGACCAACCTAGATAGCATATTAAAAAGCAGAGACATAAATTTACCAACAAAGGTCTATCTAGTCAAAATTATGGTTTTTTGTGTATGAATGTAAGAGTTGCACTATAAAGAAACCCAAGTGCTGAAGAGTTGGTGTTTTTGAACTGTGGTGTCGGGGAAGACTCTTGAGAGTCTTCAAACTAGCCAATCCTAAAGGAAATCAGTCCTGAATATTCATTGGAAGGACTGATGCTGAAGCTGAACCTACAATACTTCAGCCACCTAAGGTGAAGAATTGACTCAATGGAAAAGATCCTGATGCTGAGAAAGACTGAAGGCAGGAGAAGGAGACAACAGAGGATGAGATGATTGGATGGCATCACCAACTCAATGGACATGAGTTTGAGAAAGCTCTGGGAGTTGGTGATGGACAGGGAAGCCTGGCATGCTGCAGTCCATGGGGTTTCAAAGAGTCAGACATGACTGAGCGACTTAACTGACTGAATTGAGCATGGCCTCACACATCAGAACAAGACCCAGTTACATCCAATCTCTCCCATCAGAAAGCTTTCATAAACCTGTTATCTTTGTCCATCAAAGAGGGGTTAGAATGAAAACCACAGTTGAAGAAAGCTAACCAAACTGATCACATGGATCACAGCCTTGTCTAACCCAACGAAATTATGAGTCCTGCCCTGTAGGGCCACACAAGTTGAACAGGTCACAGTGGAGTGTTCTGACAAAATGTGGTCCACTGTAGAATGGAATGGCAAACCAATTCAGTATTCTTGCCTTGAGAACCCCATGAACAGTATGAAAAGGCAAAAAGATAGGACACTGAAAGATGAACTCTCCAGATTGGTAGGTGACCAATATGCTATTCAAGGAGAGAGGAGAAATAACTCCAAAAAAAAGGAAGAGATGGAGCCAAAGCAAAAACAATGCCCAGCTGTGAATGTGACTGGTGATGGAAGTAAAGTCCCATGCTATAAGAGCAATATTGCATAGGAACCTGGAATGTTAGGTCCCTGAATCAAGGTAAATTGAAAGTGGTCAAACAGGAGATGGTGAGTGAACATTGACATTACAGGAATCAGTGAACTAAAATGGACTGCAATAGGTAAATTTAATTCAGATGACCAATATATCTACTATTGTGAGCAAGAATCTCTTAGAAGAAATGGAGTAACCCTCACAGTCAAGAAAAGACTCCAAAATGCAGTACTTGGGTGTGATCTCAAAAATGACAGAATGAACTCAGTTCATTTTGAAGACAAACCATTCAGTATCACAGTAATCCAAGTCTATGCCCCAACTACTAATGCTGCATAAGCTGATACTGAATGGTTTTATGAAGACCTACAAAATCTTCTAGAATTAACACACACACACACACACACACACACACACACAAGCTGTCCTTTTCATCATGGGGGATTGAAATGCAAAAGTAAGAAGTCAAGAGACACCTAGATTAACAGGTAAGTATGGCCTTGGAGTACAAAATGAAGCAGGGCAGAGACTAACAGAGTTTTGCCAAGAGAATGCACTGGTTGTGGAAAACACGCTCTTCTAACAACACAAGAGATAACTCTATACATGGAAATGATCAGATGGTCAATACTGAAATTAGATTGATTATATTCTTTGCAGCCAAAGTGGAGAAGCCCTATACAGTCAGCAAAATCAAGACCAGGAGATGACTGGGGCTCAGAATATGACCTCCTTATTGCAAAATTCAGACTTAAATTGAAGAAAATAGGGGAAACCACTAGACCTTTCAGGTATCACCTAAATCAAATCCCTCACACCTGTATAGTGGAAGTGATAAGTAGATTCAAGGGATTCAATTTGATAGATAGAATTCCTAAAGAACTATGGATGGAGGTGCGTGACATTGTACAGGAGGCAGTGATGAAGACCATCCCCAAGACAAGGAAATGAAAAAATGCAAAATGGTTGTCTGACAAGACCTCTCAAATAGCCAAGAAAAGAAGGGAAGTGAAACGCAAAGGAAGAAAGGAAAGATAAATCCATCTGAATGCAGAGTTCCAAAGAATAACCAGGAGAGATAAGAAAGCCTTCCTACATGATCAATGCAAAGAAATAGAGGAAAACAAAATGGGAAAGACTAGAGTTCTCTTCATGAAAATTTGAGATACCAAGGGAACATTTCAGGCAAAGATGGGCTCAATAAAGGGCAGAAATGGTATGGACCCAACAGAAGCAGAAGATGTTAAGAGGTGGCAAGAATACACAGAACTATAAAAAAAAAAAAAAGAAAAGAAAAAGATCTTCATGACCCATATAACCATGATGGTGTGATCACTCACCTAGAACCAGACATCCTGGAGTGCAAAGTCAGGTGGGCCTTTGTATCACTATGAACAAAGCTAGTGGAGGTGATGGAATTTCAGCCGAGCTATTTCAACTCCTAAAAGATGATACTGTGAAAGTGCTGCACTCAATATGCCAGCAAATTTGGAAAACTCAGCAGTGGCCACAGGACTGAAAAAGGTCAGTTTTCATTACAATCCCAGAGAAAGGCAATGACAAAGAATGTTCAAATTGCCACACAATTCCACTCATCTCACACGCTTGCAAAATAATGTCCAAAATTTTCCAAGTGAGGCTTCAACAGTACATGAACTGAGAACTTCCAGATGTTCAAGCTGGATTTAGAAAAGTCAGAGGAACCAAAGGTCAATTGCCAACATCTGCTGGATCATAAAGAGAGTTCCAGAAAAAAAAAAAAAAAAAACTACTTATGTTTTATTGACTATACCAAAGCCTTTGACTATGTAAATCAAAACTGTGGAAAATTCTTCAAGAGATGGGCATAGAAGGCCACCTTACTTGCCTCCTGGGAAATCTGTATGCAGGTCAAGAAGTAACAGCTACAACTGGACATGGAGCAACGGACTGGTTCCAAATTGGGAACGAATTACATCAAGCCTGTATATTTTCACCCTACTTTTTCAACTTCTATGCAGGATACATCATGCCCAGTGCTGGCCTGGATGAAGCAGAAGCTGGAATCAAGACTGTAGGGAGAGATATCAATAACTTCATGTATGCACATGACATCACCCTAATGGCAGAAAGCAAAGAGGAACTGAAGAGCCTCTTGAAAAAAGTGAAAGAGGAGAGTGGAAAAGCTGGATTAAAACTCAGCATTCTAAAAACTAAGGTCATAGCATCTGGTCCCATCATTTTATGGCAAATAGATTGAGAAATAATGAAAAGAATATCAGACATTATTTTTCTTGGACTCCAAATTCACTGCAGTTGGTGACTGCAGCCATGAAATTAAAAGAAGCTTGTTCCTTGGAAGAAAAGCTATGACCAACTAAACAGCATATTAAAAAGCAGAGAATATGTATGACTATATGTTGATAAAATTGTAAAGGGGTGCACTACAGCTTCAAAATATAGAACTCTAAATTCTACATGGTGGTAGATTGAATCACACCTCTTTCAGAAAGGGACAGATCAAACAGATTGAATAACTAAACATAGAGAGGCTATGTTTACACATATTACCATGGTTACATTCATTTATGAAAGAATGTGCTTTATTTTCAAACAAATGTATAATTTGCGACATAAATTAATCATATCCTGAACCACAAAGGCAATAGCCACACATTTCAAGTCTGTATAATTTAAATCACATTCATTTTCACAAACAAAAAACATTAAGAAAACAATTTTAAAAGTCAAACATTTATATAGCTTTCAGTTAGAAATAAAATAGAAATAGAAACCACAAACCATTTTTAACTGAATAATACATGGAATGGGGAAGGCAAAGGGACATTCAGAAAAACAGATATTCTCAAAAGCACTGAGTAGATTCAAAAATAGATTAGAATAAATTAAATGAAACTTTCTACCCAAGAACCTAAAGGAAATTAACCCTGAACACTCATTGGAGGAGTGGATGATGAAGCTGAAGCTCCAATATTTGGCCACCTGATGCAAAGAGCTGGCTCATTGGGAAAGACTCTGATGCTGGGAAAGACTGAGGGCAGGGGAAAAAGGAGAGGACAGAGAATCAGACAGTCACATGGCATCATTAGCTAAATTAACAGCAAACTCCAAGTGACAGAGGTCAAGGAAGCCTAGCATGCTTCAGCCAATGGGATAGAAGAGACTCAAACACAACTGAGTGAGTGAACAACAATGCAAGAAGTTGAGCTGTTTCAAATCGTGGAATGATGCTGTGAAAGTGCTGCACTCAATATGCCAGCAAATTTGGAAAACTCAGCAGTGGCCACAGGACTGGAAAACGTCAATTTTCATTCCAATCCCAAAGAAAGGCAATGCCAAAGAATGCGCAAACTACTGCCCAATTGCACTCATCTCACAGGTTAGTAAAGTAATGCTCAAAATTCTCCAAGCCAGGCTTCAGCAATATGTGAACCGTGAACTTCCAGATGTTCAAGCTGGTTTTAGAAAAGGCAGAGGAACTAGAGATCAAATTGCCAACATCTGCTGGATCATATAAAAAGGAAGAGAGTCCCAGAAAAATATCTATTTCTGCTTTATTGACTATACCAAAGCCTTGACTGTGTGGATCATAATTAACTGTGGAAAATTCTGAAAGAAATGGGAATAGCAGACCACCTGATCTGCCTCTGGAGAAACCTATATGCAGGTCAGGAAGCGACAGTTAGAACTGGACATGGAACAACAGACTGGTTCCAAATAGGAAAAGGAGTACATCAAGGCTACGTATTATCATCCTGTTTATTTAACTTCTATGCAGAGTACATCATGAGAAACGCTGGACTGGAAGAAACACAAGCTGGAATCAAGATTGCCAGGAGAAATATCAATAACCTCGGATATGCAGATGACACCACCCTTATGGCAGAAAGTGAAGAAGAACTAAAAGCCTCTTGATGAAAGTGAAAGAGGAGAGTGAAAAAGTTGGCCTAAAGCTCAACATTCAGAAAATGAAGATAATGGCATCTGGTCCCATCACTTCATGGCAAATAGATGAAGAAACAGTGGAAACAGTGTCAGACTTTATTTTTCTGGGCTCCAAAATCACTGCAGATGGTGACTGCAGTCATGAAATTAAAAGATGCTTACTCCTTGAAAGGAAAGTTATGACCAACCTAGACAGCATATTCAGAATCAGAGACATTACTTTGCCAACAAAGGTCCATCTAGTCAAGACTATGGTTTTTCCAGTGGCCATGTATGGATGTGAGAGTTGGACTGTGAAGAAAGCTGAGTGCAGAAGAATTGTTGTTTTTGAACTGTGGTGTTGGAGAAGACTCTTGAGAGTCCCTTGGACTGCAAGGAGATCCAACCAGTCCATTCTAAAGGAGATCAGTCCTGGGTGTTCTTTAGAAGGACTGATGCTAAAGCTGAAACTCCAATACTTTGGCCACCTTATGCGAAGAGTTGACTCATTGGAAAAGACTCTGATGGTGGGAGGGATTGGGGGCAGGAGGAGAAGGGGATGACCGAGGATGAGATGGCTGGATGGCATCACTGACTCGATGGACATGAGTTTGGGTGAACTCCGGGAGTTGGTGATGAACAGGGAGGCCTGGCATGCTGCAATTCATGGGGTCACAAAGAGTTGGACATGACTGAGTGACTGAACTGAACTGAACTGAACTGAAGTATGGTTTAATCACTAAGTCACTTCCAACTCTTGCAACTCCATGAACTGTAGTCTGCCAGGCTCCTCTGTCCATGGACTTCTCCAGGCAAGAATACTGGAGTGGGTTGCCATTATCTAGGTATAAGAACACAATAAACCCAAATAAATTAGAAGGAAAAATTAAATTTAAAAAATTGATTCAATAAAATAAACCTACACATCAAACTTGCAGATGATCAGCAGCCCCCAAAGGATATTCTATGAAATCACCAATAAAACAAACTGTAAGAAAATAAAATAAACAATGAAACAAGGAAGACATCAATAAGTAATATGAGTAACAAAAGGCACACAGGAGTGCCAATACAAGGAGACTTAATATATTATAAAAGATACTAATATATTATTTTATGTGCAATTTAGGTCTTCCCTTGTGGCTCAGCTTGTAAAGAATCCACCTGCAATGTGGGAGACCTGAGTTCAATCTCTGGGTTGGGATCCCCTGGAGAAGGGAAAGGCTACACACTCCTGTGTTCTCTCCTGTAGAATTCCATTGACTGTATAGCCCATGGGGTCTCAAAGAGTCATACATGACTGAGCAACATTCACTCTCACTTAATTCAGTTAAAATAAAGGTTGGTTTGAGAACCATGGCATGTATCAGCAACTTCTCTCCTCATTTTATTCCTGAAAGAAGGCTTCCTAGTAGATAACATTAAATGTACATCTTGTCTCTCTTGTGATAACCCACACTGAAAATTAGACATTTTAAATGAAGAATAGTATAAAATTAGAAACCTTAGAGGGAGGCAAAGGGCAATTATGAAGCTAGTACACTGTACCTAGAAAATTAGCACAGAACAACTTACTTGGTTTTCCCCATTTACATTCAATTTAAACAAATGGGAGGTACATTTGTAATAGGGAAGAACAAATTTGATTCCATACTAGGTCTGTTTCTTTTACTTTAGCCTTTGTGCTCTGTTGCCTGTGCTTAGTTATGCTGGCTCTCCACATTTGTAAAAGAATGTTGCCTATGGCCTGAAATACAAAGGAATAGCCTGTTCTCAGGGCTCTGACCTTTAAGAATCCATTCATCTAGAGAGAAAAAATTGCAGAACAGAGAATAACATTTGCTTTGTTGGAGGTTTTCACCTGATTTATGTGGATAGTTGCAAGAACAAAGGATTCCTACACCAAGAAATTTGCAACAACTAACCACACCTTTCCCTCATCTTGCCTTTAAAAGTGCTTTACTAGACTTTCCTGGTGGTCCAGTGGTAAAGAATCTGCCTGCCAATGCAGGAGACCTGGATTCAACCCCTACTCCAGGAAAATCCCATGTGCTTCAGGGCAACACTCTTCCTTATCAAGAATAATCTTGGAGTTTATTTTACATTAGCTTGTACAGCACTGTCTCATTCTTTTTAGCAGCTGCACATGCTTCATTTAATTATTTCCCCCAGTTTTTGCTCCTATTTTAATAAATAGGAAAGAATAAATCTGATTTCACAGTAGATCTGTTCTATTGCCTGTGCAATACACATGCTGGCTCTACACCTTTTGTGAAAGAATGTTGCCTGTATCTGAAATATACAAGTGAGCCCATTCTCAGGGCTCTGGATTTTAAGAAGTCACTGATATAGAGACAAAAAGTTGCAGAACAGGGAATAAATTTTGGAGATTTACAGGAACATAGTGACCTGGCCTACAAGGACAGAGGCACAAAGCTGAGCAAAAGATTCCTACACCAGTAAGACTGCAACAACTAATAGCTCCTCACCTTGTGTTTAAAAGTACTTTACTGAAACCCTTCAAAGAATACGGGTTTGAGGAGCAGGGCTACAAGCCATCTATCTTCTTGCATGTTCAGAGCCTGTATCTCTGCACCCTTGCTGACAGCATGCCATCAACCATCTCCATCTTCAACAACCTGATGAGGGAAAAATGGCATTATGATTTCAATTGACTACCTATGCATACATAAAGGGGCAATTTTAATTTCCTTTTATGTAAAAGGTTAAAATACTTCCTAATTTTTTAGTTCTTTTGCTGAGTGTTCTATTTACAGAAGGCCATTACAGTTTAAGGGCAATCCCCAGTGGTTCAGTGGTAAAGAATGCAATGCAGAAGGCACAGGAGATGCAAAATTAATCCTTCAGTTCAGTTCTTTGCAAACCCATGGACCGCAGCACGCCAGGCCTCTCTGTGCACCACCAACTCACAGAGTTCACCCAAACCCATGTCCATTGAGTTGGTGGTGCCATCCTACCATCTCATCCTCTGTCATCCCCGTCTCCTCCTGCCCTCAATCTTTCTTAGCATCAGGGTCTTTTCCAATAAGTCAGCTCTTCGCATCAGTTGGCCAAAGTACTAGAATTTCAGCTTCAAAATCAGTCCTACTAATGAACATCCAGGACTGATATCTTTTATGATGGACTGGTTGGATCTCCTTGTAGTTCAAGGGACTCTCAAGAGTCTTCTCCAACACCACAGTTCAAAAGCATCAGTTCTTCAACACTCAGCTTTCTTTATAGTGCAACTCTCACATCATACATGGATGGGAAAACCATAGCCTTGACTAGACAGACCTTTGTTGGCAAAGTAATGTCTCTGCTTTTGAATATGCTATCTAGGTTGGTCATAACTTTCCTTCCAAGGAGCAAGCATCTTTTAATTTCATGGCTGCAATCACCATCAGCAGAGATTTTGGAGCCCAAAAAAATAAAGTCTGACACTGTTTCCACTGTTTCTTCATCTATTTGCCATGAAGTGATGGGATCGGATGCCATGATCTTCATTTTCTGAATGTTGAGCTGTAAGCCAACTTTTTCACTCTTCTCTTTCACTTTCATCAAGAGGCTCTTTAGTCCTTTTTCACTTTCTGCCATAAGGATGGTGTCACCTGCTTATCTGAGGTTATTGACATTTCTCCCAGCAATCTGGAGTCCAGCTTGTGCTTCTTCCAGCCCAGTGTTACTCATGATGTACTCTGTATGTAAGTTAAATAGGCAGGGTGACAATATATAGCCTTGATGTAATCCTTTCCTATTTGGAACCAGTCTGTTGTTCCACGTCCAGTTCTCACTGTTGTTTCCAGACCTTCATACAGGTTTCTCAAGAGGCAGGTTAGGTGGTCTGGTATTCCCATCTCTTTCAGAATTTTCCACAGTTAATTATGATCCACACAGTCAAAGGCTTTGACATAGTCAACAAAAGCAGAAATAGATGTTTTTCTGGAACTCTCTTGCTTTTTGGATGATCCATTGGGTGTTGGCAATTTGATCTCTGGTTCCTCTGCCTTTTCTAAAACCAGCTTGAAATCAAGGAGTTCATGGTTCATGTATTGCTGAAGCCTGGCTTGGAGAATTTTGAGCAGTACTTTACTAGCACATGAGATGAATGCAATTGGGCAGTAGTTTGAGCATTCTTTGGCACTGCCTTTCTTTGGGATTTGAATGAAAATTCACCTTTTCCAGTCCTGTGGCCACTGCTGAGTTTTCCAGATTTGCTGGCATATTGAGTGTAGTACTTTCACAATATCATCGTTCAGGATTTCAAACAGCTCAACTGGAATTCCATCACCTCCACTAGCCTTGTTTGTAGTGATGCTTCCTAAGGCCCACTTGGCTTCACATTCCAGGATGTCTGGCTTTAGGTGAGTGATCACACCATCATGATTATCTGGGTCATGAAGATCTCTTTTGGTCAAGCTCTTCTGTGTATTCTTGCCACCTCTCCTTAATATCTTCTGCTTCTGTTAGGTCCCTACCATCTCTGTCCTTTATTGAGCCCATCTTTGCATGAAATGTTTCCTTGGTATCTCTAATTTTCTTGAAGAGATCTCTAGTCTTTACCATTCTATTGTTTTCCTCTATTTCTTTGCATTGATCAGTGAGGAAGGCTTTCTTATCTCTCCTTGCTATTCTTTGGAACTCTGCATTCAAATAGGTATATCTTTCCTTTTCTCCTTTGCTTTTCACTTCCCTTCTTTTCACAGCTATTTGGAAGGCGTTCTCAGACAGCCATTTCGCTTTTTTGCATTTCTTTTTCTTGAAGATGATCTTGATTCCTGTCTCCTGTACAATGTCACAAATCTCCATCCGTAGTTCATCAGGCACTCTGTCTGTCAGATCTGGTACCTTAAATCTATTTCTCACTTCCACTGTATAGCCACAAGTGATTTGATTTAGGTCATAACTGAATGGTTTAGTGGTTTTCTCCACTTTCTTCTATTTCAGCCTGAATTTGGCAATGAGGAGTTCATGATCTGAGCCACTGTCAGCTCCCGGTCTTGTTTTTGCTGACTGTATAGAGCTTCTCCATCTTTGGCTGCAAAGAATACAATCAATCTGATTTCAGTGTTGAACATCTGGTGATGTCCATGTGTAGCATCTTCTCTTGTGTTGTTGGAAGAGGGTATTTGCTATGATCATTGCATTCTGTTTGAAGAACTCTATTAGCCTTTGCCCTGCTTCATTCTGTACTCCAAGGTCTAATTTGCCTGTTACTCCAGGTGTTTCTTGACTTCCTACTTTTGCATTCCACTCTCCTATAATGAAAAGGACATCTTTTGGGGGGTGTTAGTTCTAGAAGGTCTTGTAGGTCTTCATAGAACTGTTCAACTTCAGCCTCTTCAGTGTTACTGGTCAGGGCATAGACTTGGATTACCATGATACTGAATGGTTTGCCTTGGAAACAAACAGAGATCATTCTGTCATTTTTGAGACTGTGTCCAAGTACTGCATTTTGGACTCTTTTGTTGACTATGATGGCTACTCCATTTCTTCTAAGGGATTGCTGCCCACAGTAGTAGATATAATCGTCATCTGAGTTACATTCCCCCATTCCAGTCCATCTTAGTTTGCTGATTGCTAGAATGTCAGTGTTTACTCTTGCCATCTCCTGTTTGACCACTTCCAATTTGCCTTGACCACTTCCACTTTTTTACCACATTTGACCACTTCCAATTAATCCTTGAGTCGAGACAATTTCCGGGAGGAGGGCATGGCAACTCACTCCAGTATTCTTGCCTGGGGGGTCCCGTGGACAGAGGAGCTTAGTAAGCTGCAGTACATGGAGTCAGACGCGACTGAAGCAACTGAGCATAAGCATGATTGCAAACTAAGAAAATGTACATATGTCTATAATATAAATGGAATATAATGCTTCCAGGTTGTATTTGTCTTCTGATTTTGCTTCTAACGATGGGTTCATCTGCATTCAATTGCTAAGTCATATCTGACTCCATGGACTGTAGCCCACCAGGCTCCTCTGTCCATGGAATTTCCCAGGTAAGAATACCAGAGTGGGCTGACATTTCCTCCTCCAAGGGACCTTCCTAGCCCAGGGAGTGAACCCATGTCCTGCATTGGCAGGTGGATTCTTTGCCACTGAGCCACCTGGGAATCTCCCATGGTGATGGGAGATTGCTATTAATTTCTAAAATTACCTATAATTTATTTTTTCACAATTTGATATTGCTGTAATTTTTTATGTATGGTAAAATATACATAAATATAAAACATCATTTTAACCATTTTTAAGTGTACAGCTCAGTGGCGTTTAATATGTTCACATTGTGCAACTATCGCCACCATCCATTGCCAGAACTTTATCTTACAAAACTGAAACTCTACCCTTTAAATACTGACTCTCCATTCTCTCCTCAATCATCCTCTGGCAAAACACCAAACCACAATTTTTATGTCATTGCATTTCTTAATCATACTTAAAAAGTATTTCCTATTCCTTATCAACATTTTCTTGTATTTTGAGCTAAGTATTGGTTTCTAGATTTAAATATTTGCTGTGTCTGTAATTTTTTTTTTTTTTTGGTAAAGACATAAGGGAGGCATATTAATTTACTTGAAAATGCAGATGCCCCATTCTACTTAAGGCTCTGTTCTCTACTGATTTTTATTCCAACTTGGTCATATGAATTTGGATCTCTTTTGGTACTTATTTTCTTTCAATTCATCTTTCTTGTCAATAGCAGGCATCACACTCTTTTTAATTATGAAATCAGTGTACTTTAAATTCTGGTGAAGTTGTTCCTCCTGTATCAGACTTACTTATTATTTTCCTAGCAATTAGTTCTTGTTTTTAATACGAAATTTATAAACAGTCTAGTTCCCACAAACATATTCTGTTGGTTCCGTTCAGACAATCAATCATGTCTGACTCTTTGTGACCCCATGACTGCAGCAAACCAGGCTTCCCTGTCCTTCACCAACACCATGTCCATAGAGTAGGTGATACCATCCAATCATCTCATCCTGTTGTCCCCTTCCCCTCCTGCCTTCAGTTTTATGCAGCATCAGGGTCTTTTCCAAGGAGTCAGTTCTTCACATTAGTTGGCCAAAGTATTGGAGTTTCAGCTTCAACATCAGTCCTTTCAATGACTATTCATGACTGATCTCCTTTAGGATCAACTGGTTTGATCTTCTTGCTGTCCAAGGGACTCTCAAGAGTCTTCTCCAACACCACAGTTCAAAAGCATCAGTTCTTCAGTGCTCAGCCTTCTTCACAGTCCAACTCTCACATCCATACACGATCACTGGAAAAACTATAGCCTTGACTAGACAGACCTTTGTTGGCAAAATAATGCCTCTGCTTTTTAATAAGCTGTCTAGGTTGGTCATAACTTTCCTTCGAAGGAGTAAATGTCTTAATTTCAAGGCTGCAGTCACCATCTGCAGTGATTTTGGAGCCCCCAAAATAAAAGTCTCTCACTGTTTCCATTGTTTCCCCGTCTATTTGTCATGAGGTGATGGGACCAGATGCCATGGTCTTAGTTTTTTGAATGGTGAGTTTTAAACAAACCTTTTCACTCTCCTCTTTCACTTTCATCAAGAGGTTCTTTAGTTTCTCTTTGCTTTCTGCTATAAGGGTGGTGTCATCTGCCTATCTGAGGTTATTGATATTTCTCCCAGCAGTCTTGATTCCAGATTGTGCTTCATCCAACCCAGGATTTTGCATGATGTACTCTGCATAGAAGATAAATAGGAGGGTGACAATATTCAGCCTCAATGTACTCCTTTCCCGATTTGTAACCAGTCTGTTGTTCCATGTCCAGTTCTAAATTTTGCTTCTTGACCTGCATACAGATTTCTCAGGAGGCAAGCCAGGTAGTCTGGTATTCCTATCTCTTTCAGAATTTTCCAAAGTTTGTTGTGAGCCACACAGTGAAAAGTTTTGGCCTAGTCAATAAAGCAAAAGTAAATATTTCTCTTTAACTCTCTTGTTTTTTTTGATGATCCAACAGATGTTGGCAATTTGATCTCTGATTCATTCCTCTGCCTTTTCTAAATCCAGCCTGAACATCTGAAAGTTCACGGTTAATGTAGTGTTGAAGCCTGGCTTGGAGAATTTTGAGCATTACTTTGCTAGCATGTCAAATGAGTGCAATTGTGGGATAGTTTGAACATCAAGAAAAAAAATTTTTAGACTTTGATTCCACGAATTTGACTAAGATACCTTACATAAGTAGAAGCATGCAGTGTTTGTCTTTTATGACTGACTGGTTTATTTCACTTGCATAACGCCCTTAATGTTCATCCATGTTGTCACATACCACAGAATTTCCTTCTTGATAAGAGTGAATAATATTCCATTTTATGTATATATCTCACATTTTTATCCATTCATCTGTCCATGAAGATTTAAGTTGGTTCCATATTTTAGCTATTATAAATAATGTTGTGATGAACATGGGAGTAAAAATATCTAATCAAGATATTGATTTCAATTCTTTTGGATAAATACCCAGATGCGGGATTGCTGGATCATATGGCAGTTCTATCTGTAATTTTTGAGGAAACTTTATATGGTTTTTCTTAATGGCTGCACCACTTTGCATTTCCATCTATAATGTGCAAATGTTCCACATCCTCACTCAGAGTTGTCTATTGTATTCTTGATAATAGCTATCCTAATAAATGTGAAGTGCTGTCTCACTGTGGTTTTGCTATGCATTCCCTGATGATCAGTACTACTGAGCACCTTTTTTTTTTTTTCAGCACTACTGAAACCTTCATTTATGTTTTCTTTGGAAAAATGTCTGTTCAGGTCTTTTGCTCACTTTTAAAATAGGGTTTTTTAAAAATATACTATTGAGTTAGAGGAGCTTCTTATATATATTAATCATCTTATCAAATCTATAGCTTTCAATATATCCTTCCATTCTGTAGGTTGTCTTTTTACTCCATTCACTATTGCTTTGGCTGTACAGAAGCTTTTTAGCTGGATGTAAGAGCTACCCTATGCCCGAGGTCAGGGGCAGTGGCCGAGAGGAACAACCCCACCTCCAAGGAGCAGTGGCTGCATGGGCACAGGAGGGCCAAGAGAAGCTACTCCAAGGTAGCTCAAGGTCAGGAGGGGCAGCCGTGAGGAGATACTCCTCGTCCAAGGTAAGAGAAACCCAAGTAAGATGGTAGGTGTTGTGAGAGGGCATCAGAGGGCAGACACACTGAAACCATAATCACAGAAAACTAGCCAATCTGATCACACAGACCACAGCCTTGTCTAACTCAATGAAACTAAGCCATGCTGTGTGGGGTCACCCAAGATGGACAGGTCATGGTGGAGAGGTCTAACAGAATGTGGTCCACTGGAGAAAGGAATAGCAAACCACTTCAGTATTCTTGCCTTGAGAACCCCATGAACAGTATGAAAAGGCAAAAGGATAGAACACTGAAAGAGGAACTCCCCAGGTTGGCAGGTGCCCAATATGCTACTGGAAATCAGTGGAGAAATAACTCCAGAAAGAATGAAGGGATGGAGCCAAAGCAAAAACAATACCCAGTTGTGGATGTGACTGGTTATAGAAGCAAGAAGCAAGGTCCAATGCTGTAAAGAGCAATATTGCATAGGAACCTGGAACTGTGGTGTTGGAGAAGACTTTTGAGAGTCCCTTGGATTGCAAGGAGGTCTGACCAGTCCATCCTAAAGGAGATCAGTCCTGGGTGTTCATTGGAAGGACTGATGCTAAAGCTGAAACTCCAGGACTTTGCCCACCTCATGCGAAGAGTTGACTCATTGGTAAAGACCCTGATGCTAGGAGGGATTGGGGGCAGGAGGAGAAAGGGACAACAGAGGATGAGATGGCTGGATGACATCATCGACTCTATGGACATGAGCTTGAGTAGACTCCAGGTGTTGGTGATGGACAGGGAGATCTGGCGTGCTATAATTCATGGGGTCGCAAAGAGTCAGACACGACTGAGCGACTGAAATGAACTGAGTCTCACTTAATTATTTTTGCTTTTATTGCCTGTGCTTTTGGTATTATAACCATGAAATTGTTGTCAACAGCAATGTCATGAAGTTTTTCTCTTATGTTTTCTTCTATGAATTTTACCGCTTCTGGTCTTATGTTTAAAATTTTAATCCATTTTGAGTTAATTTCCAAATAAGGTCCCAATGTCATTCTTTTGCATGTGGATATTTAGTCTTGTGACTCAAGACTTTGAAATTTTCCTTTTTTATTTAAGCATTATCTCTCTTTGAGCTGTTTATTTTTAACTTTTTGGACTGCCGAATTATTTGCTTGTTATAGTTCCTCAAGTTACTTTTAGTGTCTAACATCTATTCTTTCATTAATTCCACTCCTTTGGAACTTATATTCTAATATGTGAAATATTTTTTCCAGTTTGTGTATAACATTTCGATTTGAGAAAATCATTTTGTGCTCTAACTGAACCTCCTTTTAAATCTTATTACATTTTTGTTAAAATTGTCAACTGGTTTTCCTGCCTGTTCCGCTTCACTGGTGTTGACTTGTAGCTCGTTCTTCCCCCTAAGTATGTTGTTACGTTTTATTGTCTGCTTGCATTTCTGTACACACCCTCAGCTGCTGGGTCACTTAGAGCCTATAGGGAAGTGGTAAACCAATAATGTGAACAGATTTTCTTCTTTTTGTGCAGACTTGTAGTGAACAAGTTTACATATTAAGTCTCTGTCAATACAGAAAGATGGAGCATTTTATATTAGTATATATATAGTCTGTAAACTGCTGTTCCTCAAAATATTTCCTTCAACAGCAAAACAAAGGTTATCTGTGTAGGTATTTTCCACAGGCTGAATCCTATGTTGAGATTTCCCTTTTACACCCCTTGCTAAAACTAGCCCCATCTTTTGCATACAACATGCCTCCTATAAATAGTAAAATCCCTGTTCATGGCAATGGATAGATTTATACAATAGCTAAATCTTCAAGCAACCCTGGGCAAAGAGCCTGAAAAGAGGAAGTCCTGTCTCATGTATTACCTCATGTCATCCTTACAACGGCCCTGTGAAACATCAGTGATGTCCATGTTTCACAAATAAGGAAATAGAAACCCCAAGAGTTAGCCATTGTCTCCTGTCAAAACTGTGCTGCACATAGAGGCTGTCATGAGGATCTGATTTAGCCTGAGGTTAAAGCTTGGGTTAACATTGGCTTAAAACTCAACATTCAGAAAACTAAGATCATGGCATCTGGTCCCATCACTTTGTGACAAATAGATGGAGAAACAGTGGAAAAAGTGACAGACTTTATTGGGGGGGGGGCTCCAAAATCACTGCAGATGGTGACTGTAGCCATGAAATTAAAAGACACTTGCTCCTTTGAAGAAAAGCTATGACCAACCTAGACAGCATATTAAAAAGTAGAGTCATTACTTTACCAACAAATGTCCGTCTAGTCAAGGCTATGGTTTTTCCAGTAGTCATGTATGGATGTGAGAGTTGGACTATAAAGAAAGCTGAGCACCAAAGAATTGGTGCTTTTGAATTGTGGTGTTGGAGAAGACTCTTGAGAGTCCCTTAGACTGCAAGGAGATCTAACCAGTCAATTCTAAAGGAAATGAGTCCTGAATGTTCACTGGAAGCACTGATACTGAAGCTGACACTCCAATACTTTGGCCATCTGATGTGAAGAACGGACTCACTGGAAAAGACCCTGATGCTAGGAAAGACTGAAGGCAGGAAGAGAAGGGGACAACAGAAGATGAGATGGTTGGATGGCATCACCAATATGATGGACATGAGTTTGAGCAAGCTCCGGGTGTTGGTGATGGACAGGGAAGCCTGGCGTGCTGCAGTCCATGGGGTTGCAAAGAGTTGGACACAACTGAGTGGCTGAAATGAACTGAACTGAAAGCTTGGGTCTTTAACCTCACCCTCCCTTGTCATGTTTCCTGGACAGCTAAAGAAGCAGTCAGTGGCTGTGACTGAGACTGCAGAGAAGTGTCACTGAAACCAAAAGTGAGTAATATACAAAAACAACCTTGATCACTGCTAGTGGGAGTGTAAGGACAAGCATTCTCAGTCCCTGAATTTAGAAATAAAATGTTAGCAATTGGTGAATAAATATTTGAGTGTGTGTATCAAAGGAATTTAAAGCACTATTTAAAATTTTACACGATAATTCTAATTCTGGGGTTTCATCTGAAATGATAAAATGCTTTTACAAAGCATGTGGTTTGTTTCAGCATGATTCAAGATTAGAAAAAGTTGAAAATGAATTATATATCAACATAAAGAAAAATAGGTAAAGCAAAATAATCCCACAGAAGAAAAAAATCTGGAAGGAGTTGTGACATATTGCTGGAGTTGACTACCTTATTTATGTAAGTGTATATAGGTATATGTTTTTATAAATCAGTTCAGTTCAGGCGGTCAGTCGTATCTGACTCTGTGACCACATGAATTGCAGCAGGCCAGGCCTCCCTGTCCATCACCAACTACCGGAGTTCACTCAGACTCATGTCCATCGAGTTAGTGATGCCATCCAGCCATCTCATCCTCTGTCGTCCCCTTCTCCTTCTGCCCCAAATTCCTCCAGCATCAGAGCCTTTTCCAATGAGTCAACACTTCGCATGAGGTGGCCAGAGTATTGGAGTTTCAGCTTTAGCATCATTCCTTCCAAAGAAATCCCAGGGCTAATCTCCTTCAGAATGGACTGGTTGGATCTCCTTGAAGTCCAAAGGACTCTCAAGAGTCTTATCCATCACCACAGTTCAAAAGCATCAATTCTTTGGCATTCAGCTTTCTTCACAGTCCAACTCTCACATCCATACATGACCACAGGAAACACCGAAGCCTTGACTAGACAGACCTCAGTCGGCAAAGTAATGTCTCTGCTTTTCAATATACTATCTAGGTTGGTCATATCTTTCCTTCCAAGGAGTAAGCGTTTTTTAATTTCATGGCTGCAATCACCATCTGCAGTGATTTTAGAGCCCAGAAAAAGAAAGTCTGACACTGTTTCCACTGTTTCCCATCTATTTCCCATGAAGTGATGGGACCAGATGCCATGATCTTCATTTTCTGAATGTTGAGCTTTAGGCCAACTTTTTCGCTCTCCTCTTTCACTTTCGTCAAGAGGCTTTTTAGTTCCTCTTCACTTTCTGCCGTAAGGGTGATGTCATCTACATATCTGCAGTTATTGATATTTCTCCTGGCAATCTTGATTCCAGCTTGTGTTTCTTCCAGTCCAGTGTTTCTCATGATGTACTCTGCATAGAAGTTAAATAAGTAGGGTGACAATATACAGCCTTGACGTACTCCTTTTCCTATTTGAAACCAGTCTGTTGTTCCATGTCCAGTTCTAATTGTTGCTTCCTGACCTGCATACAGATTTCTCAAGAGGCAGGTCAGGTGGTCTGTATTCCCATCTCTTGAAGAATTCTCCATAGTTTATTGTGATCCATACAGTCAAAGGCTTTGACATGGTCAATAAAGCAGAAATAGATGTTTTTCTGGAACTCTCTTGCTTTTTCCATGATCCAGTGGATGTTGGCAATTTGATCTCTGGTTCCTCTGCCTTTTCTAAAACCATCAGGAAGTTCATGGTTCACATATTGCTGAAACTTGGCTTGGAGAATTTTGAGCATTACTTTACTAGCGTGTGAGATGAATGCAATTGTGCAGTAGTTTGAGCATTCTTTTGCATTGCCTTTCTTTGGAATTGGAATGAAAACTGACTTTTTCCAGTCCTGTGGCCACTGCTGAGTTTTCCAAATTTGCTTGGATATTGAGTTCAGCACTTTCACAGCATCATCTTTCAGGATTTGAAACAGCTCAACTGGAATTCCATCACCTCCACTAGCTTTGTTCATAGCGATGCTTTCCAAGACCCACTTGACTTCACATTCCAGGATGTCTAACTCTAGATTAGTGATCACACCATCATAATTATCTGGGTCATGAAGATCTTTTTTTACAGTTCTTCTGTGTATTCTTGACACCTCTTCTTAATATCTTCTGCTTCTGTTAAGTCCATACCATTTCTGACCTTTATCGAGCCCATCTTTGCATGAAATGTTCCCTTGGTATCTCTAATTTTCTTGAAGAGATCTCTAGTTTTTCCCATTCTGTTCTTTTCCTCTATTTCTTTGCATTGATCGCTGAAGAAGGCTTTTTCATCTCTTCTTGCTATTCTCTGGAACTCTGCATTCAGATGCTTATATCTTTCCTTTTCTCCTTTGCCTTTTGCCTCTCTTCTTTTCACAGCTATTTGTAAGGCCTCCCCAGACAGCCATTTTGCTTTTCTGCATTTCTTTTCCATGGGGATGGTCTTGATCCCTGTCTCCTGTACAATGTCACGAACCTCTTTCCATAGTTCATCAGGCACTCTATCTATCAGATCTAGGCCCTTAAATCTATTTCTCATTTCCACTGTATAATCATAAGGAATTTGATTTAGGTCATACATGAATGGTCTAGTGGTTTTCCCGTCTTCAAAATTTTCTATCATGTGTCATTTGATCATCAGATCAACTATGACGGCACTGGCTTGGCCTGCTCTTGGCTATAACAGAGTAAGAAATGGTACATTGAATCATATATGTCCAGTAAGGCAGGAAACTTCTCTTATTGTAGTAGGTAGATCCTTGAGTGCTCATCAGATCAGGGGCAAAAGATCAAAATAGAGTCAAAGACCTATAAAGATTGCAAATAAATACATGTAAGGGTATTCAACATCTTTTATCATTAACAAAATACTAATTAAAACAATAATAAGATATGACTAGAGATGTATTAGAATGAAGAAAATCCAGAAAGCTGACAAAATGAGTTGTGAGCAAGAACATGGAGAAAAACAAACTCTCCTCCATTGCTGGTAAGAATGTAAAAAGGTACAATCACTTTGGAAGACAGTTTGACAGTTACTTACAAACTGTCAAACATATTCTTTATCATGTGGTGTAGCAGTTGCACTATTAAGTATTTACTGAGCTGATATTAAAACTTTTGCCTACATAAATACCCTACCCATAAATGTTTGTAGCTGCTTTATTCATAATATCCCCAAACTGGAAGCAACCAAGATGTCCTTCAAATCTGTGAACAGATAAACAAACTTTGGGTGGACTATAATGAAATATTAATGATAGACAGAAATGAGCTATCAGGCTGCACAAAAACATGTGAGTCTTCAATTCACTTTGCTAAGTGAAAGAAGACATTCTGAAAAGACCACATGCTGTGATTCCATTATATAGAGACAAGAAAAAGTGGTTACCAGGAATTTGGAAAGGGAAGATAGTTGAGTTGTAAGGAATCTTTTAGGGTATTGAATCTTTTCTGTATGATTCCAAAATGGAGACTATATGAAACCATGCATTTTCACAAATGCATGGAACTTTACAGTACAAAAGGAAACATATACGAAAATGTTCAAAAATCATTTGGGAAGTCAGGGATTTGCAGGATCAGACAAAGGCTGTGACAAAAGAATCTCACTGTATTACAGAGGTATAATACAGTCTCACCAAAGAGAATGGAGAGGAAAATGCTAACCTAAGTAGCTTTGCAAATGAGTTTACATGGTAAGACTGAGGAAAAAGAAATGTGCATAAGCACTGTACTCTAGGTGGAGGTGTGGTTTTCTTTCAGGATATGGGTTAACACACCTGAAACTACCATTCACATATATGGAATTAGATAGGAGTGGATGGGAAAGGGTGGGTGCAAGGTTTCTCACTGTTAAAGCAGGAAATTACATATAAGCAATGGTGAAATACTAAAATGACCCATCAGTACCAATTCACTTCATATAGAGGGATACATATAGAAATATTTATAGATCTGTTAATATCTATAAATAAAGACATGATATATGTAGACATAATATGTAGTGTATGTATTTACACGTTTTCTTATTCTTTCAGCCAAGAAAATATAGAAGCCATGACTTCTGGTAGCACCTGACACCCATACCTTGGTTTCTAATACTATTCTCCAATAAGAGGAAAAAGGAGTCCTTGGAGAAATGGCATATGCTTGAGGCAAGGAATATACAAAATGAGGCTGAAATATCTTATTGTGCCCCAGAAAAAGACACATTAAATCACACACACTAAGTGACTGAATGAATCAATAAATGTGGAGTAATAGACTAATTTCTCTTGTAGAAAAATTTCAAGTAATATATGTAGATAGTCCACATTAAAGAAGGTAGAACATAACTGTCCCCTCCTTAAGTGAGGGCTATCATAATGACTTCATTCCAGAGAGTACAGTATGAAAGGGGGTGGGGAGAATATCTTTATAAATAGAGGAACCAAAAAAACCCTGATCACTCAGCCAGGTGATAAAGGTTAAGATCAACAGTGATATCATGCTGATAATGTGTGTATGTGTGTGTGTGTGTGTGTGTGTGTGTGTGTGCCCGCGCATGTGCGTGTGTTCAGTGTCTCAGTCATGTCTGACTTTTGTGACCCAGTGGACTACCACCCTCCAGACGCCTCTGTCCATGGAATTTTCCAGGCAAGAATGCTGGAGTGGGGTGCCATTTCCTATTCTGGGGATCTTGAATATGTATCCTTAATGTGATATAGTGAGAATGGCTTTACCTCTGTGGTCTTCCTCTTAAAAACCTGTACATTTAGTATAACTCTGAGAGAAGCATTAATTAAATCCCAACCAAGAAACATTCTACAAAATATCTGATAAGTATACCTCAAAAACTCAAGGTCATCAAAAACGAGGAAAGTTTGAGAAATTGTCACAACCCAGAGAACCTGAGGAGACACAGAATCTCAGTGGAATGTGTTGTCTTAGATGAGGTCCTAAAACAGAAGGAGAACATAGATAAAAATATGGCAAGATGAATAAAAATATGAACATAAGTTGATAATAGTGTACCAATATTAGTTCATATTTTATGAGAAATATACCATATTAATTAGTAAGATATTAATATTAGGGGAAACAGCCTATAGAGTATATGGGACGCTATCTACTATCTTCACAACTTTTTCTGATACTATTTCTAATACCATTCTAAAATGAAAATATAGTAATAAAAAAGACATTGTATTATCACTGTACTTAAGTACAAGTTTATACATAAGATATTTAACTTTAGGAAATTATGAATTAGGCCTCATTTGTTTATTTCTGCTTCTACTTGATTGCCTTGGAAGACTGACCTAAGAAAACATTAGTATGATTTATGCCAGAGAACATTTTGCCTACATTTTCTTTTATGAGTTTTATGGTATCATGTCTTATATTTAAGTCTTTCAGGCATTTTGAGGGTGTTTTTCTGTGTGTATGGTGTAAGGGAGTGTGCTAACTTCACTGATTTACATGTGACCATCCAATTTTCCCAACACCACTTGCTGAAGAGACCGTATTTTCCCCATTGTGTATTCTTGCCTCTTTTCTTAAAGATTAATTGACTGTATGCGTGTGGATCTGGGCTTTTCCGTTCAATTGATTCATTTATCTATTTTTGTGCCAATAACAGGCTGCTTTCATTACTGTAATCTTGTAGCACTGTATGAAGTTTGGACTGGACATGGAACGGATGGATTCCAAATAGGAAAGGAATACGTCAAGGCTGTATATTGTCACCTTGCTTATTTAGTTTATATGCAGAGTACATCATGAGAAATGCTGGGCTGGAGGAAGCACAAGCTGGAATCAAGATTGCCGGGAGAGATATCAATAACCTCAGATATGCAGATGACACCACCCCTATGGCAAAAAGTAAAGAAGAACAAAAGAACCTCTTGATGAAAGTGAAGGAGGAGAGTGAAAAGGTTGGTGTAAAGCTCAACATTGAGAAAACTGATATCATGGCATCTGGTCCCATCACTTCATGACAAATAGATGGGGAAACAGTGGAAACAGTGGCTGACTTTATTTTTCTGGGCTCCAAAATCACTGCCGATGGTGATTGCAGCCATGAAATTAAAAGATGCTTGCTCCTTAGAAGGAAAGTTATGACCAACCTAGACAGCATAATAAAAAGCGGAGACATTACTTTGCCAACAAAGGTCCGTCTAGTCAAGGCTATGGTTTTTCCTGTGTCATGTATGGATGTGAGAATTGGACTATAAAGAAAGCTGAGCGCCGAAGAATTGGTGCTTTTGAACTGTGGTGTTGGAGAAGACTCTTGAGAATCCCTTGGACTGCAAGGAGATCCAATCAGTCCATTCTGAAGGAGATCAGCCCTGGAATTTCTTTGAAAGGAATGATGCTAAAGCTGAAACTCCAGTACTTTGGCCACCTCATGTGAAGAGTTGACTCATTGGCAAAGACTCTGATGCTGGGAGGAATTGGGGGCAGGAGGAGAAGGGGTCAACAGAGGATGAGATGCCTGGATGACATCACCGACTCGATGGACATGGATTTAGGTGGACTGTGGGAGTTGGTGATGGACAGGGGGAGTTGGTGATGGACAGGGAGGCCTGGTGTGCTGCAGTTCATGGGGTTGCAAAGAGTCAGACATGACTGAGTGGCTGAACTAAAATGATGAAGTCCAGAAGAGTTTTGCCTCCATCTTTGTTTTTTTTTTTTTTTTTTCCTCTCAGGATTACTTTGGTAAATCTGGGTCTTTTGAGGTTCCATATATACTTAGAAATATTCTAGTTTTGTGAAAAATGTTATGAATAATTGATAGGGATCATATTAAATCTGTAGACTGCTTTGCATATTCTGGCTATTTTAGCAAGATTAGTTCTTCCAATTCAAAAACATGGGATATCTTTCCATTTCTTTGAAACATCTTCAGTTCCCTTTATCAGTGTTTTATCATTCTCGGCATATAAATCTTTCATCTCCTTGTTCAGATTTATTCCTCTTTTATTGTTTGATGTGATTTTAAAAGATGTTGCTTTCTTTTTTTAACTTTTCCTTTCCATTTCCTTGTTAGTGTAAGGAAATTCAACTGATTTCTTTTTGTATATTTTATTTTTTTTTATTTTGTATTGAGGTATAACTGTTTAACAAACAGTGTTATGATAGCTTTGGGTGACTATCAAAAGAACTCAGCCATACATACACATGTATCATTCTCCCCCAACTCCCTTCCCATCCAGGCTGGCACATAACATTGAGCAGAGTTCACATGCTATACAATAAATCTTTGTTGGTTATCCATTTTAAATATAGCAGTATGTACATGTCTATACCAAACTCCCTAACTATCCCTTCCCCCCAGCAATCATAAGCTCATTATCAAAGTCTATGAGTCTGTTTTTGTTTTGTATATAAGTTCATTTATATCATTTCTTTTTAAATTCCACATATAAGGGATGTCAGATGATATTTCTCCTTCATTGTCTGACTGACTTCACTCAGTGTGAAACTCTCTAAGTCCACCCATCTTGCTGCAAATAGCATTATTTCATTCTTTTTAATGGCTGAGTAATATCCCATTGAATATAGGTACCATATCGTCTTTATCCATTCCTCTGTAGGAATTTAGGTTGCTTGCATGTCTCAGCCATTGTAAACAATGCTTCAGTGAATATTTGGCTGCATATATCCTTATGGATCATGTTTTTCTCCAGATATATGCCCAGGAGTTGGATTGCATGATCATATGGTAGTTCTATTTTCTGTTTTTTAGGGACCCTCCATACTGTTCTCCATAATGGCTATATTAATTTACATTCCCATCAACAGTGTAGGAGGGTTCTCTCCCTTCCCTCCACACCCTCTCCAGCAATTATGGTTTGTGGATTTTTGATGATAGACATTCTGGCTGGTATGAAGTGATATCTCATTGTCGTTTTGTGTCATTTCTCTAATAATTAGAGAACATCTAACTGAACATCTTTTCATGTGCCTGTTGACTGTATGTATGTCTTCTTTGGAGAAATGTCTATATCTGACCATTTTTCAAGTGAGTCGTTTGTTTTAAGGCTATTAAGCATTATGAGCTGTTTGTAAATTTTGGAGACTAATCACTTATCAGTCACATATTTGCAACTATTTTCTCCCAATCTGTGGGTTGTCTTTTCATTTTTTTTAAATGTTTCCTTTGCTGTGCAAAAGCTTTTGAATTTAAGTAGGTATCATGTGTTCATCTTTATTTCCATTATTCTGGGAGACAGATTGAAAAAGCTATTGCTTTGATTTATATGAGAGTGTCCTGTTGATGTTTCCCTCTGGGAGTTTTATAGTATCTGGCCTCACAGTTAGGGCTTTAATCCATTTTGAGCTTATTTTTGTTAGAGTTAAAGAATGATCTAATTTCTTTCTTTCTTTCTTTTTATTTTTTCAACATGGTGTTGTCCCATTTTCCCAGCACCTTTGTTGAAGAGCATGTTTTTCAATGTTGTGTAGTCTTGCCTCCATCATAGTTTAATTGACCATAGGTGCATGGGCTTGTTTCAGGGTTTTCTGTTCTGTTCCATTGATCTATATTTCTGTTTTTGTGTCAGTATCACACTGTATTGATGACTGTAGCTTTGTATTATAGTCTAAAGTCAGGGAACCCTATTCCTCCAGATGAATTTTTATTTCTTAAGATTGCTTTATCTATTCGAAGTCTTTTGTGTTTCCCTAAAAATTTTGAGCTTTTTGGTTATAGGTCTGTGAAAAAAAAAAAAAAAACGCCTTTGGTAATTGATAAGGGTTGCATTAAATCTGTACATTGCCTTGGGTAGTGCTCATTTGTTCAATATTGATTCTTCCAATTGAAAAACATTATGTATCTTTCCATCTGTTTACCTCTTCTTCGATTTCTTTCATCACACCTTAAAGTTTTCAGAGTACGGATCTTTTGTCTCCTTCAATCAGTTTAATTCAGTCACTCAGTGGTGTCTGACTCTTTGCGACCCCATGAACCACAACATGCCAGGCCTCTTTATCCATTACCAACTCCCGTGTCCATTGTGTCAGTGATGCCATCCAACCATCTCATCCTCTGTCGTCCCCTTCTCCTCCTGCCCCCAGTCCCTCCCAGAATCACAGTCTTCAAATCAGTCAGCTCTCTGCATCAGGTGAACGAAGTATTGGAGCTTCAGCTTCAACATCAGTCCCGCCAATGAAAATCCAGGACTGATCTCCTTTAGGATGGACTGGTTGGATCTCCTTGCAGTCCAAGGGACTCTCAAGAGTCTTCTCCAACACCATAGTTCAAAAACTTCAGTTCTTCAGTGCTCAGCTTTCTTTTTAGTCCAACTCTCACATCTATACATGACTACTGGAAAAAACATAGCCTTGACTAGATGGACATTTGTTGGCAAAGTAATGTCTCTGCTTTTGAATATGCTGTTTAGGTTGGTCATAACTTTCCTTCCAAGGAGCAAGCATCTTTTAATTTCATGGCTACAGTCACCATCTGCAGTGATTTTGGAGCCCAGAAAAATAAACTCAACCATTGTTTCCCCTGTTTCCCCATCTATTTGCCATGAAGTGATGGGACCGGACGCCATGATCTCAGTTTTTTCAATGTTGAGCTTTAAGCCAACTTTTTCACTCTCCTCCTTCACGTTCATTTAGAGGCTCTTTTGTTCTTCTTTACTTTCTGCCATAAGGGTGATGTCATCTGCATATCTGAGGTTCTTGAAATTTCTCCTGACAATCTTGATTCCTGCTTGTGCTTCTTTCAGCCCAGCATTTCTCATGATGTACTCTGCATATAAGTTAAATAAGTAGGGTGACTATATACAGCCTTGATGTACTCCTTTTCCTGTTTGGAACCAGTCTGTTGTGCCATGTGTCTAATTCTAACTGTTGCTTCCTGACCCGCATACAGGTTTCTCAAAAGGCAGGTCTGCTATTCCCATCTCTCGAAGAATTCTCCACAGTTTATTGTGACCCACACAGTCAAAGGCTTTGGCATAGTCAATAAAGCATAAATCGATGTTTTTCTGCAACTCTCTTCCTTTTTCGATGATCCAGCAGATGTTGGCAATTTGATCTCTGATTCCTCCACATTTTCTAAAACCAGCTTGCACATCTGGGAGTTCACGGTTCATGTATTCCTGAAGTCTGGCTTGGAGAATTTTGAGCAGTACTTTACTAGCATGTGAGATGAGTGCATTTGTGCAGTAGTTTGAGCTTTTTTTGGCATTGCCTTTCTTTGGGATTGGAATGAAAACTGACCTTTTTCCAGTCCTGTGGCCACTGCTGAGTTTTCCAAATTGGCTGGCATATTCAGTGAAGCACTTTCACAGCATCATCTTTCAGGATTTGAAATAGCTCAACTGGAATTCCATCACTTCCACTAACTTTGTTCGTAGTGATGCTTCCTAAAGCCCACCTGACTTCACATTCCAGGATGTCTGGCTCTAGGTGAGTGTGAGCGATCACACCTTCGTGATTATCTCGGTCATGAAGATCTTTTTCATACAGTTCTTCTGTTTATTCTTGTCACCTCTTCTTAATATCTTCTGCTTCTGTTAGGTCCATACCATTTCTGTCCTTTATCGACACCATCCTGCATGAAATGTTCCCTTGGTATCTCTAATTTTCTTGAAGAGATCTCTAGTCTTTTCCATTCTATTGTTTTCCTCTATTTCTTTGCATTGATTGTTGAGGAAGTCTTTCTTATCTCTTCTTGCTATTCTTTGGAACTCTGCATTCAAATGGGTATATCTTTCCTTTCCTCCTTTGCCTTTTGCCTCTCTTCTTTTCACAGCTATTTGTCTCCTTGAAGTGAAGTGAAGTGAAGTCACTCAGTCGTGTCCAACTCTTTGCAACCCGTGGACTGTAGCCCACCAGACTCCCCTGTCCATGGGATTCTCCAGGCAAGAACACTGGAGTGGGTTGCCATTTACTTCTCCAGGGGTTATCCCCGATCCAGAGATCAAACCCAGTTCTCCCGTATTGCAGGCAGATGCTTTAACCTCTGAGCCACCAAGGAAGCCCATCTGTCTCCTTAGGTAGGTTTATTTCTAGGTATTTCATTCTTCCTGATGCAATGGTAATTGGAATTGTTTCTTGAATTTCTCTTTCTGATCTTACATTGTTAGTGTATAAAAAGGCAACAGATTTCTGTGTTTTGATTTTGTAACCTGCAACTTTACCAAGTTCATTGATGAGTTCTAGTAGTTTTCTGGTAGCATCTTTAGGATCTCCTATGTATAGTATTTTATCATCTGCGTAGAGTGAAAGTTTCACTTCCTCTTTTCCAATTTGTATTCCCTTTACCTCCTTTCCTTCTCTGATTGCTGTAGCCAGGACTTCCAAAACTGTATTGAATTAAAGTAGTGAGAATGGACTTCCTTATCTTGTTCCTGATCTTAGGTGGAACGCTTTCAGCTTTTCACCATTGAGTATGTTAGCTATAAGTTTTTTCATAGATGATCTTTCTGATGTTGCTGCATGTTCCCTCTTCGCCCACTTTCTGGAGAATTTTTGTTATAAATCAGAGTTTAATTTTGTCAAAAATGGTTTCTAAATCTATTGAGATGATCATATGGTTTTTATTCTTCAATTTGCTGATGTGATGTATCACATTGATTGATTTGTGAATGTTGAAGGATCCTTGCATGCTTGATATGATTCCCACTTGATTATGGTGTATGATCTTTTAATGTATTGTTGGATTCAGATTGCTAGTATTTTGTTGAGGATATTCGCATCTATGTTCATGAATTATATTGGTCTGTAATTTGTGTGTGTGTGGTCTGGTGTGATATCAGGTTGATGGCCTCATAAAACAAGTTTGGAGGTTTTCCTTCCTCTGCAATCATCTGGAACAGTTTCAGAAGGGTAGGTGTTAACTTTTCTCTAAATTTTTGATAGAATTTGCCTGTGAAGCCATTAGATCCTGGATTTGTGTTTGTTAGGAGGTTTTTAATCACAGTTTCAATTTCAGTGCTTGTAATTGGTCTGTTCATACATTCCATTTCTTCTTGTTACAGTCTTGGGAGGTTGTACCTTTCTAACAATGTGTCCATTTCTTCTAAGTTGTCCATTTTATTGGCAGAAAGTTGCTCATAGTTATCTCTTATGATCCTTGGTATTTCTGTGGAGTAAGTTGTAACTTCTCATTTTTTCATTTATAATTTGATTGATTTGAGTCCTCTCCCTTTTTTTCTTGATGAGTCTGGGTAAAAGTTTATCAATTTTGTTTATTTTTTCAAAGAACCAGCTTTCCTTTTATTGATCTTTCCAATTGCTTCCTTTGTCTCTGTTTCATTTATTTCTGCTTTGACCTTTATAATTTCTTCCTTTCAACTAACTTAGATTTTGGTTGTTCTTCTCTAGTTGTTTTATTAGTAATGTTAGATTGTTTATTTGAGTTTTTTTAATTTCTTAAGACTGTATTGCTATAATAAATTTCCTCTTAGAACTGCTTTTGTGGGATCTCATAGGTTTTCGACCATTGTGCTTTTGTTTTCATTTGTATCTAGGTTTTTGGTGTTTTTTGTTTTCCTCTTAGATTTAGTCAGTGATCCATTGGTTGTTTTGTAGCATACTGTTTAACTGCCACATGCGTTTTAGAGTATTTTCCTTTTAGTTTACCTTTAATCTCATAGTGTTGTGGACTGAGGATGCTTGATATGATTTCAATTATCTTAAATTTACCAAGGTTGACTTTGTGGCCCAGCATGTGGTCAGTCCTAGAGAATGTCCCATGTGCACTTGAGAAGAATGTGTAGTCTGCTGCTTTTGGTTGGAATGTTCTATAAATATCAATTAAGGCCAACTGGTGCCATTTAAGACTTGTGTTTCGTTATTAATTTTCTGTCCAGATGATGTGTCCATTGATGAGACTGGATATTGAAGTCTCCCACTATTATTGTGTACTATGGACGTCTTTCTTTATGGTTGTTAATATTTGCCTTACATATTAAGGTGCTCTTATGTTGGGTACATATATGTTTATAATTGTTATATCTTCTTCTTGGATCAAAGCCTTGATTATTATGTAGTGTCATACTTTGTTTCTTACAATAGATTTTAAGTCTATTTTGTCTGATATGAATATTGCTATTCCAGCTTTCTTTTGATTTCCATTTGCAGATTAAATATCTTCTACCATTCCGTTACTTTCAGTCTTTACGTGTCCAAAGGTCAGAGATGAGTCTCTTGTAGATAGCATATGCAGGTCTTATTTTTGTATCCACCCAGCCAGCCTATGTTTTTTGGTTGGTACATTTAATCCATTTACATTTAAGGTAATTATCAACATGTATGATCCTCTCATCATTTTCTTAATTTTTTTGTGTTTGTTTTCTGTAGGTCTTTTCCTTCTCTTGTGTTTCCTGTCTAGAGAAGTTACTTTAGCATTTGCTGTACAGCTGGTTTGGTAGTGCTTAACTTCCACTTGTCTGGAAAGTTTTGATTTCTCCATCAAATCTGAATTAGAGTCTTACAGAGTATTCTTTGTTGTAAGTTCTTCTCTTTCATCACCTTAAATATATTGTGCCATTCCCTTCTGGCTTGTAGAATTTCTGTTGAGAATTCAGCTTATAACCTTATAGTTCCTTTGTATGTTATTTGTCATTTTTCCCTTATTGCTTTTAATATTTTATCTTTGTTTTTAATTTTTGTCAGTTTGATTACTATGTGTCTCAATGTGTTCCTCATTGGGTTTATCCTGCCTGGGACTCTGCACTTTCTAGACTTGACTATTTATTTTCCCATGTTAAGGAAGTTTTCAGCTATTATCTTTTCAAACACTTTGTCAGATCCTTTCTCTCCCTCTTTTCCTTCTGAGACCCCTAAAGTGCAAATGTTGGTGCTTTTGATAGTCTCCCAGAGGTCTCTTAGGTTGTCTTTATTTCTTTTCATTCTTTTCTCTATATTGTGTTTTATAGCAGTGATTTCCAGTATTCTGTCCTCCAGATCACTTATCCATTCTTCTGCCCCAATTATTCTGCTATTAATTTCTTCTAGGGTATTACTCATCTCTGCTTGTTCTTTAGTTCTTCTAAGTCTTTGGTAGACATTTCTTGCATCTTCTCTATTCTTTTTCTGAGATCCTGCATCATCTTCACTGTCATTATTCTGAATTCTTTTTCGGGAAGGTTGCCTATCTCTACTTTAGTTGTTTTTCTGGGGATTTATCTTGTTCTTTCATCTGGGATATAATCTTATGTCTTTTCATTTTGATTAGCTTTCTGTGATTGTGGTTTTGTTCTGGAGCTTGCAGGGTTATAGTTCTTCTTGCTTCTTCTGCTTTCCCTCTGCTGGATGAAGCTAAGAGGCTTCTGCAAGCTTGCTGATGGGAGGGACTGGTGGGCAAAACTGGCCCTTGCTTTTGGTGGGCAAGGCCATGCTCAGTAAAACTTTAATCCAATTGTCTGCTGATGGGTGAGGCTGGTCTCCCCCCCACCACTCGTTAGTTATTTAGCCTGAGGTAACCCTGATCTTTTCATACAGTTCATGTGGTTCTCAAGGCAAGAATACTGAAGTGGTTTGCCATTCCCTTCTCCAGTGGGCTCCAAAATTACTGCAGATGGTGATTGCAGCCATGAAATTAAAAGACGCTTACTCCTTGGAAGAAAAGTTATGAGCAACCTAGATAGCATATTCAAAAGCAGAGATGTTACTTTGCCGACTAAGGTCCATCTAGTCAAGGCTCTGGTTTTTACTGTGGTCATGAATGGATGTGAGAGTTGGTCTGTGAAGAAGGCTGAGCGCTGAAGAATTGATGCTTTTGAACTGTGGTATTGGAGAAGACTCTTGAGAGTCCCTTGGACTGCAAGGAGATCCAACCAGTCCATTCTGAAGGAGATCAGCCCTGGGATTTCTTTGGAAGGAATGATGCTAACGCTGAAACTCCAGAACTTTGGCCACCTCATGCGAAGAGTTGACTCATTGGAAAAGACTCTGATGCTGGGAAGGATTGAGGGCAGGAGGAGAAGAGGACGACAGAGGATGAGATGGCTGGATGGCATCACTGACTCGATGGACATGAGTCTGAGTGAACTCCGGGAGTTGGTGATGGACAGGGAGGCCTGGCGTGCTGCAATTCATGGGGTCACAAAGAGTCGGACACGACTAAGCAACTGAACTGAACTGAACTGAACCCTGCCCTGGTGTCTACAGGTTCTGTGGTAGGGCTAATGGTGACTCCCAAGAGGTCTCACACTAACGGGCATTTCCCATGACTGCTGCTGCCAGTACCCCAATCCCCATGATGAGCCACTGCTGACCCATGCCTCCAGAGGAGAACCTCTAGCAGATAGTTCTGGCTCAGTCTCCTGTAGGGTCACTTCTCCTTTCCTCTGAATCCTGGTGCACACAGTTTTGTTTGTCTTCTTCAGGATTGGAGTTTCTGCTTCCTGCACTCCAGTGGAAGTCTTGCAATCCAATTCCACTGATCTTTAATGTCAGATTCCCTGGGAATTCCTAATCCCATTGCTTGATTCCCAGACTGGGAAGCCTGATGTGGGACTAAGAATCTTTACAACAGGGTAAGAACTTCTTAGTATTATTGCTGTCCAGTTTTGTGGGTCACTGACCAGGTGGGTATGGGATTTTATTTTATCATGATGTGCCCCTCTTACCATCTCCTTGAAGTTTCTCCTTTGTTCTTGGACATGGGTTATCTTTTTTGTGTGTGGGGGATCCAGCATCCTCCTGTCAATGGTTGTTCAATGGAATTCTCACAGGAGGAGCTCACATCCTTCTACTTCACCATCTTGAACAAATCTGAAATGTAACAGATTTCTGTATGTTAGTGTTGTATCCTGCTATCTTGCTGAATTTGTTTATCAGTTCTAGCAGTTTTTCTGTGAAGCCTTTAGGATTTTCTATATGTCATCTGCATACAATGACAACTTTCTCTCTTCCCTTCTAATTTAGAAACTGTTTTTAAATTTTTCTTGTCTGATCACTGTGGCTAAATTCTTAATCAAATTTATAAGTGCTTGCATAGCAAAAGAAACAATCAACAAAATGAAAAGACAGCCCTCAGACTGGGAGAAAATATTTGGAAACAATGTGACTGATAAAGCCTTAAATTCCAAAATATTTGAACAGCTCATACAACTCAATAACAAAAAAAGATGACGCTGTTAACATGCTGCACTTATTATATCAATAAATTTGGAAAAGTCAGCAATGGCCACAAGACTGGAAAATGTCAGTTTTCATTCCAATCTCAAAGAAAAGCAATGTCAAAGAATGTTCAAATCACCATACAACTGCATTTATTTCACATGCCAGCAAGATTATGCTCAAAATCGTTTATGCTAGGCTTCAGCAACATGCAAACTGAGAACTTCCTAACATTCAAGCTGTATTTAGAAAAGGCAGAGGAACCAGAGATCAAATTGCCAACATCCAGAGGATCATAGAAAAAGCAAGGATTTCCAAAAAGCATCTACTTTGACTTCACTGACTAAGCTAAAGTCTTTGATTGTGTGGATCACAACAAACTGGAATATTCTTGAAGAGATAGGAATACCAGACCACATTACCTGCATCCCAAGAAACCTGTATACAGGACAACAAAAAAACAGTTGGAACTGGACATGAAACAATGGACTGGTCAAAAATTGGAAAGAATTATATCAAGACTGTATATTGCTAACCTGCTTATTTTATTTATATGTGGAGTACATCATGTGAAATGCTGGGCTGGAGGAATCACAAGCTGAAATCAAGACTGCCTGGAGAAATATCAATAAGCTTAGTTATGCAGATAATACTACTTTAATGGGAGAAGGTGAAGAGGAACTAAAGAGCCTCTTGATGAAGGTGAAAGAGGAGAATGAAAAAGCTGGCTTAAAACTCAATGTTCAGAAAATGTAGATCATGGCATACAGTCCTATCACTTCATGGCAAATAGATGGGGAAAATGTGGAAACAGTGTCAGATTTCATTTTGGCGGTGCTCCAAAATTGTTGCAGATGGTGACTGCAGCCATGAAATCAAAAGACACTTGCTCCTTGAAAGAAAAGCTATGACCAATCTAGGCAGAATATTAAAAAGCAGAGACATCACTTTGCCAACAAAGGTCCATATAGTCAAATCTATGGTTTGTCCAGTAGTCATGTATGGATGTGGGAGTTGGACCATAAAGAAGGCTAAGTGCCAAAAAAATTGATGCTTTTGAACTACAGTGCTGGAAAAGACCCTGGAGAGTCCCTTGAACTTCAAGGAGATCAAATCAGTCAATCCTAAAGGATATCAACACTGAATATTCATTGGAAAGACTGATGCTGAAGCTAAAGCGTCAATATTTTGGCCACCTGATGAGACAAGCCAATTCATTGGAAAAGACCCTGATGCTGGGAAAGACTGAGGGCAAGAGGAGAAGCGGGCAACAGAAGATGAGTTGATTGTATAGCATCACTGACTCAGTAGATATGAGTCTGAGTAAACTCCGGGAGATAGTGAAAAGACAGGGAAGCGTGGTGTGCTGCATTTCATGGGATGGCAAAGAGTCAGACATGACTTAGTAACTGAACAACAATGTATGTGTGTGTGTGTGTGTGTGTGTGTGTGTGTGTGTGTGTATCCGAATCATTTTTCTGTACACCTGAAAGTAACACAACAGTATAAATCAACTGTTGTTTAATCATTAAGTTGTGTTGACTCTTTTGCAACTCCATGGACTGTATCCCACCAGACTCCATGGAATTTCCAAGGCAAGAATACTAGAGTGAGTTGCCATTTCCATCTCCGGGGGATCGTCCCAATGCAGGGCTTGAACTCACATCTCTTGCACTGGCAGGCAGATTCTACCACTGAGTCACCTGGGAAGCCCAAAAGCTTACTTAAATAAATTTTTTTTATTTAAAAAGTTTTGAATATAATAGAAACTTTCTTGAACAATATGGAGTTTGAACTACAAGGTTGACAAATTGAACCTTGTTCTTGAACATTACAAAATGTTACACTAACATGTTTCTTTTAGTGAACTAATTGTTAAAGGCCCTGAGTCATATCAAGGTTTTTTTCTATTTTTGAAACTGAAGTCTTTTCTTATTATCTTGTAGTTGTATTCACAAAGACTATTATGTAAATATACCTTTCGGTGTCTACAGAGAGAAATGTAGTTTGATAAGTTTTTAAGACAATTTTGAGTGTTCATTCAAAGTAAATATTCCTAGAGTATGCACATAACAACTGAAGGATTTTTATCAGTTAATCTACAAAGTTTCTTAAGAAAGGGAGGGAAGAGTGAGACAAAAAGATATGAAGAAGTAATTTTTAGACAAATGGCTAATTATTTTCTGTAAGGAGAGAGAAGAAAATTTAGAAGTATCTTTTTAAAATTTTGACATATATACACACAAAAGAGAGTGTCATATGGCTAATTTTGGCATAATATGGGTTCTTGAGAATCTTATCAACTCACCTGATCAAAATCCTACATTCAATCCCCAAAGATGTAAAAGAAGGGGGGATCCTCCCACTTAAATAAGATAGACTCTCTTTCAGACAAATAAGGCAATTCCCTTACAAGGCTTTTTAAATTCTCGGTTTCTAAAGTCTCTAGAAAATCTCCAGACAAATGTTGAAGTCCATGCAATGGGATGATGTGCCAGCCAATTTTTATTTATGACCATATCTGTAACTTTTTACTTCAAATTATCAAGAAAAGGTTGGAAGTCCTTTGAAAATGTCAACAGCAGCTAATCCTGAACACTATTTAAAGATGATGCTTAGTAGGTGGTCCTAAGATGGTGGAGGAATAGGATGGAGAGACCACTTTCTCCCCCACAAATTCATCAAAAGAACATTTAAACACTGAGTAAATTCCACAAAACAACTTCTGAATGCTGGCAGAGCACATCAGACACCCAGAAAGGCAGCCCATTGTCTTCAAAAAGAGGTAGGAAAAAATATAAAAGACAAAAAAGGAGACAAAGAGGTAGGGACAGAGCTCCTTCCTGGGAAGAGAGTCTTAAAATGAGATAAGTCTCCAAACACCAGGAAACTCTCACTGCCGAGTCTGTGGTGAGTCTTGGAAGTACAGAGGGCAACATAACAGGGAGAAAAAATAAATAATTTAAACCCACAGATTATGAGCCCAGCGGTAATTCCCAAGTGGAGAAGCAGTGCAGATGCCTGCATCCATCACTAGCAAGCAGGGGCTGGGCAGGGAGGCACGGGCTGCATTGCTGAGAGTAAGGATCGGACCTGAATGCCCTGAGGGTAATCAGAGCAAACTAACTTGGGCTAGCAAACCAGACTGTGGGATAGCTACCACGCGAAAAGCCCTAAGACATCACCAGGACCACACACAGAACAAAGGACTGAACAGAATTAGCTGGCTGCAGACCATCCCCCTCCGGTGACAGGCAGCCAGAGCCAGAAGGGGGCAATTGCAGCCCCAGAGAGACATTATCTACTAAACCACAAGCAGGCTTCTTTGCTAAGTAAGACTTCTTGGGGTTCTGGACAGTCATCATCCACCTGAGAAGGTGCACCAGTTGTACACCCAGAAGACCGAGCAGCAAGGACACGAGAAGCAATAAGTCGCAGTGACCACGCTCACCAAGCACCTCATCACCTGAGCTGCTCGGACCTGGGAACGGCACAAAACACAGGCCCAATGGAGTCTGCGCCTCTGAGTACTACCCGAGTGCCTGAACCTGAGCAGCCTAGACCTGGGAGGTGCATGCAGCCCAGGGCTGGCCTCAGATGGTTCCCGGTGAAGCAACCTAGAACCTGAGCTATGTGGGCAGGGAGGGTACCCGTGCCGTGAGCGAGGGCAGGCCCAGTGTGGCTGAGACACTGTGAGCACATGCCAGTGTTATTTGTTTGCAGTGTCCCTCCTTCCCCACAGAGTGACTGAACAAGTGAGCCTAAAAAGTGTCCACCACCACCACCTCCCCTCCCCCCCCCACCCCGTGTCAGGCCAGAAATCAGACACTGAAGAGACCAGCAAACAGAAGAAGCTAAAACAGAGGGATCCGCCTTGGGAGTGACAGGAGCAATAGATTAAAACCTTGTCGTTAGTACCGACTACATAGGAAGGGGCCTATGGATCTTGAGAAATATAAGCCGGACCAAGGAACTATCCGAAAATGAACTGCCCCACACTGCCCACAACACCAGAGAAAGTCCTAGATATATTTTTACTATTTTTATCATCATTCTTTCTTTTTTTTCTTTTTTTCTTTTTTAACTTTTTTTTTTAATTCTTAAGTCCTCTATTACTCCTTTAACTTTCATTTTTATAACCTACCATTATTTTTAAGAAAAAAGACCCTATTTTTAAAGTAAACTTCATATATATATATTTTTTAAAATAATTTTTGTGACTTTTTTTCTTCTTCTTCTTTTCTTTAATATTGTATTTTTGAAAATCCAACCTCTACTCTAGATTTTTAATCTTTGCTTTTTGGTATTTGTTATCAATTTTGTACCTTTAAGAACCCAATCTTCAGTATCCATTTTTACTTGGGAGTGAGATTACTGGCTTGACTGCTGTCTCCTCCTTTGGACTCTCCTTTTTCTCCACCAGGTCGCCTCTGTCTCCTCCCTCCCCCTTCTCTACTCTACCCAACTCTGTCAATCTCTGTGTGTTCCAGACGGTGGAGAACACTTAGGGAACTTATTACTGGCTGGATCTGTCTCTCTCCTTTTCATTCCCCCCTTTTATCCTCCTGGCCACCTCTGTCTCCTTCTTCCCTCTTCTCTTCTCTGTATAACTCCGTGAACATCTCTGAGTGGTCCATACTGTGGAGCACACATAAGGAAGTGATTACTGGCTAGCTAGCTCTCTCCTCTTTTGATTCCAGATCATCTCATTAGGGTCACCTCTAATTCCCTCCTCCCTCTTCTCTTCTCCATGTAACTCTGTGAACCTCTCTGGGTGTCCCTCACTGTGGAGAAACTTCTCATCTTTAACCTAGATGTTTTATCAATGGTGCTCTATAGAAGAAGTCTTGAGACTAAAAATAAGACTGAAAACCAAAAGCAGGAGGCTTAAGTCCAAATCGTGAGAACATCAGAGAAATCCTGACTCCAGGGAACATTAATTGATAGGAGCTCATCAAACACCTCCTTACCTACATTGAAACCAAGCACCACCCAAGGGCCAACAAGTTCCAGAGCAAGACGTACTACGCAAATTCTCCAGCAACACAGGAACACAGACCTGAGCTTCAATCTACATGCTGCCCAAAATAACTCCAGAACCACTGACATCTCATAACTCATTACTGGACATTTCATTGCACCCTAGAGAGAAGAAATCCAGCTCCACCCACCAGAACACCGACACAAGCTTCCCTAACCAAGAAACCTTGACAAGCCACTGATACAACCCCACCTGAAGCAAGGAAACTCCACAATAAAGAGAACTCCACAAACTGCCAGAATACAGAAAGGCCACCCCAAACGCAGCGATATAAACAAGATGAAGAGACAGAGGAATACCCAGCAGGTAAAGGAATAGAATAAATGCCCACCAAACCAAACAAAAGAGGAAGAGATAAGGAATCTACCTGAGAAAGAATTCCAAATAATGATAGTGAAAATGATCCAAAATCTTGAAATAAAAATGGAATCACAGATAAATAGCCTGGAGACAAGGATTGAGAAGATGCAAGAAAGGTTTAACAAGGACCTAGAAGAAATAAAAAGAGTCAATATATAATGAATAATAGAATATATGAGATCAAAAACACTCTGTAGGCAACAAATAGTAGAATAACAGGAGCAGAAGATAGGATTAGTGAAGTAGAAGATAGAATGGTAGAAATAAATGAATCAGAGAGGAAAAAAGAAAAATGAATTAAAAGAAATGAGGATAATCTCAGAGACCTCCAGGACTATATCAAATGCTCCAACAGTCAAATCATAGGAGTCCCAGAAGAAGACAAAAAGAAAGACCATGAGAAAATCCTTGAGGAGATAGTAGTTGAAAACTTCCCTAAAATGGGGAAGGAAGAAATCACCCAAGTCCAAGAAACCCGGAGAGTCGCAAACAGGATAAACCCAAGGCAAAACACCCCAAGACACATATTAATCAAATTAACAAAGATCAAACACAAAGAACAAATATTAAAAGCAGCAAGGGAAAAACAACAAATAACACACAAGGGGATTCCCATAAGGATAACAGCTGATCTTTCAATAGAAACTCTTTAAGTCAGGAGGGAATGGCAGGACATACTTAAAGTGATGAAAGAAAATAACCTACAGCCCAGATTACTGTACCCAGCAAGGATCTCATTCAAATAGGAAGGAGAAATCAAAAGCTTTACAGACAATCAAAAGCTGACAGAATTCAGCACCACCAAACCAGCTCTCCAACAAATGCTAAAGGATCTTCTCTAGACAGGAAACACAAAAAGGGTGTATAAACTTGAACCCAAAACAATAAAGTAAATGGCAATGGGATCATGCTTATTAAGAATTACCTTAAACGTAAATGGGTTGAATGCCCCAACTAAAAGGCAAAGACTGGCTGAATGGATACAAAAAACAAGACCCCTATATATGCTGCCTACAAGAAACCCACCTCAAAACAAGGCACACATACAGACTGAAAGTGAAGGGCTGGAAAAATATTTTCCCTGCAAATAGGGACCAAAAGAAAGCAGAAGTAGCAATACTCATATCCGATAAAATAGACTTTAAAACAAAGGCTGTGAAAAGAGACAAAGGAGGCCACTACATAATGATCAAAGGATCAATCCAAGAAGAAGATATAACAATTATAAATATATATACACCCAACATAGGAGCACCGCAATATGTAAGACAAATGCTAACAAGTATGAAAGGGGTAATTAACAATAACACAATAATAGTGGGAGACTTTAATACCCCACTCGCACCTATGGACAGATCAACTAAACAGAAAATTAACAAAGAAACGCAAACTTTAAATGATACATTAGATCAGTTAGACCTAATTGATATCTATAGGACATTTCACCCCAAAACAATGAATTTCACCTTTTTCTCAAGTGCACATGGAACCTTCTCCAGGACAGATCACATCCTGGGCCATAAATCTAGCCTTGGTAAATTCAAAACAATGTAAATCAACCAAGCATCTTTTCAGACCACAATGCAGTAAGATTAGATCTCAATTACAGGAGAAAAATTATTAAAAATTCCAACATATGGAGGCTAAACAACACGCTTCTGAGTAACCAACAAATCACAGAAGAAATTTAAAAAGAAATCAAAATATGCATAGAAATGAATGAAAATGAAAACACAACAATCCAAAACCTGTGGGACACTGTAAAAGCAGTGCTAAGGGGAAAGTTCATAGCAATACAGGCATACCTCAAGAAACAAGAAAAAAGTCAAATAAATAACCTAACTCTACACCTAAAGCAACTAGAAAAGGAAGAAATGAAGAACCCCAGGGTTAGTAGAAGGAAAGAAATCTTAAAAATTAGGGCAGAAATAAATGCAAAAGAAACGAAAGAGACCATAGCAGAAATCAACAAAGCCAAAAGCTGGTTCTTTGAAAGGATAAATAAAATAGACAAACCATTAGCCAGACTCATCAAGAAACAAAGGGAGAAAAATCAAATCAATAAAATTAGAAATGATAATGGAGAGATCACAACAAACAACACAGAAGTACAAAGGATCATAACAGACTACTATCAGCAATTATATGACAATAAAATGGACAACATGGAAGAAATGGACAAATTCTTAGAAAAGTACAACTTTCCAAAACTGAACCAGGAAGAAATAGAAAATCTTAATAGACCCATCACAAGCACGGAAATTGAAACTGTAATCAGAAATCTTCCAGCAAACAAAAGCCCAGGACCAGACGACTTCACAGCTGAATCCTACCAAAAATTTAGAGAAGAGCTAACACCTATCCTACTCAAACTCTTCCAGAAATTGCAGAGGAAGGTAAACTTCCAAACTCATTCTATGAGGCCACCATCACCCTAACACCAAAACCTGACAAAGATGCGACAAAAAAAGAAAACTACAGGCCAATGTCACTGATGAACATAGATGCAAAATCCTTAACAAAATTCTAGCAACCAGAATCCAACAACACATTAAAAAGATCATACACCATGACCAAGTGGGCTTTATCCCAGGGATGCAAGGATTCTTCAATATCCGCAAATCAATCAATGTAATGCACCACATTAACAAACTGAAAAATAAAAGCCATATGATTATCTCAATAGATGCAGAGAAAGCCTTTGACAAAATTCAACATCAATTTATGATAAAAAACTCTTCAGAAAGCAGGAATAGAAGGAACATACCCCAACATAATAAAAGCTATATATGACAAACCCACAGCAAACAACATCCTCAATGGTGAAAAATTGAAAGCATTTCCCCTAAAGTCAGGAACAAGACAAGGGTGCCCACTTTCACCACTACTATTCAACATAGTTCTGGAAGTTTTGGCCACAGCAGTCAGAGCAGAAAAAGAAATAAAAGGAATCCAAACTGGAAAACAAGAAGTAAAACTCTCACTGTTTGCAAATGACATGATCCTCTACGTAGAAAACCCTAAAGACTCCACCAGAAAATTACCAGAGCTAATCATTGAATATAGTAAAGTTGCAGGATATAAAATCAACACACAGAAATCCCTGGCATTCCTATACACTAATAATGAGAAAATAGAAAGAGAAATTAAGGAAACAATTCCATTCACTATTGCAATGAAAAGAATAAAATACTTAGAAATATATCTACCTAAAGACTAAAGACCTATATATGGAAAACTATAAAACACTGGTGAAAGAAATCAAAGAGGACACTAACAGATGGAGGAATATACCATGTTCATGGATCGGAAGAATCAATATAGTGAAAAGAGTATACTACCCAAAGTAATTTATAGATTCAATGCAATCCCTATCAAGCTACCAGCGGTATTTTTCACAGAGCTAGAACAAATAATTTCACAATTTGTATGGAAATACAAAAAACCTCGAATAGCCAAAGCAATCTTGAGAAAGAAGACTGGAACTGGAGGAATCAACCTGCCTCACTTCAGGCTCTACTACAAAGCCACAGTCATCAAGACAGTATGGTACTGGCACAAAGACAGAAATATAGACCAATGGAACAAAATAGAAAGCCCAGAGATAAACCTATGCACCTATGGACACCTTATCTTTGACGAAGGAGGCAAGAATATACAATGGAGAAAACACAGTCTCTTTAACAAGTGGTGCTGGGAAAACTGGTCAACCGCTTGTAAAAGAATGAAACTAGATCACTTTCTAACACCATAGACAAAAATAAACTCAAAATGGATTAAAGATCTAAATCTAAGACCAGAAACTATACAACTCCTAGAGGAGAACATAGGCAAAACACTCTCCAACATAATTCACAGCAGGATCCTCTATGACCCACAGCCCAGAATATAAACAAATGGGATCTAATTAAAATTAAAAGCTTCTGCACAACAAAAGAAGCTATAAGCAAGGTGAAAAAGCCTTCAGAATGGGAGAAAATAATAGCAAATGAAGCAACTGAAAAACAACTAATCTCAAAAATATACAAGCAACACCTGCAGCTCAATTCCAGAAAAATAAATGACCCAATCAAAAATGGGCCAAAGAACTAAATAGACATTTCTCCAAAGAAGACATACAGATAGCTAACAAACACATTAAAAGATGCTCAACATCACTCATTATCAGAGAAATGAAAATCAGAACCACAATGAGGTACCATTTCATGCCAGTCAGAATGGCTGTGATCCAAAAGTCTACAAGCAACAAATGCTGGAGAGGGTGTGGAGAAAAGTGAACCCTCTTACACTGTTGGTGGGAATGCAAACTAGTACAGCCACTATGGAGAACAGTGTGGAGATTCCTTAAAAAACTGGAAATAGAACTGCTTTATGACCCAGCAATCCCACTGCTGGGCATACACACCGAGGAAACCAGAATTGAAAGAGACACATGTACCCCAATGTTCATCACAGCACTGTTTATAATAGCCAGGACATGGAAGCAACCTAGATGTTTATCAGCAGAAGAATGGATAAGAAAGCTGTGGTACAATTTCACACCAGTCAGAATGGCTGTGATCCAAAAAGTCTACAAGCAATAAATGCTGGAGAGGATGTGGAGAAAAGGGAACCCTCTTACACTGTTGGTGGGAATGCAAACTAGTACAGCCACTATGGAAAACAGTGTGGAGATTCCTTTAAAAATTGCAAATACAGCTGCCTTATGACCCAGCAATCCCACTGCTGGGAGGAAACCCACATGTACCCCAATGTTCATCACTGTTGCCAGGACATGGAAGCAACCAGCAGATGCTGTGGTACAGTCAGAATGGATCCAAAAGGCAATAAATGCAGAGAATGTCAATGCAAAACTAGTACAGCCACTATGGCATATGACCCAGCAATCCCACTGCTGGGCATACACACCGAGGAAACCAGAACTGAAAGAGACACATGTACCCCAAGGTTCATTGCAACACTGTTTATAATAGTCAGGACATGGAAACAACCTAGATGTCCATCAGCAGATGAATGGATAAGAAAGCTGTGGCACAGATACACAATGGAGTATTACTCAGCCATTTAAAAGAATACATTTGAATCAGTTCTAATGAGATGGATGAAACTGGAGCCGATTATACAGAGTGAAGTAAGCCAGAAAGAAAAACACCAATACAGTATACTGACACATATATACAGAATTTAGAAAGATGGTAATGATGACCCTGTATGCGAGACAGCAAAAGAGACACAGATGTATAGAACGGACCTTTGGACTCTGAGGGAGAGGGAGAGGGTGGGATGATTTGGGAGAATGGCATTGAAACATGTATACTATCCTGTAAGAAACGAAGTGCCAGTCTAGGTTCGATACAGGATACAGGATGCTTGGGGCTGGTGCATGGGGATGATCCAGAGAGATGATATGGGGTGGGAGGTGGGAGGGGGATGCAGGATTGCGAGCTTGTATACACCCGTGGTGGATTCATGTCAACGTATGGCAAAACCAATACAGTATTGTAAAGTAACATAAAGTAAAAAGAAAAAAGAAAAGAAAGCAGTGGTACATATACATAATGGAATATTACTCAGCCATTAAAAAGAATACATTTGAATCAGTTCTACTGAGGTGGATGAAACTGGAGCTGATTATACAGAGTGAAGTAAGCCAGAAAGAAAAACACCAATACAGTATACTAACGCATATATATGGAATTTAGAAAGATGGTAACAATAACCCTGTATGCGAGACAGCAAAAGAGACACAGATGTATAGAACAGACTTTTGGACTCTGAGGGAGAGGGAGAGGGTGGGATGCTTTGGGAGAATGGCATTGAAACATGTATAATATCATATAAGAAATGAATCACCAGTCGAGGTTTGATGCATGATACAGGATGCTTAGGGCTGGTGCACTGGGATGACGCAGAGGGATAGTATGGGGAGGGAGGTGGGATGGGGTTCAAAATTGGTAACACATGTACACCTGTGGCAGATTCATGTCGATGTATGGCAAAACCAATACAATATTGTAAAGTAAGTAATAATAATAATTTTAAAAATTTTAAAAATAATGGTAAATTCTCTGAAAAAAATATAAAGATGATTCTTAGAGACATGTTTTCTCACATTTCTCATTAGCTTCAGCTAAAGAATAAGGCATATTTTGGGCCCCAATTGCTTCCTTGGACCAATTGAAGAAAGTAGACTACTGGACAGTTGGAATTTTGTTTCCTTTTAGTTCTAAAGCTCTGCTCAAATGAGCAATTTCATTCATATTAGACATTCTGTAAAGTGGCCGATTTGGTTTCAAATTGCTTTGGTGAAACTGCCAGTTAGAAAGATATGCACAAGAATGGACTCCCAATGTTAAGCACAAGAAACACAGGAGGTTAGCCTGGAGGAGGTGTGGTTTATACTGAAACAACCCCATAAGAACTGACAAGTGTCTGTAAGGATGCCTCTTGTGCAATTCTGTGCTCTGGAGTTTAACAAAGACCACTCATTACCTGCTGGGGCCAAACAAAACATCTTGATTTCAGGCAGACAAAATTAAATCGAAAAGGCAGACAGGCAGAGTATTAGACATGCAGATATTAGGACCTAAAAAGCAGTTTTGTCAAAGAACAATATAAGCCTGGTCTAATAAAATTCCGAGGGATTTGATTCCTAAGAAAACATAATAAACCCAATACCGAAAGACTTCAAGGAAAGAGAGAAGTTTAATTCAGCAGAGCTTACCTTCAGACCAGAGTGGGAGGCACCTGGTGCAGGTGGAGGAATAAGGCCTCAGGTGTGGGCACGATCACTGGGCCAAACCTTCCTGGCCAAGGCGGGAAGCTCCCAGAGCTTCGATTTCTGTGAACGCCTTCCATTAAAGACCAACAGTGACATCCCTACAGCTGGACAAGTTGGTTTGATGCTACTTTGCAGTGAGAACAAGCACTATAGGGAATCATGGCGTCTTCATGAGAGGCTTCTGGAAAGAACCCATTGTACAATTTGGACCTGGCTGGATGAGTTGAGAGAGGGTCAGAGGAAGCCAGAGTTTGCCCTGTTGTGATGCCAGAGAGCAGAGGCAATTCATCTTATCTGGGGCGGGGGTTTGGGGGGAGGGGGGACAGTCCAGATGAGAAGAGGATAAACGTAAATGATCAAGAAATTGAAGCCACTTGGCAGTTCCCTGGTGATCCTGTGGTTAGGACTCTGCCCTCCCACCGCAGGAGGCATGAGTTCAATACCTGGTTAGGAAACTAAGATCCCACCAGCTGCACAGGGCAGGGCAGCCAAAAAAAAAAAAAGAGAGAGAGATAGAGAGAAATGAAAGAAATTAAAGCTCCTCATTTCAGCCAAGAGAAGGAGTGTTCTGTATTTTGTATGTGGCACAGGAACTTTTTTGGTCTGTGCTTACAAGTGGCCTGAAGTGTGACCTTAGACCTTAAAGTGACCTCATCTGAGGCTGGTGCTATGTAAGACTGCTTAGATTCACCAAGAGAGTAACCTGCCAGCTGTCTGGACATCTGAGTCTATTTTTGCCATTTCTTACAACTAAAGATTTGGGGAATAGAGACAGGGTAGCAATTAGCATTAACGGGCGTCCTTGGTGCCTCACTGGTAAAGAATCCACATCCACCTGCCATGCAAGAGACATGGATTCAATCCCTGGGTTGAGAATATCTCTTGGAGAAGAAAACGGCAACCCACACCAGTATTCTTGCCTGTGAAATCCCATGGACAGAGGAGCCTGGCAGGCTATAGTCCATGGGGTCACAAAGAGTCGGACACAACTTAGCGACTGAACAACAACAAATCATACTATACGATGGGGAGGTGAGTTACAAGAATGTGTCCAGCCTAAGTGGTGGCAGGTTAGAGGGAATCATCCAGTGCAGTTGTGGGTGAGGGGCCCAAGAAGCAGGGCTTGGTTCCAGGGAAATGGTCTGATGAGCTGAGAACCAAGCTGAGTCCTGGCAGAGAAGCAGATAATCCTCAGGTAAGATACACAAAGGGGAGAAGACATTTAAGCAGAAAAATACCAGCACACACAAAGGAAAGGAGTTTTTAAGCTTAGGGTAGGTTAGGACAAACTCAAGGAATCCAAAGTATAGAGAAATGAGAACATGTGTGGGCATGAGGCCAATGTTAATGACCTTTTTGAATAGCTAATTTGATCTTGGTGCTGATTTAGTCGCTAAGTCATGTCTGACTCTTGCAACCCCATGGACTGTAGCCTGCAAGGCTCCTCTGTCCTTGGGATTCTCCAGGCAAGAATACTGGAGTGGGTTGCCATTTACTTCTCCAGTTTGATCTTACATGATTAATAAACATGGAAAGGTTTTAAGTGGTGGATTAACATGATTATGTTAGATAAGAGGCAAATCCAAGGTACAGAGAAGTCAGCTAGGCACCTTTCTCAATAAATCTGGAGTAACCCAGTGAAAGCTAGAACTACAGGTCTGCTGATGGAACTGAGGCAGAAAGTGACAGAGCCTTTTTTATTTACAGTTGGAGGTGAATGCGGCCTATGCCTCAGGATCCTCCGTTTGCACTGGCCCCTTTCATGTTCCAGGGAGTGACCTGTGGAATGTCTTAGATAGTCACATGTTTTTGTAAAGTTTGGAAAATAAGATATTTTACGTGATCAGTTGAATATTCCTTCCCCCTCAGGTTGGGAAGAAGTGGGTGCCTGTGAGAACTCAGGGTCTGGCTAAGGGACGGTTCACTCAGGGTCATGTGGTTTATGATCATTTTCATGTACAGGTGTTACTAGCCATCCAGTGTAGGAATTACTTTCAGGAACATTTCTGTTGCTCACCGTGCTGATCACCCAGCTTTGTGACCTGAACAGCTAGAGCTGTTATCTTGAGAAAACATTTCCTACAGCTCGGCATGTCTGCAGTGGAAGGAAAACAGCTGTAACACAGACAGAGCCAGAAGCCAGTGTGTGGAAAATCCTTCCAATCACTAGACATGTAACAATCTAAATAGAAGATGTGATTACCATAGGTCTCCTCTTAGGAATATACTTGCTATGTATACTTGAACAATATTCAAACACTCCCAAATATTTTTCTGGGTGGAAATAACAAGTAACAGAGATTTGAAGAATTTCTGTGATTGTCAAGCACAAACTGTTAGCCATTCTATAGGCCGTGAATGTACACCCATGTGTGAAGTTGTGTGTTTTTTTGCATTCCAACACAATAGATCATATTGTGGGATATTTGATGAACCTTTGACACATCATATGAAACAGCATATAAATCATTTCAAAGCAATAATTCATTAGGACAAAGGTATATATTTCAAAAAGTACTGATAAACTCCTGAATTTTTTGATAATCCACTTAATGAAACCATATCAGTTCATTGGAAAAATAAATTCCTCCCTGACTTGACACAAAATATTGCTTTCAACAAAGACTGCAGAGACAGAAAATCCTTCAAAGATGTTGCTGCAATGAAACATGATAATAAACTGATCACTGGGCCAAGGAATAATTGAAATACCCTGAAATTCTATAGTTCACACATAGGAGAACTGAAACAGCAATCGCCTTAATTTGACGGCAATGTCAAAAAGTTATATGACATTACCAGTAATGAGTTGAGAAACTAAATACATTTTTCTAAACTATCAATAACAAGAAGAAAAACTTCATAAACCACACTGAAGACTCTAGTATCTATTTCCTCCAAAGAAAGCATTATAGCTGCTGTTAGATGAAGGAGTCAAAAAGGACACAGTCAAAAATGTAGGGAAAAAAAATTATATAGGGAGACTTCCACAGTGGTCCAGTGGATGAGACACTCCGCTCCCAATGCAGGGGACCTGGGTTCGATTTCTATTCAGAGAACTTGATCCTACTCACCACAACTTAGAGTTCACATGCCACAGCAAAGATCCAAGTTCCTACATGTTGCAACTAAGACCTGGAGCAGCCAAATAAATTAATTAATCAAAATAAATATTCAAATAATAAAACTTTTTAAAAGCCTTTCTTTTAAAAAAGTAATGTGGGGCATCAGACAACTAATAAAAATATATTTCTAGATTTTTAAATATTTGCTGTATTTAAAATTTTTTAATGTGTGATTTATTGTGATTTCTTCTTACTCTAAATACATATTAAGTTTCATACAAATATTATAGCCATAATTTTGTATTATTTTTCTTTAAATGAATCCCAGCTCTTGGCCAACCTCTAAGCTCCACAAACTTAAAGTCTTCTGCTTACCCTGCACTCTCCCAAGAGTTATCTTCCCACCAACTTCATTCCTTCAAAATCCAGACAGCATCACTATAATGTCACCTTTTTCCTACTGGTTCAGCAATCTCTTCAATTATTTACTAATTCTCCCAAATGTGACTGGGTTTTTAACATACTTTGAAGTGCAACTTATTTAAAAAGAGTCCACATTTTAGAGATGAATCCATAAATGCTCCTAACAATTCAGGAATTCTCATTGATTTAAATAAAGTTGAAGCTGTGAATCACATTTTAACTCTATTCTTACAAACCCAGAATAGATTTGTTAAACAAATAATCTATAACTGCTTCTTTCCATACCCCACAGCCCTTCTAGCCTAAATATCACCTATTAGACTTTCATCTTTGCATTGTTACTTTTGTAAACAGCTCTTTTGCCCCTTTTCTGTTTGTTCATCTCTATTTTCCTTAAACTTTAATTATAAAAATGAGATCATCAAGTAACATTTAACCTACCTGCTGACTTCTGCATTATTAAATATACACAGTGCTTTACTGAACCTGTTGATTCCTTTCCGGGATTAACAGGAGTCAAGAATGAAGAATTAAGTAGTTAATGAGTGACTGTCTCTTTACACTCAGCTTCCTCCTTAGCAAATCTGCAGGTGGACCACAGGGGCAACACAGCATCCAAAGAAAGATCAGAAGTCAGCAAGTCTGCAAGCAATGGAAAAAGTGATGAAGGATCTGACCTCCTACCTTAATGACTAAGATTGTTGGCTCCTTTTCCCTTTAAAAATTGTTACGGCTGAGTAGACTCTTCAGAGTTGGTCTCAGAACATAATTCCACCTTCTCCCCAGATTGCTGGCTTTTCCGAATAAAGCGCCTTTCCTTTTTACTGACACTTGCCCCTCAATTAGGAGAAGGCAATGGCACCCCACTCCAGTACTCTTGCCTGGAAACTCCCATGGATGGAGGAGCCTGGTAGGCTGCAGTCCATGGGGTCACGAAGAGTCGGACACGACTGAACGACTTCCCTTTCACTTTTCACTTTCATGCATTGGAGAAGGAAATGGCAACCCACTCCAGCATTCTTGCCTGGAGAATCCCAGGGATGGGGGAGCCTGGTGGACTCTATGGAGTCGCACAGAGTCGGACACGACTGAAGCAACTTGGCAGCAGCAGCAGCAGCCCCTCAATTAATGGCTTTTGTGCAGTGAAGAGCCAAACCTGTGTTCTGTAACACTTTAAAAAGCAAAGTATCTATATCCTAGAAACAAGTATAATTTTTTGTTGCTCTTGACATTGGAGAAACTCAGATTTTAACACCATGCTTTCTATTAAGCCTTTCCTGTTAATGTGGTAAGTGAATCTGAGTGTTTACAGATAGAGGAGGAAGAATTGGCTTGAAAAAAAATGGAATTTCCATTGTACTAAATCAATGGACAATTGGTAATTTCATATGGCTAATCTGCAATTTATGGGGTCACGAAGAGTTGGACATGACTGAGCGACTGAACTGAACTGAACTGAATCCAATGTAATAAACAATTACCTTTTAAGTAGAAGTTTGGTTTGGCTTAGAGAATAACCAAAAATGCTCTTTGGAAAAAAAACTCCAGTTTTTTGTTTTGTTTTGTGTATCTGTTAGAGCAAGAGTGTGGTCACCAACTCCCTTACCAACTGGACACATTTTTAAAACTCAAGTTGAGAAATTTCAACTTGCCAAAATATTATTTCCATCATCTTACTTACTATCATTGAAAACAAATCAATAAAAAATGGTATATATCTATTTTGTACTTGGTATAGACAGGGCAGAATAACAGTTCAATCACAGTCTTACTCCAATATGCTTGTATTTCTATTTAAAGTTTTTAGCATATACTTATGAAAAGATGATGAAATTGCAAGACCTTAAACAGCTGTCAAATAAATAGTGGAGAAAAGAGCACTGCCTCATTTCAGCAAAAGAGAGACCAGAAGGGAAAGAGTACACATCCAAATGCACAAAGAATGCATGAAATCTAAGCAACAAGGCAAATATTGGCTGTATACACACCAGTATTCTTGCCTGGAGAATCCCATGGACAGAGGAGCCTGGTGTCACACTCCAGCAATCACTGTAGCTTCCTTCCAGAGGTCTGAGCAGCCAGTGCAAGTTATGGTGAAATGCAGGGAGCTCCCTAGGTCTGAACCAAACATCAGCTGGAGAATCATCCAGAAGGTCCATCAATAAGGAAGGTGTGAGTCCATCCTGTTCATTTTTGGGTACCTAAGTGAAGGTGGTCAGACCAACACCTTCCACCTCTAGGGGTGACAGTGACCACTGGCAGCTAACCCTGGGCAAGCACTACCTTCATTCTGTGCTGGATGCTAAGAACTTGTCCTCACAATGACAGTTATATATTGTTACTGGTGAAATAAAGGGGGAGAACTTATATTCAAAGATTCAATAATTTTTCCAAAAATTAACAGCTAGTCAGTTTTTGGGTTTAGGATTGATGCCACTGACATCTGACTTCCAAATGCAGGAGAAATTTATATGCACAAATGCACACACAATAAACTATTCATATTATTCTACATTAATCTTCAAGTTATGCAAGTTAATAAAAAGTTTATTACTGGTAAAGTTGTTACTGACCCAGGTTCTTGTACTCTTCAACCAATAAAAATTGATAACAGGCCAGATGAGAAATTCAGGCAAGGCTTTACTGAGACTTGTGCTGAAGCATGACAAAACAAGGAACAGTTTCCCTTGCTCGCCCCTGGAGCCACAGGGTGGGAGGGGAGAACTAGGTCCCTTAAATGGGGTGAAAGCTGGGGCAGATCCATGGATTGGACTGGAAGGGTAGCTTAGGTGGTCTGCTCACCCCTTTGGCAGCACCCTGTGCGGGGATCATATGCAGAACCGCACTTTCACTCCCCAAATCTCAGAAGTACCAGTTGGGTTTTTGGTCTTTTTGTATCTTATTGTTCATAATTTGCTCCAACTGTGCATGCAGTTATTTTTAGTCCCTCAGTTTTATTTGTAATTTGTTGCTCAGGGAAATATTTATCTAGGTGCAAGCAAAGGGTCCCAGATCCCAGGTCCCAGCTTATCTAAATATATTACCTTCCAACTCATTTAAAAACATTGGAATTTAGTAACTTTTTATTCAGAATGTATACTGTCCTTGTAAGTTCCCATTTCTTTATGGAAAAATTTCTTTATGGAGAAAATTCTAGATTTCATTCATTTCAGCATTTTCCAATATTATCCTTATCATGGAGTCAACCTATGATGATAGCCAAAAGAATTTCACTAAACCTATTAGTTGGATGATTTGGGGTAAATCATTTTAAGCTCCTGGATATTTTTGAGGTTTTGGCCTTGAATATCCCCAAGTCACCTTTCAGATCTAAAGGTTTATTAAGTCTAAATTGTTAAAATTCACCAAATATGCAATAAAAGGTAGAAATATGAGCTATTAGCTACTAATTTTTTAAAAAATATTTCAATAAATATTGCCAAATGGAGGATATGAAACCCAACATACTCTGTAAAACAAGGCAAAATATTCAAGGCTTCCTGCTGTACTTGTTTTTACCAAAAACGAAACCAAAAATGTCACTTAATCATCTACTAGAAAATTCTTTTCCATTGTTCTTGCCCCTATTTTAGGGAACTAAGGTATTATTTCGGGTAGCACTAACAATCTCCAAATTACCATGACTTAGTGCAATAAAATTGTTTCTATAAGAATGCAATGTATATACTTGTGGTTGGCAAGGGATCACAACACAGTGAAAGCCAGGAGGCACTCACGCCATCCTGTGGCTCTGGCCTCAACTGCCATGCCTTGGAAGATTTTGCATTCACACGTGGATGAGCCGTGGGAAAGGGCAGCCTGGGCAGCAGCCCTAGAGAGGGGCGATGGCCATTTCCATTGAGTTTGTGCCCTTGCTTCCTCTCTCTGGATATCTTCAGTTTAGTTCAGTCGCTCAGTCGTGTCTGACTCTTTGTGACCCCATGAACTGCAGCACACCAGGCTTCCCTGTCCATCACCCACTCCTGGACCTTGCTGAAATTCATATCCATCGAGTTGGTGATGCCATCCAACCATCTGATCCTGTCATCCCCTTCTTCTCCTCCCTTCAATCTTTCCCAGAATCAGGGTCTTTTACAATGAATCAGTTCTTCACATCAAGTGGCCAAAATATTGGAGCTTCAGCTTCAGCAGCAAGTCCTTCCAATGAATATTCGGGGCTGATTTCCTTTAGGATGGACTGGTTTGATCTCCTTGCAGTCCAAGGGACTCTCAAAAGTCTTCTCCAACAGTACAGTTCAAAAGCATCAATATTTCGATGTTCAGCTTTCTTTATAGTCCAACTCTTACATCCATACATGACTGCTGGAAATATCATAGCTTTGACTAGGCAGACCTTTGTTGGCAAAGTAACATCTCTGCTTTTTTAAATACTAAGCGTCATAGCTTTTCTTCCAAGGAGCAAGCATCTTTTAATTTCATGGCTGCAGTCACCATCTGCAGTAATATTGGAGCCCAGGAAAATAAAGTCTGATACTTTATTCCCTTGTTTTCCCATCTATTTGCCATAAAGTGATGGGACTGGATGCCATGATCTTCATTTATTGAATGTTAAGTTTTAAGACAGCTTTTCCACTCTCTTCTTTCACTTTAATCAAGAGGCTCTTTAGTTCCTCTTGCTTTCTGCCATAAGCATGGTGTTATCTGCATATCTGAGGTTACTGATATTTCTCCCAGCAATCTTGATTCCAGCTTGTGCTTCATCCAGCCCAGCATTTCTCATGATGTATTCTGCATTTATGTTAAATAAGCAGCCTTGAGATACTCCTTTCCCAGTTTGGAACCACTCTGTAGTTCCATGTCCAGTTCTAACTGTTGCTACTTGACCGGCATACAGATTCCTCAGGAGGTGGTAAGGTGGTCTGGTATTCCCATCTCTTGAAGAATTTTCCACAGTTTTTTGTGCTCCACACAAAGGCTTTGGCACAGTCTGTAAAGCAGAAGTATCTTAGCATTGTTTTAACTTGTATTGCCATAGTTACATGTGAGAGTGAGATTTCCCCAATTTATTGACTCCTCTCTCAATCCACTTTTCATTCCTGTGGGATATTTTTTCCCCCTGGGAGCTAAGGCGCAGATATAGTGAGAATAGTTACTTTTCCCTATGAAACATTTTCTTCCAGTCTGTGGCTCAACTGTAGACATTATGTACAGTCCTTTTCATTCCACAAATGTTTTCAAACATTAAGAATTTTAATTTTTAAAAAATCACACCGTCGAAATTCTTAGAGATTGAGAATCTCCACCCTTGCCTGATTTTTGCTTAGGGTGAACCTGGCCCTTTATTCTCCCTATGGTCTGCCTATTATTTTCAGAGCAGCATTTCTCCATACTCACTGAGAGACAAATCTAGAACAGTATTTGTTTTACAAAAGTTTTTTTTTTTTTTTTTTAATAGAACTGCTTTGTCATAAGCATATTCAGGAAAGCCTGACAATTTGCCTCCTTGATCAAGCTTTATCAATTTCCAAAATCTTTCTTTTTCTCACATACTTGCCAACATTTGACACTGCACGCTTGCTTTTTGGCCTAATGCTAGCCTGGAGCCAGTGGGGTTGAGATTATTTTTCAGATGCATTCTAGTCTTGGGGTTCCTCTCCAAGGAGAGGCTTGTTCACAAGTTCTGACTTTTATATAGCAGTATTTGTCTTTTTATAAATCACGTGGTTTCCTTCCAATATGGGATACCAATTTCTCATGTGGAGTGTACATGTTTATCTCACAGTCAGCAGTTTGTTTTATTTTACCTTTCTTCCTGCAAGATATGAGTTGTTAAAGCAGTGCAGCGTATGGATTCTTTCTTTACAGTTGGCAGTGTTTAGCTTTGGTTTTATGGCTGTAAGACCACCCCTAAACAAGATCTTTTAAAACGGTAGTCTCTGAAGGCCTTTGGCCCCAAAATGTTCCCCAGGGGGTATTCGAGGTTTCATCTATTGCCTTCAAAGTGCAAAATCCCACTTAAAATGTTCTTAAGCATCATGACTGGAAAAACCAGATCTAATAAAAGTTATCCTCTGCTTCAAAACCGGGAAACTGCAGTCCAGGAGCCAGACTCACAACCTGCTCTTGGTTCTTCAAAGCACTCTCAAATCTCACCGCAGATTGTAGTTAACCGGTGTTTAGAAATCTAGGCCCGTCCACAGATGCTGCGGGAGGGCCGTGTGGGGCCCAGAACCGCTTCCCCGGAGCGGAGAGTGCGGTGGGGTCGGGAGGCCTCCCCGGGGCGGGGTGAGGGGTCGGGGAGGCCACAGCACTCGGCTCCGGGGTCCTGGCCGCGGGCGATGAGACTCAGCGCAGACCGCACTGCCGGCGCCGAGCGCCGAGAACCCGCGCAGGCGCGGAAGGCCGTGGCAGCTCGGCGGCGGCACCTCGCGGCGGAAGCGGAAGCAGACAGATGCGGTTCAATTGTCTTGTACTGCGGCATACTCACGTCCTCTCCCACATGGTCTAGCGGTTAGGATTCCTGGTTTTCACCCAGGCGGCCCGGGTTCGACTCCCGGTGTGGGAAGGAAAGATTCTTTTAGAAGCCTGGCTAAGAAATTCACCGTCAAGTAAATTGAGATCCTTATTAGCAAGAAGACTCAATATAATTGAAGAAAGGTGCAATTCCCTGAAGGGGAGTGCTGAGCTTGAAAATCCACCTTGTAATTCCTAACACAGGAAATACTGCTTGTGTAAGCAGTATCGTTATTTTTGTCCATGATATAATTCATTTAAAATATATTTATTGGTCAAACTCTATTAAACAAAGGAATTCTCTTATTTTCCTCCCAGCGTTATTATTACATTATATAGCTTATACTTGTTATTATAATGCTGTGTAAGTTTAAGGTGTACAACATGATGTTTTGATACACGTGTTGTGAAATGATTATCACAATAGGGCTAATTAACACCTCGATCACCTCACTTAATTATATAATCAGCATATCTTTTATACAGGGAATTCACTGCTGTCTTCTCCCGCAAAGTGTTTCTGTCAGGAGGATAGGAGTTGGCCAGGAGGAGACGAAAAAAGACCCAGAAAAACTGATGTTTAATGACCAAATTGGGAGGGAAGCAAGAATCTTCCTGAATCAGAAATCACTATGCCCTGAGACAAAGAAATACTGCTTTAGCAGAGGTTTGCACAGGGATGTAGACAGCAAGAGAAGATCCTTTCACCTAACCAGCTTCCACAGAACATGACATGGGTTAATGAGGCATGGAATCAGCTTCCGGATCGAATCACACACATGGTTAGCTTGAGGTCAGCAAATTCAAATTTTCAAAAGTGGAAAAAGCCTTGAAACCTTTTTAGCTTCTAGGCCATTTCCAGAATGAAAATAAAGTCTTTCTTTCTATGCATATGAAATTGAACAGGACCCTGTGGGGCCCTCCCAGGTACAAAAAGCTTTTCCTTTTTGGCTTCTTACCTGCAGGATAAAGGATTCAGCCTCCTAGATTTTCCAGAATACCAAAGAGCAGATTCAAACATTACTAACCAGGGCAGTAAGGGAAAGCAAAAGTGTGAGCCTTTTGCACAGGTCAAAGAGATGAATTAGTAATTAGATATGCCTGGGTGCTAAGTCACTTCAGTCAAGTCCCACTGTTTGGGACCCTACAGGCTGTAGCCCACCAGGCTCCTCTGTCTAGGGGGATTCTCCAGGCAAGAATACTGGAGTGGTTTGGCATGCCATCCTCTAAGGGATCTTCCCAACCCAAAGATTAAACCCAGGTCTCTCACATTGCAAGCAGATTCTTTACCAGCTGAGCCATCAGAGAATCTCAAGAATACTGAAGTGGGTAGCTTATCCTTTCTCCAGCGGCTCTTCCTGACCCTGGAATCGAACTGGGCTTTCCTGCATTGCAGGTGGATTCTTTGCCAGCTGAGCTACCTGGGAAGCCCCAATAATTAGATATGACAGTACAGCTTCTGCAGCATGCACATCTTTGTCAGTGGCACTAATCTCTAATTTTCTCTAAGATGCAGCGTCCCTTTTGGTTTACTATCTACTTAAGAAGTAATTTCCCCTAAGAAGGGGAATTTCCAGAGGCTACCGTTTTGTCTTTCCTGATCATAGTAGCCCACACTCCAAGATTCAAGGGGTGATAGGATACTGTCAGTTGTCAAGTAGGAGATTTGACTTACACATGACAGGATCAGGTACTTTCACAGATCCACAGAACCACTTTGAAATAAACTTAAACCAAAACTTCATATATTTCAGGCTTCAGTGAACAACACAAAAGTCCTGGAGGAGCAGGAAAAACAAAAAACAACATTAATAATTCTGAGCTGCCTAACCATAGGAAGAGAAGAATATCAAACCAAAGCCAGTGTAAGTTAACAGAACAAATGGCTATAGTTCCTCTAGAGAAGGGTTGGGGATGTACTTACAGTCTGTTCTTGTGACAGTGTCACCAGGTGCTTCCTCTGGTGGACCCAGTCTATCCTTGCTTCAGTGGGAAGAGTCTGGGAACTGACTTGGCTCTTGGTACTGGGCCAGAGGCGATATAGTCCATTGCAGTGACTCAAGCAAAGTTTCTGGTCACCAAGCTTAGAGTTTCTTAGCTGTAATAATACTTCAGTATTACTACATTTATTTCATTCCCAGGACACCACTGCCAGAGTCTTCTTGTTCCAGCACTGCTTCAGTAGCTGAGCTTACCTTTTGCCTGGCAGGTTTGCTCCTTGCAGTCTTTCCCTCTGGGATTCCATGATTCCCATTTAATCAGGAGCCCTTGTGACTTTTCTCAGGGGCCCTAGTCTATGCAAGACTTCTACCAAAGGGTTTTCAAGCAGCAAATGCTCTCTTCATCAGTGCATTTCACAATCCCTTATGGAGGAAATATTCTCTGGAGTTCTTTGAGGGACACAGTGGATGGACAGTTGTGTTTACATTTGATAAATCCTCAGGCCAAACTAAAGGAAGGGAACACAGCCCCACCCATCAACATAAAATTCAATTAAAGACTTATTGAGCATGGCCCCATGTATCAGAACAAGACCCAGATTCCTCCACAGCCGGTCCCTCCCATCAGGAAGCTTCCACAAGCCTCTTAACTTTATCCATCACAAGGCAGAGAGAATGGAAACCACAGTTACAGAAAACTAACCAAACTGATCACCTGGATCACAGCCTTGTCTAACTCAATGAAACTGTGAGCTATGCCATGTAGGGCCACCCAAGACAGACAGGTCATGGTGAAGAGTTCTGACAAAATGTGGTCCACTGGAGAAGGGAATGGCAAATGACTTCAGTATTCTTGCCTTGAGAGCCTCATGAACAGTATGAAAAGGCAAGAAGATAGGACATGACAGATGAACTCTCCAGTTTGGTAGGTACCCAATATGTTACTGGAGATCAGTGGAGAAATAACTTCAGAAAATGAACAGACAGAGCCAAAATGAAAATTACTCCCAGCTGTGAATGTGACTGGTGATGGAAGTAAAGTCTGATGCTATAAAGAACAATATTGCTTACGAACCTGGAATGTTAGGTCCATGCTGCTGCTGCTGCTAAGTTGCTTCAGTCGTGTCCAACTCTGTGTGACCCCATAGACGGCAGCCCACCAGGCTCCCCTGTCCCTGGGATTCTCCAGGCAAGAACACTGGAGTGGGTTGCCATTTCCTTCTCCAATGCATGAAAGTCAAAAGTGAAAGTGAAGTTGCTCAGTCATGTCCATGAATCAAGGTAACCTGGAAGTGGTCAAATAGGAGATAGCAAGAGTGAATGTTGACATTTTAGGAATCAGAAAACTAAAACGGACTGGAATGAGGGAATTTAATTCAGATGAACTTAAATCTACTACTGTGGGCAAGAATTCCTTAGAAGAAATGGAGTATCCCTCATAGCCAACAAAAGAGTCCTTGAGTACAATCTCTAGGACTGTACACCCAAGCACAGTACTTGGGTGCAATCTCAAAAACAACAGGATGATCTCTATTCATTTCTAAGCAAACCATTCAATATCATAGTAATCTAAGTCTATGCCACAACCACTAATGCCAAAGAAGTTGAAGTTGAAGGGTTTTATAAAAACCTACAAGATGTCCAAGAACTAATACCAAAAAAGAAAAAAAAAAATGATGTCCTTTTCATCAACAGGGGACTGGAATGAAAAAAGTAGGAAGTCAAGACATATCTGGAATAACAGGCAAGCTTGGCCTTGGAGTACAAAATGAAACAGGGAAAATGCTAACAGAGTTTTGCCAAGAGAACACACTGGTCATAATAGCAAACACCCTCTGGCAACAACGCAAAAGATGACTTTACTCATGGACATCACCAGGTGATCAATACCAAAATCAAATTGATTATATTCTTTGCCACTGAAGATGGAGAAGCTCTATACAACCAGCAAAAACAAAACCAGGAGCTGGCCGTGGCTCAGATACTGAACTACTTATTGCAAAATTCAGACTTAAATTGAAGAAAGTAGGGAAAACCATTAGACCATTCAGTTATGACCTAAATAAAATCCCTTGTATAGTGGAAGTAACAAATAGATTCAAGGGATTAGATTTCACAGATAGAGTGCCTGAAGAACTATGGACAGAGGTTTGTACAGTGGGCAGTAATCAAAACCATCCCAAAGAAGAAGAAATGCAAAAAGGCAAAACGGTTGTCTGAGGAGGCCTTACAAATTGGTGAGAAAAGAACTGAAAGGCAAAGGAGAAAAGGAAAAATATATCCATCTGAAAGCAGAGTTCCAAAAATATCAAGGAGAGAGAAGAAGCCTTCCTCAGTGATTGATGCAAAGAAATAGAGGAAAACAATAGAATGGGAAAGGCTAGAGATTTCTTTAAGAAAATTAGAGATACCAAGGTAACATTTCATACAAAGATGGGCACTATAAAGAACATTTGAAATGATAGCGGCCTAACAAAAGCAGAAGATATTAAGATGAAATGGAAAGAATACATAGGAGAACCATACAAAATAGTTCTTAATGACCCAGATAGCCACAATGGTGTGATCACTCACCCAGAGCCAGACACCCTGGAGTGTGAGGTCAAGTGGGCCTTAGGAAGCATCACTGTGAACAAAGCTAGTAGAGGTGATAGAATTCCAGTTGAGCTATTTCAAATCCTGAAAGATGATGCTGTGAAACTGCTGCACTCAATATGCCAGCAAATTTGGAAAACTGAACCACAGGACTAGAAAAGGTCAGTTTTTAATCCCAAAGAATGTTCAAACTAGTGTACAATTGCACTCATCTCACATACCAGCAAGGCAATGCTCAAATTTTTCCAAGCTAGGCTTCAATAGAACATGAACTGAGAACTTCCAGATGTTCAAACTGGATACAGAAAAGGCAGAGGAGCCAGAAACCAGATTGACAACATCTGTTGGATCATAGAAAAAGCAAGAGAATTTCGGAAGAATGTCGACTTCTTTTTCTGTGACTATGCTAAAGCCTTTGACTGTCTCAGTTCAGTTCAGTTCAATCGTTCAGCTGTGTCCAGCTCTTTGTGACCCCATGGACTGCAGCACACCAAGCTTTCCTGTCCATTAGCAATGCCTGGGCCATGCTCAAACTCACATCCATCAAGTCAGTGACACGATCCAACTGTCTCATCCTCTCTTGTCTCCTTTTCCTCCTGCCTTCAATCTTTCCCAGCATCGTGGTCTTTTCCAATGAGTCAGTTCTTTGCATGAGGTGGCCAAAGTTTTGGAGCTTCAGCTTCAGCATCAGTACTTCTAATGAGTATTCAGGACTGATTTCCTTTAGGATTGACTGGTTTGATCTCCTGCAGAAGAAGGGACTCTCAAGAGTCCAGAGTTCAAAAGCACCAATTCTGTGGTGTTCATCTTTCTTTACGGTCCAATTCTCACATCCGTACATGACTGCTGGAATGACCATAGCTTTGACTAGACAGATCTTTGCTGACAAAGTAACATCTCTGCTTTTTAATATGCTGTCTAGGTTGGTCATAGCTTTTCTTCCAAAAAGCAACCATCTTTTAATTTCATGGCTAGATCATAACAAACTGGAAAATTCTTAAAGAGAATGGAATGCCAGACCACCTTGCCTGCCTCTTGAGAGAGCAGTATGTGGTCAAGAAGCAATAATTAGAACCAGACATTGAACAACAGATTGGGAAATTGGGAAAACTGGGAAAGAAGTACCTCAAGACCCTATGTTGTCACCCTTCATATTTAACTTATATGTAGGGCATCATGCAAAATGCAGACTGGATGAAGCACAAGCTGGAATCAAGATTGCTGAGAGACATAGCAATAACCTCAGATGTGCAGATGACACCACCCTTATGGCACAAAGTAAAGAAGAACTAAAGAGCCTCTTGATGAAATTGAAAGAGGAGAGTGAAGAAGCTTCAATGTTCAGTGTTCAGAGAACGAGATCATGGCATCTGGTTCCATCACTTCATGGCAAATAAATTGGGACATAATGGAAACAGTGACAGACTTCATTTTCTTGGGCTCCAAAATCACTGCAGATGGTGACTGTGGCCATGAAATTAAAAGATACTTGCTCCTTGGAAGAAAAGCTATGACAAACCTAGACAGCATATTAAAAATCAGAGACAGTACTTTGCCAACAATGGTCCATCCACTCAAAGCTATGGTTTTTCCAATAGTCATGTATGGATGTGAGAGTTGGACCATAAGGAAAGCTGAACACCAAAGAATTGATGCTTTTTACCTGTGGTGTTGGAGAAGGCTCTTGAGAGTCGCTTGGACTACAAGGAGAGCAAACCAGTCAATCCTGAAAGAAATAAACCCTGAATATTCATTGGAAGGACTGATGTTGAAGCTGAAGCTCCAAAACTTTGGCTACCTGATGGGAAGAACTGACTCATTTGAAAAGACCTTGATGCTGGGAGAGATTGAAGGCAAGAGGAGAAAGGGATGACAGAGGATGAGATGGTTGGATGGCATCCCTGACTCAATGGTCATGAGTTTGAGCAAACTCCAGGAGTTGGTGATAGACAGGGAAACCTGGTGTGCTGCAGTCCATGGGGCCACAAAGAGTTGGACACAACTGAGTGACTGAACTGAGCTGAACTGAACTCCAACATGACTATTTACCTAAGCCTTTAACATGTTAATCTATCTTTACTGTGGATGTATGGCTTTATAACCTCATTGAAGGAGGGTCACTGTTGATCTAGTTAACTAAACCAAGCAAACTTGGACTTATAGCCATTCCTAGATTCCCAAACAGATAGATTCATATCAATGAGTTTCACTCCCAACGTTATTTTATGTCTGCTTGGTCTAGTAATCTTAGGATCCATCATCCCCACACATATTCCTTATCTTTCTTCTAATATAAATTGGTTTAATCTAACAATTATTAAACTATCTCATGCTATGTCATAGCTGACCTCCTGTGCTGGGCTGAGAGTGAATTATAGTTTGGGATCTGAAAACTCAGTTTTCAGGTCCATGAAAACAGATCTCTAGTCCTCTGACCATATCTTGAATTGAGAGCTTAAACTTACAGTAACTCATTTTCTTGATGTCACTCTCCATTGCAGTCAGAAACATCCAGCTCACTGTCACTGTGGGTAATTGAATACCTTACCTTCGATAGACCTATTTTTCTAGGTAATGCCAGATTATAATTTAAGTAAATATGTTACTACTACATATGTGAACTACCAGTATTTCCACTGATAATGAAGTCATTGTTATGTTTATGCCCAGGGAAAGATAATCAATGTCAAATTTTCAGTTTTGAATTTCCTGAAAGCACTGCTGTCTACAAATACTGGGTATGTGGATATCTAGCTCAACAATAGAAATAATTCAAAAATGTCTAATAGCTGAGTAATACTCCATTGTGTATATGTACCACAGCTTTCTTATCCATTCATCTGCTGATAGACATCTAGGTTGTTTCCATGTCCTGGCTATTATAAACAGTGCTGCAATGAACATTGAAAAAGAATACATTTGAATCAGTTCTAATGAGATGGATGAAACTGGAGCCAATTATATAGAGTGAAGTAAGCCAGAAAGAAAAACACCAATACAGTATACTAACACATATCTATGGAATTTAGAAAGATGGTAATGATAACCAGTCTATGTTTGATACAGGATACAGGATGCTAGGGGCTGGTGCACGGGGATGATCCAGAGAGATGATATGGGGTGGGAGGTGGGAGAGGGGTTCAGGATTGGGAACTCATGTACACCCACGGCAGATTCATGTCAATGTATGGCAAAACGAATACAGTATTATAAAGTAACATAAAGTAAAAATAAAAATTTTTTTAAATGTCTAATAGATGAAGGGATAGAGGAGCAAAGAGGAAGGAGGTGGCATTAGCAGATTTAGGAGGATCTTACTGCTGACATTTTGGAGTCTGCAGATAATACATCTGGAACCAGCCAGGCTGTTAAATCTGCAGTCATTCAGTCACTTGTGGTGGCTGCTACTGAAGTACATGGACAGCTCTGTTACCTCTTTTGGAAATGCCAAAGACACTGGGGGCTGGGATCAATCGCCATACTTGAGAAGAAAAATTATCCCTTCCTCCTATCTTCCAAACTCCTGTCAGTGTCTCCAAGTGACTGAATCTAATCAGAAGCCAGCTGGCCAGGAACACTGGAAATGCTTGTAGGTTTACAGCCCCCTGCAATACAGAGCAGATAAAACAGGCACAGAGTTTACCATACTTAACTTTACCACTTGTTTAGCTGACAGTCATCTCTGAAACAAGAGGCTTTGAATTTGAGCTTACATAACAAGCGCTCCCAACACATACTTGCTAAGAAACAACTATATTCTTTGCTCATGATTTAGGAAAGGCTCAGCAGTGTAGTTTTCCTGTTTCACATGACACCTGCCAGTCGCTCCCTTGGCCGGATTCAGCTGGTGGTTAGGCCGGGCTGAGGCCAGGACTTCATGACGTGGCATCTTTCTCCAGTGCTTCTATACATGCTGTGAGCTTCTTATGCATGGTGATCTCAAAGCGGTTTCACTTTTTACATGATCACTGATTTCCAAAAGAAAGGATTGGGAATGACCACTCCAAAGCTAAGTGAGAACTGGCTTAGTGCCACTTCCGCTATATTCTTTTCGTCAGTGCTGTCCCAGATCAGCTCAGATTAGGGAATGGAGAAATAGACACCCCCCTCCTCAGGCAAGGAGAAGCACACATTTATGTAGAGAGAATAAATAATGGTGGCGGTAACATCTAGAAATGTGTTGGTCTTGTTTTCAACTTTCAAACAAACCTAACCCAGAATTTCTCAGAATTGTCTCCCACAGTCCTCTCTCTAGGCTCCAATATCCTTTCCCACTTTGCCTCTAAGGTCTTGTGCAGATATGAACAATGTCTTGATTTGAAGCCTCAGTAAAGGATGCTCCATTTTTGCTGAGAAAACAAAATGCTCATTAAAACAAAAGCAATCAATCTTTTATAGAAGCCTGCTTTATTAAAAGGCGTGAGTTCTTCTTAGTGCATCCCGAGGGAGGAGCAAAACAACTGAAATTATTCTGTGGCTTATGACTTAATGTGGGACAGAATTGACAATAACCCATTTTCTTAATAATTGCATAAACCACAAAAATCCTAGATTCTCACCAGCTAGTTTACTCTCACTGCCTTTCATACTTTCCCTTATGCTGCTGCTAAGTCGCTTCAGTCGTGTTCGACTCTGTGTGACCCCAGAGACGGCAGTCCACCAGGCTCCACCGTCCCTGGGATTCTCCAGGCAAGAACACTGGAGTGGGTTGTCATTTCCTTCTCCAATGCACGAAAGTGAAAAGTGAAAGTGAAGTCGCTCAGTCGTGTACAGCTCTTCACGACCCCATGGACTGCAGCCCACCGGGCTCCTCCGTCCATGGGATTTTCCAGGCAAGAGTACTGGAGTAGGGTGCCAGTGCCTTCTCCAACTTTCCCTTATAGGGCTATACTTATTTCATACTGTTTCATTTTTTATTAATAAAAATAAATTGTTCTTGATAATGTATTAATGCATGCATGCTAAGTCACTTCAGTTGTGTCTGACTCTTTGCAACCCACCAGGCTCCTCTGTCCATGGGATTCTCCAGGCAAGAATACTGGAGTGGGTTGCCATGCCTTCCTCCAGGGGATCTTCCTGACCCAAGGATCAAACCCATATCTCTAACCTCTTATACATTGTTAGGCAGGTTCTTCACCACTAGCACCACCTGGAAAATCCAATGCATTAATGAAAAGTGAAAGTGAAGGTAGCTCAGTCATGTCGGACTCTTGGTGACCCAGTATTCTGAGGCCAGAGCACTGGAGTGTGTAGCCATTCCCTTTTTCAGGGGATCTTCCCAATCCAAGGATTGAACCCAGATCTTCTGCCCTGCAAGTAGATTCTTTACCAGCTGAGCCACCAGGGAAGCCAAAATGTATTAATAAATCTTACCAATTATTTCAAAAGGATTTAAAAAACAAGGCAAACAAGACTCAACATGGAGTTGCTTCTACTAACCCCCATTTCCCTAAATTGAGACTTACTTACAGTTTCTGCTCTCCGAAGAACAGAATCTTAAACCAGTCAACAGGGAATTGTTGATCCATACCAGTGAAGTCATCTGCCAGTGTAACCCCTGTCATTCTCTTAAAGAAAGTAACCTTGCAGTAACCAATCTTCTTTTCTGGGAAGTATTACTTCCATGTCCCTCTCGCTTCTGCCTATAACTGCTAAGTCAGTTCAGTTGTGTCCGACTCTGTGCGACCCCATAGATGGCCTCCTACCAGGCTCCTCCGTCCCTGGGATTCTCCAGGCAAGAACACTGGAGTGGGTTGCCATGTCCTTCTCCAATGCATGAAAGTGAAAAGTGAAAGTGAAGTCACTCAGTCATGTCCAACTCCCAGTGACCCCATGGACTGCAGCCCACCAGGCTCCCCCATCCATGGGATTCTCCAGGCAAGAGTACTGGAGTGGGGTGCCATTGCCTTCTCCTCTACCTATAAAAGTTTTCTTAATTTTGTAACAACTCCTCAGAGCTCTTTTCCCTCTGCTAGACTGAATGCTGCTCAATTCACGAATTATCAAATAGAGACAATGAGAGCTTAAAATTTACTCAGTTGAATTTTGCTTTTCAAAAGGGGTTAATATGATATTCACATTAATATATAAATAAATATACAAGAAATATGTTAATCAAGAGAGGATAAAAAGCATAAATGTGTCCTGAGGGTTAAATTCTATTCCAAATTCCATGCTTGGGACTTTGATGACATAGGAGCTAAGCCCTGGAAGCAGAGCCTCTCTTGTAGACAGAATTGAGCAGATGTGGTATTCCTGGGGTGGGGGGCACATTCTGAGCTCCTCATGTGCTCTGGAGACAATTATCAAGCTCATTGGGCTTGATCCTTGGGTTTGATCATAGGTCAGGAAGATCCCCTGGAGGAGGGCATGGCAACCCACTCCAGTATTCTTGCCTGGAGAATCCCATGGACAGAAGAGCCTGGTGGGTTGCAAAGAGTCAGACACCCTAAGGCCTATGGGAGTGTAAGGCTAAAAACTCATCCACTTAGCCAGGTATTGTGGACAGCCCAGAGAAGACGAGCCAGTTCTTACTCTTCAGGATGCTTTTTTATGATGTAGTTGTTAGAGAGAAAAAGTTGAATGTCCTTAATGTATCCATTGACTCCTGATTCACCTATGTAGAAAAACCTGAGAGCATCTTTCTTTCTGATTTTCTCTCAGTCTACATCTACTCAGTTGTGATGTTCCCTTGATCTTGAGGTAGGAGATAGATGGGCTACAGGTTAGGCATTTTCAGCTGGCCTCGTACTTACATTTTATGGGGCATGAAGAAGTGGGCTTCAGGCTGGATACTTACAGCTGTTAGTGTTTCTTGAGATAAGAGATAGGTGGGCTCCAGTTAAGGTATTTACAATCTGCCTCCAGTTTGCCCTCCAAAATGGAAGTAACAATGATACAAGATAAATAGTCAGTGTTTGTCTCTTACAAACACCTTAATGTAAAAGTCATGGTGAAGGCAAAGAGCTGCAGAATCCTCTGTGAGTAAAGGATTGTGGGATCTCCTTTCCTCCCTCTTTTGGCACAAGGGAGAGGCTGTACATGCACAGAAAGGCTCCTTGTGTGTCAAAAGTCAGGGGTAAGGCCAAACCATGAGTCTTACTTCTCCCAGAAACCTTTACTTTGAAATCCATCTTGGCTGAGGGGTGTATGTGTGCCCCAGGGGAGGGTCCCATGATAGGTCAGATATGGAAAAAGGAACCAGATACCTGGCCTGAAGGAAGGCAAAGACCGGAAGAACTGACCTATATAAATGATTTAACCGCCTCTTGACTGCACTCCTCCTCACTAAGGGAGATGTCCACACCCTTTCTCTCCAGGTGTGTGTTTTTGCCTTGTTTCCATCTTAACTAGACAAACAATTTCTCTATGTGCTCTCTCACTTGTTGCTATGCTGTGTCTCTAATAATAAAGATTGTACCTGCATTTACAGTTTCTGCCTCTGTGATAAATGCATTTTTCACTGTGGACAAAGATCCAGGGAAAAATAGCTCTAGCCTCTAGCCCTTGCTGGTCTGGTGGCTAGGATCCCTGGTTCTAATCCAGTTTCAATTCCCTGTTCAATTCCTGGGCAGGGAATTAAGATCCTGCTTCATGCCATTGATCACTGCTGCTCAGAGATCAACTTGACCTTCTAAAGAGCCCCCAGTGATCCCCTGTCCTCCTTCCTCTCTACCATGGCCTTGATTCTGAGCCCAAACCTCCCACTAAACGGGTCTACAGCCTCCCATTAGCTTTTGCAGGCATTCAATAGGGGAACATCGGGATTGGAATGACATCAGGTGGCAGCCTCTGACAAATCCTCCTTGACTTTCCACTTTTGTATCTATGATGATGCCTTGAATGGAGACATCATGGCAGAAATCATGATTCTACCGACTCAGTGTGCACTTGTCTTTCCTTTGACCAGAGACACCAAGCATGGCCCAGAAAGAGGCTTCCAAATGAGGGCACCCAGAGTAGGTATGAGCAGATATGCCCAAGAACGCTGGAGGGAGCCAGTGCCTGACAACAACTCCCAGACTGCCAGCCTTGCCTGTCCAAGTCTGGTGGGGAGGGCAGCTTCCTGGGAGGCCTCCAGGAACAGCATTGGGCTTGACTATGGTTGAGCCTCATAAATCACAGAAGCATTTGGCCTGGAGCCAGATTACTCCTTGACCTTTATTCAGGACTCAATTGAGAAACTTGAGGGCTAACCTGTCCTGGGTTTGAATAGGTCAGATTTTGAGGGGTTGTGACAAAACTGGTCCATTAGTCTGAGCCAACAACCAATCAACGCCAAAATCAAGGTTATGCCACGCAGACGACCAGGCCTGCCTGCATGGTAGAAAGTGTTGCTGAGCAAAAGCTGGTGTACCCGTTTGGGCAGAAAGCCAGCTCTGACAGTGGAAGTCTGTGGTAAAGTAAAGCACTTTACTTTCAAGTCTCCAAGCAAGAGAGTGGGAGAAAATCTCAGATTCACTGCAACATGGCCTTTGAGTTGGGAGTGTTTTTAAAAGGAAAATCAAAGAGGCTGGAATCAACCCTTGTCTGAGACATTTCTCTGACATTTCTTGGTCATAGTTTTGAGGGTCAGGATGTCTCTAGTTTCTGAATCTCTGGCTAAGAGGTCCGTGGCTGGGCAGGAAGGCAGTACTGTGAACTCATCTTGCCCTGGTTAAACAAGCTGAGTTGGTGCATTAATGATGATTTCGACGACAACAATTTTAGCACATCAGTGATGTTATCAACAACAGCAATTTGAGTCATCTGACTCTGGTTGATTAATATCCAGTCAGCACACAATTGAGATCTGAGGGCACAAAAAAGGGATTGAGGTCATCGTAGACTTAGCAAGGGAACTCAGTTTTAGGGGGACTCAGTTTCAAAAGTAGCCATGAGTTCCAACTATCACTAGGCCAGGGTAAGAGGTCTCATTAGGGGCTATTTGAGAAAGTCAGTTCTCCTTGCATTTCTGAATGAATCTCTTATCTTGCTTGGGTCATTTCAGGCACCTCACAACTTTAACAAGGAAGCTGAATCTAATCTGAAGACCTGAACACTTTCCAGGGCTGGGTGTTTGACAGGTGGCATACACACACAAAGAGTGCAGTCCAAGTTATCCAGAGAGAAGGCGAGGGTGGTGCATGGGGTCAGGTGAGCAGCTGTTTCCTAGCCACTGGGACCCCCACATGGGCCGCAAGCACAGGCCTGAGCTTAGCCCACTTCCCAGCTGGGGAGGGAGTGGTGCTGAGGCTCTGGGGCTGCTTCCTGCCTTCAGTGGTCCTGACAGGGCAGGCATCAGTCCCCCTGCAGGAGGGAGGGGTTTGTCCCATTCTGCCTCCCTCTCCCTTGCTAGCTTCAGTAGGTTACCTCCGGAGGGTGTCTCTGTCACCTAGGTCCCAGCCACTTCCTCCAGTGCTGTTTATGGGCACCAGGGACATGCTTAGGGTCACTAGACTCACAGGTGTTACCAAACTCAGGTCCATCTGCCACCCAAAATCCAATACTCGAGAGGCCAATGTTGGTAGAAAGGAAAGGTTGCTATATTCAGGAGGCCAGTACCTGGGGGAAGAGGCAGATTCATGTCCAAATGCTGTCTCCCCACTGCCAATCAGTGAGAAAGAGCTTAAAGGGGAATTTCAGGGGTTTATCTGTGGAAGGAGTGGGTACATGCAGGACAGCACAGGCAGATTTGGCGTCATCTCGAAACTAGCCTTGTGGTGGTCTGATCAGTGTCATCTTTTAAGTAGTTAATCTTGAGTTCCAGGGTTGACTTTTTCCATTTTCCTTGAGGCCAGTTCTCAGAATTATGGCAGCTTCTGTCATGGCAACAGTCTGGTCATCGTGTTGTTAACTTCTTCCACCTGGTGGGGGCTTCAGTATCTACAAAACAGCTCAAAGGATATGGCTGGGAACATTATCTATAACCATTTGGGGAAATTAAAGGTTCTTGACTTTGTTTAGTGACTAAATACTTTTGGTCCTGTTTGACTACTTTCTTTTGCTTCTGCATTTTTTCACTCCTCAAATTAAGCTTGTTCTTTGGCTAAAGTTTCTCTACAGACAAAAGGCAGTCTGAGGACATGAGTGGGTGGAGGGTAGGGAAGGATCTGTCCTGGGAAGTTCCCACAGGTGAACATTTCACAGGGACCCACCTTCCTTTAGACCTTCCCAAGTGGTGCTAGTGGTAAAGAACCCACCTGACAATGCAGGAGACGCAGCTTCTATCCCTGGGTCAGGAAGATCCCCTGGAGAAGAAAATGGAAACCCACTCCAGGATTCTTGCCTGGAGAATCCAATGGAGAGAGGAGCCTGGTGGGCTGCAGTCCATAGGGTTGCAAAGAGTTGGACACAACTGAAGCAACTTAGCACGAACACACCTCCCTTTGGCCATAGCTGGTACCACTGACCAGATGCCTTAAGCAGTGGTTCAAGAACTATTTCCCCAGCTCTCGCTGACTCTCTCCATTGCATCTCTGATCCTGCCCCTTGGTGGAGCTCAGCTAGGGAGTCAGGGACTAAAGGGATGGATAAAATGTCCCTCATACGGGCAGAGTCTGTTAGGTCTTCCTAAGGCCCACTGGCTATGTGCTGTCATATCCACGGATTCTAGAAAGTGGTCCAGTAGCATCCTCCACAAGGCCCCACAGACTCCAGCCATTCTTCAGGTCCAGAATGGCAGCATGCTCACTCAGCTTCCCTGCTCACTGCAGCAGCTTCTCAGGAGTTCAGCTGAGGTGGCTTGTTTTCTGGATCTGTAGTCTGGAAATAGAAAGAGAGAAGAGGAAATGGAGGTAGTAGGAATCAGTTCTATGTCTACTTCAAAAAGCTTCTGCCATACTCTGAACATTGTCAAGTTTTTCACTCTAACACATCTAGGAAGATGCTCCTGTTGGTGATGACAGGTATGATGAGAGGATGAGCGGGCATGGGGATGCTGGGTATCTGGGAAAGAAGACCTGAAAATATCACCAGCCAAATTTGTCATGCCTCCTGCAGGGGACAAATTCTTCTCCCCTCTAGGAATCACTGTCATTGAGAGATGCCTGCCCTACTACTGCCAAGTCATGGAGCTTAGCTTGTGTGGGAGTAACGGCTGGGGGTGGGGGCTAGAACTCAATGGGACAAACACGGGGGCAGCAGTGGCCCAGGTACCCTGTGGTTGGCATCCCATTACCTGCTGGAGGTGGACAATGCAGGGGCCTGCTCATCCCGCTTGCACCTCGCTTGTTCTCTTTGATTGTGAGAGATACAAATGCACACTCACACTCAGTCTGTAGAGTCATGCTTTCTGCCTTGACAGCTCCATTCAAGGCATCATCATAGATACAGAAGTGAAAAGCCATGGAGGGTTTGTCGGGGGCTGCCACCTGATGTCGTTCCAGTCCCAACGTCCCCTACTGAATGCATACTAATGCCAACAGGAGGCTGAGGATGATCTTCTAGGTGGGAGGTTTGGGGCTTGGAGCTGAGGCCATGACAGTGAGAAGGGGAGCAGGTGGCTACTGGGGGCTCTTTAGAAGGTCAGCTCAAGGGAGCATCACCATTGCATCCGTGAGGGGCACATTCCCCACTCTGTGCCTCTGGCATTCTTGTGGTTGGACTAAAACTGACACAAGATGGATTAACAGGAAATAAAGAAACATTTTAATTCAAGCCCATGGAGGTCTCATAGAACTGAAATCTAAGTAGTGGAGAAACCGGGCAGATTTTATACTTTTTAGACAAAGAAACGATAAATTTGTGACGAACTGACAGGACAGAGAATCTTGGGCTTTGAGTGCTTAGTTGGTGAAGAATCTAAGCAGTTTGGGCTTGGGGTAGTAAATTGAAGAAATAAGGAGGTTTTTCTCTATAGACTACTCAGAGTGAATTCTCATCTCTGGCTCTAGGGGTGTCCTTTTACCTCTAGATGCAAGGAGAGAATTTTCACAAGAGATCCAGGTCCTGCTGAGACAGAAAGGAGGGTCAGAGTGTATCTCTTGCATTGGTCATTTCTTAAGCTATTTTAATTAAAAATGATCAATATGCCATCGAGGCACTTTTTATGGCAGTGTCCCCTGGGCCCCAACGATTGATTAGATGAAAAGTTCTCCTGTTGCTCATACACAGGAAATTATAAGGAAGGACATGGCGCAGTGCCTCTGCTGAGACCCCTTTGTGGGAAATAGGGCAGAGAGGAGGCTTGAAACACTTTTCTCCAACTCAGGGTCCAGTGCTTTTCCAATCCTGGCAATAGTTTCTCTCCCACCTCCATTGCCATTCCTTTTCAGTGCCCCCCTAGCAGTGAGATGATCACACCTGTTTGTATGTCTGTGCAGACCCGCCTGGCCCTTAGCGGGCTTGCCAGAGAAAATGAGAGATGGGGAAGGTGCACTTTCCTTTGATAGGATCACAGCCGGTGATTAAAGGCTTGAGCGTTATTCCCCTGGTGACATTACTTAACCAGTTTCTCTGACACTTGGCAGCCCAGATCTCTCCAGTTCAGCTGAGCCCTGATAAGGAAAAGGTTCCAGCATAAGCCAACCAGGCTGCACGCGGAACAGCCTGCCACCCTCAAAACTGAGCCAGGAGCTCCACACAGCAGGCAGTGGTCTGCTGGAGAACAGAGAAGGGGACAAACACCTGATGCTGAAAACTCAGCCTCTATGCACTGGCTCTGAATCAAATCTCAGAGACAGATGTTGGGTGAAGTAGAAAAGAGTAGCTTAATTGTTTTGCCAGGCAAAGGGGGAAATAGCACACTCATGCCTCCCAAAACTGAGTATCCAACTCAGAAGGATTTGGTGAGGGGTTTGATAGCTCAGATGGTAAAGAATCCACCTGGAATGCAGGAGACCCAGGTTTGATTCCAGGTCAGGAAGATCCCCTGGAAAAGGGAAAGGCTACCCACTCCAGTATTCTGGCCTGGAGAATTCCATGGACCATAAGGTCCATGGGCTCACAGTCAGACAGGACTGAGTGACTTTCACTTTATAGCAGTGGTTCAAGGGCAGAGTTGCTAATAAGAATCAGGGTGTGTGCAGGGCCTGCACTCCTGTAATTTGGCCTCAGGTAGTCTCCTAATCTTGTTGAGCTTCTCCAGCTCCTTTAATCAGGACTCAGGAAGTTTTTTCTGGAATGAAGAATGTTCACATCTTCCATTTGTTGGAGTTTTAGTTCTGAAACAGCTCAAAGGTACTGTTGTGTGTATCCCATGAGGTGGAGCCAGGACCCTGCCCCATGGCTGCACTGTTGTGTTTTGGCTGCTGCTTCCATGTCTCTGCAGCTCCTTCCTTCCCTGGGTAATAGATGGCATCCCACTCCAGTACTCTTGCCTGGAAAATCCCCTGGACGGAGGAGCCTGGTAGGCTGCAGTCCATGGGGTCGCTGAGGGTTGGACACGACTGAGTGACTTCACTTTCACGCATTGGAGGAGGAAATGGCAACCCACTCCAGTGTTCTTGCCTGGAGAATCCCAGGGATGGGGGAACCTGGTGGGCTGCCATCTATGGGGTCGCACAGAGTTGGACACGACTGAAGTGACTCAGCAGCAGTAGCAGCAGCTATTTAACTTGTCTTCTGGAACTCAGGGAAGGCCACAGAGGCTGAAGGCTCTTTCCTACAAAGGAGAATCAGGGGACACAGAAAGGCTTTTATGCCCAGGAGTTCCATAATGTCCTGCTTCGTTTCATACCCTACTCTAAGCTGATCATTCTTTCACTTCTGAGACTGAATAAGACAAAACCAGCCCATGGTCTGTAACAGAACACTTAGAAAGAAGAATAATAACATCACCTGAAGGATTTAGAGGGGTAGCAGGCCCCTGCAAATGGATTTTGAAACCACAGACTCACCTAGACAAACTCAGCCTGAAAATGTCTGAGAAACTATATGACATTTATGAAACAAGAGCAGTAACCCCTGAGAACAGCCTGAGATGAAAAGTATGTGAAGAAAGAAAATGGTAAAAAAAATTAAGCAGAGTGACAAATGCAGAATGAAAAGCCTTGTGAGGGAGTGAAAAGCAGACTTGCCACTGCAGAAAATGGAATTTGCTATGTACATGGAAAATTAAAGCTCCTCTCAGAAATAGGGCAACAAACATGTCAATAGGATCACTCAGAAGCCAGTGCTAACAGGAAAGTGAGCTGGGAGTTAAGAAAGACTAGCTTTTCATGAAGCAGAAACTATAGAAAGTGAAAAAAATAAAAACCAAATAAATAATTTTAAAAAAAACAAGCTCAGCACTCACTGACCTAAAGGCAAAGAGAATGAAAAGACACACCCATGTTCCACCAAGCCTATTGTTAGCCCAAAACTTAGTTCACTTCTTGGTGGGTGCCAAGCCAAAAGACACAACCAAGCCAAAGACTGAGAAAAGAAAGGATTTATTACTTGCCGCAAAGTAGGGAAAACACTGGGGATCTTTCCCGAAGCAGAATATTCCTGAACAGTCCAACTGGGGAAGTATAAGCTAAGGGAATTCCAGCAGATCTACTTAAAATCCTAAAAGATGATGCTATTAAAGTGCTGCACTCAGTATTTCAGCAAATTTGGAAAAATCCAGCAGTGGTCACAGGACTGGAAAAGGTCAACCCTCATCCCAATTCCCAAGAAGGACGAAACTAAAGAATGTTCAAATCACTGAACAATTGTATGCATCTCTCATACTAGTTGGGTTATGTTCAAAATCATCCAAGGATTTGGATGATTTCAGTTCAGTCACTCAGTTGTGTCCAACTCTTTGCAACCCCATGAACCGCAGCATGCCAGGCATCCCTGTCCATCACCAACTCCCGGAGTCCACCCAAACCCATGTCCATTGAGTGATGCCATCCAACCATTTCATCCTCTGTCATCCCCTTCTTCTCCTGCCCTCAATCTTTCCCAGCATCAGGGTCTTTTCAAATGAGTCAGCTCTTTGCATCAGGTGGCCAAAGTACTGGAGTTTCAGCTTTAGCATCAGTCCTTCCAAAGAACACCCAGGACTGATCTCCTTTAGGATGGACCAGTTGGATCTCCTTGCAGTCCAAGGGATTCTAAGAGTCTTCTCCAACACCACAGTTCAAAAGCATAAATTCTTTTGTGCTCAGCTTTCTTTATAGTCCAACTCTCACATCCATACATGACCATGGGAAAAACCATAGCCTTGACTAGACGGACCTTTGTTGGCAAAGTAATGTCTCTGCTTTTGAATATGTTGTCTAGGTTGGTCATAACTTTCCTTCCAAGGAGTAAGCATCCTTTAATTTCATGACTGCAGTCACCATCTGCAGTGATTTTAGAGCCCAAAAAAATAAAGTCTGACACTGTTTCCACTGTTTCCCCATCTATTTGCCATGAAGTGATGGGACCAGATGCCATGATCTTCGTTTTCTGAATGTTGAGCTTTAAACCAACTTTTTCACTCTCCTCTTCACTTTCATCAAGAGGCTCTTGAGTTCTTCTTCAGTTTCTGCCATAAGAGTGGTGTCATCTGCATATCTGATGTTATTGATATTTCTCCTGGCAATCTTGAGTCCAGTTGTGCTTCCTCCAGCTCAGCGTTTCTCATGATGTACTCTGCATATAAGTTAAATAAGCAGGGTGACAATATGCAGCCTTGACGTCCTCCTTTTCCTATTTGGAACCAGTCTGTTGTTCCATGTCCAGTTCTAACTATTGCTTCCTGACCTGCATATAGGTTTCTCAAGAGGCAGGTCAGGTGGTCTGTATTCCCATCTCTTTCAGAATTTTCTACAGTTTATTGGAATTTTATTGGAAGTTTATTGGATCCACATAATCAAAGGCTTTGGCATAGTCAATAAAGCAGCATTAGATGTTTTTCTGGAACTCTCTTGCTTTTTTGATGATCCAGTGGATGTTGGCAATATGATCTCTTATTCCTCTGCCTTTTCTAAAATCAGCTTAAACATCTGGAAGTTCACGGTTCACATATTGTTGAAGCCTGGCTTGGAGACTTTTAAGCATTACTTTACTAGCGTGTGAGATGAGTGCAATTGTGCGGTAGTTTGAGCATTCTTTGGCATTGCCTTTCTTTGGGATTGGAATGAAAACTGACCTTTTCCAGTCCTGTGGCCACTGCTGAGTTTCCCAAATTTGGTGGCATATTGAGTGCAGCACTTTCACAGCATCATCTTTCAGGATTTGAAATAGCTCAACTGGAATTTCACCACATCCCCTAGCTTTATTCATAGTGATGCTTCCTAAGGCCCACTTGACTTCACATTACAGGATGTCTGGCTCTAGGTGAGTGATCACACTATCATGTTTATCTGGGTTGTGAAGATCTTTTTTGTAGAGTTCTTCCGTGTATTCTTGTCACCTCTTCTTAATATCTTCTGCTTCTGTTAGGTCCCTACAATTTATGTCCTTTATTGAGCCCATCTTTGCATGAAATGTTCCCTAATTATCTTGAGGAGATCTCTAGCCTTTCTCATTCTATTGTTTTCCTCTATTCCTTTGCATTGATCACTAAGGAAGGCTTGCTATTCTTTGGAACTTTGCATTCAAATGGGTATATCTTTCCTTTCCTCCTTTGCTTTTCAGCATTACATGAACCAAAAACTTCCAGATGTTCAAGCTGGTTTTAGAAAAGGCAGAGGAACCAGAGATCAAATTGCCACATTCACTGGATCATATAGGAAGCAAGGGAACTCCAGAAAAAACATCTACCTCTGTTTTACTGACTATACTAAAGCCTTTGACTGGGTAGATTATAAGAAACTGTGGAAAACTCTTAAAAGATGGGAATATCAGAGCATCTTACCTGTCTCCTGAGAAACCTGTATGCAGATCAAGAAGCAACAGCTGGAATTCCACATAGAAAGATTGCTTCAGGATTAGAAAGAAGTAAAACAAGGCTGCTTTTTGTCACCACGTTTACTTAATTTATATGCAGAGCACTGCTGCTAAGTCACTTCAGTCGTGTCCGACTCTGTGCGACCCCATAGACAGCAGCCCACCAGGCTCCCCCGTCCCTGGGATTCTCCAGGCAAGAACACCGGAGTGGGTTGCCATGTCCTTCTCCAAGGCATGAAAGTGAAAAGTGAAAGGGAAGTCACTCAGTCGTGTCCGACTCTTCGCGACCCCATGGACTGCAGCCCACCAGGCTCCTCTGTCCATGGGATTCTCCAGGCAACAGTAGTGGAGTGGGTGCCATTGCCTTCTCCCATGCAGAGCACATCATGTGAAATTTTGAGCTGGATAAGTTGTCATCTGGAATCAAGATTGCTGGGAGAAATATCAACAACCTCAGACATATGGATGATACCACTCTAATGGAACAAAGCAAAGAGGAACTACAGAGTCTCTTGATGAAAGTGAAAGGTGAGACTGAAAAAACTGGCTTCAAAGCTCAGTATTAAAAAAAAAAAAAAAAGCTAAGATGATGGAATCCTGCCCCTTCACTTCATGGCAAAGAGAAGGGGAAAAGATGGAAGCAGTGACAGATTTCCTCTTCTTGGGCTCTAAAATCACTGTGGATGGTGACTGCAGCTGTGAAACTAGAAGACAATTCCTTCTTGGCAGGAAAGCCATGACAAACCTAGACAGTGTGTTAAAAAGCAAAGACATCACTTTGCCAACAAAGGCCTCTATAGTCAAGGTTATGGTCTTTCCAGTAGTCATATACAGATGACTCTCATATCTGGGACAAAAAAGAAGGCAGAGTGCCAAAAAATATGGATGTTTTGAATTGTGGTGCTGGAGAAGACTCTTGAGAGTTCCTTGGACAGAAAAGAGACAGAACTGGTCATTCTTAAATGAAATCACCCTGAATAGTTTTTGGAAGGACTGATGCTGAAGCTGAAACTCCAATACTTTGGCTACCTTATGGGAAGAGCTGACTTATTGGGAAATGTCTTGATGCTGGGAAACATTGAAGGCAGAAGGAAAAAGAGGGTGACAGAGGATGAGATGATTGGATGGCATCACTGATTCAATGGACATGAACTTGGGCAAACTCCAGGAGATTATGGAGGATGGATAGACTGGTGTGCTGAAGTGCATGGGGTCATGAAGAGTTGGACACAGCTTTCGACTAAAACAACAACAACAACAAAGCTAAGTGTAGATTCATATTCATGAAGAGGCTTGAGCAGAGGAGGATTCAGTATAGAATTAAAATAGAGGTCTATAGAGTTCAAGCTCTAATTGACAGAAATCACAAGGATCAAAAAAGGTCAACATTTTCATCCCTTAGGTTACTGTTGACCTAGTGGTTGAGGTGTCAGGCTAATATTTACCAGTGAAATAGAACTAGGAGTCTTTATAACTGATATGTCACCTAAACTATTGTGACTTCTGTTCAGGTCACTTCAGTTCATTCAGTTGCCAGGCATGTCCAACTCTTTGTGACCCCATAGACTGCAGCATACCAGGCTTCCCTGTCCATCATCAGCTCCCAGAGCTTGCTCAAACTCATGTCCATCGAGTCGGTGACACCATCCAACTTAGTTGGGAATCCAAGTTCTTGTCTGTGGAGCTGAAGAATGGAATACAGAAACACAAAAACACCACAGTAGAAACCAAATAGGATTTATTAAAGACGGGGAAAACTACAAAGCTCTCACAATAGACACTGAGTTCAGATCATGAACTACTTATTGCAAACTTAATTTGAAGAAAGTAGGAAAAATCACTAGATCATTCAGGTATGACCTAAATCAAATTCCTCGTAATTATCCAGAGAAAGTGACAAATAGATTCAAGGAATTAGATCTGATAAACAGAGTGCCTGAAGAACTACGGACAGAGGTTCATGACATCGTACAGGAGGCAGTGATCAAGACTACACACAAAAAAAAGAAAAGCAACAAGGAAAAATGGTTTTCTGAGGAGGCCTTACATATAGCTGAGAAAAGAAATGAAGTTAAAGGCAAAGGAGAAAAGGAAAAATATACCCATTTGAATGCAGAGTTCCAAAGAAGAGTTGGAGAGATAAGAAAGCCTTCTTCAGTGATCAATGCAAAGAAATAGAGGAAAACAATAGAATAGAAAAGACTAGATATCTCTTCAAGAAAATAGAGATAACAAGGAAATACTTCATGAAAAGATGGGCACAATAAAAGACAGAAATGTTATGGACCAAACAGGAGCAAAAGATATTAAGAAGAGGTGGCAAGAAAACACAGAAAAACTCTACAAAAAAAGATCTTCATGACCAAGATAATCACAATGGTGTGATCGCTTACCTAGAGTCAGATATACTGGCATGTGAAGTCAAGTGGGCCTTAGGAAGCATCACTATGAGCAAACCTAGTGGAGGTGATGGAATCCCAGTTGAGTTGTTTCAAATCCTAAAAGATGATGCTATTAAAGTTCTTCCCTCAATATGCCAGCAAATTTGGAAAACACAGCAGTGGTCACAGGACTGGAAAAGGTCAGTTTTCATTCCAATCCCAAAGAAAGGCAATGCCAAAGAATGCTCAAACTACCACACAATTGCACTCATCTCACATGCTAGCAAGGTAATGCTCAACATTCTCCAAGACAGACTTCAACAGTACCTGAATAAGAACTTCCAGATGGTCAAGCTGGATTTAGAAAAGGCTGAGGAACTAGAGATCAAATTGCCAACATCTGTTGGCTCATTGAATAGGCAAGAGAGTTCCAGAAAAAACATCTACTTCTGCTTTATTGACTATGCCAAAGCCATTGACTGTGTGGATCACAGCAAACTGTGGAAAATTCTGAAAGAGATGGGAATACCAGACCACCTTATCTTCCTCTTGAGAAATCTGTATGCAGGTCAAGAAGTAACAGTTAGAACTGAACATGGAGAAACAGACTGGTTCCAAATTGGACTGGAGAAACAGACTGATTCCAAATTGGGAATGGAGTCCATCAAGGCTCTATATTGTCACCCTGCTTATTTAACTTAATGTGTAGAGTAAGTCATATGAAATTCCCAGCTGGATGAAGCACAAGCTGGAATCAAGACTACTGGGAGATACATCAATAACCTCAGATATGTAGATGATACCACCCTTATGGCAGAAAGTGAAGAGGAACTGAAGAGCCTCTTGAAGAAAGTGAAAGAGGAAAGTGAAAAAACTGACTTAAAACTCAACATTCAAAAAACTAAGATTATGGCATCCTGTCCCATCACTTCATGGCATATAGATGGGGCAACAATGAAAACAGTGAGAAACTTAATTTTCTTGGGCTCCAAAGTCACTGCAGATGGTGACTGCAGCCATGAAATTAAAAGAAGCTTGCTCCTTGGAAGAAAAGCTATGACCTACATAGACAGCATATTAAAAACCAGAGACATTATTTGCTGACAAAAGTCTGTCAGTCAAAGCTATGTTTTTTCCAGTAGTAATATATGGATGTGAGTATTGTACTATAAAGAAAGCTGAGTGCCAAAGAATTGACGCTTTTGAACTGTGGTGTTGGAAAAGACTCTTGAGAGTCCCTTGGACTGCAAGAAGATCAAGCCAGTCAATCCTAAAAGAATATTAATCAGCCCTGAATACTAATTGGAAGGACTGATGCTGAAGCTGAAACTCCAACACTTTGGGAACCTGATGTGAAGAACTGACTCACTAGAAAAGACCCTGGGAAAGATTGAAGGCAGGAGGAGAAGGGGACAACAGAGGATGAGATGGTTGAATGGCATCACCAACTCAATGCATATGAGTTTGAACAAACTCTGAGAGTTGGTGATGGACAGGGAAGCCTGGTGTGCTGCAGCCCATGGGGTCACAAAGAGTCAGGCAGGACTGAGTGACTGAACTGAACTGATAGACACTGATAGGTGGTAAGGAGTCCCCCCAAGTTGGGACTCACAGCAGTTTTTTTTTTTCCTTTAATCACATTGTTTCTAACCAATCAATTTAAAGGTCAAGTGATACTTAACATCTTTATGGCTTCTGTTGATGCTTGGATTAAGTCATAACATTTTTCATGCCCTTCAGCCACTTTCCCATGGATCAGGTGTATGGGCCTAAGATCATTCAGTTCAGTTCAGTTCTGTCACTCAGTCATGTCCGACTCTTTGCGACCCCATGAATCGAATCGCAGCACGCCAGGCCTCCCTGTCCATCAACATCTCCCGGAGTTCACTCAGACTCATGTCCATCAAGTCCGTGGTGCCATCCGGCCATCTCATCCTCTGTCGTCCCCTTCTCCTCCTGCCCCCAATCCCTCCCAGCATCAGAGTCTTTTCCAATGAATCAACTCTTCTCATGAGGTGGCCAAAGTACTGGAGCTTCAGCTTTAGTATTATTCCTTCCAAATCACCAGTTTTCCCTGAAGCATATGGAACAGAATTTAATTACTGCCCTTCTCTGCAACTGAGTGTTGACAATGTATCAGACTAAAAACACAATCCAAGAATTCAAGACAATGAAACAGGATGTTTACTGAAAACGAGACCAAGGTCTCAGAGGTCTACACTGACTGCCTGATAATTTCTGAGTGAGTTTAGTCACTCAGTCATATCTGACTCTTTGTGATGTAGTCTACCAGGCTTCTCCATCCATGAGATTCTCCAGGTAAGAGTACTGGAGTGGGTTGCCATTTCCTTCTCCAAGGGATCTTCCCAATCCAGGGATCAAACCTGGGTCTCCCGCATTGCGGGCAAATGCTTTAGCCTCTGAGCCACCAGAACTACCTCATCTTCAAATCACATTATACCTTCCTCCTCCTACCTTCAAACTTTCCCAGCATCAGGGTCTTTTCCAATGAGTTACCTTTCTCATAAAGTGGCCAAAATATCGGAGCTTCAGCATCAGTCTTACCTATGAATATTCAGGACTGATTTCCTTTACAATTGACTGTTTTGATCTCCTTATAGTCCAAAGGACTGTCAAGAATCTTCTCCAACACCACAGTTCAAAAGCATCAATTCTTCAGTGTTCAGCTTTCTTTATGGTCCAACTCTCGCCTCCATACATGATGGAAAAACCATAGCTTTGATAGATGGACCTTTGTCGGCAAAGTAATGTTTCTGCTTTTTAATATGCTGCCTAGGTCGGTCATAGCTTTTCTTCCAAGTGGCAAGTGTCTTCTACTTTCGTGGCTGTGGTCACCTTCTGTAGTGATTTTGGAGCCTAAGAAAATAAAGTCTCTCACTGTTTACATTGTGTCCCCGTCTATTTGCCATGAAGTGATGGGACCAGATGCCATGATCTTAGTTTTTTGAATGCTGAGTTTTAAGTCAGCTTTTTCATTCTCCTCTTTCATTTTCATCAAGAGGTTCTTTAGTTCCTCTTCACTTTCTGCCACAAGTCATCTGCATATCTGAGGTTATTGATATTTCTCCCTGCAATCTTGATTCCAATTAGTGCTTCACCCAGTCTGTATGATGTACTCTGAATATCAGTTAAACAAGCAGAGTAACAATATACAACCTTGAAGTATTCCTTTCCCAATTTGGAACCTGTTTGTGGTTCCATGTCTGGTTCTAACTGTTACTTCTTGACTTTGCCATTACCACCATTACCCTTACCATAGCTTGGCCTCAGACCAAATACAGGAAGGGGACACAGCCTCACACATCAACAGAAAACTGAATTAAAATTTGCTGATCATGGCCCAAGCCATCAGAGCAAATCCCAGATTCCTGTATGGCTAGTCCCTCCCATCAGGAAGCTTCCACAAGCCTCTTATCTTTATCCATCTGAGGGCAGACAAACAACCACAGAAAACTAACCGAACTGATCACAGGGACCACAACCTCATCTAGCTTAATGAAACTATGAGCCATGCTGTGTGGGGCACCCAAGATGGACAGGTCATGGTGGAGAGTGCCTTCTGTTACCTGAGAACAACTGTTTGTTCCTGCCATCATTTGTTCTCTGAAGATCATCAAGTACTCAGACCTGTTCAAGGACAAACCTTATATTCAGGCTTAGATCCCAAAATAGTTTGGGTCAAAAATGATTTATCGTCTGTCAAGAAAGCCATGACTAACTCTCTTTCTTTATCCTATCTGTTTAAATTGGCTTTATTGGCTTTAAGATGCATACACTTTGTTTAAAAATGACTAAAGAAGATAATGTAGGTGATAAAAAAAAAACTCTATTGAACAATTCATGAAGCAAGGAGTTAGAGTCCAAAGAACCATCAAATGGGCTAGGAAGCAGGAAGGTAGGAAAATATTATAGTACAAACTATGAGGAACAAGGAAGAGATGAACAGAAAACATCTGATCAGCTGGGGCCACAGAGTTAAACTTTGTTTGGAATGAGAACGAACAAGGAAATACTATGGAGCCCAGCACTGGCTTGGCTTGGTGACTGGCTGACTGGGTGGACTGTTTCTGGTCAAGAAGAGCATTTGCAGAAGCAAGAAAGATATTCAAGTTTCAGGTCACTGATGGGATGTCCCAAGCAAGGAAAGCTCTATCTTGGGCATAGAAATGTATTTTAGCAACTTCTACATAGAAAGTGTATTATCCAATCTGGTTTAGGTTTGGAAGACAAAACCACTACAAAAAATTAAGGGAGTAGAAAGATTCAATGTAGGAATTTGGGTCTGAGTCAGTTTGGGGGCTGCAAGACATGGAAATGAGAAAAGACTATCAACTGAAAAAAAAAAACTGCACAAACTCAACGTTAAAAGCTATGTTTTATTTGGTGGACTTTCTGAGGACTTCAAGCCCAAGAGACAAGACTCTTAGATCATTCTGAAGGGCTGCTCTGAAGAGGAAGGGTGGGGGTGGGGTGGGCAGGATACATTGGCATTTCTTCAAGGAAGACCAGGTAGTCAGAATGAAACCATTTAGCACAGATTGGGACTCGAACCCATGTGCTGGGACTAGAACCCAGCCAAAGAACATCAAAACATGCCTGTTATCAAAGAAAACCAGACATCCGAAGTTAAGAAATTAAGCACTTTTCTGTGTATGGGAAGATACAAAGTCTGGGTTCAGAGAAATCATTTCTTCAATTTGTACCTCAGCTACCCGGGGCCAGTATACTAAGGTTTTCACCCTGAGTCCCCTCAGGGTGCACTATCAGGGATGATGTGATGTGATGGCTTAAGGTAGCCACATCTTTTGCTTATTGAGAGCAGCAGGTGATGTTTTTCTCTCCCAAAAGTCACAGTCAACTTGGGCATCATGCCCTGGTGAGCTAAGTAGTTGATCTCACTGCTACTGGGCCCTTTCCAAATCCTTGGGCAGCAATACCAGACACATGAATAACGCTTCTAAAAGAATCTTCAGCAAGCAAATATTTTTTATTAAAAGAGATAGCTTGTGTACAAGGGACAACACAAGGGAAAAACGTGTCAGTTCCCCAAGTAGAGCTGCTTTTATGACAAAATGGCAGATTTGTGTCATGTTCACTGATAAACTCCAGAAATCATCAAACTTCTTTGATCAGCAGCAGGTAGCTCCAGGGTGACTAATTATCAGGAACTGAGAGTGCTTCTGTGAAGGGAAACAAGTGCAAGAGAATTTTCTGCAAGAAAACACAGGAACAGATAAAATTAAAATTTATAATACAACTTCTTCCTACTAGATATACTCATGGGTGTTAACAGTTGTTCAGTTGGTCAGTTGTGACTCTTTGTAACCCCAAGGACTGTAGCATGCCAGGCTTCCCTGTCCTTCACAATCTCCCCGAGTTTGCTCAAACTCATGTCCATTGAGTTGGTGATGCCATCCAACCATCTCATCCTCTGTTGTCCCCTTCTCCTCCTGCCTTCAAACTTTCCCAGCATCAGGGTCTTTTCCAATGAGTCGGTTCTTCTCTTAATGTGGCCAAAGTTTTGGAGTTTCAATTTCAGCATCAGCCCTCCCAATGCATACTCAGGGTTGATTTCCTTTCGGGTTGACTGGTTTGATCTCCTTGCTGTCCAAGGGACTCGAAAGTCTTCTACAAGACCACAGTTTGAAAGCATCAATTCTTTGTTGTTCAGACTTCTTTATGGTCCAACTCTTACATCGATACATGACTATCGGAAAAGCCATAGTTTTAACTATATAGACCTTTATCAGCAAAGTAATATCTCTGTTTTTGAATATGCTATCTAGGTTGATCATAACTTTCCTTCCAAGGAGTAAGCATCTTTTAATTTCATGGCTGCAATCACCATCTGCAGTGATTTTGGAGCCCAAGAAAATAAACTCTCTCTACTGTTTCCATTGTTTCCCCATCTATTTTCCACTAAGTGATGGGTCCAGATGCTATGATCTTAGTTTTCTGAATGTTGAGTTTTAAGCCAGCTCTTTCACTCTCTTCTTTCACTTTCATCAAAAGGCTCTTAGTTTCTTTTTGTTTTCTGCTATAAGGATGGTGTCATCTGTATCTCTAAGGTTATTGATATTTCTCCAGGCAATCTTGATTCCACCTTGTGCTTCATCCAGCCCAGAGATTCTCATGATGTACTGTGCATAGAAGTTAAATAAACAGGGTAACAATATATAGTACTCCTTTCCCAATTTGGAACCAGTCCGTTGTTCCATCTAGCTGTTGCTTCTTGACCTGCATACAGGTTCCACAGAAGGCAGGTGAGGTGGTATCTCTGTAACTATGTAACAGAGATAAAGTTAATAGGTTATTCCTATGAGCCTGGTTTTCAATCTTTGGACTCAGGCCCTCAAGGTCTTTGTTCTTTAGCTTGAAACATTTGTTTTGCTAAAGACCATTTCCTGGTTTTTCTCCAAAACAGCTGAGCTCTTGTCTTCCTGTCTCATCATCACATCTGGCTGTCCCCTGTTTTCCAGGTCTCACCATTGCTGGTGCTGAGAAACTACCCTAAGACCACTCAGGAAAGAGAATCTGAAAGTGCAACTCCCAGTGTCAAGTGACAAAAGCATTACGATTCAGTAATGAGTTTGATGCCCTTTAGTCAAGGGAAAGCTATCCTTGGACTGGGGGAATTTAGTGCCTCACAAGCAGTATAGCACTTATTTCCAAGGGACTTGGGTCAAGAGCAAGGTTTATGGAGCCTCAGACAAGGCAACATGTTAACAAGGCATGATTTTCTAGGAGGCTCAGGATTAAGAGGAGAGTGAAAAAGTTGGCTTGAAGCTCAACATTCAGAAAATGAAGATCATGGCATCTGGACCCATCACTTCATGGGAAATAGATGGGGAAACAGTAGAAACAGTGTCAGACTTTATTTTGGGGGGCTCTAAAATCACTGCAGATGGTGACTGCAGCCATGAAATTAAAAGACATTTACTCCTTGGAAGAAAAGTTATGACCAACCTAGATAGCATATTGAAAAGCAGAGACATTACTTTGCCGACTAAGGTCCGTCTAGCCAAGGCTATGGTTTTTCCTGTGGTCATGTGTGGATGTGAGAGTTGGACTGTGAAGAAGGCTGAGCGCTGAAGAATTGATGCTTTTGAACTGTGGTGTTTGAAAAGACTCTTGAGAGTCCCTTGGACTGCAAGGAGATCCAACCAGTCCATTCTGAAGGAGATCAACCCTGGGATTTCTTTGGAAGGAATGATGCTAAAGCTGAAACTCCAGTACTTTGGCCACCTCATGCGAAGAGTTGACTCATTGGAAAAGACTCTGATGCTGGGAGGGATTTGGGGCAGGAGGAGAAGGGGACGACCAAGGATGAGATGGTTGGATGGCATCACAGACTCAATGGACGTGAGTCTGAATGAACTCTGGGAGTTGGTGATGGACAGGGAGGCCTGGCGTGCTGCGATTCATGGGGTCGCAAACAGTCGGATACGACTGAGCGACTGAATTTCACTTCAGGATTTTCTTTAAGGCCATCAGGTCCTCTTTCCTAGGACAAAGTAGGATAGCTAAAGCTGAGTTGTAAGATTGCGCTTATTGTTAGATGTATTTTCTGTGACTGCAGAGTGACTTAGGTTGATTTTGTGATATTTGCCGGGCCACTGGGGCAGCCTCCATTTGTGGGTCCTGGTATACAAATGACCTTTAACAGTGGCTTTTCTCTCACAATCCCTCTCTCTATGTTCAGTACACAGTAGATGTTAGAAATGCACTTTATCAAAACCAGATAAAACATCCAAGCAGTTGATAAACAAAAATACAACAGAGCAGAAGCAGGCAAGCCTGTGATTTTTCTGTCATGTCAGAAGATAACCGGGCAAAGTTTAAAAAGACGAAGTTTGTAAACATCACACCCGCATGTTGCTCTAAAGCATTCAAACCACACAAATCTCAATCTCAATTAAGAACCTAAAATAGCTTGCATATTAAACTTAAACACATAGTCAATATCTTATCAGTGGATTCTGTACCTGTGATGTTCTGGTTTATAATAAGAAATTTGGTTTTCATCCATGGTCTGTGGTACATTGCTGCTAAAACCCTCAATTCCTATATAAGAGCCATAGGTCTTTTGTTATAATTTTAGTTTTGTTTGCAGTTCCTAAAATAGTTCCAGAGCAATAAAGGTGAAATGGGGCTTTTTTGTTATTCATAACAAACACCTTTCAACCACTTCTGAGTTTATGTAAATGAGATAAGTTTTGGAAAACCCCTAGATAACTACAAGATGGAGGATAGTTGCCATGGGAACCAGTCAATTGATTAGAAGGTTGAAACTTTTATGGAAGCCTCCAGAAAAATCCAAAACATGAGGTTTGGAGAGCTTCCATGTTGATGGACAAGAATGCAATCTGTTCATTTATATCCTATTCTTTGAAATAAACTGGCCATCTAGTGAGTAAACTGGCTTTATAAATCTTGCCAACTCCTCTAGTAAATTCATTGAACTCACAGAGGGTAAGCTTCTGATTTTCAGTTGCTTGATTGCAATTGCCCTGGGGTAGGGGTGGGGCGGGGTTGTCAGGCCTGTGGGCCTCAGCACTTATCCTGTGGAATCTGACACTGATTCAGGCGGTGGTGGGTTAGTCATTAAACTGTGTCCGACTCTTTGTGACCCCGTGGTCTATAGCCCACCAGGCTCCTCTGTCCATGGGATTTTCCAGACAAGAGTATCGGAGTGGTTTGCCATTTCCTTCTCCAGGGGATCTTCCCCACGCAACGACTGAACCTGGGTTTCCTTCACAACAGGCAGATTCTTTACCAACTGAGCCACTGAGGCTTCCCTCATCTACCTGACTCAGGTAGATGGTGCCAGAATTGAGTTATACTGTAGGACACCCAGCTGACATTGCAGAATTGCTCTGTATGGGGAAAACCCCCATATATTTGGTGTCATAAGTATCAGAATTGAAGCAGAGTATGGAGAGGAGTGTTTTTACCTTCATAGCAACCTGAAGTAAGTCTTGGCCCTGAATTGCTTCCCTTCATTCTTTGCTTCTGTACTCATCCTTATCCTGAACCAGAAAACATGCTTCTCCTGTCTTACCCTTTTTTCTACAGTTGACATGTGATTTCTCACCATGTTTCATAATGAATCAAAATTGCCAGTGATGTTCTGTTTCAGTACTTGCCCTCATTATAGCAACAAAGGTCTTGAACAGGTTCACATGTTTCTGTTGGGTTTGCTTTTAATTATATTACAGATTTGGCTATTGTTGCATAAGAGATGATACTTGACAAACAAGAGCTGATTGAAAGGAAAGCTTGTTTCATTCAGGAGGCTGGCAAACTGGGGAGTTTGACCCATGTCCAAAAACAACTCCAAAGATTATGCTCAAACATGTAAGTGTTTAAAGGAAGAATTCGGGGAGGGATTCAGCATCTTCATTATCTTCCACAGTGTGCAGACACTCTTATGATTGGTTGGTAGTGGGGAAACAGGGCAGTGGTCAAGGAATTTTGTGCTCAGCCTGAAGTTACATCCTGCACCTGGGAGGGGCCCTTCAGTTCAGTTCAGTCGCTCAGTGGTGTCCGACTCTTTGCGACTCCATGGACCACAGCACACCAGGCCTCCCTGTCCATCACCAACCACTGAAGCTGACTCAAACTCCTGTCCATCGAGTTGGTGATGCCACCCAACCGTCTCATCCTCTGTTGTCCCCTTCTCCTCCCACCTTCAATCTTTCCCAGCATCAGAGTCTTTTCCAATAAGAACTCACAGGTATTGTTATGTGTATCCCTTGAGGGAGAACCAGGACTCTGTCCCAATTCAGTTCAGCCACTCAGTCATTTCTGACTCTTTGCCACCCCATGGACTGGAGCATGCCAGGCCTCCCTGTCCAAAACCAATTCCCAGAGTTTACTCAAACTCATGTCCATTTAGTTGGTGATGCCATCCAACCACCTCATACAGTGTCATCCCCTTCTCCTCCTGCCTTCAATTTTACTCAACATCAGGGTCTTTTCATATGAGTCAGTTCTTTGCATCACGTGGCCAAAGTATCAGAGTTTTAGCTTCAGCATCAGTCCTTTCAATGAATATTCAGGACTGATTTCCTTTAGGATTGACTGGTTGGATCTTCTTGCTGTCAAGGGACTCACAAGAGTCTGCTCCAATACCACAGTTCAAAAGCAGCAATTCTTCGGTGCTCAGCTTTATTCACAGTCCAACTCTCACATCCATACATGACTACAGAAAAAAACAATAGCTTTGACTAGATGGACCTATGTTGGCAAAGTAATGTCTCTGCTTTTTAATAAGCTGTCTAGGTTGGTCATAGCTTTTCTTCCAAGGAGAAAGTGTCTTTTAATTTCATGGCTGCAGGCACCATCTGAAATAATTTTGGAGCCCCCCAAAATAGTCTGTCACTGTTTCCACTGTTTCCCATCTATTTACTATGAAGTTATGGGACCAGATGCCATGATGTTAGTTTTCTGAATGTTTAAGCCAACATTTTCACTCTCCTCTTTCAATTTCATCAAGAGGATCTTTAGTTCTTCTTCACTTTCTGCCATAAGGGTGGTGTCGTCTGCATATCTGAGGTTATTGATATTTCTCCCAGCAATCTTGGTTCCAGCTTGTGCTTCATCCAGTCCAACATTTCTCATGATGTACTCTGCATGTAAATAAACAGGGTGATGATAAACAGACTTGACTAACTCCTTTCCCAATTTGGAATCAGTCTGTTGTTCCATGTCCAGTTCTAACTGTTGCTTCCTGACCTGCACACAGATTTCTCAAGAGGCAGGTCAGGTGGTCTCATATTCCCATCTCTTTCAGAATTTTCCACAGTTTATTGTGATCCACACGGTCAAAGGCCTTGGCATAGTCAATAAAGCAGAAGTAGATGTTTTTCTGGAACTCTCTTGCTTTCTCTATGATCCAACAAATGTTGGCAATTTGATCTCTGGTTTTTCTACCTTTTCTAAAACCAGCTTGAACATCTAGAAGTTCATGGTTCATGTATTGTTGAAGCCTGGCTTGGAGAATTTTGAGCATTACTTTGCTAGCATGTGAGATGAGTGCAATTGTGAGGTACTGAGAGCATTCTTTGGTATTACCTTTCTCTGGGTTTGGAATGAAAATTGACGTTTTCCAGTCCTGTGGCCACTGCTGAGTTTCCCAAATTTGCTGGTGTACTGGGGGCAGAACTTTAACAGAATCATCTTTTAGGATTTGAATTAGCTCAACTAAAATTCCATCACCTCCTTAGAAATCAGCAAGCTAAAATGGACTCAAATGGGTAAATTTAATTCAGATGACTGTTATATCTACTACTGTGGGCAAGAATCCCTTAGAAGAAATGGAGTAGCCATTGTAATCAACAAAAGAGTTCAAAATGCAGTACTTGGATGCAGTCTCAAAAATGACAGAATGATCTCTTTTCATTTCCAAGGAAACCGTTCAATATCACAGTAATCCAAGTTTACACTGCGACCATTAATGCTGAAGAAGCTGAAGTTGAACGGTTCTATGAAGACCTATAAGATCTTCTAGACTTAACACCCAAATATCCTCTTCATTATCGGGGACTGGAATGCAAAAGTAGGAAGTCAAGAAATACCTGAAGTAACAGGCAAATTTGGCCTTGGAGCACAAAATGAAGCAGGGCAAAAGCTAACAGAGATTTGCCTAGAGAATGCACTGGTCATAACAAACATCCTCTTCCAACAGCACGAGAGAAGACTCTACACATGGACATCACCAGATCGTCAGTATCAAAATCAGATTAATTATATTCTTCACAACCAAAGATGGAGAAGCTCTATACAGTCAGCAAAAACAAGACCGGAAACTGACTGGCTCAGATCATGAACTCCTTATTGCCAAATTCAAACTTAAATTGAAGAAAGTAGGGAAAACCACAAGGCCATTCAGGTATGACCTAAATCAAATCCCTTATGACTATCCGGTGGAAGTGAGAAATAGGTTCAAAGGATTAGATGTGATAGACAGAGTGCCTGAAGAACTATGGATTGAGGTTCATGACATTGTACAAGAGGCAGTGATCAAAATATCCCCAAGAAAAAGAAATGAAAAAAAGGCAAAATGGTTGTCTGAAGAGGCTTATGAACAGCTATGAAAAAAAGAGAAGCTAAAGGCAAAGGAGAAAAGGAAAGATATACCCATTTGAATGCAGAGTTCCAAAGAATAGCAAAGAGAGATTTAAAAAAGCCTTTCTCAGTGATAAATGCAAAGAAATAGTAGAAAACAATACAATGGGGAAAACTCGAGATCTCATCAAGAAAATTAGAGATACCAAGGAACTTTTCATGCAAAGATGGCCATAATAAAAGACAGAAATCGTATGAACCTAACAGAAGCTGAAGATATTAAGAAGAGGTGGCAAGAATACACAGAAGAACTATACAAAAAAGATCATCACGACCCAGATAACCATGATGGTGTGATCACTCACCTAGAGTCAGACATCCTGGAGTGTGAAGTCAAGTGGGCCTTAGGAAGCATCACTATGAACAAAGCTAGTGGTGGTGATAGAATTCTAGTTGGACTCTGCCCCAATAGCTGCTGCTATTGTTTCTTGACTTCTCTGCCCTTGTCTGCATCCTTCCTTTCACTGATTAGCAACTGTCTGATCCTGCTCTTTGGATTGCAAGGTGGGTCAAGGAGGCTGAATGAAACCTGTTTCGTACAAACAAGAAATGGGGGACAAAGAACGGATTTGAACCAGGGAGGGCCCCAGAGGGCCCTACTCTGTTTCAGTCATATAAATTATGTTATCAACTATTTTTAAATATCCTCAGGAAAGGGACAGTCTAAAAGTCGATCCTAAAGGAAATCAACCCTGAATATTCACTGGAAAGGCTGATGATGAAGCTGAAGCTCCAATACTTTGTCCACCTGATGAGAAGAGCCAACTTATAGGAAAAGACCCTGATGCTGGGAAAGATTGAAGGTGGGAGGAGAAGGGGACGACAGAGGATGAGGTGGTTGGATGGCATCACTGACTCAACAAACATGAGTTTGAGCCAGCTCCAGGAGATGGGGAAGGACGAAAAAGCCTGGCGTGCTGCAGTCCATGGGGTTGCAAGATTCAGACACGACTGAGCGACTGAGCAACATCAACCAAGGGGACAAAGTAGAAAGCAAAATATTAATTGAAATCTCTAAACAGTAGAGTTGTAGATAACTTTTAATCTCTTCTTTATACTTTTTCTGTATATTTCAAATTTGCTGCTGCTAAGTCACTTCAGTCATGTCCAACTCTGTGCGACCCCATAGACGGCAGTCCACCAGGCTTCCCCATCCCTGGGATTCTCCAGGCAAGAACACTGGAGTGGGTTGCCATTTCCTTCTCCAATGCATGAAAGTGAAAAGTGAAAGTGAAGTCACTCAGTCATATCCGACCCTCAGCGACCACATGGACTTCAGCCTTCCAGGCTCCTCCGTCCGTGGGATTTTCCAGGCAAGAATACTGGAGTGGGGTGTCATTGCCTCCTCAAGTATTAATTTTTATTGTCAAAAAAAGTTATGCTGGCACATCAGTACAGAGTTCTTCTCCCTCTTCTCCTTTCCCTTCTTATGTGGTCTCAGACCATGAGTAAGGTGGGAATGGCTTCCACACGAGACAGTGGTTCACCTGTCTCAGGGAAAAGTCAATTCTGACTCCATATTGGAATTGTTTCTTTGACTTGCTTTCTGCTGCTTTGTTATTATAATCATACATAATGGCTCATCTCAGAAAATCATGCTCCCCTGCCTGACTATTACACTAAAGTGCCTTTGATAAGCACCCTGTCCATCTGTAGGTGGCAGGAAGGGAGTAACACATTCCCTGTGTAAGACTTGCCATTCTAGGAATATTTGCAAGATTATTGGCCTTTACTTTGTTTCCTCACCTCCTCCCATCTCTAATCTATAAAAGAACCTGGCGTCCAGACCCTAATAAGATGCTTATTTTGAGACATCAGTCTGCCATATTCTTGGTCAGTGGAATCTCCAAATAAAGTCATATTCCTTTCCTCAGCACCTCATCTCTGATTCATTGACCTGCCATGTAACACAACTTGGGGTTTGGGTGCAAAAGAGTGAGGAGTTGCCTCCCAGAGGGATGCTCCAGCATTGGGTGTCAGAGGGCAAGCAGGTTAGGAAGGCAACTATACCTGAGTGAGAGAGTGTGGGGGCAGGAATGGGAGATTGATAAATACAGAGGAGTTGATCATAGAAGGAAATATATCAGGACTAATGATTTCTTACTACTGGGGAAGAGAATTTACAAATGTGGGAAAGGGAACAAATTTCAGTGTTGGACTGTTATTGGAGGTATTGGTGTTAATTCACGATTGTCAATACAGGTGGATGTCTAACTGTATTTCAATACAGTTAGACAAACATGCAGAAAACAGGAGATGAAAGAAATGAATAAAGATGCAAGTTGGTGTGTGTATGTGTCCATACATTTGTCCGCTAGCTGTCATTTAAAAGGATCTGGGAGGCCTTCCCAGGTGGTCCAGTGGTTAAGAATCTGCTTGCGAGTGCAAGGAACACGGGTTCAGTCCCTGGTCTGGGAAGATTGCACATGCCATGGGGAACTGAGCCCACGTGCTGCAGCTACTGAAGCCCGTGTGCTCTGGAGCTTGTGCTCCACAACAAGAGAAGCTGCTGCACTGAGAAGCCCGTGAAACTAGAGAAAGCCCGCATGCAGCAATGAAGACCCAGAGCAGCCAAAATAAATGAATTAATTAAAAAATGGAAGAGCCTAGTAGCATTAGCACCCCAACACCAGTGAGCACACCTAGTGCCTTTGTGTCATGAAGAATTTGACCTTGCCCAAAGAAAAGCCTGAGCTTCTGCCCCTCAGCCTCTGGGAGGCAGTCTTTGCATCCTTGGAACATTATGCCTGGTAGGATTGTCTTTCTTTGCCCGTAGGCTGTGGGTCATGCTGGCTGGTCCGATGGTGTGAGTCAGAGTTGGGCACATCTATACAATCTTAGGGTGGAGGCCGGCTGCACCTTTCAGAAAGACCAACACTGTGACTCAGGGAGAGGGCTTTGGAGTCACCTGGTATCAGTGTAGCTGGAGACTGAAATTAACCACACAGGCAATCAATTCATTGATCATGCCTATACAATAAAACCTCAGTAAACACTCGAGACAACAAAGATCGGATGGGTCACTTGATGGCAGCATTCACGTGCGCTGTTACATATAGATGCCAGGGTAGTACCCCACTCCCCTGACTCAGGGAAGAGAACAATAGAGAGCCCCTATCTGGCCCTTCTCCTCCACCCCTTCTTCCCCAGGCTGATTTTAGTCTGTATCCCTTGCCTGTAATAAGCTGTAAGCATGAGTATAACAGCTTTCAGGGAGTTTGGTGGCCTTCTAGTGAATTATCAAACCTGAGATGTTTTGGGGGCACTCTCTGAACTAGTAGTTGGTATTAGAAGTCAGGTGAGTTTTGAGGGATTGTGACTCTGTACTTGGCCATTTCTTATAGCCCATGTGATAGCTTCTAAATATCATATTCCTATAAATGAAACTAGAGCTCCTTAGAGAAATGGCTGGATCAAGGGGAGGGGCATGAAAAATACAGATGAGCTAAAATATCTTTTTTGTTCCAGAAACCAAGTAAGTGATCAAAGATTGATGAGAATATGTCAAAAAGATGTGGATCAATTTGAAGGGTTTCCCATTGGCCAAATTGCAGAATTTGATCTCTGCATCAAAGAGAATAACAATAGTAGTGGATAATAACCTTTTGTAAAAGTAGGTAGTCATGTGCCCATAAAGATAAAACTAAATACATTTTAAGTTTGATGAGGAAGGGATATTTACATAGTTTCAAATTTCTCAGGCACTTTGAGGTTTTACCCTTGCAGTGTAACAAGTAAGTTGCTGATAGTTTCACAAAGGCTGCAAGAAACAATACTTTTTTACTCACTGCACAGCAGGCAGAATGAGCTTGGAGTTTCTCTTGGATACCCTTGTCCTCCAAGTCCCGTAGGAACAACTTGACAGGGCCCAGGTGGATACTGCACACACAGCACATTCATATCACAGCTGAGGAGCCTTGAGCTTAGAAAACCCCAAACTTTTAATCATCCTACAGTTTTGGTGAGAATATAAATTGGTGCAGCTATATAGAGAACAGTATGGAGGTTCCTCAAAAAGTAAAAATAGTTTTGTCATATGATACAGCAATCCCATTCCCAGGCATATATTTGGATGAAACTATAATTCAAAAAAATACATTCACCCTCACGTTCATATCAGCACTATTTAAATAGCCAAGACTTAGAAGTAACTTAAACATCCACTGACAGATGATACATGGTTAAAGATGTGATATATATATGATGGAATATTACTCAGGCAGAAAAAAAGAATGAAATAATGCCACTTTTAGCAGCATGGATGGAGCTAGAGATCATCATACTAAGTGAAGCCAAAAAGAGGAAAACAAACACCATATGATATCACTTGTACATGAAATCTAAAATATGACACAAATGAACTTATCTGCAAAATATAAACATTAACAGACATGGAGAACAGACTTACGGTTGCCACGGTGGAGGTAGGGAGGGATGGATTGGGAGTTTTGGATTAGCAAATGCAAACTATTTTATATATGTATAACTGAATCACTTTGCTATATATCATATATATATATATATATCACTTTGCTATATAATGCAAATGCTGCTGCTGCTAAGTCGCTTCAGTCGTGTCCGAGTGTGTGATCCCATAGACGGCAGCCCACCAGGCTCCCCCGTCCCTGGGATTCTCCATGCAAAAACACTGGAGCGGGTTACCATTTCCTTCTCCAATGCATGAAAGTGAAAGTGAAGTCGCTCAGTCATGTCCGACCCTCAGCGACCCCATGGACTGCAGCCTACCAGGCTCCTTCATCCATGCAAATGTTATATACCACTATACACCAGAAACTAATGTAAATCATCTATACTTCAACAAAATAGATTTAATTTATTTTTCTTCTTTATTTTGACTGCATTCGGCTTTCATTGTGGTGTGCAGACTTTGTCCGGTTTTGGCATGTGGGCTTAGTAGCCCCACAGAATGTGCAATCTTAGTTCTCTGACCAGGGATCAAAACCATATTCTCTGCATTGGAAGGCCTGCCCTGGATCACCAGGAAAATATATCAATAAAATAACTTTTTAAAGAAAGAAATCCCAAAACTTGTATAATGGTCTTTAATCAATTTGCCCAAAGTTTGCCCTTTAGTGAAACATTATCTTTATTACTCTGGTCAGTGAACAAAACTGCCCTGTACTCTAGAGGGAAACATTACCTGTGCCTAACAAGGCTGAAAAGACAGGCCAGAACAAAACAGAGGCAGTGCCCCCTCAGAGGTGCCAGAAATGCAAGAGAATCATCTTCCAGCAAGAATACTCCACAGAAAATACTTGCCAATTACAAAAGACTAGCAGAGTCACTTTTCAGTGGAGAGTCTCAGCTGAAAACTTGGGAGATTAGTATGAACATCATCATCCAAGACAACCCCACTTGCTCTGTCCATGTTGTTCCTGCCAAACACCCACGACCACGCCCAATCAAGAGGAGACAGGAGAAAAACCCCAGCTGAAGGATCTTTCCCCCAGAAGTGCCCTGTGATCTTCAGAAGTCTTGAGGTCATCAAAGTCCCACAAAGACTGAAGACCCATCTCAGACTGAAGCAGACAATGGACATGGCAGTCAAGTGCAACATGCGTTCTGAACCTGATCCTTTTTGTTAACAGTCTATTTAGGGACAACTGGGAAAAACTGAAGTCTGAGAATCTGAGTATTACCTACTAAAGTTAGTTTCATGTTTTTATCTGTAATAGTTTTAAACTGAGGTAAGAGAACTAAGGTAGGAGAATGTCCCTGTACAGGAATATGGATGGATGCACCTGGTAGGCAACTGACCTGCAGATGGTTGAGGAAAAAAATTCTTTGCACTGTAATTCCAACTTTTCTTTAACTTAGCCAAGGATTTGTGAAATTAAAATATTTTAATATACGCATTTACTATTTTTATGTTAAAAAGTATACATAACCCACATAGCTGTGAAAAAAATACATTAAAGTGTGTTAACACTAGGTATTTCTGGTGGTGAGGCAGTTGGTGTTTTTTTCCTCTCTACTAGTCATATTTTCCAAACTTTAAAAGAGCTAATATTGATTTCATAACTTAAAATGTACCTGTAAGAGACCAGAAGTTCACTTTAGCTTTGGAAGCAGTCCTCCTGCCTGGGCAGGATGAGCAGGCCTTTCCGTGAGCTACCAGCCCATATCCTGTCCACCTACAGCCTCCCCTTCCTCCACACAAACCTACAATCTAGACACATGTCATTTCTAATGAGTTCAACAAATGTCCTGTGCTGGTCTGTGCCTCTTGGATCTCAAACAGTCTTCACTTTTTCTGCCTACCAATCTTTCTCCTCAAGCCTCTCTTCAAGTTTTGTTTTTCTCATGAAAAGCTCCCAGTTCTGAAAATCCTGGATCCTACCATATTCAGCTGTGCATATACTTCTATTGCAGTGTTTCCTGGGCTGTCTTAATTATCCCTTTGATTGTTCATGTTGCCCCCTGAATGCCAGAACCAAAGCAGGTGCCTGTCTCATTGCCTTAACCACACCTGCCCAGTCATTGAAACAAGGTCTGCTCCTAAAAGTATTGGATGGACAGATGAACTAATTTAACTATAGTGAAACTCTGAGATCACCTACACATGTAGGTTAGTTTTATTTATTCATTCTTTCATGGAAAGACATTTGCTTTACCCACAAAGAGCTAACAGTGTTAGAGGTAAGACAAGCTATTAATTTGGCATGTACTAGGTGTAGAGATATAGCAACAAAGAGCTGTCCTGGGAGATGGAAGACTGAAGCCAACAAGACAAGTGATAAGGATTTGGAAAACCTGGCCAGCTCAACACACTAAAGCTTGAAATATATATAAAAATGTGTCTACCACCTGTACCATTTATAGGGACTTTCTGCTCTCCTTAAGCATGTTTTCCTGTGTCTATGTCCTCATAGAGTTTCTGTGAACTTCTGATAAATGAACAAATACACCAGTCATCAGCCTGACCCAGGTCAAGGAGCTCATGGCATCCCAACCCGGAGAAGATGGAAGAACACTCCCATTATTCTACCTCAGCTTCATATCTTGTGGACATTATCCCACCTCTATTTGTTTTAATTTCCACCACTATAGCAAGAGTCCATCTCGTCAAGGCTATGGTTTTTCCAGTGGTCATATATGGATGTGAGAGTTAGACTGTAAAGAAAGCTGAGTGACAAAGAATTGATGCTTTTGAACTGTGGTGTTGGAGAAGACTCTTGAGAGTCCCTTGGACTGAAAGGATATCCAACCAATCCATCCTACAGGAGATCAGTCCTGGGTGGTCATTGGAAGGACTGATGTTGAAGCTGCAATTCCAATACTTTGGCCACCTGATGCGAAGGGCTGACTCATTTGAAAAGACCCTGATGCTAGGAAAAATTGAGGGCAGGAGGAGAAGGGGATGACAGAGGATAAGTGGTTGGATGGCATCAGTGACTCAATGGACATGCGTTTGGGTAAACTCTGGGAGTTGGTGATGGACAGGAAGGCCTGGCATGCTGCGGTTCATAGTGTCTCAAAGAGTCGGATATGACTGAGCAACTGAACTGAACTGAGCAAGAGTCTGTAGGTCTTCTCTTCCACGTGTATTAAACAGTGATTGTCTTGTCAAAATACTACGTGTGTGTTTTGATGTCTGTACATACCTGAGCAGGACCCCACTCAGATCTCCTGATGTGGGGAGCACAATTCATTAGGAATTCAGTGTTGGGGGGAATCTCTCTTTCTGCTGAAAGAAAGAGGTTGCCAAAGGAGACATAAATACATGTGTATGTATTATATGGGGCTTCCCAGGTGGCACCAGTGGTAAAGAATCCACCTGCCAATTCAGAGGTGCAGGAGACATGGATCAGGAAGATCCTGTAGAGGAGGGCATGGCAATCCATTCCAGCATTCTTGCCTGGATAATACCATGGATAGAGGAACCTGGCCAGCTACCATTTGTGGGGTTGCAAAGAGTCAGACACAATTGAGGGACAGACACACAGATACACACAACACACACACAACACACACACAACACACACACACGTTTTCATTTTAAATAGCAGATTTTAAAACACTTGCCAAAAAGCACCAACAATGAAAATAGTGTATTAAGATACTTTTTAAGCTAGTGATTTTTTATGTTGCACAACTTCTCTCCTCGGTGGTGATGGTTGTATCTTTAGCTTCACTCTGATGGCTGATGCGGAGCCAGCTGTTTCCGCAGCCTGGGAGAGTGTGGTGCGTGCACTTCTCAGGTGACCTCAGAGAACCGCCCTCCGCACCCTCTTTCACTGCAGTGCGTCACTCTCCTGTTGGCCCCTGCATCCTCTCAGTAGTTATCCCAGTGCTGAAAAAAATGAGTCTTCAAGCCAGGTTCCTGATTTCCATGTTAATCTATTATTCAATAATAGTGCTTCTTACAGAGCTGCATTAATTAAAAGCAAGCACCACAAGAAACCTGTCACTTCGAGTGTCATTTATCATAGCAACCTGATGTTCCTTTCTTTCCATCATTTTTAGAATTTGTTGGTTACCATGGCAACCCATAGCCCCTTTTATATATAGCATCACTTATATTCAGTTGGTTTATTTTATTTCCTTTCTTTCTTTTTTAACCATAAGGAAGACAAGCTGTTTTTCCTACTTTTAACAAAACTCATATTATGGTGGAATAATCAGGCATAATGATGGTTGATACACAAAGGAAAAATACATATTAAATGAAACATTATTATCTTACATCTGTATATTAAAATGCTCTGTTTCAAAAATAAAACCTCTAAGAAGAAATGAGTCCAGGTTTAATGCCCCAGGTACTGGTTCATTAGAAGTGTAAATAGTATCCCATTAGATAACGTGCAAATAAAACAATTTCAGGTTTAGGGGAAATACAAGCATGCATAATGAGCAGTACTCAGCTGAGCTGGCCCATCCACTCAGGGGTCCTGGGGCTCACTGACCATTTCAGGTTTCATCTGGGTTTCCTGATTCTCCAGCACTCCCCTGGAACTAACTTCCATGTTCACTGAGGACAAAGTCTTCTAGGGACAGGCAGTCAAGAGAAAGCAGCCTTCTGCATGTTAGAGACAGAAGATTCCAAACTATCTGGCCAATAGGGAGGGACTGGGAGGAAACACTGCAGGTTGGGGGCTGTGGGGAACACAGCACTGAACCAGCCCACCTGTAGCCGCCGGGATTCTCAGAGCTCCCAAGGCCTCATGACCTTCCAATTCACCTCGTTTCATTGCCCCAAGATTATCCAGGTCTCTACTTTGTTTGGCTTCACCTGTTAGTAGTCAGCCCCTGGCTTGAACTGATCTTTCCTTCTTCCTCCTATCCAAGTCCTACTTTCCCGAGACAACCCAAGTCCTATTTCCTGGTGACTCCTTCTGACACTGTAGCTCTTGGCAACTTCTTAGCTTCTTTTTTAAACCCTGTAGCTCTCATAGCCTCCATGTCACCCAGCAGCATGGCCTCCTTTCATTCAATTCAACATGTACTTAATAGGAATTTACTATGTGCCAATTTTTAAAGAGGTACGTAGTAAATGTGAACCAATTGAGGTTTCAGATTTAGGAGCTGTCAGTCTGGTGGTGGGGGTTAGGGGGTAATACAAAAACAGAAATTTCAGTTTAATTCAGTAAAACAGATTTTCACAGCTCAAGCATACGTGCAAACTGTACTTGAGAATATCTGGAGTTTTCTGGGGGAAATCATGCCTGAAATGAATCTTTAAAGACAAGGAATATTTAAGCAAAGAAAGAGGATAGAGCACTCCAGGCAAGGAAATAGCATTGACAAAGATCTAGGGCTCTGGAGCATCAAAAGCTGAGCAAGACATCACAACAGCTATTGCTAGAAAATAAAAAGAAGGTGCTATGGGGAATTGGAGACTTGAATAACAACCATTTTTTGAAGATCCTTGCTTGTTCTGAAAAGGAACTTGGGCCTTATTGCAAAACAGGAAGCAGCTATGAAAAGGGTTTTTGGCTTGAGACTGACATGTTTAAATTTGTTTTTACATTAGAATATTTTATATTCCTAGTCTGTCAGTGTTTCTTGGTATATTGGTATGTTGCTTCTTCTCTTAGCTGGTATTTGAAAACAGAATTTGCTTTTTAATTTATTTTATATGTGCCAAAATTTAGAATACATAAAAATATAAGGACTCTAGTAATATATTAACCTTCTAAAAACCACTCTTCTTGATTTTTTAAAAATGTGGACCATTCTTAAAAAAATTTTTTAATTTGTTATAATATTGTTCCTGTTTATGTTTTGATATTTTGGCCCCAAGGCATGTGAAATCTTAGCTCCCCAACCAGGGATTTGAACCCATACTCCCTGCATTTAAAGAAGTCTTAATCACTGAAGTGCCAAGGAAGTCCCTCTTCCTGACTTTTTGTGACTTGTTGAGATAACTGCAAGAATAATGTACACAAAAGTCCCAGATACAAAGGCATGAAGACTTAAAACAGCCTATCATCAAAAACATCTATATGGATTGACCAAAATTTTTGGGATTCTCTGAAAGCAGTGCTCATAGGTAAATTTGTACTTGCAATAGCCTTCTTTAGAAAAGAAGAGAGAACTCAAATCAGTGACCTAAATTTACATCTTAAGGAGATAAAAATAAGAACAAACTAAATGGGGAAGGAAATAACAACCCAGTCTTACCTGGAGAATCCCATGGGCAGAAAAGCCTGGCTAGTCCCAGTCCATGGGGTCACAAAAAGTCGGACCTGAGTGAGCAGCTAACACACACACACAAACCAAAAGCCAGAAAAAGGAAGGAAACGATGAGGATTAGAGCAGAGAAAAATGAAATGGAGAAATAATAGATAAAATCAACAAAACCTAAAGTTGGCTTTTTGAAAAAAATTAACAAATAAAACAGAAATAAAAGGGACTATTAAGAGAATACTATGAACTATTTGTACACTGATAAATTAGATAACATAGATGAAATGGACAAATTTCTGGAAATACACAGACTACTAAAAGGGACTCAAGAGAAAAACAGAAATCTGAAAAGACCTATAGCAAGTAAACAGACTAAATCAATAATCAAAAATCTCTCAATAAAGCAAAGCCCAAGACCAGAGAACTTCACTTGTGAATTCTATTAATGCCAAGCACTTAAAAAGAAGTAACAGCAATCTTTCTCAAACTAAAAAACAGAAGGAGGAAGACTATAAAACTCATTTGATGAGTCCAGCATTAACCCTGATACCAAAGCCAGATAAAAATATCACAAGAAAACTATAGACCAAAATATTTTATGAATATTGATACAAAAAAAATTAGCAAAGTGAATCCGATACCATATTAAAAGAATTTATACCAAGACCAAGTGGAATCTAGCCTAGGAATGCAGAAGTGGTTAAATATATAAAAAGTAATACATTATATTATTAAAATGAAGGAAAAAAATATGATTATCCCAATAAAGGCAGAAAAAAGCATCTGACAAAATCCAACAATCATTCACGACAGAATCATTTACCAATATAGGTAGACAGAAACTTCCTCAACCTAGTAAAGGACATTTATGAAAAACCTACAACTAATATACTCAATAGAGAAAGCCTCAAAACTTTCCCCCTAAAGTCAGGCAAAGGATAGGTGTGTCCACTTTTGCCACTTGTATTCAATATTGTACTGGAAGTTCCAGCCAGGGCAATTAGGTAAGAAAAGTAAATAAGATATTCAAGTTAAAAATATATGGCAAAAACCACTACAATATTGTAAAGTAATTAGCCTCCAATTAAAATTAAAAAATATATAAGAGAAAGTGTCCCTATTCATAGATAACAAAAATCACACACACAGTAAATTCTAAAGAATTCACACACACACAGGTAACTGGTAAGGTTAACTTAAAAGTTAAGCACATGTCATCCCAGTGTACCAGCCCCGAGCATCCTGTATCCTTCATCGAACCTAGACGGGCAATTCGTTTCTTATATGATATTATACATGTTTCAATGCCATTCTCCCAAATCATCCCACCCTCGCCCTCTGTCACAGAGTCCAAAAGACTGTTCTATACATCTGTGTCTCTTTTGCTGTCTTGCATACAAGGTTATCATTATCATCTTTCTAAATTCCATATATATGCATTAGTATACTGTATTGGTGTTTTACTTTCTGGCTTGCTTCACTCTGTATAATCGGCTCCAGTTTCATCTACCTCATTAGAACTGATTCAAATGTATTCTTTTTAATGGCTGAGTAATACTCCATTGTGTGTATGTACCACAGTTTTCTTATCCATTCATCTGCTGATGGACATCTAGGTTGCTTCCATGTCCTGGCTATTATAAACAGTGTTGCGATGAACATTGGGGTATATGTGTCTCTTTCAATTCTGGTTTCCTCGGTGTGTATGCCCAGCAGTGGGATTGCTGGGTCATAAGGCAGTTCTATTTCCAGTTTTTTAAGAAATCTCCACACTGTTTTCCATAGTGGCTGTACTGGTTTGCATTCCCACCAACAGTGCAAGAGAGTTCCTTTTTCTCCACACCCTCTCCAGCATTTATTGCTTGTAGACTTTTGGATCACAGCCATTCTGACTGGTGTGAAATGGTACCTCATTGTGGTTTTGATTTTCATTTCTCTGATAATGAGTGATGTTAAGCATCTTTTCATGTGTTTGTTAGCTATCTGTATGTCTTCTTTGGAGAAATGTCTATTTAGTTCTTTAGCCCATTTTTTGATTGGGTCATTTATTTTTCTGGAATTGAGCTGCAGGTGTTGCTTGTATATTTTTGAGATTAGTTGTTTGTCAGTTGCCATGGCGGATTCATGTTGTTGTATGGCAAAACCAATACAGTATTGTAAAGTAAAATAAAGTAAAATAAAAATTAAAAAGTGTTAAGCAATATTGTAGTGTAAAAGACATAATAGTAGCAAACAATTTGAAAAGAAAATTAAGAAAACAATTCTACTTAGAATAAAATAAACAAGAATATAATATTCAGGAACATATTTAGCCAAGCAATGCTATAATTAAACTGAAAGCTACAAAGCATTACTGGAAAAAAACTGATGAAGACCTAAATAAATGGAAACATAAACTGTATTCACAGATTGCAAGATTAAATATTGTCAAGATCAGAATATTGTGCTATGCTAAAGTCTTTGACTGTTTGGATAACAAAAAACCTGTGGGAAATTCTTAAAGATATGAAATACCAGACTACCTCCCATGCTTCCTGAGAAACCTGTATACAGGTCAAGAAGCAACAGTTAGAACTGCACATAGAAAACAGACTGGTTCAAAATTGGGAAAGAAGTACCTCAAGTCTGTATATTCTCACCCTGCTCTTTTATTTACATGCAGAATACATCATGTGAAATACAGGGCTGGATGAATCACAAGCTAGAATCCAGATTGCCGGGAAAAATATCAACAACCTCAGATATGTAGATGACACTGACCTAATGGCAGAAAGCAAAGCAGAGAGGAACTAAATAGCCTCTTGATGAAGGTGAATGAGGAGATTGAAAATGCTGGCTTTATATACAACATTCAAATGATGAAGTTCATGGCATCTGCTCCTATCACTTCATGGCAAATAGATAGAGAAACTACCAAAACAGCGTCAGACTATTTTCTTGGGCTCCAAAATCACTGCAGATAGTGACTGAAGCTATGAAATCAAAAGACGCATGTTCCTTGGAAGAAAACAGGTGACAAACCTAAACAGCATATGAAAAAGCAGAGACATCACTTTGCCGACAAAGGTCCATCTATTCAAAACTATGGTTTTTCCAGTAGTCATGTATGAATGTGAAAGTTGGACTATAAAGAAGACTGAGCACCAAAGAACTAATGCTTTTGAAATGTGGGTGCTGGGGAAGACTCTTGAGAGTCCCTTGCACAGCAACGAGAGCAAACCAGAGAAATCTAAAGGAAATAAACCCTAAATATTCATTGGAAGCACTGATGCTGAAGCTGAAACTCCAATACTTCGGCCACTTGATATGAAGAGCCAACTCAATGGAAAAGACCCTGATGCTGGGAAAGGTTGAGGGCAGGTGGAAAAGGTGGTACAGAGAATGGGTGGATGACAGCATCGACTCAATGGACACGAGTTTGAGCAAACTCAGGAAGATAACAAAGGCCAGGGAAGCCTGGTGTGGTGCAGTCCATGGGGTCACAGAGTTGGACATGACTGAGTGACTGAACAACAATAACAAGGAATCAGTTCAGTTCAGTCGCTCAGTCATGTCTGACTCATTCCGACCCCATGGACTGCGGCACGCCAGGCCTCCCTGTCCATCACCAACTCCTGGAGCTTACAGTAAGGAATACCACCCGATAAATACAATGTGATCCCTATCAAAACTTCAATGACCAATTTCACATAAATGGAAAAGCCAATACTCAAAAATATATGGAATTTCAAGGAACTCCAGGTAGCTAAAACAATATTGAAAAAGAACAAAGATGAAGGACTCACATTTCCTGATTTCTAAATTTACCGCAAGTTTATGGTAACCAAAACCTTATGGCACTGACATAGGGGTAAACATACAGATCAAGGAGAAAGAGTTAAGGATCCTATGGGCAGTTAAGTTTCAACAAAGGTGCCAAGACAATTTTCAACAAATGGTGCTGGATAGTCACATGCAAAAGAACACAGTTACATCCTTAGTTCACATCATACACAAAAACTAACTCAGAATGGATTAAAGAACTGAACTGATGTTAAAGATTTATCTGGAGGGGGCGGTCCTAAGATGGCAGAGGAATAGGACAAGGAGACCACTTTCTCCCTCACAAATTCATCAAAAGAACATTTCAACGCTGATCAAACTCCACAAAACAACTTCTGAATGCTGGCAGAGGACATCAGGCAACCAGAAAAGCAGACCATTGACTTCAAAAACAGGTAGGAAAAATATAAAAGACTAAAAAAGAGACAAAGGAGGTGGGGAGGGAGCTCCATCCTGGGAAGGGAAGCTTAAGAAGAGAGGTCTCCAAACACCAGGAAACACTCTCCCTGCTGAGTCTGTGGCGAGCCTTGGAAACACAGAGGGCAACATAACAGGAAGGAAAAATAAATAAATAATTAAGATTACAAGCCCAACAGTTAACTCCCCCAGCAGAAAAGCAGTGCAAATGCCTGCATCCGCCACTAGCAAGTGGGGGCAGGGCAGGGAGGCGCCAGAGGCGCGGGCTGCAGTGCTTTTAAGAATCAGGCAGGAATGCCCTACGTGTAACCAGAACGAACTAACTTGGGCTAGCAAACCAGACTGTGGGATAGCTACCACGTGAAAAGCTCTAACATAAGACACTGTCAGGACCACTCACAGAACAAAGGATGGAACAGAAATAGCCAGCTGCAGACCATCCCCCTCCAGACAGGCAGCCAGAGCTGTAAGGGCTGGAAAGGGACAATCGCAGCCCCGGAGAGACTTTACCTACCAAACTGCAAGCAGGCTTCTTTGCTAAGACTTCTGGGGGTGCTGGACAGTCACCATCCACCTCACAAGGGGTGCCAGCGGTACACCCAGAAAACTGAGCAGCAGAGATGGGAAAGGCGACAAGTCGCAGCAACCGCACTCACCAAACACCTGAGCTACTCAGACCTGGGAAGGGCACAAAATGCAGTCCCAACCGAATCTGCGCCTATGAAGGCTACCTGAGCGCCAAACCTGAGCGGCTTAGACCGGGGAGGTGCATGCAGCCTAGGGCCGGCCTCAGACGGTTCCCGGCAGAGCAACGTAGAGCCTGAGTGGTTTGTGCACCGCGAGCAGGGTCAGGGCCAGCAAGGCTGACACTGAGTGCACACGACAGTGTTATTTGTTTGCAGCATCCCTCTCTCCCCACAGCGCAACTGAACAAGTGAGCATTAAAAAAAAAAGTGTCCACCACCACCCCCCGCCCCTGTGTCAGGATGGAAATCAGACACTGAAGAGACCAGCAAACAGAAGAAGTTAAACAAAGGGAACCACCTTGGAACTGACCCCACACTGCCCACAACACCAAAGAAAGGGTCAGACATATCTTTACTATTTTTACAATCATTTTTTTGTTGTTGTTTTGTTTTGTTTTTCCTTTTTATTTATTTATTTATTGTTGTTGTTGTTGATGATGTTGTGTGGTTGTTTTATCTTCTTTTCTTTTTCCTCTACTTTTTTTTTAACTTTTTAAAATTGTTAAGTCCTCTATTTCTCCTTTAATTTTTATTTCTATAACCTACTATTAATTTTTTTTAAAGACCCTATTTTTTAAAGCAAACACCATATATAGTCTTTGTGTGGTTGTTGTTGTTTTTTAATAATTTTTGTGGCTTTGTTTTTTTGTTTTTATTTTGTTTTGTTTTTTCCTTTCTTCCTCTTTTCTTTAATATTGTATTTTTGAAAATCCAACCTCTACTCTAGATTCTTAATCTTTGCTTTTTGGGTTTTTTTGTCAATTATGCACATTTAAAAACCCAAACTTCACTACCCAATTTTACCTGGGAGCAAGATTACTGGCTTGACCTCTCTCTCTTCCTTTGGACTCTCCTTTTTCTCCACCAGGTGGCCTCTGTCTCTTCTCTCCCCTTTCTCTTCTCTACCAAACTCTGTGAATCTCTGTGTGTTCCAGACAGGGGAGAACACTTAAGGAACTGGTTACTGGCTGGATCTGTCTCTCTCCTTTTCATTTCCCTCTTTTATCCTCCTGGTCACCTCTGTCTACTTCCTCCCTCTCCTCTTCCCTGTATAACTCCGTGAATACCTCTGAGCGGTCCAGACTGTGGAGCACACATAAGGATGTAATTACTGGCTAGCTTGCTCTCTCCTCTTTTGATCCCAACTCATCTCATTCCAGTCACCTCTAACTACCACCTCCCTCTTCTCTTCTCCATGTAACTCAGTGAACCTCTCTGGGTGTCCCTCAATGTGGAGAAACTTTTCATCTTCAACCTAGATATTTTATCATCAGTGCTGTATAGATGGAGAAGGCTTGAGGCTACTGTAAAAATAAAACTGAAAACCAGAAGCAGGAGTCTTAAGTCCAAATCCTGAGAACATCAGAGAACTCCTGAATCCAGGGAACATTAATCAATAGGAGCTAATCAAACACCTCCATACATACACTGAAACCAAGCACTACCCAAGGGCCAACAAGTTCCAGAGCAAGACATACCATGCACATTCTCCAGCAACATAGGAACACACCCCTGAGCTTCAATATACAGGCAGCTCAAAGTTACTCTAAAACCATTGACATCTCATAACCCATGACTGGTCATTCCATTGCACTCCAGAGAGAAGACATCCAGCTCCACCCACCAGAACTCCAACACAAGCCTCCCTAACCTAGAAACCTTGACAAGCCACTGATAAAACCCCACCCACAGAGAGGAAGCTCCATAATAAAGAGAACTCCACAAATTCCCAGAATATAAAAAGGCCACCCCAAACGCAGCAGTATAACCAAGATGAAGAGACAAAGGAATACTCAGCAGATAAAGGAACAGGATAAATGCCCACCAAACCAAACAAAAGAGGAAGAGATAAGGAATCTACCTGAGAAAGAATTCTGAATATTGATAGTGAAAATGATTCAAAATCTTGAAATCTAAATGGAATCACAGATAAATAGCCTGGAGACAAGGATTGAGAAGATGCAAGAAAAGTGTAACAAGGACCTAGAAGAAATAAAAAAGAGTTAATATCTAATGAATAACACAATAAATGAGATCAGAAACACTCTGGAGGCAACAAATAGTAGAATAACAGAGGCAGAAGATAGGATTAGTGAAATAGAAGATAGAACGGTAGAAATAAATGAATCAGAGAGGAAAAAAGAAAAACGAATTAAAAGAAATGAGGACAATCTCAGAGACCTCCAGGACAATATGAAATGCTCTAACATTCGAATTATAGGAGTCCCAGAAGAAGAAGACAAAAAGTAAGACCATGAGAAAATCCTTGAGGAGATAGTAGTTGAAAACATCCCTAAAATGGGGAAGAAAGAAATCACCCAAGTCCAAGAAACCCAGAGAGTTCCAAATAGGATAAACCCAAGGCGAAACACCCCAAGACACATATTAATCAAATTAACAAAGATCAAACACAAAGAGCAAATATTAAAAGCAGAAAGGGAAAAACAACAACACACAAGGGGATTCCCATAGGATAACAGCTGATCTTTCAATAGAAACTCTTCAGGCAAGGAGGGAATGACAAGACATACTTAAAGTAATGAAAGAAAATAACCTACAGCCCAGATTACTGTACCCAGCAAGGGTCTCATTCAAATATGAAGGAGAAATCAGAAGCTTTACAGACAAGCAAAAGCTGAGAGAATTCAGCACCACCAAACCAGCTTTCCAACAAATGCTAAAGGATCTTCTCTAGACAGGAAACACAAAAAGTATGTATAAACCCGAACCCAAAACAATAAAGTAAATGGCAATGGGATCATACTTATTAACAATTACCTTAAACGTAACTGGATTGAATGCCCCAACCAAAGGCAAAGATTGGCTGCATGGATACAAAAACAAGACCCCTATATATGCTGCCTACATGAAACCCACCTGAAAACAAGGGACACATACAGACTGAAAGTGAAGGGCTGGAAAAAGATATATGACGCAAATAGAGACCAAAAGAAAGCAGGAGTGGCAATACTCATATCCGATAAAATAGACTTTAAAACAAAAGCTGTGAAAAGAGACAAAGAAGGCCACTACATAATGGTCAAAGGATCAATCCAAGAAGAAGATATAGTTATAAATATATATGCTCCCAACGTAGGAGTACCACAATATGTAAGACAAATGCTAACAAGTATGAAAGGGGAAATTAATAAGAACACAATAATAGTGGGAGACTTTAATACCCCACTCACACATATGGACAGATCAACTGAACAGAAAATTAACAAAGAAAAGCAAACCTTAAATGATAAAATAGACTAGTTGGACCTAATTGATATCTATAGGACATTTCACCCCCAAATAATGAATTTCACCTTTTTCTCAAGCATACACGGAACCTTCTCCAGGATAGATCACATCACATTAGGCCATAAATATAACCTTGATAAATTCAAAAAAATCAAATTCATTCCAAGCATCTTTTCAGACCATAATGCATTAAGATTAGATCTCAATTACAGGAGAAAAATTATTAAAAATTCCAACATATGGAGGCTGAACAACACACTTCTGAATAACCAACAAATCACAGAAGAAATTAAAATATGCATAGAAATGAAAGAAAATGAAAACACAACAACCCCAAACCTGTGGAACACTATAAAAGCAGTGCTAAGAGGAAAAGTTCATAGCAATGCAAGCATACCTCAAGAAACAAGAAAAAAAGTCAAATAAATAACCTAACTCTACACCTAAAGAAACTAGGAAAGGAAGAAATGGAGAACCCCAGAGATAGCAGAAGGAAAGAAATCTTAAAAAGTAGGGCAGAAATAAATGCAAAAGAAACAAAAGAGACCATAGCAAAAATCAACAAAGCCAAAAGCTGGTTCTTTGAAAGGATAAATAAAATAGACAAACCATTAGCCAGACTCATCAAGAAACAAATGGAGAAAAATCAAATCAATAAAATCAGAAATGAAAATGGAGAGATCACAACAGACAACACAGAAATACAACGGATAATAAGAGACTACTATCAGCAATTATATGCCAATAAAATGGACAACATGGAAGAAATGGACAAATTCTTAGACAAGTACAACTTTCCAAAACTGAACCAGGAAGAAATAGAAAATCTTAACAGACCCATCACAAGCATGGAAATGAAACTGTAATCAGAAATCTTCCAGCAAACAAAAGCCCAGGTCCAGATGGCTTCACAGTTGAATTCTGCCAAAAATTTCGAGAAGAGCTAACACCTATCCTACTCAAACTCTTCCAGAAAATTGCAGAGGAAGGTAAACTTCCAAACTCATTCTATGAGGCCACCATCACCCTAATATCAAAACCTGAGAAAGATGCCACAAATAAAGAAAACTACAGGCCAATATCACTGATGAACATAGATGCAAAAATCCTCTACAAAATTCTAGCAATCAGAATCCAACAACACATTAAAAAGATCATACACCATGACCAAGTGGGCTTTATCCCAGGGATGCAAGGATTCTTCAATATCTGCAAATCAATCAATGTAATTCACCACATTAACAAATTGAAAAATAAAAGCCATATGATTATCTCAATAGATGCAGAGAAAGCCTTTGACAAAATTCAACATCCATTTATGATAAAAACTCTCCAGAAAGCAGGAATAGAAGGAACATACCTCAACATAATAAAAGCTATCTATGGCAAACCCACAGCAAACATTATCCTCAATGGTGAAAAATTGAAAGCATTTCCTCTAAAGTCAGGAACAAGACAAGGGTGCCCACTTTCACCGCTACTATTCAACATAGTTTTGGAAGTTTTGGCCACAGCAATCAGAGCAGAAAAAGAAATAAAAGGAATCCAAATTGGAAAAGAAGAAGTAAAACTCTCACTGTTTGCAGATGACATGATCCTATACATAGAAAACCCTAAAGACTCCACCAGAAAATTACTAGAGCTAATCAATGAATATAGTAAAGTTGCAGGATATAAAATCAACACACAGAAATCCCTGGCATTCCTATACACTTATAATGAGAAAGTAGAAAAAGAAATTAAGGAAACAATTCCATTCACCATTGCAACGAAAAGAATAAAATACTTAGGTATATATCTACCTAAAGAAACTAAAGTCTTATATATAGAAAACTATAAAACACTGATGAAAGAAACCAAAGAGGACACTAATAGATGGAGAAATATACCATGCTCATGGATTGGAAGAATCAATATAGTGAAAATGAATATACTACCCAAAGCAATTTATAGATTCAATGCAATCCCTATCAAGCTACCAGCGGTATATTTCACAGAACTAGAACAAATAATTTCAAGATTTGTATGGAAATATAAAAAACCTCGAATAGCCAAAGCAATCTTAAGAAAGAAGAATGGAACTGGAGGAATCAACTTGCCTGAGTTCAGGCTCTACTGCAAAGCCACAGTCATCAAGACAGTATGGTACTGGCACAAAGACAGACATATAGATCAATGGAACAAAATAGAAAGCCCAGAGATAAATCCACATACATATGGACACCTTATCTTTGACAAAGGAGGCAAGAATATACAATGGAGTAAAGACAATCTCTTTAACAAGTGGTGCTGGGAAAGCTGGTCAACCACTTGTAAAAGAATGAAACTAGATCACTTTCTAACACCACACACAAAAATAAACTCAAAATGGATTAAAGATCTAAATGTAAGACCAGAAACTATAAAACTCCTAGAGGAGAACATAGGCAAAACACTCTCCGACATAAATCACAGCAGGATCCTCTATGACCCACCCCCCAGAATACTGGAAATAAAAGCAAAAATAAACAAATGGGATCTAATTAAAATTAAAAGCTTCCGCATAACAAAGGAAACTATTAGCAAGGTGAAAAGACAGCCTTCTGAATGGGAGAAAATAATAGCAAATGAAGCAACTGACAAACAACAAATCTCAAAAATATACAAGCAACTTATGCAACTCAATTCCACAAAAATAAACCACCCAATCAAAAAATGGGCCAAAGAACTAAATAGACATTTCTCCAAAGAAGACATACGGATGGCTAACAAACACATGAAAAGATGCTCAACATCACTCATTATCAGAGAAATGCAAATCAAGACCACAATGAGGTACCACTTCACACCAGTCAGAATGGCTGTGATCCAAAAGTCTACAAACAATAAATGCTGGAGAGGGTGTGGAGAAAAGAGGACCTTCTTACACTGTTGGTGGGAATGCAAACTAGTACAGCCACTATGGAGAACAGTGTGGAGATTCCTTTAAAAATTGCAAATAGAACTGCCTTATGACTCAGCAATCCCACTGCTAGACATACACATGAAGGAAACCAGAATAGACAGAGACACATGTACCCCAATGTTCATCACAGCACTGTTTATAATAGCCAGGACATGGAAACAACCTAGATGTCCAACAGCAGATGAATGGATAAGAAAGCTGTGGTACATATACACAATGGAGTATTACTCAGCTATTAAAAAGAATACATTTGAATCAGTTCTAATGAGATGGATGAAACTAGAGCCGATTATACAGAGTGAAGTAAGCCAGAAAGTAAAACACCAGTACAGTATACTAACACATATATATGGAATTTAGAAAGATGGTAATGATGACTCTGTATGCAAGACAGCAAAAGAGACACAGATGTGTAGAGCGGACTTTTGGACTCTGAGGGAGAGGGAGAGGGTGGGATGATTTGGGAGAATGGCACTGAAACATGTATACTATCATGTAAGAAACGAATCTCCAGTCTATGTTCGATGCAGGATGCAGGATTCTTGGGGCTGGTGCACTGGGATGACCCGGAGAGATGATGTGGGGTGGGAGGTGGGAGGGGGTTCATGTTTGGGGGCTCATGTACACCCGTGGCAGATTCATGTCAATGTATGCCAAAACCAATACAGTATTGTAAAGTAAAATAAAGTATAAATAGAAATTTAAAATAAAAAAATAAAAAAGATTTATCTGTAAAACTTACAAAAGAAATTATGAGATTAAATCTTCACAATCTTATGTTTGTCAACAGACCCTTAGGTATGAAACCAAAACTGAAAGAAACAAGAATGAAAATAGGTAAATTGAACTTTTCATTAAAAACTTTGAATTCAAAGGACATTATTAAGAAAATGAAAGGATAACCTCTACAGAATGGAACATAATATTAATGAGCTACATATCTGATAAGAGTCCAGTACCCAGAATATATAAAGACCTATTGCAACTCAGAAACAAATCAATTTTTTAATAAATTGACATTGAATAGACATTTCTTTGAAGATTTATAAATGGTCAGCTAACAGATAAAAGCATGCTCAAAATCATTGACTATTAGGAAAATGCAAATTAAAACCACAGTAAAGTATTACTTCAAACCTATTAGGATGGCTAGAGTAATAATACTTTTTTTAAAGAAAATAACAATTTTCTCAAGGACATGGAGAAATTGAATCTTCATACATTGCTGGTGATAATGTAAAATGTTCAGCCACTGTGGAAAACAGTTTTCCAGTTCCTCTAAATGTTAAACATGGAATTATCATATGATTTAACAATTCAACTGTTATATATATATATATATCCAGAATAATTGAAAACAGGTCCTTAAACAAATATGCAACACATGCTCATAGCTGCTTGAGTCATAATAGCCAAAAGGTGCAGCAGTCCAAATGTCTATCAGTGAATGAATGGATAAATCAGTTGTAGTATATATAATCAGAAGTTATTCAGCCATAAAAAGAGTGCTATAACATGAGTGAAACTGAAAAACACCATGCTAAGAAGCCAGACTCACATATTGTGTCATTCCATTTATATGAAATATCCAGAATAGATAAATCCATAAAGACAGAATGCAGGTAAGTGTTAACCAGAGGCAGAGGAATGGGGATGACTGCTAATCAATATGTTTCCTTTTAAGGTGGTCAATATATTTTGGAATCTGATAGACGTGAAAGTTGTACAATATTGTCATAATGTACTAAATTCCACTGAATTATATACTTTTAAATGGTTAACTATAGTGTCATGTGAATTTCAATTCAATAAAAAAGGAGTAAAAAATTTATAAGAAGTGTCTTTGTAGCTCTTTCAGTTCAGTTCAGTCACTCAGTCATGTCCGACTCTTTGCAACCCCATGAATAGCATCACGCCAGGCCTCCCTGTCCATCACCAACTCCCGGAGTTCACTCAGACTCATGTCCATCGAGTCGGTGATGCCATCCAGCCATCTCATCCTCTGTCGTCCCCTTCTCCTCCTGCCCCCAACCCCTCCCAGCATCAAAGTCTTTTCCAACGAGTCAACTCTTCGCATGAGGTGGCCAAAGTACTGGAGTAGAATCAGGAAAACTTTAGAGGGCTCTAGTCTAAGCTCCTTGCAGTGGTCTCTTTAGAGCAGCTGTTGAGCTGTCTTCACATTTTTCTGGGAATTTGCTTCATATCTCCCCTTCCTTCCATCTTCTCCTTGATCTTCTTGTTCCAAAGGAGGCTCCAGACTTAACAGAGCTGGACAGCAGCACCACGCATTCTCAACCAACAGAAGTGAATAACATCAGTGAGCACCAGAGACTGTTCTTCTTCAAATCTGTAATGTGAACTAGATTCCAGGTTCAATCTGACTGGCGTCTTGAATGAAAGAAGTGTAGTCCCAGGCTGCAGATGGTCATGTATCACGCTTCTATTATGGAGCCCAAATTAGAGAGAACCTGCAAGGATAGAATAGCAAAGCAGCCTTACAAAGAGAAACAGACATGAATGACAACAAGAATCTAAAGAAGACTAGATGTATGTATATGTAAAACTGATTCATTTTTCTGTACACCTGAAACTAACACATTATCAATCAACTGTACTGCAAGAAAAATAAATTACTGACTATGGATCCTTCCTTGGGGCGACTCATTTCTGAGGCCGAATGCCCCAGAATTGGGGCTTCGTAAGAGACCCTGTGACTCTAACTAGTCATAATTTTTTCATGTCTGTAGCTTCAGTGCATTTCTGTGTTTTGCAGCCTATGCAATTCTCCTACGCAGATGAGATATCAAGTATCATATATGACATAAATATTAAAATCTGTCATTTAATCAGAATTCATTAAACATTCATGAAACACATTAATTCTAAGAGATTTAATCAGGGAGATTGATACCAAGAATGATTGTTGTTATTCAATTGCTAAGTAATGTCAAACTCTTTGTGACCCCATGGACTGTAGCACACCAGGCTCCTCTGTCCTCCAGTATTTCCCAGAATTTGTTCAAATTCATGTTTATTGAAATGGTGATACTATCTAACCACTGTATCCTCTGTTGCCCCCTTCTCCTCCTGCCTTCAATCATTCCGAACATAAGGGTCTTTTCCAATGAATTGGCTCTTTGCATCAGGTGGCTAAAGTATGGGTGCTTCAGCTTCAGCATCAGTCCTTCCAATGAATATTCAGGGTTGATTTCCTTTAGGATTTGGCTGGTTTGACCTCCTTGCAGTCCAAGGGTCTCTCAAGAGTCTTCTCCAACACCACGGTTCAAAAGCATCAATTCTTCAGTGCTCAGCCTTCTTTATGATCTAACTCTCACATCCATCCATAACTTCTGGAAAAATGATAGCTTTGACCAGACAGAACTTTGTTGGCAAAGTGATATCTCAGTTTTTTAATACCCTGACTAGGTTTGTCATAGCTTTCCTTCCAAGGAGCAAGTGTCTTTTATTTTGTGGCTGTAGTCACCATCTGCAGTGATTTTGAAGCCCAGGGAGATAAAATGTCACTACTTCCACTTTTTTCCCATATGTTTGCATGAGGTGATAGGACTAGATGCCATGATCCTAGTTTTTTGAATGTTGAGTTTTAAGCCATTTTTTTTTCACTCTCCTCTCTTACCCTCATCAAGAGTGTCTTGTTTCTCTTCACTTTCTGCCACAAGTGTAGTTTCATCTGCATATCTGAGGTTATTGATATTTCTCCTACCAATCTTGATTCCAGCTTGTGATTCATTCAGCCCGGCATTTTACATAATGTACCCTGCATATAAGTTAAATAAGCAGGGTGACAATGTTCAGCCTTGACATACTCCTTTTCCAATTTTAAACCAGTCCATTTTTTCATGTCTGGTTCTAACTACTGCTTCCTGACCTGCATACGGGTTTCTCAGGAAACAGGTAAGGTTGTCTGGTATTTCCATCTCTTTAAGAAGTTTCCACAGTTGTTGTGATCTTCGCAGTCAAAGGCTTTAGAGTAGTCAATGAAGCAGAAATATATGTTTCTTTGGAATTTCCTTGCTTTTTCTATGATCCAGTGGATGTTGGCTATTCAATCTCTGGTTCCTCTATGTCTTCTAAATCCTGCTCGTATATCTGGAATTTTTTGGTTCATGTTCTGCTCAAGCCTAGAGTGAAGGATTTTGAACCTTACCCTGCTAGCAAGTAAAATGAGCACAATTGTACAGTAGTTTGAACATTCTTTGTGTTAGTCTGTTCTTAGCCACTCAGTTGTATCTGACTCTTTGTGACCCCATGACTATAGCCTGCCAGGATCCTCTGTCCATGGGTTTTCTCCAGACGAAAATACTGGAGTAGGTTGCCATTTCCTACTCCAGAGGATCTTCCTGTCCCAGGGATCAAACCTGGGTCTCCTGCATTGCAGGCATATTCTTTACCAGTTGAGCTACAGGGAAGGCCCCAAACATTCTTTGGCATTGCCTTTTTTGGGGATTGGAATGAAAGCTGACCTTTTCCAGTCCTGTGGCCACTGTTGAATTTTCCAAATTTGCTGACATATTATGCAGTACTTTAACAGCATCATCTTTTAAGATTTGAAATAGCTCAGCTGGAATTCCATCACCTCCACTAGATTTGTTCATAGTAATATGCCCCCTAAGGTCCATTTGACTTCATGCTCTAGGATGTCTGGCTCTAAGTGAGTGACCAAACCATCATGGTTATCCATGTCATTGTGACTTTTTGTTTAGTTCTTCTGTGTGTTCTTGCCACCATTTCTTAATCTCTTACGCTTCTGTTAGGTCCTTACTCTTTCTGTCTTTTATCATGCCCATCTTTGCATGAAATATTCCCTGAAGTGAAAGTGAAGTCACTCAGTCATATCTGACTGTTTGCCACCCCACAGACTGTAGTCTACCACTTCAGATATAGGCTTCTCCATCAGTGGGATTTTCCAGGCAAGCGTACTGGAGTGGGTTGCCATTTCCTTCTCCAGAGGATCTTCCCAATCCAGGGATTGAACCCAGGTCTCCTGCATTGCAGGCAAATGCTTTACCCTCTGAACCACCAGGGAAGCCCCCAAAATGTTCTCTGGATGTCTCCAACTTTCTTGAAGACATCTATAGTCTTTTCCATTCTATTGTCTTCTTCTATTTACTTGAATCGTTTGTTTAAAAAGGTCTTATCTCTCTTTGCTATTCTCAGAAACTCTGCATTCAGTTGGGTGTGTCTTTCCCTTTCTCCATTGCCTTTCATTTCTTTTGTTTTCTCAGCTATTTGTAAAGCCTCCTCAAACAACCACTTTGCCTTTTTGCATCTCTTTTTCTTGGGGATGGTTTTAGTCACTGTTTCCTGTACAATGTTAACAAACTTCTGCCCATTGTCCTTCAATGTTGATGTTATATTTTGTTGATTATTATTGACAGCCAAACAAAGTGTCCTTAAAAACATCCAGAACAATTTTTTTGTCCCAGCGTAAAAGGTGTTAATAAAAAGCAGAAGACAGAAACTGACCACAACAGAACTCATGGTAGAATCATGAGAAAAAAAAATGACAAAATCTTAACAAACAGAATAATTTTACCTTAGAAAAAGGATTATGTAAAGAAAACTTCATATTGTAAAATCTGGGGTTTAAATCTACCCAATTAATTAAACATACTTTCACCTGTGCTTTTAGAGTTAGTGCCAAGTCAACTGAAGTTTTTTTCAACATTGTCACAATAATTTTTCATTACATTTTTTCAGTGAAATATTTTTCGTATTCCACAGTCCTTCACAAACACTAACAGTGCAGTTACATACAGCCAACACATCATGTATGCATTCCATAAATATCTTTGGCATGTGATTTATCCTTGTGACATCAAAAAGTAAAATCTAGGACACAAGTTGCCTTTTGGAGTATGTATCCTTATATACAGTAAGGAATGCTGCTTCATTCATTTTCACTCCCAAGACTAACAAATGTTTAAAGTTAAAGAAAAATCTGTTTTGGTATAGGGTTTCCCTATAAACTGTATATACAAGATCTTCAGTTCTTTTCTTTAAAATTTAGAGATTGAAAACCTAAAATTTATATTAATACATCTGTTGATAGACTGATAATGTGGACCAAAAAAAAAAAAAAAAACACCAAAGTGTAAACCGCAAAGTGAATGAATGGAATTAACTGAGACTTAATTTCATTGTTTAGGCCTAAGCCCATTTTTTCATTGAAAGCTAGGCGAAATATGAGGATATATTTGGAGTTAAATTTGCCTACAGATTATTTATTAGCCATAGAAGTGATTCTATAGTGTTTCCGTCTAAGTCTGCTTGAAGATGTAGGCACATATCTATAATTGATGAGTTCCTTCCCTGGCCATCACTTCTTAAGACAGCGCAATAGACTCTGTAACAGGAGTCTAGGCTTTCCCACCATCCGTTGTCCATCTTTAAATGAAGAATTTAGAGGCAGAGGTAAACATGGTAGTTGAGAGAGAAGGTCACATAATTTATTTCTCTGTGTGTGTGTGTGAGCCTGTGTGTGTTTATGGGTATCAAAACATCAAAGATAAATAAAAATAAGGTTTCCTCAAAATGACAGATTTGTAAGACATCAAATCTGAAAAATCCAGAATAGTTTTCCTTGAAGGTCTAGAAAGCTCATGCTGTATCCCAAGGCAATATAAGTAAAAGCAAAAATTAAAAAGTGGACCCTAATCAAGCTCATAAGTTTTGGCACAGCAAAGAAAACTGTGAACAAAACAAAAAGACATCCTATGGAATGGGAGAAAATATTTGCAAATGATGCAACCAGCAAGGACTTAATTTTCAAGAATATAAAACAGTTCATATAGCTCAATAACCACCCAATCAAAAATGGGCAGGAGACATAAATAGGCATTTTTCCAAGGAAGACATATGGATGGCCAAGAGACACATGAAAAGATTCTCAACATTCTCTAAGGTTATTAGAGAAATGCAAACCAAAGCTACAATGAGGTATCATCACCTCACACAAGTCAGACTGTGTGCTCAATTGTGTCATAGAAGTCAGAATGACCACCATCAAAAAGTCTACAAATAATACATGCTGGAGAGGGTATGGAGAAAAGGAAATCTTTCTAAACTGTTGCTTGGAGTATAAATTGGTTCTGCCACTACAGATAACATTATGGATGTTTTTTGAAGAACTGAAAATAGAGTTAACATATGATCCTGCAATCCCATTCCTAGGCATATGTCAAAAAATTCTAATTCAAACATATTTGCATGCCCATGTTCATAGCACCATTATTTCCAATAGCTAAGCCATGGAAGCAACCTAAATGTCTATAGACAGATGAATGGATAAAAATTTATATATATGTAGATAGATAGACAGATAGATAGATATACATAGGGTTTCCCTGGTGGCTCAGTGGTAAAGAATCTGCCTGCCAATGTGGGAGATGCAGGTTGTATCCCTGTGTTGAAAAGACCCCCTGGAGAAGGAAATGGAAAACTATTGGAGATTACGAGTGAAATGACACAGAACAAGACACACAAGAGACAGACGACACGCACATTCCGCCGGAGGAACAGAACTGGGCAAAAAACTAATTGCCGTTTGTTATAAAAGCCCCCTAGGCAGAATTCCAGACTGCACGAATAAGCCTTTTCAGCACAGCTCAGGTGCATACATGTTATCGTATAGCAAAGGGGAGTAAAATCCTAGTCTACTGCAGAGTCTGTACAAAGCCCTCTATTCCTTCTTTATCACAAGGAGGGAATGCTCCCTCGTTTGCAAGGGACCATTAAACTCAAGGCTGTGTCCAGACTCTTTGGCAGAACGCCTCGTTTGCAAGAACGTCCAGCCCTAGCAGAGAGGCCCGTTTGCAGGCATATCTCTGCTACCCTATTAACCCTTCAGAAACCCACTCTAGGATTCTTGCCTGGAAAATCCCATGTACAGAGGAGTCTGGCGAGCTATAGTCTACGAGGTCAAGAAAGAGTCAACATGACTTAGTGACGACAACAACAACAAGAACACACACACAAACACACACACTTGTGAGTGCATCAATCTAGGGTTACACCAGGTGACCTTCAGAGGTAGCTCAGGATTCTGAGGTGCAAGTCTGAAGGAGGAGAGACTCCATTTCCCCAGCTTTGCATCCCCTGTGCTAATGAGCGTGCTTTCACCTACCGTGTGCTCTTGAACTTCGGCAGACTGAACTGATCACCAGAGAAAAGTAACTTCAAGAATAAAATAAGATCCTTGGGCATGATATGCATAAAGTCAGTCCTTTGTTTGTAAGCCTAAGTCTGCCATCCTCTTCATTCTTGCAACTGGAATTCCAGATGTAGGGCAGCACACCCCTCTTCCGGTGTAATCCCCTCACACAATGTGAAGCAACAGCAGAAAGCTCACTCTTTGTGTACAGTTCAGCGAAACATTAACTACGTAGCTCTTGTCAGGTAGATGGATAGATATGATACGGTAGGAGGGGGCTAAATAGAGTTCCTTTGATTCTGTTTCTGCCACGTCCTTGAAATGTTTGCCTCCTCAATGCTTTGCTCATCTCTCTGTAAAGTAACAGTAATATTCATAAATCCATTCTAGGGAGCTTACAAGTCTCGAAAGCAAATGAAACTATTTTTTCTACCCACAAAATAGGCAGAAAGTTTCCATAAATATTTCTCCTCAAGACAAGCCCATAGCCAATTTTACATTTTTCTATGAGAAAAATATTTCTGTCCTAATAACCTGAATGTCTGAACCTTCCCCCATCTGGGGAGATGTATGCAACTGTAAAGATTCCCTGTGGCAAAATTCCCTTCCAGAGGAGTTCATCATACTCAGACCAGGAGGAAGATTTCAATATAGTTTATGTCACCCCAGAGCTTTCGTGGCAAATGTTAGAGCTGATGTCTATTCCTGTTTTTAAAAGGTCTCAGACTTCATGCAGAAGTCAGTCTAGTTTTTTCACAGCTGTCATTCAAGGTCATATTATCATCTGTAGTTCAACAGTTATTTTGCATGATATCTTAGATTCTCTCACTTGAAACAAAGACTTGTTTTGTTTTAATGCCTCTGAAGTTCTTGCTCTCCAGGCCCTTTTTGAAGATTAGCTATAATATTTGCATTGCCCTGTGACACTGGGAAAATGAGCTATGTTGCTACAAACAGAAAGTTTTGAAGATGAGTCTTTCTTTGAAGAGGGATTTAAAAGGAACAGGAGCGGAAGAAGACTTAAACAAAAAACTGCAGACAACAAACATTGACACAGACATTAATAGTAAATTAACAAGTAAAGTACATGCTCAATTGCTTGTGGCTCCATGGACTGTAGCCCACCAGGCTCCTTTGTATATGGAATTTTCCAGGCAAGAATACTGGAGTGGGTTGCTTTTTCTTCCTCCAGGGTATCTTACTGATCCAGGGATAGAACCCATGTCTCTTGTGTCCCCTGCATTGACAAGAGAGTTCTTCACCACTAGCACCACCTGGGAAGCAGAAATAAGTAAGGTGCATGGGAGACAAACAGGGATGAAGGCAGAGCTATTTCAGAAAAATCCTTTAAAGGTTTTAAAGGAGGAATCTGCAATAATTTAAATAAATGTGAGACATGAAAGAAAGTGCAAGTTTTGAGAAAATTCTGTCAGGATGCATTCTCTGAGGGCTTTTGTTGGCCTTTTGATTGCTGTGAAAAGTCGGAGGAATCAGAGGTCTGAGCTGAACTAGTTGCCAAGACAATATGAAAATGCCTACCTGGCAGATGCCTCCATCGGGGTCAGCAGCTGAATAGCCAATAAAGCACGGAAAAAAATAAAAAAAGGAATCAAAATATGCATAGAAACGAATGAAAATGAAAACAAAACAACTCAAAACCTGTGGGACACTGTAAAAGCAGTGCTAAGGGGTAAGTTGATAGCAATACAGGCATACCTCAAGAAACAAGAAAAAAGTCAAATAAATAAAACCTAACTCTACACCTAAAGCAACTAGAAAAGGAAGAAATGAAGAACTCCAGGGTTAGTAGAAGTAAAGAAATCTTAAAAATTAGGGCAGAAATAAATGCAAAAGAAACAAAAGAGACCATAGCAAAAATCAACAAAGCCAAAAGCTGGTTCTTTGAAAGGATAAATAAAATTGACAAACCATTAGCCAGACTCATCAAGAAACAAATGGAGAAAAATCAAATCAATAAAATTAGAAATGAAAATGGAGAGATCACAACAGACAACACAGAAATACAATGGATCATAAGAGACTACTATCAGCAGTTATATGACAATAAAATGGACAACGTGGAAGAAATGGACAAATTCTTAGACAAATACAACTTTCCAAAACTGAACCAGGAAGAAATAGAAAATCTTAACAGAACCATCACAAGCACGAAAATTGAAACTATAATCAGAAATCTTCCAGAAAACAAAAGCCCAGGTCCAGACAGCTTCACAGCTGAATTCTACCAAAACTTTCGAGAAGAGCTAACACCTGTCATACTCAAACTCTTCCAGAAATTGCAGAGGAAGGTAAACTTCCAAACTCATTCTATGAGGCCACTTAATACCAGATACCTGACAAAGATGCCACAAAAAAAGAAAACTACAGGCCAATATCACTGATGAACATAGATGCAAAAATCCTTAACAAAATTCTAGCAATCAGAATCCAACAACACATTAAAAAGATCATACACCATGACCAAGTGGGCTTTATCCCAGGGATGCAGGGATTCTTCAATATCCGCAAATCAATCAATGTAATACACCACAGTAACAAATAAAATAAAAATAAAAAATAAAAGCCATATGATTATCTCAATAGATGCGGAGAAAGCCTTTGACAAAATTCAACATCCATTTATGATAAAAACTCTCCAGAAAGCAGGAATAGAAGGAACATACCTCAACATAATAAAAGCTATATATGACAAACCCACAGCAAACATTATGGTGAAAAATTGAAAGCATTTCCCCTAAAGTCAGGAACAAGACAAGGGTGCCCACTTTCACCGCTACTTTTTGGCCACAGCAATCAGAGCAGAAAAAGAAATAAAAGGAATCCAAATTGGAAAAGAAGAAGTAAAACTCTCACTGTTTGCAGATGACATGATCCTCTACATGGAAAACCCTAAAGACTCCACCAGAAAATCACTAGAGCTAATCAATGAATATAGTAAAGTTGCAGGATATGAAATCAACACACAGAAATCCCTTGCATTCCTATACACTAATAATGAGAAAATAGAAAGAAAAATTAAGGAAATAATTCCATTCACTATTTCCACAAAAATAATAAAATACTTAGGAATATATCTACCTAAAGAAACTAAAGACCTATATATAGGAAACTATAAAACACTGATTAAAGAAATCAAAGAGGACACTAATAGATGGGGAAATAGACCATGTTCATGGATTAGAAGAATCAATATAGTGAAAATGAGTATACTACCCAAAGTAATTTATAGATTCAATGCAATCCCTATCAAGCTACCAACGGCATTTTTCACAGAGCTAGAACAAATAATTTCACAATTTGTATGGAAATACAGAAAACCTCGAATAGCCAAAGCAATCTTGAGAAAGAAGAATGGAACTGGAGGAATCAACCTGCCTCACTTCAGGCTCAACTACAAAGGCACAGTCATCAAGACAGTATGGTACTGGCACAAAGACAGAAATATAGAACAATGGAACAAAATAGAAAGCCCAGAGATAAATCCACACACCTATGGACACCTTATCTTTGACAAAAGAGGCAAGAATATACAATGGAATAAAGACAATCTCTTTAACAAGTGGTGCTGGGAAAACTGGTCAACCACTTGTAAAAGAATGAAACTAGATCACTTTCTAACACCATACAAAAAAATAAACTCAAAATGGATTAAAGATCTAAATGTAAAACCAGAAACTATAAAACTCCTAGAGGAGAACATAGGCAAAACACTCTCCGTCATACATCACAGGAGGATCCTCTATGACCCACCTCCCAGAGTACTGGAAATAAAAGCAAAAATAAACAAATGGGATCTAATTAAACTTAAAAGCTTCTGCACAACAAAGGAAACTATCAGCAAGTGAAAAGACAGTCTTCAGAATGGGAGAAAATAATAGCAAATGAAGCAACTGAAAAACAACTAATCTCAAAAATATACAAGCAACACCTGTAGCTCAATTCCAGAAAAATAAATGACCCAATCAAAAAATGGGCCAAAGAACTAAATAGATATTTCTCCAAAGAAGACATACAGATGGCTAACAAACACATGAAAAGATGCTCAACATCACTCATTATTAGAGAAATGCAAATCAAAACCACAAAGAGGTGCCATTCATGCCAGTCTGCCATCCAAAAGTCTACAAGCAATAAATGCTAGAGAGGGTGTGGAGAAAAGGGAACCCTCTTACACTGTTGGTGGGAATGCAAACTAGTACAGCCACTATGGAGAACAGTGTGGAGATTCCTTAAAAAACTGGAAATAGAACTGCCTTATGACCCAGCAATCCCACTGCTGGGCATACACACCGAGGAAACCAGAATTGAAAGAGACACGTGTACCCCAATGTTCATCACAGCACTGTTTATAATAGCCAGGACATGGAAGACACCTAGATGTCCATCAGCAGATGAATGGATAAGAAAGCTGTGGTACATATACACAATGGAGTATTACTCAGCCATTAAAAAGAATACATTTGAATCGGTTCTAATGAGGTGGATGAAACTGGAGCCTATTATACAGAGTGAAGTAAGCCAGAAATAAAAACACCAATACAGTATACTAATGCATATATGTGGAATTTAGAAAGATGGTAGCGATAACCCTGTATGCAAGACAGCAAAAGAGACACAGATGTATAAAATAGTCTTTTGGACTCTGTAGGAGAGGGCGAGAGTGGGATGATTTGGGAGAATGGCATTGAAACATGTATAATATCATATATTAAGTGAATCACCAGTCCAGGTCCGATGCAGGATACTGGATGCTTGGGGCTGGTGCACTGAGGTGACCCAGAGGGATGGTATGGGGAGGGAGGAGGGAGTTCAGGATGGGGAACACGTGTATACCTGTGGTGGATTCATGTTGATGTGTGGCAAAACCAATATAATATTGTAAAGTAATTAACCTCCAATTAAAATAAATAAATTTACATTTTAAAAAATAAGCAGAAACATTATTTGCTGACAAAGGTCCATCTAGTCAAAGCTATGATTTTTCCAGTAGTCATGTATGGATGTGAGAGTTTGACTGTAAAGAAAGCTGAGCACTGATGAATTGATGCTTTTGAACTGTGGTGCTGGAAAAGACTCTTGAGGGTCCCTTGATCTACAAGAAGTTACAAAAGTTCATCCTAAAGGAAATCATCCCTGAATATTCATCGGAAGGACTGATGCTGAAGCTGAAACTCCATATTTTGACCACCTGATGTGAAGAACTGATTCATTGCAAACGACCTTGATGCTGGGAAAGATTGATGGCAGGAGGAGAAGGGAATGACAGAGGATGAGATGGTTGGATGGCATCACTGACTCGATGGACATGAGTTTGAGCAAGGTCTGGGGGTTGGTGATGGACAGGGAAGCCTGGTGTGCTGCAGTCCATGGGATTGCAAAGAATCAGACATGACTGAGTGATTGAACTGAACCGAATGTTTTTTAGTTATTGCATGATGGTGGTAGGTATGAAACAAGAAATTGTTAAGAATCAGAGACATCTTGATAGTGTATATTTACATTATTTTCTCACAAAAGACCTAAAGAACCTAGAAACATAAAGGTAGGGAATAAGGTGGATTCTCTGACATCATGTTAAGTCTTAGTAGACAAATTATTTTTATCCTGCATATGAAAAACATCAATGTAAATAATACTGAGATTGTCTAAGGTTTCAATAAAGAAAATTTGGGACCACAAATAAATACTAAAGAATTTAGTCTCATGTGAAGTAAATACATATTAAGCATTACACTTTCCGATCAGCTTTAAAAAGTAATATAAAACAATGCCTGCAACTGGGATCTCAGAAAATAATGTTTGATGGAAGATTTCTGTGTTATTATTCATCCTTCACCCTGTCCTGCAACACTGAGCAAGTCAAGAAATGTATTTTTTCTTTTTTATCTTACTTTAATTTAACTTTTATTTTCAAAATGGTGTATAAAATATAATTTTTACTAAATGAACATTTCCTAAATATGAGAATTTGTTGAGCTCTTGAGGAGGTAAATAAATTATAGCAAGTAAAAAGATAATGAAATTCCCTGTAGTGATAGATTCTGGATATATCATCACTATACCACATCATAAATAATAGTTTCTTCCTTGCACATAATATTTTCCTGGTACTTACAGTAAATCTCTATCTCCTCTCTCCTTCAATGATAGATAACAAATAATGTTTCTTATGACAAATTCTGGGTTCAGAAGGCCTGTTTTCACCCTTCCTATCACACAACACTTCCATTTAGTTCACACTGTTGTGGGTTTTTGTTTTTTGATACTTATTGTTTAACTTGTAAGCTCTTTCTTTTCTCTTTTTGGGCCATGCCAAGTGGCATGTGGGATCTTAGTTTCCCCAACCAAGAATTTAACCCGGGCCCTAGACCTGCCTCTTGAAAAACCTATATGCAGTTCAGGAAGCAACAGTTAGAACTGGACATGGAAAAACAGACTGGTTCCAAATAGGAAAATGAGTACGTCAAGGCTGTATACTGTCACCCTGCTTTCTTAACTTATATGCAGAGTACATCATGAGAAATGCTAAGCTGGAAGAAGCACAAGCTGGAATCAAGATTGCCAGGAGAAATATCAATAACTTCAGATATGCAGATGAGACCACCCTTATAGCAGAAAGTGAAGAGGAACTAAAAAGCCTCTTGATGAAAGTGAAAGAGGAGAGTGACAATGTTGGCTTAAAGCTCAACATTCAGAAAACAAAGATCATGGCATCCAGTCCCATCACTTCATGGGAAATAGATGGGGAAACAGTGGAAACAGTGTCAGACTTTATTTTTTGTGGCTCCAAAATCACTGCAGATGGTGACTGCAGCCATGAAATTAAAAGAAGCTTACTCCTTGGAAGGAAAGTTATGACCAACCTAGATAGCATATTCAAAAGCAGAGACATTACTTTGCCAACAAAGATCCGTCTGGTCAAGGCTATGGTTTTTCCAGTAGTCATGTATGGATGTGAGAGTTGGACTGTGAAGAAAGCTGAGAGCCGAAGAATTGATGCTTTTGAACTGTGGTGTTGTAGAAGACTCTTGAGAGTCCCTTTGACTGCAAGGAGATCCAACCAGTCCTTTCTAAAGGAGATCAGCCCTGGGTGTTCTTTGGAAGGAATGATGCTAAAGCTGAAACTCCAGTACTTTGGCCACCTCATGCGAGGAGTTGACTCATTGGAAAAGACTCTGATGCTGGGAGGGATTGGGAGTCGGAGGAGAATGGGACCACAGAGGATGAGATGGCTGGATGGCATCACCTACTCGATGGAAGTGAGTTTGGGTGAACTGTGGGAGTTGGTGATGGACACGGAGACCTGGCGTGCTTCAATTCATGGGGTCACAAAGAGTCAGACACGACTGAGCGACTGAACTGAACTGAACTGAACTGGACTTGTACTGAAAGTGCTGAGTCCTAACCACCAGATCACCAGAGAATTACCTTGTAAACTCTTAATAAACTTAATCTACCCTCTGTCTTAATGGGCTTCATTTATTCATCAGTATCCCACGCAGACGAAATAGAAGAAATTAAAATAATACTCAAGCACTGTCATTTCCTTCTTGCTGAATGTTTACAAAACTTTCTAAGCCCAACCTTCTCTCAAAGTCATGTCCAAACCCCAGTCATTCCCAAGACTCCAACTATTTCTTCTTTTTCAGTGACTCCAAGTGGACACCTGCACCTCTCACAGCCCTCTCGGGCTCTGTGCACCTCATCATGGTGCCTTGTAGGCAACTTAACTTCATTGTTTCAAAGGCCACTCTCCACTTTCTTCCCCCACAAATCTGTGCTTCTTTTTGGCCCTTGTCTTGGTTAACAGCATCACTATTCACTCAGGGGCCGAGGCTGACAACTTGAGAGAAAGCTGATGCATGGGGAGGCAGCCGAAGAGAATTGGTTGGGATGAATGGAGACCAGTCACTGTCCCTCCAACTTCTGCCTTCTCTGGATTTTCAGTCACACCTCAGAAGACCGAGGGCTTGTCCACCTTCCCCAGGTTCCCTGTGACAGCTTCATGGTCATGTTCTCAGTCTACAAGATCTCCCTTATTTCTTACTCTCTGCCCTGTGGCAAGCTTTATGATCCCAGAACACAGGTCTGATGTAGAGCCTTTAGACAACTCCCACAGTGCTGTCTGACCTCCGTTTCTTGCCTGTATTTCCTGACACCATCTCTCCATTTATCCCCTCTAGTCACCTGGAACCATTCATTTTTCTCTCCAAGTAGTGTCAACTTCTGACCTTTGCTCTTCTCTATCACACTTCCATTTCTCCTAGGAATGCCCCCTCCTTCCTCTCTGTTTAGCCCTCACTGATGGGGAAACCGTGGAAACAGTGTCAGACTTTATTTTCTGTGGCTCCAAAATCACTGCAGATGGTGACTGCAGCCATGAAATTAAAAGAAGCTTGCTCCTTGGAAGGAAAGTTATGACCAACCTAGATAGCATATTCAAAAGCAGAGACATCACTTTGCCAACAAAGGTCCATCTGGTCAAGGCTATGGTTTTCCAGTGGTCATGTATGGATGTGAGAGTTGGATTGTGAAGACAGCTGAGAGCTGAAGAATTGATGCTTTTGAACTGTGGTGTTGGAGAAGACTCTTGAGAGTCTCTTGGACTGCAAGGAGATCCAACAAGTCCATTCTGAAGGAGATCAGTCCTGGGTGTTCTTTGGAAGGACTGATGCTGAAGCTGAAACTCCAGTACTGTGGCTACCTCATGCGAAGAGTTGATCACTGGAAAAGACTCTGATGCTGGGAGGGATTGGGGGCAGGAGGAGAAGGGGACGATAGAGGATGAGATGGCTGGATGGCATCACTGACTCGATGGACGTGAGTTTGAGTAAACTCCAGGAGTTGGTGATGCGCAGGGAGGCCTGGTGTGCTGCAATTCATGGGGTCGCAAAGAGTTGGATATGACCGAGCAACTGAACTGAACTGAACCCAGCTCAAATGTCACCCATGTCACCTCTTCTTTGAAGAATTTATGGGCTCTCCAAAAATGTAACTGTTTTCTTCCTTGGGCTCCCATAGCATTCTGTTGATCTGGCAGCAAAACTTTTGTCAGATGGGACGCAGGGGTTCTTCTCTCCTGAGTGAACTTACCTCCTTACTTACCAGGACCTTGACAGTGACCAGTATGTGCTTGTTAAGTGAATGGATGGACTTAATGAAAAACAGATAAGTGGATGCACATAGCTATCTACCTTGTTAGAGTTGTGTGGGGAAGGTTGATTTGGAGGCTGCTTATAAATGTGACTCTCTCATGCTCCTTGTGTTTCCAGCAGGATGCCACCATGGTGATTAACCCATCCTGAAGCTGTTTCCACACCTTAACTGGGTAAACAACGCCTGATCTATAGAAAGTCAACATAAACGAGATTGAGAGTTACATACTGAACACATATTGCACATCAGAATCTTGTGGGTAGGTCCATAAAAATGAAATTCCCAATGCCCACAGCAGACCCACAAACACTATATTATTATTAAACTCTTGAGTATACCTACTTGCCAGCTCAGCCCTATTCCATAGTCTGAAATATCTGGGAGCCAGTGTACTTCCAGCTCTAAGATGTTTCAGAAATGACTGGTGGTTGGAACAAGGAGGAAAGTATTCATGAAGGAGGAGAAAGACCTCAGGTGGTCTCTGAAGAATGAGTTGGATTTAGTTGATGTAATAGAGAGGGCAGGCAAAGCACTTCATGCAGGCAAACTGGGAATAACCTAAGTGTCCACTGACAGATGAATGGATAAGGAAGATGTGATGTGTATACAAAATGAGATACTCCTAAGGCAAAAAAGAATGAAGTAATGCCATTTACAGCAACATGATGGACCTAGAGATTATCATAGTAAGTGAACTAAGTCAGAAAGAGAAAGACAAGTATCATTTGATATTGCTTCTAAGTGGAATCTAAAAAAAAATATTATACAAATGAACTTATTTACAAAACAGAGAGAGACTCACAGACAGAAAACAAACACGGTTATCAAAAGGGAAAGATAGGGGGAGGAATGAATTAAGAGTTTGGAATTAAAATATACACACTATTATATATAAAATAGATAATCAACAAGGACCTACTGGATAGCATAGGGAACTCTACTCAGTATTCTGTAACAACCTATAAGGGAAAAGAATCTGGAAAAGAATGAATGCATGTATATGTATAATGGGATCATTTTGCTGTACGCTTGAAATTAACTCATTATAAATGAGCTATGATTGTGTGTGCTCAGTCCTTCAGTTATGTCCAGCCCTTTGCAACCCAATGGACTGTAGCCTGCTAGGCTCCTCTGTCTGTGGATTCTCCAGGCAAGAATACTGGAGTAGGTTGCCATTTCCTTCTCCAGGGAATCTTCCCAACCCAAGGATCGAACCCATGTCTCCTGCATTGCAGGTAAACTCTTTCCTGCTGAGTCACCATGGGAGCCCATTACATCAACTATGTATGTGCGCGTTAGTCACTTAGTCATGTCCAACTCCTTGCAACCCCATGAACTGCAGCTCACCAGGCTCCTCTGGCCATGGAATTCTCTAGGCAAGAATACTAGCGTGGGTTGCCATTCTCTTCTCCAGTAAATCAACTATACCCCAATATAAAGTAAAAATTAAGTTTTTTAAAGGCTTTTTGTAAAGATATGGTGGTAGGAACAGGCATTGGGTATGTCAAGAGAACTTATCAACATGGTTGAATAGACGGGCTGATGAAGAGGCACTTGGCATTCTGAGTTGGGGCCATGTTTCCTAGAGTCTGCAATAGTGTTTAAGTAAGGAAATATGCTTCCCTGGTAAGTAAGGGAATGGGCTTCCCTGATACATCAGTTGGTAAAGAATCCTCCTCCAATGCTGGGAACCCCGGTTGGATTCCTGGGTGTGGAAGATCCGCTGGAGAAGGAATAGGCCACCCACTCCAGTATTCTGGCCTGGAGAATTCCAGGAGTTGGACAGGACTAAGTGACTTTCACTTTCAAGGGAACATGTATAATGAAGGTATGCTTTTAAAAAGTTTTCAAGGGTGTATCAGATAACCTTCCTCCTAATTGCCTAAAGAATGTAGATAGAGAGGAGAAAGACATGGCAACCCACTCTAGCATTCTTGCCTGAGAAATCCCATGGACACAGAAGTCTGGCAGGCTGCAGTCTGTGAGGTCACAAAGAGTCGGACATAACTTAGCGACTAAACAGCAACGACAAAAATTATCTGTCTTACTAACCGCAAGACCACATCTTTCTTTCTAAACAATAGCAGAACCAGCACAGGACTTCCCTGGTGGTACAGTGGATAAGAATCAGCCTGCCAATGCAGGGCACACGGGTTTGATCCCTGGTCCAGGAAGACCCCTTCTGCCACAGAGCAGCTAAGTCAGTGTGCCACACCTCCTGAACCCACGTTCCACAGCACTGAAGCCTGGAAGCCTAGAGCCTGTGCTCCACAACAGAAGCCACTGCACCGAGAAGCCATGCACTGCACCTGGAGAAAAGCCCCCACTGGCCACAACTAGAGACAGCCCAAGTGCAGCGATGGAGACCCAGTGTAACCAAAAGTAAATAAAATCAATACATTTTTAAGAGTAGCACCAGCACAGAACCTCCTAGTTACCCAACTCAGTGAACTCTAGATCTTACAGTGCTATACTTGAAAATCTTCCCATATTTATTTCTCTTTAAAATGTAGAAAATTGTAAGAGTGACTCATCACATACAAAAACACCTCTGATGTCAATACAGGTCACCTGTATCTGGCTGCAGCAGCTAATATTGAGGCAGAGGACAGTAAAATTAAACACTTCATGAGTGTGTACTCATTCTTCATTCAAATATTTGGGTGTTTAGTATGTGACAGGAACTGGCTTAGGTGTTTGTTTTATTCATTCAGTTCAGTTCAGTTGTGTCTGACTCTTTGCGACTCCATGGACTGCAGCACACCAGGCCTCCCGTGCATCACCATTTTATTCACTGATATATATCAAAGATACAACCAACCACCACCCACCTACTCATCTATGAAACTAACTTTGGGAAGAAGGAGGGGTGAAGAGGTAGGAACAAGATGAGAACAAATATCTTATTAGATCCAATTTCCCTCTTATATTAGCTGAAACATTAAAATTACAGTTAACACAGTCTGTCATAAGATTAACAAGCGCTGAAGAGGACCTGTTGCCTGAATGCCCTTTACAACAGCTACAACAGTGGCCTTCTTACTTTTGCTTGATTTTTTTCCACCGACTGTCCTTAAGCCAAAAGCTAGTTCCTTATGCCTTCTCTATTTGGTCAAGCTGTGCCCTGTAGGACACCTCAAAAATAAGTCTACTTCCCACATGTAACAGTCTTTCAAATTTGTCTGTGTGTATATATTTATATGGGGTTAGTAAGATACATATATATATATATATATATATGTATGTATATATATATATATATATATATATATATGTTTTAAATCCATTTATCTGTCAGTGGACACATGGGTTGATTCCACCTTTTGACTCTTATTGTTTAATTTTGCATGTATACTTAAGAAGAATGTGTATTTTGTTGTCGGATATTTTATATCGGGGTATAGTTGATTTGCCTGGAGAAGGGAATGGCAAACCAGAACACTCTACCTGGTTTGTGTTATTAAAGTCCTCTAGTTCCTTACTTCTGTCTGGTTGTTCTATCCAGTATTGAGGATGAGATATTGATTTCTCCAATTCTTATTATAGAGTTGTATTTCTCTTTTCAATATTATCAAATTTTGCTTTATATATTTTCCCAGTTTTAACAGCATATAATTGACAGGTGAAGTTGTATATATTTAAAAAATAAAATGAGAATGTAGACAGAGGACCTGTTCCAGGAAGGGAGCTATCACCATAGATGAGCGTAGTATACAGTAGGCATGGAGACAGGGAGAAACCCAGTAAAGTCTGTTTTCTAAAGTTTGTCTCTGTTTCTCATTGTCTCTGCTTGACCCAGCAACCATTTAAGTAACAAACGCTCCTCTATCTTCACGTGAAGTGCCTTTCTTCCCTTTGAAGTCCTAAACCACTACTCCTAACATTCTTTTTGTCTTTAGCTGAAGATGGTATTTAAGGCGAGGGCTTCAGTCATTTGGGGAGTTAGTTTTCCTGGGCCTCTCATGTATGTGCGTGCTAAATTGCTTCAGTCATGTCCAACTCTTTGCAACCCTATAGACTCTAGTCCACCAGGCTCTTCGGTCCATGACATTTTCCAGGCAAGAATACTGGAGTGGGTTGTCATGCCCTCTTCCAGTGGATCTTCCCAACCCAGGGACTGAACCCACATATCTTTGGTCTCCTGCATTGACAGGCAGGTTCTTTACAACTAGCACCACCTGGGAAGCTCCCATATATACTTGTTACCAAACTTTTATTTTCTTCTGTTAATCTGTCTCATGTCAATTGAATTCTGAAACCACCCAGAAGAATCTAGATGGGTACAGGACAATGTCTTTCTACCCAACACCAACAAAAAGTTGACTGAAATAAAGGCTTGAAGTGAGGACAATCAAGCTTGAAGTTAGCGTGGTGGCAGAGAATGGGAAGGAAGAAGCAGAGGCAAGGAGCAAAATCAGCAAGGGAAGGAGAGACTGGTGGGATGCAGACCACGGGAAGGAGCATGAAGTGTGACTCCAAGAGAAAGGATGATACAACCTTCAGAGACAGAATCCTGGAAAGAAAACAGGCTGATATGAAAGAAGGAGGCTTGGTTTGTAATTATTTTGGGTCTAATTTAAAAGTACTATAGAGAAGAATAGGGCTGCTGCTGTAGAGAGGAGACACACTAGAAATAGGAATTTCAGAATCATGTTTATAGAAATAATGGCTAAAGCTGTGAGAATGTTTGAGGTTTCCAAGAGAGGGCATAGTAAGAGAGGGGCCCGGAATGTCTGCAGTCAAAAGTAGGAACATAAAAGGAGCCAAAAAAGAGCCTTAGGATGTGAGCAGGACCACAAATGTAACATCGTTTAGACCAGGATGGAAAACCTTTCAAGGGTCAGATTGAATGCTGGATACAAATATGAAAAATATAGCATGGAAAAACTGACAGCATTTGATCATGGTGTCGCAGATGATCTGAGAAAGTGTGGTTTCTGCAGATGTGGAGGTCAGAACAGAGGATAGCCACCATGGGACTTAGTCATTGGAGAATCTTCCTGTGAAAATAAAGATGAACAGTCCAAGCTGGAGAAAGAACCAAAGCATATCAGGAAGCCTGAACCTCTAGAGTGTGATGGCAGAGAGCAGCAAATCTGTGCTGAACAGATGACAAGCTAGAAATAAGAGCAGCTCAGTAGAGATGCTGTGAGCAGGACTGCCCTGGAGAGCTGTCTAGAAATAAAAGGCTTAGCATCTCCTCCTTGCTTTGCAGCCTGTGGCTGTAGGATGGGAGCATCCTTTCATTCTACGGCTTCAGTTCTCTGCACACAGTGCGCTGAGAGCAACCCTGCCCGGATCTCCACCCCAGGGCCCAGCGTCACTACTGGCAAACACACTCAGACTGCTGCTCATCAGGAGAGATGGCATCATTCGTTCTCAGGATGCTTTGACCCATGAGTCACACGTGTTGCTTCTCCAGTCACTTCCGCTGATGGCAAAGAAGGGATTTATAAGAATAAGGGACAAAATGAGTTTCAGAGGAATAAATATTTTATTTCCTTATAAATGTGGCCCAAGCTTCTTGAGCAAACAGAATTTTTCTATAGTGGGCGCACATCCTCAGATTCCTCTGGGGAGGGGATGTGGCATGCAGTGCAGACAGACAGGCCAGGAGAGAAACTCCTGGAGAGCAGGGGGAGAGAAGGTGAGGGGAGAGGGGTGACCCTCTGCCACAGGCTAGGACCCCGTGGCACTCACCACATGTTCCTGCGGCTCGATTTCCTCATTAGTTAAACGGTAAAACAGCGCAAACCTCATAAGGCTGTCACGGAATTCAGTCAGTCACTGTACATGAAGTCTTCAAAACAGGAGGCACTCTGTAGGCTTTATGAGAGTGCAGCCTGGAGCAGCAGCGGCAGCCAGGAACGTCACGGTGTCTGCTGCAGAGCTCCGCAAGGGAGGTGTATCTGCACTGACCAGAAAGAGCTCTCGTGCTTTGGTCCCATCTGTACCCACCTGAGACGGTAAACTCTGGAAGAAATGGAGCCATGTTGCTATGACCAATGGCTGTATTCCCAGAACTTTGTCCCTGGAACATCATAGGCAATATAAAGATATTTTTTGAATGTATGCTAGTGGGTGGGTGGATGGCTGGAAAAATAAATAGAAGTATGGAGGGAGGGAAGGAGAGAAGAAATGGGAGGGCTATCCAAAGACACACATGGAAGGAAGAACAGAAGATGAAGAGAGGGAAGAGAGGATGGAGGGAGGAAGGCTCTAATGCTTTGTTTCTTAAAACATGCAGCATGGCCTGGGGTCCATCGCCTTCTATTGTAAAGGGTGTTTTGCAGAAGGAAAAAAGAAGGAAGTGTTTTACATTTGGATTGCTCTGTAGTCTGTCCTAATTTTCAATAGAATATACCTGCTCTTTGCCGGTTATTTCTTTGTGAAAATCCCTGGTGGCTCAATGGTAAAGAATCTGCCTGCCAATGCAGGAGATGTGGGTTCAACTCCTGGGTCGGGATGATTCCCTGAGGAAGGAAATGGCAACCCACTCCAGTATTCTTGCCTGGAGAATCCCATGGACAGAGGAGCCTGGCTAGCTAGAATCCATGGAGTTACAAAGACTCAGACACAACTGAGCAACTAAACAGCAGTGGACACCACCTGCTCTTTGCTGGTGGGCAGCATGTTCTCTCGCCTCAGAGATTCAGAGTCCCCAGGCATCTCCCCTCCCTGCTTCTCTTGCTCTCTTGCTCTCGCCCACACTTCCATATATGGTAAGCTACTTGACTGGCTGAGTGTGAATTTCAACTTGATTTCTCATTGGCCACTGGCATTTCCCGGGACCACTCAACAGCAGACTGAAACACAGCTCATCTTTCCTCTTCCTGTAATTGCTTGCTTAGCGGTTTCCAGCAACATTTCCCTCATGATTATTCTGTTGGTCTTTCCAGATGCAGTTTTCTACAAATGAGTTCAAGTTGTTTGCTTTTTCAGTTGACAAATTATAACAGATAAATGCCACCAATTACTGAACAAATAATTAAGATTCAAGAAGGATTTGCCCAAAGGCATTCTTGATGTGGTTGACTTGGAAATTCTTGGACTCAGTTTGTACACTGCTTGGAGCATAAGCACCTTCACAGTGTGTTTAAGAAGTCAGGTTTTACCTGCCTCTGCTGGCTTTCTCTCTTGACTGTTTGCAAAAGCTGAAGTTGGCCTTGCATCTCTTGGATTACACACACACACACACACACACACACACACACACACACACACCAAAAAAAAAAAATTGCAAGGAATAGCTTTGCAGTGTGGGCCTCCCAGTCAGAAGACATAATTGCCAGACCTGATCTTGGAAAGCCTTCTATCCTGTCCAAGTCTCAGACTTCACACATGAAAAATGTGTGCAGCAAACCCTGTACCACCAGAGTGCCATGGAGACTGGATGGGATCGTGTATTTGGGGAAAGCAAGCAGCAAGAAGAGTTGCCTCTGAATTTGATCTGCCCTATACTTACCTCGGAATTGTCTACAAAAAGCCCACTTTGCTAAGATAGCCATCAGAAAGTATAAGGCAACATCTCTTTATTAAATCACTGATTTATCAATCACTGCCCAGTGTTACAGTGGTTATTTTTAAAAACAGAAAGATTCAGAAAAGCCAGCACTTGCCTCCAAGAACAGAGAGCAGGGAGGTGTTAGCACAGGAGCTCTGAGCTCGGTGCAAAAGTGAGTGTGACTGTGGTGAGTGTGCCAGACACTGGCACGGTGAGCCAGCATGGCTGACAGCCAGTCCAGTGTCAATCAAATACCTGCTCAGTGACGCTGTCGTGTATCTCCCACAAGGATTACTAACTAAAAAATTTTGAAATCCAATAAAAGCACTTAGGATAACTACACTGGAACAATTGCTTTTATCCAGAGAGCATTGCTGCCTCTTGTGCTGCTTCCCTTTCTCATTCATCACAAAGCCTCAGGTCTGTCACTGTGAAGATCGATCGCCTGTGGACTAAAGATGCCATCATCATTGTCATCAGTAAACACACAGTTGGTGTAGACTCAACCCTGGTAGCAGCCATCACATGTGGATGGGAGAAGGGGGTTTAAAAAATCTTAAAAATATAATGCCAAATAGCAAATTGTTTGGGGGGGATTTTTTTATTAAATTGCTTTTGGTTTTGTTATTTTATTAAAATAACTGTTTGGTTTTGAGTCAAATTATTCTCAAAGACTGAGCTTGTTTTTGCCAATAATGTATTAAACACAGCTTCACTGCTAGATTATAACTTACAATATTTCACAAATAGCATACAAAATAATGGTTCTCAATAAGCCAATAAACGAATAACACACTTCAAATCAATAATAGATTAATTACACTGTTGTTCCAGGCAGAAAGGAGGTGAAAGGAATAAAGTCCAAAGTTAGCTGATGTGTACCTGTCTGCAAGTTTGTCCTTGTAATCACTTTCACTTTCACTTAGCCAATCAAGAGCTGAAGTCCAGCTGCTTATGCGAAGACTAAGTCCCATTTACTAACAGAAGGATGCCAGCAGAGAGGAGCTCATGGCTTGTACCACTGCCTACAAGGAGTGTCCTCTCCAAGGCAGGAACAGACGTCACTTCCTTCCTGAGACTGCTGCCCGGTTGAACCCCACTGTCACCAAGAAAGTCCTGGCTGAAGCAGAAACTAGTGTCTCAAGACATTCGGAGAGACCTATTTAGGTAAGCAGGAAGCATAAACAAGTAGATTTGAAATTGTAACCAATGCACAACAGTAATGTTTGCTGCAAATGACTTCGGAACATTCTGTGTTACTGAAACTCGGGTACAGCTGTTTACCACTTGAAAGCCAGTACTTAGGCAATATTCGTAGAAAGGAATGGTTGCTTTATTTTGGAGGCTAGCAACCAGGGGAGACAGCGGATTCGTGTCCAAAGGCAAACTAGCTCCTGCTGATCAGTGGGCAAGAGTTTTTATTAATAAAGGGGAGTTTCAGAGGTATATAGAAGAGGAAACAGCTACGTGCACAATAGCACAGTCAGTTCTAACAGACATGTGGTGGTCTGATCATACTCATTTTCATTGTTTGAAGTAAAGTTGATCTTTAGTTCTAGGGGGTTTTTTCCCATTTCCTTGGAACCAGTTCTTAGAATTGTGGCAGCTTAGGTCCATAAGGTCACAGACTGAAGTGACTTAGAACACACGTATGTCATAGCTACAGTCTGGTTATAATGTAGATAACTTTTTCCAGCTGGTGGGGGTTTTAGTATCTAAAAAACAGCTCAAAGGTTATGGCTGAGTATTATCTATAGCCCTTGAGAAAGAACTAAAGGTTTTTTACTTTATTTAATGACCAAGCTATTTTTGTTTGGTCCTGTTTGACTGCTTTCTTTCCTTTGCATCCACATTTTCTCACTTCTTTGATTAAATTCATTCTTTGGCTAAAGGTTTTCTGCAGACAAAAGGCAGACTGAGGACCTGGGGGAGTCTGTCCACGGAAAGCCCCATATGTTTTATCATGTGTGATTCCTTAAATATCTTCATTCCGTATTCATCACTGTGGTGCAATTGATTTAGACAAATTATATATAATCAAGCAAGTTATGCCCAGGGACTTCCCAGGTGGCGCTAGCAGTAAAGACCCTGCCTGCTGAAGCCGGAGATGTAAGAGACACGAATTCAGTCCCTGGGTCTGGAGGATCCCCTGGAGGAGGGCGTGGCAACCCACCCCAGTATTCTTGCCTGGAGAATCCCATGGTCAGAGGAGCCTGGCGGGCTACAGTCCACAGGGTTGCAAAGAGGCAGACACAACTGCAGCAACTGAGCATGCGCACATGCACAGCACTCTCAGGTGCGGGGTGGCGCGGAGGAGCAGGGGGTGCCCAAGGACATCACGTTGCGGTCCACTGGTTCTTTCATCTGATGCACTGGCTGTTTATGCAGACCTGCTGAGCAAGCAACTGTGAACAAAGACAGATGTGGCTCTTCCTCAAAGAGGTCTCAGACTAGTGAGGGGGCAGGAGTCATCTTGCGAGACATTATTGCAGTGATCCAGACAGTCCCTGGGGCTTGGGAAAGTTGGTGATTGCAGATGTGCCCTGGCCTGGTTGATCATAGCTGAGATAAGGTAGCTGGTAAGAATTGACCACCTGGCCAGGGAGGTTGGGACCAAAGGGAACAGCAGGGCACAGGGAGGGAGCACAGCACCTCAGAGCAGCCAAAGAGTGACTGGGGCATTTGGAGCTCAGAAGGAGAAGGGGAGGGTGACAGGCATCTGAGCAGGGTGCAAGGCCCAGGACAGGGAGGGGACAGTGGTTAGATTCGCCCTTCACAGGTCATGTTGCCGTCCTTGCAGAGACTAGTCTGGGAGACGGCTGTACTCTATCAATGACAGGGTGGGGGTGTCAGCTGAGGCCCTGGAGCCCAGAGGCTGCGATTGGAGAATGCTCAGACTTCCATGAAGTAAACAGAAGGACAAAAGAGGCATAGGCCACATGGCACCAAAGTAACGAGGCGGGTCTTGAGTGCCAACAACTGGGCCACAGTGGCCTTTTCCCAAGCAGCAGTGAGAGATGCTTTCTAGCCAAACCTCCAAGGGCAGGACCGCTGACCTGGAGAACAGAGCCAGGGCCACAGGTGTATTCTCCCTCACTCTGTGGGTGTGAAGCCATGACAAGTGCCCAGGGATGACAAAGGAGAGGAACTACAGGTCTCGGCCATGGTCTCCAGAGGAGGGGCTGCCAGCCATTCTAATCTTTCAAAGAGAAAGTGCAACTCTGTGTGATACATCTGTAGAATCATAACAACACAGGGAACACGGGGATTCATTCCTCCAGGATGAGCTCAAACCCCTGAAGGAGGCAGCCTGTGTAACAGCACACCAGCTTTGCAGAGGCACAGAGAGCTTTGCAGACCTCCGCTGGACATTATCATTCTCCAGGAGAAAGAAACGGGCCCTGTTGCTCTCCTGGGCCTCTCACCAGCTCCTTCTCCAGCTTCTCTTTGACAAACAGCCAGGCTCTCCAAACCTGGAACTGGACAAAATCCATGAGTAACCTTAGCAGTTCCAGCAGGAATTGGGGACTTCAATACTTCCTCCAAACAACAGCCCACATTTCCCTTCTGCATACCACTATGCTATTGCTTGGAAAGTGAAAGCATTTCTAAAGACAACGGCAGGATCAGGTCAGAAACAATATGTAAATGAAACATTATTTTACTTTATCTAAGCTGATAAATAATTCTGACTATCAAAGTGGTACCAGGAATAATCTTCAGAGCTTTGTGGGTTTTTAAAACTCAAGTTCTGTGAGAGTCACAAAACCAAATGAGCATCAAGAAACTTGTATCCTGGCTCCCATAGTTAGATGAGCCTCAACCCAAACATGATCTGCAATAATTATCAGAAGGCTTGTTGTTTCAGGAGAGCACAGAATGCTCAGAGAACTCAGAGTTCCTTAGAACCATCTCTGGGAGCAGACCTGTCAGCTGAATCTCCTGCTCATGGAGAATACTGGGTGAATCACCTTCATTTCAAACCCACGTCTATTTCAGTTAAGGTAGAAACTTTGCAATAGCCTCTTTTCTTTGCTTGGCCTAAATACAATGAGTTCATTGTAGACCTTATATTTCTGAAATTGCTTTTCAAAGTGTGATTCATACAAATCATTCTAAAGTAATTTACTGAAGAATCTTATGGGAGTGCTGGGGCTCTGGGAAGGCTGCCCCAAGAGACGCTACTCTGGCACGTGGATGATTTTGAGCTGAGAACAGTCAAGACTCAAAAGATTCAGGAAGAACCTTTGAACTTCCCCCTAACAGCCCATAAGAATTTCAGAAACGAGGCCTGTTCCAAGAAGGCGCCTTCACCCAATTAACTATAGTGAAGTATTGGGTGCAATGAACAGGGAGAAACCCAGCAACACCCACTTGATCAGAGTCCTCTCTCAGTCCCCTTGTGTTTGAATGGCCCAGAAACACTTGTTTACCAAACATTAATTCTTTTTATCTCTGTGAGTTACCTTACTTCCCCTTGAAGCCCTGCATCCTCAGCTCATCCTTGCTTTGCTGTCTTTGGAGTTCTTCATATTTACATGAATTCCAGTGCGCACTTAATACATCTGATCTTCTCCTGCTAATCTCCTTGATTCCATTTTATTTGCTAATCAGAAGATCTGAGAGGGCCAAAGAGGGGAACTCACTTTTGGGAGCAGCTACTGTAGGCTCACACAAGATGGTGGAGTAGAAAGATATGTGTTCATCATGTCTTGTGAGAACTCCGAAATTGCAACTAACCACTGAACAATCAACAACAGAAGAATGTAGGATCCCCTCAAAAAAGATACCCAACATCCAAGGGCAAAGGAGAAGCCCCAACAAGATAACAGGAAGGGAGAAGTTGTGTTTAGCATCAAACTCCATACCTGCCAGAAATGCTCAGAGGGCTCAAACAAAACCTTATGCACTCCAGGACCCAGAGACCCCACAAGAGACCGAGTCAGACTGGCCTTTGACTGCTTGAGTGCTACCTAAAGAGGCATGGGTCAGCAGTGGCCTGATGCAGGGACAGGGGCTCTGGCTGCAGCAGACCTGGGAGGTACAGCATGTGGCATCAGTCCTCTTGGAGGAGGTCGCCATCAGCCCCACCATAGAGCCACAAAGGAGACAACCCACAAACTGGAGAACAACTATACCAAAGATGTTGTGAAAATGTTGCCAAGCTTCTACGGCACACAACAGACTTCCAAACTTGGGGATCCCACAAAGGGACTGAAAACCCCCAGAGAATTTGACTTTGAAGGCCAGTGGGATTTGATTAAAGAAATCCCACAGGACTGGGGAAACAGACTCTTTGAGAGCACAGACAAAATCTTGTGTGCACAAGGACCCAAGAGAAAAGAGCACAGACCCCTCAAAAGACTGAGCCAGACTTGCATCAATTCAGTTCAGTTTCAGTTGTGTGCAACTCTTTGGGACCCCATGGACTGCAGCATGCTAGGCCACCCTGTCCATCATCAACTCCTGGAGTTTACACAAACTCATGTCCATTGAGTCAGTGATGCCATACAACCATCTCATCCTCTGTCATCCCCTTCTCTTCCCACCTTCAATCTTTCCCAGCAACAGAGTCTTTTCAAATGAGTCAGTTCTTCATGTCAGGTGGCCAAGTGTTAGAGCTTCAGCACCAGTCCTTCCAATGAATATTCAGGACTGATTTCCTTTAGGATTGACTGGTTTGATCTCCTTGCAATCCAACGGACTCTCAAGAGTCTTCTCAAATAACACAGTTCAAAAGCATAAATTCTTTGGTGCTCAGTTTTCTTTACAGTCCAACTCTCACACCCATACATGACTACTGGAAAGACAATAGTTTTGACTAGATGGACCTCTGTTGGCAAAGTAATGTTTCAGCTTTTTAATATGTTGTCTAGGTTGGTCATGGCTCTTTTCCAAGGTACAAGCGTCTTTTAATTTCATGGCTGCAGTTACTATCTGCAGTGATTTTGGAGCCCTCCAAAATAAAGTCTGATACTGTTTCCATTGTTCCCCACAGATTCGCCATGAAGTGATGGAACTGGATGCCATGGTCTTTGTTTTCTGAATGTTGAGTTTTAAGCCAGCTTTTTCACTGTCCTCTTTTATTTTCATCAAGAGCCTCCTTAGATTTTCTTTGCTTCCTGCTGTAAGGGTGGTGTCATCTGCATATCTGAGGCTATTGATATTTCTCCCTCAAATCTTGATTCCAGCTGGTCCTTCATCTAGCCTGGCATTTTGCATGATGTACTCTGCATATAAGTTAAATAACAGGGTGACAATATACAGCCTTGATGTACTCCATTCCCGATTTGGAACCAGTCTGTTGTTCCATGTGCAGTTCTAACTGTTGCTTCTTGACCTGAATACAGATTTCTCAGTAGGCAGGTAATGTTGTCTGGTATTCCCAAATCTTGAGAATTTTCAACAGTTTTTTTTGTGGTCCAGAGTCAAAGGCATTGGGGTGGTCAATAAAGCAAAATAGCAGACTTGCCTGTGAGTGTCTGAAAGTCTCTGGTAGAGGTGTGGGTCGATGGTGGCCAGCCATGGGTTCAGGAACACTCAGTACAACAGTCCTCAGAGCCATGCTAACATAAACCAATTTGAAGGGAGTCATCATTACTGCCTTTATCCCTACCATAGTTTGGCCTCAGGCCAAACTACAGAGAGGGGACAAAGCCCCACCCATCAACAGAAAATTAGATTAAATATTTACTAAGCATAACTTTAGTAATGACAGAATGTAGTCCACTGGAGAAGGGAATGGCAAACCACTTCAGTATTCTTGCCTTGAGAACCCCATGAACAGTATGAAAAGGCAAAATGATAGAATACTGAAAGAGGAACTCCCCAGGTCAGTAGGTGCCCAATATGCTACTGGAGATCAGAGGAGAAATAACTCCAGAAAGAATGAACGGATGAAGCCAAAGCAAAAACAATACCCAGCTGTGGATGTGACTGGTGATAGAAGCAAGGTCCGATGCTGTAAAGAGCAATATTGCATAGGAACCTGGAATGTCAGGTCCATGAATCAAGGCAAATTGGAAGTGGTCAAACAGGAGATGGCAAGAGTGAACATCAACATTCTAGGAATCAACTAACTAAAATGGACAGGAATGGGTGAATTTAACTCAGATGACCATAATATCTACTACTGCGGTCAGGAATCCCTCAGAAGAAGTGGAGTAGCCATCATGGTCAACAAAAGAGTCCCAAATGCAGTACTTGGATGCAATCTCAAAAATGACAGAATGATCTCTGTTCATCTCCAAGGCAAACCATTCAATATCACAGTTATCCAAGTCTATGCCACAAACAGTAATGCTGAGGAAGCTGAAGTTGAATGGTTTTATGAATACCTACAAGACCTTTTGGAACTAACACACAAAAAAGATGTCCTTTTTATTATAGAGGACTGGAATGCAAAAGTAGGAAGTCAAGAAACACCTGGAGTAACAGACAAATTTGGCCTTGGAATGCAGAATGAAACAGGTCAAAGACTAATAGAATTTTGCCAAGAAAATGCACTGGTCATAGCAAACACCCTCTTCCAACAACACAAGAGAAGACTCTACACATGGACATCACCAGATGATCAACACCGAAATCAGACTGATTACATTCTTTGCAGCCAAAGATGGAGAAGCTCTATACAGCCAACAAAAACAAGACCAGGAGCTGACTGTGGCTCAGATCATGAACTCCTTATTGCCAAATTCAGACTTAAATTGAAGAAAGCAGGGAAAACTGCTAGACCATTCAGGTATGACCTAAATCAAATACCTTAGGATTATACAGTGGAAGTGAGAAATAGATTTAAGGGCCTAGATCTGATAGATAGAGTGCCTGATGAACTATGGAATGAGGTTTGTGACATTGTACAGGAGACAGGGATCAAGACCATCCCCATGGAAAAGAAATGCAAAAAAGCAAAATGGCTGTCTGGGGAGGCCTTACAAATAGCTGTGAAAAGAAGAGAGGTGAAAAGCAAAGGAGAAAAGAAAAGATATAAGCATCTGAATGCAGAGTTCCAAAGAATAGCAAGAAGAGATAAGAAAGCCTTCTTCAGCGATTAATGCAAAGAAATAGAGGAAAAGAACAGAATGGGAAAGACTAGAGATAACTTCTAGAAAATTAGAGATACCAAGGGAATATTTCATGCAAAGATGGGCTCGATAAAGGTCAAAAATGGTATGGACTTAACAGAAGCAGAAGATATTAAGAAGAGGTGTCAAGAATACACAGAAGCATTGTACAAAAAAGATCTTCATGACCCAGATAACCACAATGGTGTGATCACTAATCTAGAGCCAGACATCCTGGAATGTGAAGTCAAGTGGGTCTTGGAAAGCATCTCTACGAACAAAGCTAGTGGAGGTGATAGAATTCCAGTTGAGCTGCTTCAAATCCTGAAAGATGATGCTGTGAAAGTGCTGCACTCAATATCCCAGCAAATTTGGAAAACTCAGCAGTGGCCACAGGACTGGAAAAAGTCAGTTTTCATTCCAATCCCAAGGAAAGGCAATGCCAAAGAATACTCCAACTACCGCACAATTGCACTCATCTCACATGCTAGTAAAGTAATGCTCAAAATTCTCCAAGCCAGGCTTCAGCAATACATGAATCGTGAACTTCCTGATGTTCAAGCTGGTTTTAGAAAAGGCAGAGGAACCAGAGATCAAATTGCCAACATCTGCTAGACCATGGAAAAAGCAAGAGAGTTCCAGAAAAACCTCTATTTCTGCTTTATTGACTATGCCAAAGCCTTTGACTGTGTGGATCACAATAAACTGTGGAAAATTCTTCAAGAGATGGGAATACCAGAACACCTGACCTGCTTCTTGAGAAACCTGTATGCAGGTCAGGAAGCAACAGTTGGAACTGGACATGGAACAACAGACTGGTTACACATAGGAAAAGGAGTACGTCAAGGCTGTATATTGTCACCCTGCTTATTTAACTTCTATGCAGAGTACATCATGAGAAATGCTGGACTGGAAGAAATACAAGGTGGAATCAAGATTGCTGGGAGAAATATCAATAACCTCAGATATGCAGATGACACCACCCTTATGGCAGAGAGTGAAGAGGAGCTAAAAAGCCTCTTGATGAAAGTGAAAGTGGAGAGTGAAAATGTTGGCCTAAAGCTCAATATTCAGAAAACGAAGATCTTGGCATCTGGTCCCATCACTTCATGGCAAATAGATGGGGAACCAGTGGAAACAGTGTCAGACTTTATTTTGGGGGCTCTGAAATCACTGCAGATGGTGACTGCAGCCATGAAATTAAAAGACGCTTACTGCTTGGAAGAAAAGTTATGACCAATCTAGATAGTATATTCAAAAGCAGAGACAATACTTTGCCGACTAAGGTCCTTCTAGTCAAGGCTATGGTTTTTCCTGTGGTCATGTATGGATGTGAGAGTTGGACTGTGAAGAACGCAGAGCACTGAAGAATTGATGCGTTTGAACTGTGGTGTTGGAGAAGACTCTTGAGAGTCCCTTGGACTGCAAGGAGATCCAACCAGTCCATTCTGAAGGAGATCAGCCCTGGGATTTCTTTGGAAGGAATGATGCTAAAGCTGAAACTCCAGTACTTTGGCCACCTCATTCAGAGTTGACTCACTGGAAAAGACTCTGATGCTGGGAGGGATTGGGGGCAGGAGGAGAAGGGGACGACCGAGGATGAGATGGCTGGACGGCATCACTTACTCAATGGATGTGAGTCTGAGTGAACTCCGGGAGTTGGTGATGAACAGGGAGGCCTGGCTGCTGCAATTCATGGGGTCGCAAAGAGTCGGACACAACTGAGGGACTGAACTGAATTGAAAGCCTTTGAATGTGTGGATCACAACAAACTGGAAAATTCTTCAAGAGATGAGAATACCAGACCACCTTACCTGGCCCCTGAGAAATCTGTCAAGAAGCAACAATTAGAATTGGACATAGTACAATGAATTGGTTCCAAATTGGGAAGGGAGTACTTCAAGGCCATATATTGTCATCCTGCTTGATTAACTTCTATGTAGAATACATCATGAGAAATGCTGGGCTGGATGAAGCACAAGCTGGAATCAAGATTTCAGGGAGAAATATCAATAACTTCAGAGTTTTAGATGACACCACCCTTATGGAGGAAAGTGAAGAGGAACTAAAGAGCCTCTTGATGAATGTGAAAGAGGAGTGTGAAAAAGCTGGTTTCAAATTCAACATTCAAAAAATGAAGATCATGGTATCCAGTCCCATTTCTTCATGGCAAATAGATAGGGAAACAATGCAAACAGTGAGAGACTATTTTTATTGGGCACCAAAATACTGCAGATGCTGACTGCAGTCATGTAATTAAAAGACACTTGATCCATGGGAAAAAAGCCATGAAAAACCTAGACAGCATATTAAAAAGCAGAGACATTACTTTGCCAACAAAGGTCCATCTAGTCAAATCCATGTTTTTTCCAGCAGTCAGGTATGGATGTGAGAATTGCATCATAAAGAAAGCTGAGCATCGAAAAATTATTGCTTTTGAACTGTGGTGTTAGAGAAGAATGTCCCTTGGACTGCAAAGAAATCAAATCATTCAATCCTAGAGCAAATCAGTCCTGAATATTCACTGGAAGTACTGATATTGGAACTGAAGCTCCAACACTTTGGCCACCTGATATGAAGAGCTGGCTCTTTGGCAAAGACCCTGATGCTGGGGAAGATAGAAAGCGGGAGGGGAAGGGGATTACAGAGAATGAGATGGTTGGATGGCATCACTGACTTGATCAACATGAGTTTAAACAAGCTCAGGGAGTTGTTGGTGGACAGGGAAGCCTGGTGTGCTTCAGTCCATAGGGTCACAAAGAGTTGGGCACAGACTGAGTGACTGAACTGAACTGAACGGAAGAGGGGAAAGAGGAGAAATGTCTTATGTGCTTTGGTGACTGAACCAGCTTTGAAGTCTTAAAGTGCCAAAATATCTTCAGTTATTCACACAGCCTTTGCTTTGTGGAAATGAATGAACCGTCTGACTCCATGCCCCAGAGCTGCAGCTCCCAATGATGAGCTGACAGGCCCTGCCTCATCACGTAACTGCATTTGTCGCCAGTAGTCTGCCTCTCCATGGGCTGGCAGGAGGCTGCTATGGCTTTGGGGGAACCAGCTTAGCCAGCTCTGGACATAAAAGTTTCAAATTCTCAGCTTTTAAGTTTTAGAAATAGTAAGCAACTCCAGAGGCATATACAGACAAAAAGGTTTCAGGAAAATACTTGCTCAAGATCTTATAAGTGAGATGGAGAGGAACTGGGAGACAGCAAGACAGCTAGGTACTGATGGAGGGCTGGGGGGTTATCTTCTCCACTAAGACCCCTCATTCTTCTACACAGTCCCCACTCCAGCTCCACACTGGGCCTGTGGAGTTCCTCAGCTCTCTGGAGTATGGGCAAGATGGCAAACATTCCCTGCAGTTGCCCGGAGGAACTTAAGTGTGAGGTTGAGGGCCAGGATCTGGAAGGCCCTAGTCAAGAACAGGGACACTTCCCAGAGTGGGGCCTTGACCAGACCCTGTAGAAGATGCTGCGTGAACGCCCAAGCTGGGGAGGTGTCCTCCTAGCTAGGAGCTCAGGAAGCAGACTGTGTGAGAGGGCCCTGCCATTGCCCCTATGAACTCAGTCATCCTCCAAATGAGGAGGGGCAGGGGGATTTTGAATTTACCAGAAAACTCTAAATGAATGAGTGATTATTATTCTCTTTATTATTGGAGTGGGAGTTTCATAAAATGTAAGGGACTTGAACTAGGGATTAAACTGAGTTATCAGTTTTCTTTTTGGCACCAAATTTTGTGACTTGAAACATTGTGCCCACCAGAGAATATTATATGACAAGTTAGCAAGCTCTGTGGGCTTCCCAGGTAGCTCAGTTGGTAAAGAATCTGCCTGCAGTGCAGGAGACCCCAGTTCAGTTCCTGGGTTGGGAAAATCCTCTGGAGAAGGGATAGGCTACCCACTCCGGTATCATTAGCACAGCACAGCAGACTAAAAGGCTGACAGAAAGAAGGGCTGCAGGGATGGGACATGTTCCTTGACATTCTCTCACTGTATCCCAGATTATACTGGCCATCAGAAAAATATTTGTACTATCATTTATTTTGGTAAAACCAGATAGTATAGATTGCATCCTGCCTTTCCTCAACAAGTCACACGTAAATCTCAAGTCAGCTGAGGTTTTTGTTTTTTAAGCCAGCTTTAGGGCTTGTTTTAAGGTAAATGGGGATTTGAGTTGGAGTGCCCCAGGCTCTCTTCCCCATCCAGGAGGACCTGGCGTGCCTTGGGAATTACTGTGCAGGATCTGTTGAGATGAAAGGATGTCCTGACTCCCGTGGCCCATGAATGCTGCAGAGGCAGCTCTTCTGAAGCCAATAACCCAAAACTAGTTACCAATAACCCGAGTAATCCCAGGAGTGTATGGCCCTGCCACTTTTGCAGCCTATGCTGAGATCAAATACACAGATAATTAAACATGATACAAATTTCTTACATGCAGTCTGCATTTGATATGGGTGTACATCTCCACTGTATAGCACGATGGCCTCTCCACACAATGTGTGTCTTGAATGTGACCATTTGAAATGAAGATGCAACAGAAGTGTGAGAATCACTCATCAGAGGGTGGGTACAAACGATGCTTAAAATTATCTTATTAATAGTACTTTATATTGATCACATGCTGAAATCATATTTTGAATTTGCTTGTGTGCTCAGTCTCTCAGTCATGTCCAACTCTTGGCGATTCCATGGACTGTAGCCCTCCAGGCTCCTCTGTCTATGGGATTTTCCAGGCAAGGCAAGAATACTGGAGTGGGTTGCTACTTCCTCCTCCAGGGGATCTTCATGCTCAGGGATCAAACACACATCTCTGGCACTTCCTGAATTGGCAGGCAAATTCTTTACCAGTGAGCCACCTGGGAAGCCCAATATTTTGGATACATTTAATTAAATTAAATATATTATTATAATTAATTTTGCTTTTTTTCACTTTGTTAAAATGTGACATTCAGTTCAGTTCAGTTCAGTTCAGTTGCTCACTCGTGTCCGACTCTTTGCGACCCCATGAATCGCAGCACGCCAGGCCTCCCTGTCCATCACCATCTCCCGGAGCTCACTCAGACTCACGACCATCGAGTCAGTGATGCCATCCAGCCATCTCATCCTCGGTCGTCCCTTCTCCTCCTGCCCCCAATCCCTCCCAACATCAGAGTCTTTTCCAATGAGTCAACTCTGAATGAGGTGGCCAAAGTACTGGACTTTCAGCTTTAACATCATTCCTTCCAAAGAAATCCCAGGGTTGATCTCCTTCAGAATGGACTGGTTGGATCTCCTTTCAGTCTAAGGGACTCTCAAGAGTCTTCTCCAACACCACAGTTCAAAAGCATCAATTCTTCAGCACTCAGCCTTCTTCACAGTCCAACTCTCACATCCATATAGGACCACTGGAAAAACCATAGCCTTGACTAGACAGACCTTAGTCGGCAAAGTAATGTCTCTGCTTTTGAATATATTATCTATGTTGGACATAACTTTTCTTCCAAGGAGTAAGCTTCTTTTAATTTCATGGCTGCAGTCACCATCAGCGGTGATTTTGGAGCCCAAGAAAATAAAGTCTGACACTGTTTCTACTGTTTCCCCATCTATTTCCCATGAAGTGATGGGACCAGATGCCATGATCTTCATTTTCTTAATGTTGAGCTTTAAGCCAACTTTTTCACTCTCCTCTTTCACTTTCATCAAGAGGCTTTTAGTTCCTCTTCACTTTCTGCCATAAGGGTGGTGTCATCTGCATATCTGTGGTTATTGATATTTCTCCCAGCAATCTTGATTCCAGCTTGTGTTTCTTCCAGTTCAGCATTTCTCATGATGTACTCTGCATATAAGTTAAATAAGCAGGGTGACAATATACAGCTTTGATGTACTCCTTTTCCTATTTGGAACCAGTCTGTTGTTCCATGTCCAGTTCTAACTGTTGCTTCCTGACCTGCATACAGATTTCTCAAGAGGCAGGTTAGGCGGTCTGGTATTAGAAAATTTAAAACTATATATGTGAATTGCATTCCATTTATATTGGATAGTACTGGTTGGTATGATTCATTTCCTTAGGAAAGAAATAAAAGGAACATTATTCTCATGTACCTTATGAATATCTTTGAGTTCCATGATATTAGTAGAAGAAACGCACACACCACTAAATTTAAAATCATTGGCAATTGCTTATGAAGGAAATCAACGTTGTTAAATTAATTTATTTTTTGTTGAAGGATAATTGCTTTACAGAATTGTGTTGTTTTCTGTCAAACCTCAACATGAATCAACCATAGGTATATATATATATATATCCCTTCCCTTTTGAACCTCCCTCCCATTGCCCTCCCATCCCACCCCTCTAGGTTGGTACAGAGCCCCTGTTTGAGTTTCCTGAGCCATACAGCCAATTCCTGTTGGCTATTTGTTTTATATATGGCAATGTAAGTTTCCATGTTACTCTCTCCATACATCTCACCCTTTCCTCCCCTCTCCCCATGTCCACAAGTCTACATCTGTTCCTCCTTTGCTGTGCTGTAAGTAAATTATTCAGTATCATTCTTCTAGATCCCATATATATGTGTTAGAATATATTTATCTTTCTCCTTCTGACTTACTTTACTCTGTATAATAGGTTCTAGATTCATCCACCTCATTAGAACTGACTCAAAGGTGTTCCTTTTCATGGCTGAGTAATAGTCCACTGTGTATAGATACCACAACTTCTTTATCCATTCATCTGTCGATGGATATCTAGGTTGCTTCCATGTTCTAGCTATTGTAAATCATGCTGCAATGAACAATGGGATACAAGTGTCGTTTTCAGTTTTGATTTCCCCAGGGTATATGCCTAGGAGTGGGATTGCTGGGTCATATGGTGGTCTTACTCCTAAATTTTTAAAGAATCTCCATACTGTCTTCCATACTGGCTGTATCAGTTGACATTCACACAAACAGTGCAAAAGTGTTCCCTTTTCTCCACACCGTCTTCAGCATTTATTGTTAGTAGAATTTTTGATGCTGGCCATTCTGACTGGTGTGAGGTGATATCTCATCATAGTTTTCACTTGCATTTCTCTAATAATAGCCATGTTGAGCATCTTTTCATGTGTTTGTTAGCCATCAGAAATCAACATTCTTTTAATTGAAGTATTGGCTCACAGTGATTCAGGTGTTCAGCAAAGTGATTGAGTTATGCATATGTAAATAAACACATGTAAACATTCTTTTTCAGATTTTTCTCCACTATAAGTTATTAAAAATATTGAACATAGTTCCCAGCACTATGCAATAGGTCTTTATTGTTTATCTGTTTTATATATTGTCATGTGTATCTGTTAATTCCAAATTCTTAATTTATCCCACTCCCTCTTTCCCCTTTGGTAGCCATAAGTTTGTTTTCTATCTCTGTGAGTCTATTTCTATTGTTGCAAATAAGTACATTGGTATCATTTTAATTACATTCCACTTATAAGTGATATCATATGATATTTATCTTTATCTGACTTAGTATAATAATCTCTAGGTCCACCCATGTTGCTGAAAATGGCATTATTTCATTCAAGTTAATGTCTGAGTAATATTCCATTGTGTGTATATATATATATATAAGGTAAGGTAGAGTCGCTCAGTCATGTCCGACTCTTTGCGACCCCATGGGCTGTAGCCTACCAGGCTCCTCTGTCCATGGGATTTTCCAGGCAATAGTACTGGAGTGGATTGCCATTTCCTTCTCCAGGGGATCTTCCCAACCCAGGGATCGAACCCAGGTCTCCTACATTGTAGACAGACGCTTAACCGTCTGAGCCACCAGGGAAGTCCTTATACATACATATATATACAGTACCTATACATACATCAACTGTACGTGAACCAAAAACTTCCAGATGTTCAAGCTGGATTTAGGAAAGGCAGACAAACCAGAGATCAAATTGCCATAATCTGTTGGATCATAGAAAAAGCAACAGAATTCCAGCAAAAATCTACTTCTGCTTTATTGACTATGCCAAAACCTTGGACTGTGTGGATCATAACAAACTGTGGAAAATTCTTAAAGAGATAGGACTATCAGAACACCTTAACTGCCTTCTGAAAAATCTGTATACTGGTCAAGAAGCAACAGTTAGAACTGGACACAGAACAATGGATTGGTTCCAAATTGGGAAAGAAATATGTCAAGGCTGTATATTGTCACCTTGCTTATTTAACTTATATGCAGAGTACATCATGCAAAATGCAGGGCTGGATGAAGCACAAGCTGGAATCAAGATTGTAGAGAGAAAAATCAATAACCTCAGATATGCAGATGACACCACCCTTATGGCAGAAAGCAAAGAGGAACTAAAGAGCCTCTTAATGAAGGTTAAAGAGGTGAGTGAAAAAGCTGGCTTCAAACTCAACATTCAAAAAACAAATATCATGGCATCCAGTACCATCGCTTTGTGACAAATAGATGGGGAAACAATGGAAACAGTGACAGACTTTCTTTTCTTGGGCTCCAAAATCACTGCAGATGGTTACTACAGCCATGAAATTAAAAGACATTTTCTCATTGGAAGAAAAGCTATCACCAACCTAGATAGCATTTTAAAAAGCAGAGACATCACTTTGAAACAAAGATCCATCTAAAGTCAAAGCTATGGTTTCTCAAGTAGTCATGTATGGATGTGAGAGTTGGACTATAAAGAAATCTGAGTGCTGAAGAATTGATACTTTTCACCTGTGGTGTTGGAAAAGACTCCTGAGAGTCCCTTGGAGATCCAACCAGTCCATCCTAAAGGAAATCTGTCCTGAATATTCATTGGAAGGACTGATGCTGAAGCTGAAGCTCCAATCCTTTGGCCACCTGATGTGAAGAACTGACTTATTGGAAAAGACCCTGATACTGGGAAAGACTGAAGGCAGGAGGAGAAGGGCATGACAGAGGAGGAGATGGTTGGATGGCATCACCAACTTAATGGAGCTTGCTCAAATTCATGATGGACATGGAAGCCTGGCATGCTGCAGTCTATGGCTTGCAAAGGTTCAGACATGACTGATCAACTGAGGTGACTGACATACCTTATATATGTGTACACGCATATACCACATGGGAAGTCAGCATTTTTTAATGTCTCCTGTGTACAGTTGCTATTTCTGGGTGTTTCACATAACTTATCTCAAACTTCTCATATTAGTTAAGGGTCTGTATTCAGAGATGTGAGACTGTTAGGAATTATGCATATACACATGTATACACAGGGGTTGTTCTAGGAATTTGATTTTATGCAATTGTAAGAATTGGTTAAAAGTCTGTGAAAGGCTGATGTCTTCTCATCTAAACTGCAACTTGAAGTTGCAGAGGAGATAGGAAGGGAAGATGGATGTAGTGTGGAGAGAAGCTGGAGCTCACAGCATGCATTGTAACTGACAAAAACAGACTCGCTGCCATCAGCAGCAGTGTGCTGGGCCCTGTGCATGTTAGCTGCTGTGAGTCACATTCAGTGACACCACAGTGTCAGGGTGAAATCAGCTGCAAAGACTGTATTTACACCATGCAAATTGGCAAATCCTGCAAATCAAGGCATTTTTTTAAGGAGAACTAATTTTATATCAAAAGACCTCCAGTTTTAATGACACAGATGACCTGCAGGAGAAGCTGATGCTCTTTGTTGTAGAGCTAAACACAATCTTGATTTAGGAGAGGGATATGCTGAAGGAGGATCAGGCCAGGTGGAGCAGGTGCCAAGCTGGCAGCTGCTGGGGAACAACCGGGTAAGACATCACGTGCATCTCTGCTCAACATGCCAAGAGCAATAGCAACACAGCTGCTGCCTCACTTCTGCCTAAGAAGCTGTGCAAAATGTCCTATAACTGGAAACATACCTGGGGAAGGAAATTCTGGGAAACATAGTTCAACTTAGCCAAGTTGGCACATTAAAAGGTCATGAGTTTACAACCATCTGAGATGAGTTATTACACCCATGATAGAGTGCATGCAGGACACTGAAGAGACGTGGGTTCGATTCCTGGGTAGGGAAAATCCCCTGGAGGAGGAAATGGCAACTCCCTCCAGTATTCTTGCCTGGAAAATCCCATGGACAGAGGAGTCTGGAGGGCTATAGTCCACGGGGTCTCAAAGAGTTAGACACAATTGAAACGACATAGCACGCACAGTACATTATACCCATTTTAAAGGTAATAATGTTAAGATGCAAAAAGGTTAAATAGCATTTCTAGAGTTATAGAGCTGATGAGGCAGGGTTTGGCTAGATCTTGGAGATTCTGATTCCCATATACTTTCCACATTGTGCTCCAACATGAAGACTTCCTTTGAAAGGGAATCTCACTTCATTAAATAATTGATCTGAAAATGGCCACACCCGAAATGATTCACGTTCAGGATCTACTTGTTGAATTTTTGTATACTCCATAAGATGAGAAGGTGCTGTTTACAAGTGAATTCAGTAAGATACAGGGAAGTTATCAGAACTTTGAGATGTCTCAGGAGGTAGTGGAATAAAGCAGGAGCAGATTGATGGATGGGTCAGGGTCCCTCCCAGCCCCATCCAAGTAACCAAAGAGAAAAGGATTTTGACTTGTGACATGGCTGTTGAAAATGCTTTTAATTTGCTACACAAATTATGAGACAGAAATTTATTTGTTCCAATACAATGTAAAAACAGCACATTTCTCTAAAGATAGGAAACTAAAACCTACAACTATCCATATCCAAGGAATCAGGGTCCTTCCTGGCCTTACCTCATGGAAGGAGATGTGTTTCAAACCCAATGTGCCTAGGGAGAGGCCTGTCCTTGTCCACCAGCAATTTCCCTACATAACTTGTTCCCCCAGGTCTGCTGGGAGAGGTCGTAGGATTCAGCAAATTCCTCCCCTCTGCAGGCTCATCACCTCTTCCCTTTTAAGGCCAGGCACAGCCACACCTCCCAGGCAGACGACAGATGTGTGAAGTAAGGGCAGGATGCCTGATGGAGGCAGAAAGGACTACAAGGGCAGTGAAGCGCCTGGATGGGAATTTTTTATTTCAGAGATAGGACATCATTTGCTTCTTCCCCCAAGCTCATCAAAGATACCCTTGTAATATGTGTGTTTTGGGGAAAAGAGAGAAACAAATGTGATGCAAAAACAAGAAGCAACCACAGGTACCTATTGTGATTTGGGGCATGTGTTGATTTAGTCTTCTTGTATTATTTTTCTAGCTTTTTCTGATAGTTTATATAGGTAACTTTGTTGGTGCAAGGGAATAAAACATTAAAAACAGGATATCACTATGCATAAAATAGAGAACCTACTGTATAGCTCAAGGAACTCTACTCAATGCTCTGTGGTGACCTTTCTTTGGAAAGAAATCCAAAACAAAGGGGATATGTGTATTCATGTAGCGGATTCACTTTGCTGTACAACAGAAACTACCACAAGATTATAAAGCAACTATACGTGTGCATGCTCATGTTCAGTCATGTCCCATTCTTTGTGACCCCATGGACTGTAGCCCATCAGGCTTCTCTGTCCCCGGGATTCTTCAGGCATGAATACTGGAGTGAGTTGTCATCTCCTCCTCCAGGGGCTTGTCCCGACCCAGGGATCAAGCCCAAAGCTCCTGCGTCTCCTGAATTGCAGGCAGATTGTTTACTGCTGAGCCATTGAGGAAGCCTGCAAAACAACTATACTCCAATAAAAATTAATTTTGAAATATAAAAGAGTATAACAGTTCTGATAGCCCATAAGAAATGCATTTCTTAAAAATGGGCAGTGTTATACAGATGGCCAATAGGCACATGAAAAGATGCTCAACACTGCTAATTATTAGAAAAATGCAAGTCAAAATTACAATGAGATATCACTTTACATTAGTTAGAATGGCCATCATTTAAAGGTCTACAAATAACAAGTGCTGAAGAGAGTTTGGAGAAAAGGGAACCCTCTTGTACTGTTGGTGGGAATGTAAGTTGGTGCAGCCACTGTGCAAAACATTATTGAAGTTTCTCAGAAAACTAAAAGTAGAATTATCATATGATCTAGAAATCCCATTCCTGGGCATATACCCTGGAAAAACTCTAATTCAAAAAGACATGTGTATCCTAATGTTCATAGCAGTACTATTCACAATAGTCAAGACATGGAAACAACCTAAATGTCCATTGACAGGTGAATGGATAAAGAAGGTGTTGAATAATACTCAGCTATAAAAAAGAGAGAAATAATGCCATTTGCAGCAACATGGATGGACTTAGAGATGATCATGCTAAGTGAAGTCAGACAGGGAAAAATAAATATCACATGACATCACTTATATGTAGAATTTAAAAAACATAATTACATGAATGAGCTTATTTATAAAACTGAGACAGACAGACATAGACAACAAACTTATGGTTACCAAAGGGCAAAGAGAGGGGGAGGGATAAATTAGGAGTTTGACATAAACATATACTCATTACTATATATAAAATAAACGAACACACTGTATAGCTCTTGAAAAAGAATGTATATACACATATATGTGAGAGTGCATGCTAAGTTGCTTCAGTTGTGTCTAACTCTGTGCAACGCTATAGACTGTAGCCCGCCGGGCTCCACTGTCCATGGGATTTTCTGGGCAAGAATACTGGAGTGGGTTGCCATGTCCTCCTATAGGGGATACACATATGTATGTGTATATAAATAATAAAATCATTGTGCTGTATACTTGAATTAACATAACACTGTAGATCAACTTTACTTCAACTTTTTTTTAGCCTTGTTTTCTCAGAAATATGGCATTTTCTCTCAGTTTTTAAGCTTATTTTTATTATGAAATTCTTACATTTTTGAAAGATATTTGATAATTTCCTTTGGAAATACTTGGTTTACAAATAGTTAATAGTTTATTGTTATTTACAAATAGAGAAATAGCTAAATTTACCTATGTATATTTATTTTGATAAATGTACATTTAGACACTCTTTTATACTTTAATAAAACTTTGCTACACAAAAAGCCCTGAGTGATCAAGCCTTGCCTCTGGCCCCAGATCTAATTCCTCTCCTCCAGGGGCCCCGAGTCCTGGCGGTGTTCATGTCTGGTAGCAGCAACCTTTCATCTTGGGGACTCGTCCGGGATCTTCAGGACAAGGTAAGGATGCTCGGAACTCTACTTCTTTGTTCTCCTAGTAAACATATTTTCTGCTTTACTTTACTAAATCTACATTGTGCCTGTGTGAGAGACTGACTGAAAGTTTGAGATGCACGAAAGCGCAAAGCAAGAGTTGTGTCCCAATCTGCAGTTCCGTGGTGACCTCATAGGGCTATGGCAGAAACCCTGTCAAGGGATTATACCAATCTGTTAATGTCAAGAGGCATCCAATATCTCCTCTGGAGGAGCAGCTAGAGATGGACAAGGCTTGTGGATCAAATTCTCCTTTCTTGGTCAAACTTTTCCTGGTCTCTTTGACCATTTCGTAACTGCCTGGGAATTGAAACTACTAACCTAATCGGTCAGATCACAGATATTCAAGGGACTTGTGATCCATGATGTTACCATGTACTTAGACCCCAAGTTTGGAAACCCCTAGCCTTTCTAGGGGGCTTCCCTGGTGGCTCAGGTGGTAAAGAATCTGGAAGACCTGGGTGAAAGAATGCAGAAACCTGGGTTTGATCCCTGGGTTAGAAAGATCCCCTGGAAGCGGGCATGGCAATCCACTCCAGTATTCTTGCCTGAAAAATCCCCAAGGACAGAGGAGCCTGGCAGGCTACAGTCCATGAGATCACAGAGTTGGACATGATTCAGTGACTAAGCACACATATACATACTCAGATATATGTCTAAGATGTTTCTTATTATCAAGCACCTAATAATTGTCCATAACACCTTGGTACTTTTGAGTAACACAGAGAACATTGGTCTTCCTTCTTGAAAAGAGCTTCTATTTTCATTAAAATAGTATTGCATTAAATTATTTTCATAAATTTTAGCAATGATATTGGTAACTCATTCATGGTGAATATTTTAAAGAAATTTCAGCCTGACGAATATTTGCTTGCAAAACAGTCACAAGAACACATCTGTCAGTAAATATTAACTCAAAAAAGGAACTCAGACCTTTCAGAGAGGGGAACCATTTAATCACTCCTCAGACAAGATCACATTTAAGAAGCTCTTTCAATCCTTCAGTCAACATAGGGCAGGTTTACTGGTTGCAGCAGTAAAAATTTGTTTTCCAAAAAAATGTGTAATAACCTAAAAACTGAAATTCTACACCTCACTGCTTGATTTTCTGGTTTATAAGATTATTTTTAACCATTAGGAAGGAAAACTGAAACATCAAATATTAATAGATTGAGAATGCTGTCAATTGTTTGAATAGTCTTCTGCTTTCTAATTCAAGCTACAGTAAATGAACACAAAGTTCATTACAGAAACTAGCATTTTGAAGGCAGTGTACCTAAATACGCAATTTCTGAAGGACCTGCTCGAGCATCTACCCCAAAACCAGAATCTGTCTGTCTTACTATTTTGTGCCTTTCACCAACTCTCCTGACATTAACAGGGGGCTATCCCAGACCACCTTTCTCTGGAGAAAATCAACATTGGGGCTCTAGCTAATAAGTTTCCTAGACATGAGAGGAATATTTCAAATCAAACCCCCTCTGTTAACATTCTAGCTTGTTTGGCAGGTTTATCCAGACTCTTGCAGCTACACATATGATTGTTCACAGCCTCCCAACTGTGAGAGGCATGAGAAGCCTAAAACATAGAGCCTTTCAAAGAGTTGAAAGTTATTAGAGCAGTGCTGGTGTAAGATTCATTATTGGGCCAATGCTTGCTGCTAAGTTCCCATATCTCTTATCCGCTGTGCACCTGGGAGTGCATTAGTTAACATAGTTGGAATGTAAGAAAAACAAGTGTAGCCTTGAAATTGACCACATCAGACCTCTGAGCTAATTGGTTCTTTCTTTCTTGTAACTCACTGCACCTTTGCTCCGTGAGAAATGTAACTCTGTTTAGCATTTTCTGAGGCTGACATAGATTAAAAATATAAAGAAAAAACATTTCAAGGAAAAATAAGTTTTCTGGTTGATCAGCCTTTACCAAAAGAGGGTCATAAAATGTTCACAGGCCTCCAAGGCCAGAAGATAATGTACACAACATTGTTTATGGGAAAGGTATGCAGAAAAAATCCTGGTTTCAATAAAGACAAAACAGATGTAATGTTTGGGCTGACTCTGTATGACTTTGCATCTTTCATTTCCCTCTATGTACAAGTCAAGGTATAAAAACTTCCGTGAAAAATAAAGTGACGGGCCATGATCAGTTCCACAAAAGCCTGGTTCCCCCACGTTTTTCTTTCTTTCTCTTCTCTATTTTCTTATCTACAACATTCTTTCTTTATCTCTCTCTAAATCATTTTCTTCGCTGACGCCGTTTCTCCTGAAGGTTCCCCTGGATCCTGCGGGGGCTGGACCCCAGCAGTGTTCCCCAGCAATATGCTCTGTACTTCAGATGCCAGGCACACTTCAGGTATCTCCAGGCTACCTGTGCTTCTAGCTGACTGGCCATAAGTTTGGGAGTCACTGTGTGGTCCCCTAAGGCTTAATCATTTCCTAGAATGACTCACAAAAATCTGGAAAATGCTATCCTCATGATTACAGTTTTATTATAAAGGATGTGAATCAGGAGGCCCAGTCAAATGAAGAGATGCATATGGAGAGATCAGGGAAGGATAAAGAATCTCCTTACCTTCTCATTAAATCAGGCCACGTCACACTCCCATTACATCAGTATGCTCACACTTTTTGTTCAGAGCTGTTACTGGAGTTGCATTACAGAAGCATGACTGATTAAGTCACTGGTCACATGACTGACCTTGATCCCCAGTCCTACTCCATTTTCTGGAGGTTGGTTTGGCTCAAAGTTCCAACCCTCAAATCATGTGTTGAGTCTTCCATGTAAACAAGCCCCTATCCTGAAGTTACCTAGGGGCCAACCTGGACCTAATTTCATTAGCATCATGAAAGGAATAGCATAGTGATTCAATGCATTTCTGATTAACAAAGACTATTTTATCATTTTGGAAATCCCAAGCGTTTTAGAAGCCCTATGCTAGGAACTGGGACAAAATTAATTCTTTATTATGCAACAAAACTAAAGCAAACTCCATGCAATTTCTCCTTCTTCTTGTTTCCTTTTATTCCTTCTTTCTTTTTTTTCTTTTGCTTTGTCATCTCTCCCCTTTATACAGTTCAGTTCAATAGCTCATTCATGTCCAACTTTTTGCGACCCCATGAGCTGAACACACTAGGCCTCCCTGTCCAACACCAACTCCCAGAGCTTGTTCAAACTCATGCCCCTTGAGTCGGTAATGCCATCCAACCATCTCATCCTCTGTCATCCTCTTCTCCTCCTGCCCTCAATCTTCCCCAGCATCAGGGTCTTTTCAAATGACTCAGCTCTTCTCATCAGGTGGCCAAAGTACTGGAGTTTCAGCTTCAGCATCAGTCCTTCCAATGAACACCCAGGACTGATCTCCTTTAGGATGGACTGGTTGGATCTCCTTGCAGTCCAAGGGGCTCTCAAGAGTCTTCTCCAACACCGCAGTTCAAAAGCATCAATTCTTTGGCGCTCAGCTTTCTTTACAGTCCAACTCTCACATCCATACATGACTACTAGAAAAACCATAGCCTTGACTAGACGGACCTTTGTTGGCAAAGTAATGTCTCTGCTTTTTAATATGCTGTCTAGGTTGATCATAACTTTCCTTCCAAAGAGTAAGCATCTTTTAATTTCATGGTTGCAATCAAGACCTTTAAAACACTGAAGTTACTTGTGCTTTATATTAAGTGGAAAAATTAATACAAAGAATTGTATAAGCAATGATATACATCTCATCTGTGTCTGTGTATGTGTTTTCCAGGTTTTATTTTATTTCTTTATTTATACCCTTTTTCTTATTTTTAAAACATTTTTAATTGGAAAATAATTGCTATACAATGCTGTGCCATACAACATGCACCAGTCATAAGTATACATAAGTATATGTATATGCCCTTCCTCTTGAACGGCCCATCCCACTCCTCTAGCTTGTTACAGAGGACTGGGTTGAGCTCCCTGTGCTATACGATTGAGATATAATTGACAAATAACATTGTATTAGTTTCAGGTTTACAACACAATGATTGGATATATCAGTTCAGTAGCTCAGTCGTGTCCGACTCTTTGAGACCCCATGAATTGCAGCACACCAGGCCTCCCTGTCCATCACCAACTCCCAGAGTTCACTCAGACTCACATCCATCGAGTCAGTGATGCCACCCAGCCATCTCATCCTCTGTCGTCCCCTTCTCCTCCTGCCCCCAATCCCTCCCAGCATCAGAGTCTTTTCCAATGAGTCAACTCTTTGCATGAGGTGGCCAAAGTACTGGAGTTTCAGCTTTAGCATCATTCCTTTCAAAGAAATCCCAGGGCTGATCTCCTTCAGAATGGGCTGGTTGGATCTCCTTGCAGTCCAAGGGACTCTCAAGAGTCTTCTCCAACACCACTGTTCAAAAGCATCAATTCTTCGGCACTCAGCCTTCTTCACAGTCCAACTCTCACATCCATACGTGACCACAGGAAAAACCATAGCTTTGACTAGACGGACCTTAGTCGGCAAAGTAATGTCTCTGCTTTTGAATATGCTATCTGGGTTGGTCATAACTTTTCTTCCAAGTTATAAGTATATGTATATATTGCAAAATGATCACAATAATCTAGTTAACATCCATCACCCTACATAGTTAGACTTTTTTCTTACAGATGAAATCTTTTAAGAACTACTGTCTTCAGAACTTATAAATATGCAATAGTGTTATTAACCATCATCACCTTACTGTACATTACATCCCCAGAACTTATTTTACAGCCACAAGTATCTACCTTCACCCATTTCACCAATTCACTATTCCCCAACTGTTTCGAAAATACCAAAAGGAAAACAAAAGAGAGAAAGAATACACTAACATTTTAAGTGTGGGATTCAGAGAAATTTTCTGTTTTCCTATTTCTAAACTGTTCTCTTTCCAAATTTGCTAGGATAAGCATGTATATCTTTTATAAACAAAAAGCTGAAAAGAAGAAAAAGAAAGAAAATGTAAGTCTGGGCAGTCAAGTCAAGCAGGATGCTGTTGTCCAGAGGGCATGTTTCTCTTCTACATTATTTGAGCACTTAGGAGGCTGAGCTGCCTCAGGTCAAGCTGGATCACTACTTAACTTCACAGGGTGGCCCTCTGACTCCTATCCATTTCCCCATGAGCTCTAAGATCATCAGTGAATTCCGGTTCCCTATCATTTCCACTGGAATGTCCTGTAAAATGTACCCTTTTATCTGGTCCCACATGTGTATTTCTTGCAATCCATGAAGTCAGCCAATACAATGACCCATCAGTTCTCCATGTCCACAATTTCAGATTCCTTCTTTAAATTTCTTCTTATCTCATAGTCCAAGACATTGGCCAGTGGTCAGTGCTATCAATTCTTTGCTTCTGTGTATGTCCTCCTGTCATGACTATTCCCACTAATGCAGACCTTTTCCCCTTCTAACAATAGACTTCTGACTTGACTCCACCGTCCCTACAATCCCTGTCATCTGTTGTAGGCAGACTGCCCATCTTCAATCAGAGTTCTGATTGCGACAACCCTTACTAAGAAGGCCGGCTATATGTCTTCCCTAAAGAACAGATGCCAGCTGTGGCTGAAGGCAAACTTTCCTTCTGCACTGAAGCCCACTCCCTCCATTCCCTGTGTGATGCATCCCGGTATCCAACAACTGTCTCTCTCTGACAACACAGCTCTGTTGACCAGGTCCATTGTTCTTACTGTTCATTCTCTTTACTACCTGATTACTTTACTCCCAACTCATGTTGTTACTCCCAACTCTGCCCATGCATACAGACTTAACAACTGCAAAGTAAAACAGATACAAAAAAAAAAAAAATTAAAAAAGAAAAACAACCAAAAAAACGCTGCATATACACAATGTCCTTTTTGCATTGTGTTTTAGAAGGAAAGCCAGCAACACCACCCCCCACACCACCCAGTAAACATCACCTACAACATCACCTCTGCTCAACTGGGCAGCCACAGCACCACCTCCCAGGGTCGCAGCTGCCAGGTGCTGGAAAGGAGTCCAGCAGAAGGTTCTGGTCAGATCGCTCCTTGTAAATAAATACCATTATTTTACTATGGACAGCCACTCTGTCTACTGGGAAATAATTTTCCAAGCTTGTGCATAAAAAACAGTATGATTCACATACAGTTGAGAGTAAACACAATTATTTGGAATAAATACAGGTAACTCATTGTGGCCATGGCAAATCCAACAGCTACTGGAGACATATTTTGGGGGTAAGAAGTTGAGCTATTGTTTGCTGCACAAGATGCTGGAAGGCACAAAACTACCCCTGCGAAGTTCAGTTTTTGAGTTTTCATTTTCATGTGATTCTGTCATTCAACCAAGCACCAGAGGGATTTGTAGACACTTGAGCACTTAGCATGTGGATGCTCTAGAAATCGGTTTGCAGTATCCGAAAGTAAAAAATCTTAGTTAGCCAGGGACTAAAAAGAGAAGGGAAAGGTTTTTGACAAAGTACAGTTCTAAAGTATATGTTTAAATGAATGAACAAACAAAAGGAAAAAGAAAAAGTGAAATAATGCTAAGCTTGTTCCAATGCTGCAGGCTTTGTTCCAATGTTTCAGCCTTTGTTGCAGTATTTGTTCCAATACTGTTTATTATTTATTTGAAAGTATCACACTTTAAATTCTGTGAATTGGTGCTTTTGAATTGTAGTGCTAGAGAAGACTCTTGGGAGTCCCTTGGACAGCAAGGAAATCAAACTAGTCCATCATAAAGGAAGTCAACCTTAAATATTCATTGGAAGGACTGATGCTGAAACTGGAGCTCCAATACTTTGGCCACCTGATTTGAAGAGCCAACTCATTGGAAAAGACCCTCATTAAGACTGAGGGCAGGAGGAGAAGGGGGAGACAGAGGCTGAGATTGGTTAAATAGCATCATCAACTTAATGGGCATGAGTTTGAGCAAACTCCAGGAGATAGTGAAGGACAGGGAAGCCTGGTATACAGCAATCCATGGGATCACAAAGAATCGGACATGACTCAGTGACTGAAAAACAGTAAAGATATATTTTATTTAAGAAAATAGATATACTACTTATTATTCATTTGAAAACATATACTTTAAAAGTTAAAGCTATTTAAATATTTCAATAGCACCTTTTCTATTTGGTGATGGTAAAAGAAGCCTACTACAGGTATGTAGTTTGAAAAGCATTTACAAAATACAGCACACAAAATTCTATCTTGCATATTTAATAATAAATGAATATTTTTGTTCTAGTTCTGTGAAAAAATGCCATTGATAATTTGATAGGGGTTTCATTGAATCTTTATGTTGCTATGGGTATTATAGTCATTTTCACAATATTGATACACTGAATCCAAAATCATGATATATCTCTCCATTTGTTTGTGTTGTTTTTTTATTTCTTTCATCACTGTCTTATAGTTTTCTGCATACAGGTCTTTTGCCTCTGTGCTGCTGCTGCTGCTGCTGCTAAATCACTTCAGTTGTGTCTGACTCTGTGCGACCTCATAGACAGGTAGGTTTATTTCTAGATATTTTATTCTTTTTGCTGCAATGGTGAATGGGACTGATTCCTTAGTTTCTCTTTCTGATTTTTCATTGTTAGTGCATAGGAATGCAAGGGATTACCGTGTGTTAACTTTGTATCTGGAAACTTTATTGAAGTCATTGATTAGCTCTAGTAGTGCTTTGGTGACATTTTTAGGGTTTTCTATGTATAGTATCACGTCATTTACAATTTTGCTTCTTTTTTTCCAGTATGAATTCATTTATTTTCTTTTTCTTCTCTGATTACTATGGTTAGGAATTCCAAAACTATACTGAATAATAGTGGTAAGAATATGCACCTTTGTCTTGTTCTTTATCTTAGAGGAAATACTTTCAGTTTTCCACCATTGAAAATACAATATTTGCTATAGGTTTGTCATATATGGCCTTCAGTATGTTGAGGTGGGTTCCTTTTATGCCAATTTTCTGGACAGTTTTTATCATAAATGGGTGTTGCATTTTGTTGAAAGTTTTCTCTGCATCTATTGAGATGATCATGTGCTTTGTATCTTTCAGTTGTTATTAATATGATGTTTCACATTGATTGATTTGCATATATTAAGGAATCATTGCATCCCTGGGATAAATCACACTTGATCATGATATATAGTTCTCTTATGTGTTGTTGGATTATGTTTGCTAGAATTTTGTTGTGGATTTTTGAATCTATGTTCATCAGTAATATTGGCCTATAATTTTGTCTAATAATATCTTTGACTGGTTTTGATATCAGAGTGATGGTGGCCTTGTAGAATGAGTTTGGGAGTTTTTCTTCTCCCTGAAATGTTGAAATAGTTTGAGGAAAGGTGTTAGCTTTTCTCTAAGCATTTGATAAAATTTGCCTGCTGAAAGCATTTCCCAAAGAACTATAACTAAAAATTCACAATTTATACAGAAATAAAAAAGAGCTCAAATAGTCAAGGCAATCTTGAGAAGGAAAACTGGAGCTGGAGGAATCAACCTCCCTGATTTCAGGCTATACTACAAAGCTATAGTCATCAGGACAGTATGGTACTGGAACAAAAATAGAAATATATACCAATGGAACAATATAGGAAGCCTACATAGACAAGCACCTTATCTTAGACAAACAAGGCAAGAATATACAATCGAAAAAAAGACACCCTCTTCAATAAGTAGTGCTCGGAAAATTGGACAGCTACGTGTAAAGGAATGAAATTAGAACACTTCCTAACACCATATGCAAAAATAAATTCAAAATGGATTAAAGACATGAAAGTAAGCCTTGGATACTGTAAAATTCTTAGAGGAAAACATAGACAGTATACTCTTGACATAAATCACAGCAAGATTCTCTTTTACCCACCTCCTAGATTAAGGAAATAAAAACAAAAATAAATAGATGTGACCTAATAAAACTTAAAAGCTTTTGTACAGCAAAGAAAACTATAAACAAAATGAAAATAAAGCACTCAGAATGGATCACAACAAACTTTAGAAAATTCTTAAGGAGACAGGACTACCAGACCACCTCCCTTGCCTCCTGGGAAACCTGTATGCTGGTCAAGAAGCAACAATGAAAACCAGACACAGAACAATGAACTGGTTCCAAATTGGGAAAGGAGTATGTCGAGGCTGTATACTGTCACCCTGCTTATTTAACTTATATGCAGAGTACATCATGAGAAATGCCAGGCTGGATGAAGGACAACTGGAATCAAGATTGTCAGGAGAAATATTAATAACCTCAGATATGCAGACAACACCACCTTTATGGCAGAGAGTAAAGAGGAATGGGAGAGACTCTTGATGAAAGTGAAAGAAGATAGTGAAAAAGCTGGCTTAAAATTCAGCACTCAAAAAACCAAGATCATGTCATCCAGTCCCATCACTTCATGGCAAATAGATGGAGAAATAATGGCAACAGTGACTGATTTTATTTTCCTGGGCTCCAAATAGCTGCAAATGGTGACTGCAGCCGTGAAATTAAAATATTTTTATTTATTGGAAGGGAAGCTATGACCAACCTAGACAGCATATTAAAAATCAGAGACATTACTTTGACTCAGAGATCCATATAGTCAAAGCTATGGTTTTTCCAGTGGTAGTGTATGATGTGAGAGTGGGACCATAAAGAAAACTGAGTGCCAAAAAATTGATAATTTTGAACTGTGGTGTTGGAGAAGACTCTTGAGAGTCCCTTGGACGGCAAGCAAACCAATCAATCCCAGGGAAATCAGTCCTGAATATTCAATGGAAGGACTGATGCTGAAGCTCAAGCTCCAATCCTTTGGCCACCTGATGTGAAGAGCTGACTCACTAGAAAAGATCCTGATGCTGGGAAAGATTGAAGTCAAGAGGAAAAAGGGATGACAGAGGATGAGATGTTTGGATGACATCATCGACTTGATGGACATGAGTTTGAGCAAGCTCCAGGAGGTGGTGAAGGACAGGGAAGCCTGGCATGCTGCAGTCCATGGTGTCACAAAGAGCTGGACACACTGAGCAACTGAACACATGAGAATGAGAGAAAATAATTGCAAACAAAGCAACTGAAAAAGATTATATCCCCCAAATATATACGCAGCTCATAGAGCTCAATATCAGAAAAACAAACAACCCAATCAGAAAATTGGACGGAAGACCTAAAGAGACATTTCTCCAAAGAAGACATATAGATGGCCAATAAACACATGAAAAGATGCACAACATTGTTTATTATTCAGTTCAGTTCAGTTTCTCAGTCGTGTCTGACTCTTTGCAACCCCATGGACTGCAGCACGCCAGGCCTCCCTGTCCATCACCAACTCCCAGAATCTACCTAAACTCATCTCCATCAAGTTGGTGATGCCATCCAACCATCTCATTCTCTGTCATCTCCTCTTCCTCCCACAATCAGTATTTCCCAGCATCAGGGTCTTTTCTAATGAGTCAGCTCTTCGCATGAAGTGGCCACAGTATTGGAGTTTCAGCTTCAACATCATTCTTTCCAGTGAACACCCAGGACTGATCTCCTGAGGATGGATCTCCTTGCAGTCCAATGGACTCTCAAGAGTCTTCTCCAACACCACAATTCAAAAGCATCAATTCTTCAGCGCTCAGCTTTCTTTATAGTCCAACTCTCACATCCATACATAACTACTGGAAAAACCATAGCCTTGACTAGATGGACCTTTGTTGGCAAAATAATGTCTTTGCTTTTATCCCAAGGAGTAAGAGTCTTTTAATTTCATGGTTGCAGTCACCATCTACAGTGATTTTGGAGCCCCCAAAAATAAAGTCTGACACTGTTTCCACTGTTTCCCCATCTATTTGGCATGAAGTGATGGGACCAGATGCCATGATCTTAGTTTTCTGAATGTTCGGTTTTAAGCTAACATTTTCACTCTCCTCTTTCATTTTCATCAAGAGGCTCTTTAGTTCTTCACTTTCTGCCATAAGGGTGGTGTCATCTACATATCTGAGGTTATTCATATTTCTCCTGGCAATCTTGATTACAGGTTGTGTGTGCCTCATCTAATATGCGTGTTTATCTTTAGAGAAATGCAAATCAAAACTACTATAAGATATCACCTCACATAAGTCAGAATACCTACCAGTAAAAAAATCTACAAGTCATACATGGTGGAGAGGATGTGAAGAAAAGCGAACCCTCCTGTACTGCTGGTGGGAATGTAAACTGATACAGTCATTATGGTAAACAGTACGGATATTCCTTAAAAAAAAAAAAATAGAAAAGAATCTACCATATGACCTAGCAATCCCACTACTAGGCATATATCTTAGAAAAACCACAATTCTAAGAAATACATGTACCCCAATGTTCATGGCAGCAATACTTATAATAGCCATGAAAGCAACCTAGATGTCCATTGACAGATGAATGGGTTAAAAAAAAATTTTAATATATTTATACAATGGAATATTAGCCAATCATGAAAAGAAATGGATATGTCAGTTGTAGTGAGGTGGATGAACATAGAGCCTCTTTTACAGAGAAAAGTAAGTCAGAAAGAAAAAAACAAGCATTATACATTAACACATATATAAGGAATCTAGAAAAATGGGACTGATGAAGCTAGTACAGAATGGACTTACAGACATAGTGAGGAAATTTGAGGGTTGAACAAATTTACCAAGTAGCATTGACATATGTGGACTATCATGCATAAAATAATCAGTGCGAAGTTGCTATAAAACAGGCTACCCAGTCTAACACTCTGTGATGACTTAGCGGAGTGAGATAGGGGGAGTGGAGGGAGGGTCAAGAGACCTCAAGAGCCATAATTATATGTAATTTTAACTGATTTGCATTGTTGTATAGCAGAAACCAACACAACATTGTAAAATAATTTTTCAACAATTAAAAACTTAAAAAAAAAACCACAAAAAATAATAAATGAATATTCAAAATATATCCACTCCAATACTCAAATTCAATTTTATAAAAGAAACTTTTATTTATACATTTCCTGTAAAATGTGAGTATTTTATCTATATCTATATTCAGTTCAATTCAGTCTCTCAGTTGTGCCCAACTCTTTGTGACCCCATGGACGGCAGCATACCAGGTCAGGAGTTTCCTGTCCATCACCAACTCCTGAAGCTTGCTCACACTCATGTCCATCAAGTTGGTGATGCCATCCAACCATCTCATCCTCTGTTCTCCCCTTCTCCTCCAACCTTCAATCTTTCCCAGCATCAGGGTCTTTTCCAATAAGTCAGTCCTTTACATCAGGTGGCCAAAGGATTGGAGCTTCAGCTTCAGCATCAGTCCTTCCAATGAATATTCAGGACTGATCTCTTTTAGGATGGACTGGTTGGATCTCCTTGCAGTCCAAGGGATTCTCAAGAATCTTCTCCAAAACCACAGTTTGAAAGCATCAGTTCTTCAGTGCTCAGCTTTCTTTATAGTCCAACACTTACATCCATACATGACTACTGGGAAAACCATAGCTTTGAATAAATGGACCTTTGTCAGCACGGTAACATCTCTGCTTTTTAATATGCTTCCTAGGTTTGTCATAGCTTTTCTTCCAAGGAGCAGGTGTCTTTTAATTTCATGACTGCAGTAACCATCTGCAGTGATTTTAGAGCCCAGGAAAATAAAGTCTGTTACTGTTTCCATTGTTTCCCTGTCTATTTGCCATGAAGTGATGGGACCGGATGGCATGATGTTTGTTTTCTGAATGTTGATTTTTAAGCCAATATTTTCACTCTCCTCTTTCACTTTCATCAAGAGGCTCTTCACTTTTTCTTTACTTTCTGCCATAAGAGTGATGTCATCTGCATATCTGAGGTTATTGTTATTTCTCCCTGAAATCTGGATTCCAGCTTGTGCTTCATCAAACCCAGCATTTCACATGATGTACTCTGCATATAAGTTAAATAAGCAGGGTGACAATATACAGCCTTGACGTACTCCTTTCCTAGTTTGGAACCAGTCTGTTGTTCTATGTCTGGTTCTAACTGTTGCTTCTTAACCGACATATAGATTTCTCAGGAGGCAGGTAAGGTGGTCTGATATTCCCAAATCTTTAAGACTTTTCCACAGTTTTCTGTGATCTACACAGTCAAAGGCTTTGGCATAGTCAATAAAGCAGAAGCAGATGTTTTTCCGGAATCCTCTTGCTTTTTCTATGATCCAACTGATGTTGGCAATTTGATCTCTGATTCCAGTTCAAACTACGCTAGATTGCAATCCCACATGCTAGCAAAGTTGCTCAAGTGACGCTTCAACAGTATGTGAACTGATAACTTCAAGATGTTCAAGTTGGATTCATAAAGGCAGAGGAACTAAAGATCAAATATCTATATACATTTTATTTAGCTGCATAGGCATTGATTCCAGTTCTAAGAAGAGTGAAAAAAATGCTGCTTTATGTAGTTTTTGTACATTTGAAGATTGTGTTGAAATACACATAAAACTCCAGAAAACCCATCAATATCATTTTTTTATGTTTTTTGAAAATAAAACATTTATGGTACACCAAAACTCTTAACCCAATAAAGCTTTCAATTTCATTTTTCTTCCAAGTAATCAATGTGCCCAATACTCTTTGTTGATTTAGAAAATCCTTTCCATATTGAATTCTGAAACTGTCACTCAGAACTTAGTACAGGATTCAGAGTTACATATTTTGTTCCATTGATTTGTGCATTGACTTATAAGCCATTAGACAATGCTGTTTATGAGCCTCTGATTTCTTTAATTTTAGAATAAAATTAACTTCTCTTTCTTCTAATGTCAAAACTTCTCTTCGTCCAGAGAGTTATATGTCTCTTCCTGTTGTCTGTCCAGCTTATCATTTGTATACTCAAATACTCACCAAATGACTAATATGGAGCTGGATATAGATGTGCCAAAAGGACACAGTTGTTACACCAAAAGAATATATGGCTTAGTGAGGAACACTGACACATAGATAAATTAGATGACACCTAAATCATAGTATGGAAATCTAAACAGGTTCTCCAAGTAAATAGCTGTCAGTTGGGCAAGGGAGGGGGATTAGTGGGTGCTGCTTCCCAGGCAGGGGAACAGGACATGGTGCTAAGGTGACCAGGGAGCTGCAAGAAGCTTGTGCTGCTGCACTTTGACCCTGATCTCTTCTTTGCTTACCACTTTCTATTCCTGTTTCATAGGGAAAATAATTTCTTGAATATAACTGAAGATGCCAAATACTGTCCCCAAATTTTATCTCGGTATAAATATCCAGTTGAATTATTCTTTTATTTTTCTGAAATACTAATATAAATTTCACAACGTTTTTATTTTTGCTTTGTTTTCTTTTTTCTTTATGTAAATTCATTTAAGAATACTGCTTTCCAGCTAAATAATGAAGATTCCTCTCATTCCATTTAACATGCTTGGGCTTCCAGTCTAACCTTATAGTTGGGGAAATTTGCCCCAGGCTGATTCCACTCTGATAATCTTGAATCTAGTGTGGCACTTCTAAAAGGAGATGAAATAAAAATACATTCCTTGGATTATGTGAAAAATATAATCCTCAGAATACACTGCCATCAAGTTCTGTTTGCTTCCCTTCATTGCCACTGAGAGCAATCTACTGGTGGGAATTACAGCTCTCGCATATAACTTACTACTTGGGGTTTGTTTTCAATCACGGGGAAGAAAGGTACAAAAAATATTTTCTCCACGCTAACAAACAGAAAAACTCCAGATAACCTATGTTATCCTGGTTGTAGTTGTTTTGAAGTCCACCACGGTGCTGAATATTCAGAGACATGCAAATAAATTAAATTCTAAAAAGGAAAGAGCTCTTCCCAGATGAGAAGAGATGCTTGACATTTTCCATCCCTGGGGACAGGGTAGGAAGAGGAACAAACTTGCAGTAGATGGGGATATGGATAAAAAGCAAAAATTTTAGCAAATGTCTCACATCCAGGCATAATTTACCATAATGCATTAGAAACCCATGCAGTATTGGCATAAGAGTAAACATATATCAGTGGACCAAAATAGAGAATCCATAAATAGGTCTATATGTGTACAGTAAAGTGATTTGCAGTTAAAGCAAACATACTAAGACAATTCAATGGGGAAAGAAGATTCATTTCTACCAGTAGTGCCAAAGTATTTGCATATTCACATAAGAAAAGTGATTGAAGGTGAAATACAGGCCTGAATAAAAGATAAAATATAAAGTCTTAAGGAAAATAGAATATCTGTATGATCAAAGGGAAGATTTCCAAGATAGGACAAAAGTACAATAACCTAAAAAAAGATTAATTGAGCCATCAATCATGATTTAAAAATTATGTTCACTGGAGGAGACCATTAAAAGCTTAAAAGAGGACTTCCAGTTCAAGATGGCAGAGTAAAAGGATGTGTGCTCATCTCCTCCTATGAGAGCACCCAAATTGCAACTAGTTGTTCATCAGCTAGCTGTTTATCGACAGGAGGATGCTGTAACCCACCAAGAAAGATACCCTACATCCAAAGACAAAGAAGAAGCCCCAGTATGACGGTAGGAGGTACACAATCACAATAAAATCAAATCCCATACCTGCTGGGTAGGTGACCCACAAACTTGGGAACAATAATATCATAGACGTTCTCTCACTGTTGTGAAGGTTCTGAACCCCATGTCAGGTTTCTCAGCCTGAGGATCCAATGAAGGGACGAGGGGTCCCCAGGGAATTGGGCCTTGAAGGCCAGCTGGATTTGATTTTAAGACTTCCACAGGACTGGGGGAGACAGAGACTCCAGTCTTGGAGGACATAAACAAAATCTTGTGTGCACCAAGATCCAGAGGAAAGGAGTAGTGGCCCCATAGGAGGCTGAGCCAAAACAACTTGCTGATGTTGGAGGGATTCCTGCAGAGGTGTGAGTCAGCAGAGGCTCACAACAGGGATGAGGGCACTAGCAGCATCAGGCCGGGAAGATCACCCTTGCCATAAACCCTCTTGGAGTTCTCTGTTAACTCTACCATGAAGCCCATAAACCCGAAGGCTGGGTTACCTCAGGCCAAACAACTACCAGGGAGGGAGTGAAACCCCATCCATGGGCAGATAACTGGATTAAAGTTTCAATGAGCAAAGCTCATCAGTGCAAGTGCAAGTAGATCAGCCATGTGTCCAACTCTTTGCAACCCCATGGACTATACAGTCCATGGAATTCTCCAGGCCAGAATACTGGAGTGGGTGGCCTTTTCCTTCTCCAGGGGATCTTCCCAACCAAGGAATCAAACCCAGTTCTCCTGCATTGCAGGCTGATTTTTACCAGGTGAGCCAAAAGGGAAGCCAAATAATACTGGAGTGGGTAGCTTTTCCATGCTCCAGTGGATCTTCGTGACCCAGAAATCAAACTTGGGTCTCCTGCATTGCAGGTGGATTCTTTACCAACTGAGCTATCAGGGAAGACCCAATTTTTCCTATGTCAGTCCATCCAATAAGAAAGCTTACACAACCTTCTTAGCCTCCGCCATTAGAGGGCAAACAGAAGAACAGTCCCACAGCAGCTAAAACAAAAACCATGTTACAGAAGGTTAATCACAATGAAAAAGCAGAAAGTTATGTCCCAGATAAAGGGACAAGATAAAAGCCCATAAGACAACTAAATGAAGTGGAAATAGGCAGCCATCCAGGAAAATAATTCAGATTAATAATAGTGATGATCCAGGATCTTGAGAAAACAGTGAAGATGCAAGAAATGTTTATCAAAGATCTACAAGAACTAAGGATCAAACAGAGATGGCTAATACACTAGAAGGAATCAATAGTAGAATAACTGAGGCAGAATAGATAAATGGATAAACACGAAGACATGTAGTAATCAAACTGACAAAAATTAAAGACAGAGATAAAATATTGAAAGCAATAAGGGGAAAATGTGAAATAACATACAAGAGAACGTCCATCAGGCTATTAGCTGTTTCCTCAACAGAAACTCGACAAGCCAGAAGGGAATGGCATGATATATTTAAAGTGATGAAAGGAAAGAAATTACAACCAAGAATACTCTACCCAGCAAGACTCTCAGATTTGATGGAGAAATCAAAAGCTTTCCAGACAAACAAAAGTTAGGAGAATTCAGCACAACCAAACCAGCTTTACAAAAAATGCTAAAGGAAATTCTCCAGTCAGAAAACACAAGAGAAGAAAAAGATTTACAGAAAATAAATCCAAAACCATTAAGAAAACAGTAATAAGATCACACATATTAATAATTACCTTAAATATAAGTGGATTAAATGCACAACCAAAAGATGTACAAGTATACACTTCCACTTACCACTCTGCTTGATTCCCCAAATTGTATGTAATTATTTTATACTCTTAATCTTGTTCCAATTATGGCTTTCAATTGCAATTATTTTGTATTTGTTATCTGGCTATTGATTGTGAAAACTGATAGACATCTATTACTATTGTAATGATTTAACTATCACTCACATAATACCATTGTACCATGGTTAGTCAACAGAAAAATAATAGGACTCTGTATATTACCAAAACTAACATTTAATAGAAAAACCAGTGATCAATTTTTTAAATGCAGATGCATATCAGAATTATCTTGAAATTTTTTGAACAATACAAATGCCCAAGTATTGCTTTTTTTTTTTTCCTCCAGGGCTCCAGATATGTTTTTAATGAGCAGTCATGTTTAAAAACAACTGGATTATATGAAGATCTTTTACTTTTATCTAGCTTGTTTCATTTTTCTATTTCATATTCCGTGCTCCCATTTCATTTATGTTTTCCAATTTCTCCATCTCTCTCTCTCTCTCTTTTTTAAATGTCCTTTCTCAAGCTTTTATGTTGCTGCTAAGTCACTTCAGTCATGTCTGACTCTGTGCGACCCCATAGATGGCAGCCCACCAAGCTCCCCTGTCCCTGGGATTCTCCAGGCAAGAACACTGGAGTGGGTTGCCATTTCCTTCTCCAATGCATGAAAGTGAAAAGTGAAAGTGAAGTCACTCAGTAGTGTTCAACCCTCAGCGACCCCATGAACTGCACCCTTCCAGGCTCCTCCGTCCATGGGATTTTCCAGGCAAGAGTACTGGAGTGGGGTGCCATTGCCTTCTCTTATAAAATGTAGTAAAAAAAAGCTTTTGTATACATATATACAAATAATATGTATTATATATATGTATGTTGTTTAGAAAACATAAATTTTTACCTAACTAAAAAATTATGACATCTTCATCCCACTGTTTGATTTAGTAAGAATAAATTGCTAGATTTGTAATTTTAAAAAACAGATATGCAACCAGCAACAAAGGTTTACTCCATAGCACAGAGAACTATAGTCAATATCTTATAATAACCTATAAGGGAAAATAACTTTAAAAATATTATGTGTATATATATAACTGAATCACCTTATTGTGCACCTAAAATATTGTAAGTCAATTATATTTCAATAATATAATATATACAAATAAAAATTGAAAATGTAAGCCTTATACCTGGAGGAAATATTTGCAGTATATATATATATATATATATATCTGATAGGAACTGATATGTAAATATTCCTTTAGACCAATATTAAAAGGACAAACTATCCAGTTTTGAAATACAAGGAAAAGACTTGACAAGAAATTACACAGGAGAAGATATACAAGTGGCCAGAAGCACATAAGATGGATCTTTATATCTTTTGTCTTCAGAGAAGTGAAATATAAACCACATTGGATATTACTTCACACCCACTAGAATGAAATCAAGAAGAATGACAATACCAAATTTTGATAAGATAGTGATAAGATAGAGTGAATTCGGAAATTGCTTTAACAGTTTTTTATTCAGTTAACCTTTGCTTATCCTATGAACTGTCAATTCTGTTCTTAGATTATTTGCCCAATAGAAATGAATACTGATGTTCGCAAAAAGCTTGGACAATAATATTTATAGCAGATAGATGAGATCGCATCAAAAAGACACAGAAACCAACACTAAGTGTCTCCTATTGATGAAAGATTGGATAATTAGAACATCAAAAGAATAAAAAGTAAAGTCAAGTGAAATTCAATAAAATTCTTGGGGGCCAAAAATAATAGTAAAAATTTTAAAAAAGAAAAAAGCAACCATTTCTGCAATGCTTGTATAACCTTTGTAATAGTGTCTATATAAGATAATATTCAGAAAAGCAATTATATAGCAAAAGAATCAAGCCTTTATCTTTCCTTTCCTGTTCTGTTATTTCAACAGGACCAAATTAGTGATGAGGCTAATTCTTCTTTATGGAAGAATTCCAACTAATAAAAGCAGAAGAAAAAATAGCATTATAAGAATGATTATTTTGTAACCCAGTGAAATCATGAGGCCAGGTTAAGATCATCATTTCATTTGATAACCATTATGTAAAAGTGGATATAGAATTTCACATGTCTAAACACAAAAACAATACTAAAAGCCAGACAATCAGACATGTGCATCCTGTTCTAGTGGAACAGGCAGTACACAGTACCATCTATTACAGCCTCTGATCATAAAATCAAACCGCTAGATAGGAAGTCTGAGGAGGGAGGAACACATGAGTCTACACCTCAAGGGATCAATCAGCCCAAGTAAAGATGTGGGAAATATTATAGGAAAAAATAATACAAATTGTTTAATAAATAAATAGCATGAGAAAAAATTAAGGAGGAAGATAATAGAAATGTAAAGAAAAGTGTGTTACTTCAACTCCAAGAAGCAAGAGATTTATTTAGGCAAAATACCTATAAAATAGAAAGAGGAGAGGAAAGGAGGAATTGCAGAAAGCATTCTCTATCTGTGTCTGTCTCCCCCTTTTATTTTAATATCTTTGTGTCCTCACATGGTCTCTTGAAGACATCAGTCATAGGATTTAAGACCCACCCTAATCCAGTAGTGGTAAAGCCAATGCAGGAGAAGAAATAGATGTGGGTTTGATTCCTGGGTTAGGAAGATCCCTTGGAGGAGGAAATGGCACCCCACTCCAGTATTTTTGCCTGGAAAATCCTATGAGCAGAGGAACCTGGTGGGCTACAATCCATGGGTTTGCAAACAGTCAGACATGACTGAGTGTCTGAGCACACACACAATCTAATATGGGAAAGGACTATGACGAGGCTGTATGTTGTCACTCAGCTTATTATATACAGATTACATCATGAGAAATGCCAGGCTGCATGAATCACAAGCTGAAATCAAATCGGCTGATAGAAATATGAGCAACCTCAGATATGCAGATGATGCCACTCTAACGGCAGAAAGTGAAGAGGATCTAAAGAGCCTCTTGATGAATATGAAAAAGGAGAGTGAAAAAGCTGGCTTGAAGCTCAATGTTTAAAAAATAAAAATTAAGATCATGGCATGCAGTCCCATCACTTCATGGCAAATAAAAAGGGAAAAAGTGGAAGCAGTGATAGATTCTTTTCTTGGGCTACAAAATCACTACAGACAGTGACTGCAGGCACCAAATCAAAAGATGACAAACCTGGACAGCATATTGAAAAGCAGAGACGTCACTTTGCTGGCAAAGGTGTGGATAGTCAAAGCCATGGTCTTTCCAGTAGTCATGTACAAATGTGAAAACTGGACCACAGAGAAGGCTGAGTGCTGAAGAATTGATGCTTTTGTACTGTGATGCTGGAGAAGACTCTTGGACTGTGAGAAGATCAAATCAGTCAATCCTAAAGAAAATCATCCCTGAATATTCATTGGAGGGATTGATGCTAAAGCTGAAGCTCCAATGCTTTGGCCACCTTATGTGAAGAGCTGACTCATTGCAAAAGACTCATGCTGGGAAAGATTGAAGGCAGGAGGAGAAAGGAGGATGAGTTGGCTGGGTGGCACCACTGACTCAACGAACATTAGTTTGAGCAAACTCTGGGAGACAGTAGAGGACAGAGGAGAGGACAGAGGAGCCTGGTGTGTTGCAGCAGTCCACGGGGTCACAAAAAGTCAGACATGACTTAGTGACTGAACAACAACAAAAAATTCAATATGACTTCATCTTAATTAATTATATCTGAACAGATCTTACTTTCAAATATGATTCTGAGGTTCTCGATGAATATGAATTTGGGGAAAAGTATCAAGCCAGGACAGTATACAATCAAGAGAAATGAAAATATGTTTGTACAATGTTTTCTACATGAATGTTTGTAACATTATTATTTATAATAGCCAAAAAGATGAAAACTCAAATGTCCATCAATTGATGAATAAGTGAAAGTGTGATATGTATATAAATGGGATATATTTTTGTAATAAAAAGGAATAAAATATTGATTCAGGCTACCACATGGACGAACCTCAAATACATTATGCTAAGTGAAAGAAACCAAACACCAATTGTGTGATTTCATTCATGAAATGTCAAAAACAGGCAAGCCTATAGAGCTATAACATAGACTAGAGGTTTCCAGGGGCTGACAGTGGGGAGCTTGTAGGGACTGACTGCTACTGAGTATAGTGGGATATGAGATATGCTCTAAAATTGTTATGATGGTTTCATATTTCTTAATATGCCAGAATCATTGAACTGTAGTTTTTATATATGTGAATTATGTGGTATATGAATTATATTTCTATAAATATGTTATAAAAATATACATGTGACACAGACTGCAGGCTGTGTGTCAGAATCCACACATGCATTCTCTCTTCATAGCTGCTGCTGCTACTGCTAAGTCGCTTCAGTCGTGTCCGACTCTGTGCGACCCCATAGATGGCAGCCTACCTGGATCCCCCCGTCCCTGGGATTCTCCAGGCAAGAACAGTGGAGTGGGTTGCCATTTCCTTCTAATGCATGAAAGTGAAACGTGAAAGGGAAGTCACTCAGTCGTGTTCGATTCTTCGTGACCCCATGGACTGCAGCCTACCAGGCTCCTGCATCCATGGGATTTTCCAGGCAAGAGTACTGGAGTGGGGTGCCATTGCCTTCTCCTCTCTTCATAGAGTTGTAGTCAAATGTCTGGTCATCCAGTTAGGTACACATCCCCCAGCCCACGCTCCTGCAGTCAGGGAAGCCAAGAATTAAGTTCTTCTAGTGGAATGAGTGGTAATGACCAAGTGGCAATGACTCTATGCCTCACGAGCCAGAGTCTTAAAACTCTGTTGTGTTTTTCTCCACAATTTTCCCCTTTCTCAAGAGCTGGAACTCAGGAATATCTGAAATTCTGCTTCAGCCAAACAAGGATCATGTTCTAGATGGCATGCAAACAAGAGAGAAGAAACCTTCCTCCTTGAATAGCCATGTGGAGCCAAGAGCATATATAAATATATATACACCTTTCTTGGTCTTTTCGTTAAGAAGGAATAAACATCTTTGTAACATCTTTGAACTTAAGGCACTAAATTTTTTACTGATTCTCTTCCTTACAGCCAGTTTTCCTTGTCCTTGACTGATGCAATACTGTCCCCAGATGTTTGATCCCTGTTCTTGTCATGACCAACTACAGAAATGGAACTTGAAAAATGGACAACCATGAGGCTCTCTACAGATCATCACATGAATTTCTCAAAGGTTATTTAATTAGAAGTCTTAGTTGATGACACCTGGGAGCAATTTTGCTGATTATAAACTGATAAGGGTATAGAAAAAGGAAAAGGCATGATCAAGGGAATTGAGTAGGATAATGACTATAGAGAGAGTTAAGGGAGTTAAAATAGGAAGGGAAAAGGCAAGAAAAACAGAAAGATGGACAGACCAAGCATGTTACAGAACGTTATTTCATCAATCCCACAATGCCAATGTGTGACATAATTTTTTTGAGGGGAAGGGGTGCCAAAATCTTACTTTGAAAAGACTAAAGGTTGGATGTTTAGAGCAGCCCCATAAGCAAGCTGTGCTTCTTGTGGTCCAAATATATTATTCCCTCTTGCGAGCAGAATTTTAAGATGGCTTCCAAGAACTTTGCTCCCTGGTGACACTCCTGAAATTACATTTTATATTCTAAAAGGGATATTATGGGGATGTGCTAATCTAATCATGCAAGCCCTTTAAAAGCAAAGTGTTTTTAACATTAAAAAAAAAAAAAGTAGCCTCCTGACTACACAGGATGACTGAAATGTCCTCAGATAGTCTCCCTCTCCATGTTTTATAGAGACATATTTAACCTCTAACATTGTATAAGTTTAAAGTCAGCAACCTGTTGATTTGATACACTTATATATTGCAAAATGACTACCACCATCATTAGCTAATATTTCTATCTCATCACATAAACACCACCCAGACTCTGTAGCTAAGATCCTGATACCTGGCTATTTTGGGTTAACTCTCTGGATTTATCTCCCTCTCTTCTGACTTTCTAGCCAGCAACTTGCTCTGATTAATCAGTAGTGTGCATGAAGCTGAAGGCTGAGCTAGTAGACTCTCAAGCCCAGGCAGAACCTCTATGAAGGCCAGTTCCTAAGAGCACCATACTCGTTTAGGTCTTGGTACTTCATTCAATAATATCAGTTCAAGCTAGCTGTAGAAAGAGGGCTAAGCTGTCAGAGTAGGGCAGGATATCTGTGACTACGGGCAACTTTCTTTGACTTTATCAAATCTAACTTTACAAAGTTAGAAACTGGGGTATTAATCCCTTCCTTGTTATGAATATGTGTGAAGGTTTTATAAGCAATTAGAAGAGAAAAACTGGTGTATAATCCAAAATGCTCATCACCACCACCATCACCATCATCATCATTATTACTGCCCCTACCTTCACCATCATCATCACTATCTTCACCCTCATAATTATCATCACCATCACCAACACCACCATCACCGTCACCAACACCATCATTGCCATCAGCACAACCACTCTTCCACCATCTTTATCACAAACACCATCATAACAAGTGAGTGATCTGATTTGATACTTTGAATGAGCCAAATCAGATCACAGCCAGCTGATAGAGCATTTAATCTTCTTATTTGAGAGTGTTTTTACCTTGGTCAAGGTGAGAAATTATCTGTTTTTACTACATCCCATAATCTAATATTTATTAAATATCTGCAAACTGCAGGTGTCAAGACAATGGAAGGATGTAGCAAAGATCACACACTTCCCTGGTGGCTAAGATCAACATTAAGAATGGGTAAAAATACTACCCTGTCATTTTTCTTACTCTTCAAACTAGTAGGAATTTATATTTGACTACCAAACACAGGAATCACTGGAAGGTTTTCAGCCAGCCACCTGTGAAATTTAAGGTATTATGCATGATTAATTACCAAATTATTCAGGCAGGCATTATTTGTAAGGAGAGCATTTTAAGCCTTCCTGGCAGCAGACTGTGGTGCTAACAAGAAAAAAGAGATACTTTAATATTGCTCAGTTTATAAATGCATTTCCTTTAAGAAAAACTTGTGCTGGCAAGAAAAATATGTGCTATCTAGATCTGGGATTTTTGATAAGGCCATTCTAAAATGATGGTTTCTTCCAATCCTGCCAAGAGAGTGTATCAAGGTGCACAAAAAATGCCATAAAGCAGACTGACCTTCTTTTCATCTTTTCTCCCCAGAGGCTGTCTATGCAACATATTAAAAATTGACCTTTATCTTGAAATGTTAAAATTCTTTCAGAGTTAATAGGTTAATTAAGAAGCAGATTTCATTTCAGAAAGATTTAATTCTAGAAACACAAGTGACTCAATATCTTTTTTTTTTAAGGTTCTTTTCTTGATGTGGACCATTTTTAAAGTCTTGATTGAATTTGTTATACCGCTGCTTCTGTTGTTTATATTCTGGTTTTCTGACTGTGAGCCATATGGAATATTAGCTCCCCATGCAGGGATTGAACCCACACCTCCTGCATTGGAAAGCCAAGTCTTAGCCACTGGACCACCAGGGAAGTCCCTTGGTATCATTTTAGAGGGAAACGTTTTTTATAGCCAGTGTTGTAGCAAACTGCCTCATGAAGAAATCAGAACTGCTGAATCATTGGTGGGATTGCGATGAACAAAACTGGGGTCTGTGTGCCCACACACAACAAAGCCAATCTACTGGCACCAGCTTGTAGTGAAGGAAGGTGCAGTGTTTATTGCAGGAGCCAAGCAAGGAGCCCAGGCAGCTAGTGCTTAAAAGATCCAAACTCCTTGATGGTTTTCAGGGAAAGGTTTTGAAAGACCAGGTAAAGGGAGTGGTATTGCAGGATGTGTGATCAGTTCATGAACAATCTTCTGCCTGATTGGTGATGAGTCAGGAGTCAATATCATCAGCTTTCTGGTTCCAATCTGTCTGGGGTCTACATGCCTGTGGGCAGCATACAGTTAATTTCTTCAACCTGGTGGGGGTTTTAGAATCTGAAAAATAGATCAAAGGACATAGCTTAGAATATTATCTGTAGTTCTTGAAGAGACAATAAATATCCTTCAGTTCAGTTCAGTTCAGTTCAGTTCAGTTGCTCAGTAATGTCCATCTTTTTGTGACCTCATGAATTGCAGCATGCCAGGCCTCCCTGTCCATCACCAACTCCCGAGTTCACTCAAACTCACGACCATCAAGTCAGTGATGCCATCCAGCCATCTCATCCTCTGTCGTCCCCTTCTCCTCCTGCCCCCAGTGCCTCCCAGCATCAGAGTCTTTTCTAATGAGTCAACTCTTCGCATGAGGTGGCCAAAGTACTGGAGTTTCAGCTTTAGCATCATTCCTTCCAAAGAACACCCAGGACTGATCTCCTTTAGGATGGACTGGTTGGATCTCCTTGCAGTCCAAGGGACTCTCAAGAGTCTTCTTTAACACCACAGTTCAAAAGCATCAATTCTTCAGCACTCAGCCTTCTTCACAGTCCAACTCTCACATCCATACATGACCACTGGAAAAACCATAGCCTTGACTAGACGGACCTTAGTTGGCAAAGTAATGTCTCTGCTTTTGAATATGCTGTCTAGGTTGGTCATAACTTTCCTTCCAAGGAGTAAGCATCTTTTAATTTCATGGCTGCAGTCACCATCTGCAGTGATTTTGGAGCCACAGAAAATAAAGTCTGATACTGTTTCTAGTGTTTCCCCATCTATTTCCCATGAAGTGATGGGACCAGATGCCATGATCTTCATTTTCTTAATGTTGAGCTTTAAGCCAACTTTTTCACTCTCCTCTTTCACTTTCATCAAGAGGCTTTTCAGTTCCTCTTCACTTTCTGCCATAAGGGTGGTGTCATTTGCATATCTGAGGTGATTGATATTTCTCCTGGCAATCTTGATTCCAGCTTGTGCTTCTTCCAGCCCAGCGTTTCTCATGATGTACTCTGTATAGACGTTAAATAAGCAGGGTGACAATATACAGCCTTGACATACTCCTTTTCCTATCTGGGACCAGTCTGTTGTTCCATGTCCAGTTCTAGCTGTTGCTTCCTGATCTGCATATTGGTTTCTCAAGAGGCAAGTCAGGTGGTCTGCTATTCCCATCTCTTTCAGAATTTTCCACAGTTGATTGTGATCCACACAGTCAAAGGCTTTGGCCTAGTCAATAAAGCAGAAATAGGTGTTTTTCTGGAACTCTCTTGCTTTTTCCATGATCCAGCAGATGTTGGCAATTTGATGTCTTGTTCCTCTGCCTTTTCTAAATCCAACTTGAACATCTGGAAGTTCACAGTTCACATATTGCTGAAGTCTTGCTTAGAGAATTTTGAGGATTATTTTACTAGTGTGTGAGATGAGTGCAAGTGTCCTTAACTTTGCTTAATTGCTGAAGTATTATTACTTTGTCTTGCTTGACTGTTCTCCTTTCTTGCTGCATTTTCTCACTTCCCTAATTAAATTCACTCTTTGTCATTTGGGAAATGTCCAGAAGGCTAGTATTTTTCTACAGATGAGAGGCAGGAAAGGGCATGGGTTAGGGGGAGGTCTGTTCTAAGAAGGTCCCATAGGGCCCTGCTCAAGCTGAGGGTGGGGAATACAGTTTGAGAAGCACGATCACAAACTGCCTGAGATGATCCTCTTCCTGCTATCCATGTCGTGATGTCATACTGAGTGAATTTGTGATCCTCCCAGAAAATCGATGAAAAACCTCTCATTCCACAGACAATGGTTAAAAGATAAGTTATAAAATACAAGCGATCATGGTTACATGGTTGCAGCTTAAAACTCAACATTCAAAAAACTAAGATCAGGCATCTGGTCCCATCATTTCAGGACAAATAGAAGGGGGAAAAGTGGAAACAGTGACATGTTTTATTTACTTGTGCTCTAAAACCACTGTGGATGGTGACTGCAGCCTTAAAATTAAAAGACACTTGCTCCTTGTAAGGAAAGCTATGATAAATCTAACCAGCATATTAAAAAATATAGGCATCACTCTGCCAACAAAGGTGTGTATAGTCAAAACTATAGTTTTTCCAGTAGTCCATGTACAAACATGAGAGTTGGACCATAAGGGAGACTGAGTGCTGAAGAATCGATGCTTTTGAATTGTGGTGCTGGAGAAGACTCTTGAGAGTCCTCTGGGCTTCAAGGAGATCCAACCAGTCAATCCTGAAGGAAATCATCCCTGAGTATTCGTTGGAGGGATTGATATTAAAACTGAAGCTCCAGTACTTTGGCTGCCCAATGCTAAGAGCTGACTCACTGGAAAAGACCCTGATGCTGGTAAAGAGTGAGGGCAGGAGGAGAAGGGGCAACAGAGGTTAAGATAGTTATTCAGCATCATCAATTAAATGAACATGAGTTTGAGCAAATTCTGGAAGATAGTGAAGGACACTGAGCCTGGTATGCTGCAGTCCATGGAGTCTGCAAAGAGTCAGACAAAACTCAGTGACTAAATAACAACTCCAAATGGTTGCAGTGCCACTCAGTGGCCTATCATACCACCATGAATATTATGAAAATAGCTTGGAAAATATGTTAGAAAGTTAGGTGAGAAATAAAATTGTTTACACAGTACATCCTATCTTGTTAAACATATTTTTAATTTTTTAAAAAAGCACTGAAAAGAAATAGGCCAGATGATTCTTACTTTACTTTTTCTGCATTTGCCAAATACCTCTATTGAACATGCGTTACTCTCATAGCAATAACAGAAAAGACAGGAAGTGGGTCAGCAGAGAGCCAGGCCCAGAGTGTGGGCGTGGCTGCGCTCCTGACGGGCTTGGATTCTGAGTTCAGCCCCTCACACTACCTGTTTCTCTCTAGACAAGGTAGATAAACACTGGGATGAATTACAACACATTCTCAGACCCGTCTCCTTATCCATTCTCCTTTCCAAGGTGAAGGTGCTTGAGGGCAGAAACCTAAATTCATTGCTGGGACCATGAGTAAAGGCAGGTTTACTCAGATATTAGGTATATCTTTAAAGTAGGCTTTGGGCATTTTCAAATTATTCTCGCTGAGGCATGGGAGATAATGTTTTCGGAAGGACAACAATCTAGAGGTAGGATCTTATTTCCCTGTCTAGGTAGCTTCCAGTCCACCAGGCACTAGAGGCTGGAAGCAAATTTCCCTGGTTCTTACCCTGTTTGAAACCAAACATATTTCAAGCATGCAAAAACCACAAAAATGGGTATAGGGTTTATTGATAAAGATACAGCGCAGTATGGGAGAGCACATCGAGAAACAGTTTATGTAAGTCAGAAGCTAGTCCGAAATACACTCCCAGAGAGAACCGTTGGTGTCCTGAATGAGGAGCACAGTGAAGAGGTGATGTAAATCCCTACATACAACGTTTCCCTCCAGGCCTTTGTTTACATTTGGTCAATTATCTTTTCTTTTTTTTTTTTTTTCCACAGCAACCAGGTCCTAAGACCCTCCCCAACGTGTGTACACAAATTTTTGCTAAGATTGATCCCACCGCAGAAGCCTATGGGTACGTGTCCACACTTTTTATGGGGTGGGCTGCGGCCGGCGCACTAAGCGCAGGCAGCCACATACAGCACACCAAGTGTGGCCTAGAGGAGCTACCCCAAGTCTGAGGTCATGGCAGAAGCCGGGAGGACCCCATGTCCGAAGGGCGGCAGCCAAGAGGAGTTACCCCATGTCCAAGGTCAAGGGCAGTGGCCTAGAGTACCAGGCTGCAACGGCACAGAAACGGCTGAGAGGAGCCACCCCGAGTCAGAGGTCAGGGGTGGCGGCCGGGAGGAGCAACCCCACGGCTGAGGCCAGGAGCAGAGGCCATGGCTGCATGGGCGCAGGAGGGCCTTAGAGGAGCTATCCCACGATGAAGGTCAGGAAGTGCGGCGGTGAGGAGATACCCCTCATCCAAGGTAAGGAGCAGCAGCTGCGCTTTGCTGGAGCAGCCATGAAGAGCTATCCCCACACCCAAGGTAAGAGAAACCAAAGTAAGATGGTAGGTGTTGTGAGAGGGCATCAGAGGGCATGCACACTGAAACCATACTCACAGAAAAGTAGTCAATCTAATCACACTAGGACCACAGCCTTGTCTAACTCAATGAAACCAAGCCATGCCTGTGGGGCAACCTGAGATGGGCGGGTCATGGTGGAGAGGTCTGACAGAGCGTGGTCCACTGGAGAAGGGAATGGCAAGCCACTTCAGTATTTTTGCCTTGAGAACCCCATGAACAGTATGAAAAGGCAAAATGATAGGATACCAAAAGAGGAACTCCCCAGGTCATTAGGTGCCCAATATGCTACTGGAGATCAGCGGAGAAATAACTCCAGAAAGAATGAAGGCATGGAGCCAAAGCAAAAACAATACCCAGTTGTGGATGTGACTGGTGATAGCAGCAAGGTCCAATGCTGTAAAGAGCAATATTGCATAGGAATCTGGAATGTCAGGTCCATGAATCAAGGCAAATTGGAAGTGGTCAAACAAGAGATGGCAAGAGTGAATGTCGACATTCTAGGAACCAGCTAACTAAAATGGATTGGAATGGGTGAATTTAACTCAGATGACCATTATATCTACTACTGCGGGCAGGAATCCCTCAGAAGAAATGGAGTAGCAATCATGGTCAACAAAAGAGTCCCAAATGCAGTACTTGGATGCAATCTCAAAAATGACAGAATGATCTCTGTTCATCTCCAGGGCAAACCATTCAATATCACAGTAATCCATGTCTATGCCCCAACCAGTAACGCTGAGAAAGCTTAAGTTGAACGGTTTTATGAAGACCTACAAGACCTTTTAGAACTAACACCTAAAAAAGATGTCCTTTTCATTATAGGGGACTGGAATGCAAAAGTAGGAAGTCAAGAAACACCTGGAGTAACAGGAAAATTTGGCCTTGGAATGCAGAATGAAGCAGGGCGAAGACTAATAAGAGTTTGGCCAAGAAAATGCACTGGTCATAGCAAACACCCTCTTCCAACAACACTAGAGAAGACTCTACACATGGACATCACCAGATGATCAACACCGAAATCAGACTGATTACATTCTTTGCAGCCAAAGATGGAGAAGCTCTGTACAGTCAACAAAAACAAGACCAGAAGCTGACTGTGGCTCAGATCATGAACTCCTTAATACCAAATTCAGACTTTAATTGAAGAAAGTAGGGAAAACCGCTAGACCATTCAGGTGTGACGTAAATCAAATCCCTTAAGATTATACAGTGGAAGTGAGAAATAGATGTAAGGGCGTAGATGTGAAGGATAGAGTGCCTGATGAACTATGGAATGAGGTTCGTGACATTGTACAGGAGACAGGGATCAAGACCATCCCCATGGAAAAGAAATGCAAAAAAGCAAAATGGCTGCCTGGGGAGGCCTTACAAATAGCTGTGAAAAGAAGAGAAGCAAAAAGCAAAGGAGAAAAGGAAAGATATAAGCATCTGAATGCAGAGTTCCAAAGAATAGCAAGAAGAGATAAGAAAGCCTTCTTCAGCGATTAATGCAAAGAAATAGAGGAAAACAAAAACTAGAGATCTCTTCAAGAAAATTAGAGACACCAAGGGAATATTTCATGCAAAGATGGGCTCGATAAAGGACAGAAATGGTATGGACCTAACAGAAGCAGAAGATATTAAGAAGAGGTGACAAGAATACATGGAAGAACTCTACAAAAAAGATCTTCACAACCCAGATAAACATGATAGTGTGATCACTCACCTAGAGCCAGACATCCTGTAATGTGAAGTCAAGTGTGCCTTAGAAAGCATCACTATGAACAAAGCTAGTGGAGGTGATGGCATTCCAGTTGAGCTATTTCAAATCCTGAAAGATGATGCTGTGAAAGTGCTGCACTCAGTATGCCAGCACATTTGGAAAACTCAGCAGTGGCCACAAGACTGGAAAAGGTCAGTTTTCATTCCAATCCCAAAGAAAGGCAATGCCAAAGAATACTCAAACTACCACACAATTGCACTCATCTCGCATGCTAGTAAAGTAATGCTCAAAATTCTCCAAGCCAGGCTTCAGCAATACGTGAACCGTGAACTTCCTGATGTTCAAGCTGGTTTTAGAAAAGGGAGAGGAACCAGAAATCAAGTTGTCAACATCAGCTGAATCATGGAAAAAGCAAGAGAATTCCAGAAAAACATCTATTTCTGCTTTATTGACTATGCCAAAGCCTTTGACTATGTGGATCACAAGAAACTGTGGAAAATTCTTCAAGAGATGGGAATACCAGACCACTTGACCGGCCTCTTGAGAAAGCTGTATGTAGGTCAAGGAAGCAACAGCTAGAACTGGACATGGAACAACAGACTGGTTCCAAATAGGAAAAGGAGTACATCAAGGCTGTATATTGTCACCCTGCTTATTTAACTTACATGCAGAGTACATCATGAGAAATGCCGGACTGGAAGAAACATAAGCTGGAATCAAGATTGCTGGGAGAAATATCAAGAAACTCAGATATGCAGATGACACCACCTTTATGGCAGAAAGTGAAGAGGAACTGAAAAGCCTCTTGATGAAAGTGAAAGAGGAGAGCAAAAGTTGGCTTAAAGCTCAACATTCAGAAAATGAAGATCATGGCATCTGGTCCCATCACTTCATGGGAAATAGATGGGGAAACAGTGGAAACAGTGTCAGACTTTATTTTGAGGGGCTCCAAAATCACTGCTGATGGTGACTGCAGCCATGAAATTAAAAGATGCTTACTCCTTGTAAGAAAAGTTATGACCAATCTAGACATCATATTCAAAAGCAGAGACATTACTTTGCCGACTAAGGTCCGTCTAGTCAAGGCTATGGTTTTTCCTGTGGTCATGTATGAATGTGAGAGTTGGACTGTGAAGTTGGCTGAGTGCCGAAGAATTGATGGTTTTGAACTGTGGTGTTGGAGAAGACTCTTGAGAGTCCCTTGGTCTGCAAGGAGATCCAACCAGTCCATTCTGAAGGAGATCAGCCCTGGGATTTCTTTGGAAGGAATGATGCTAAAGCTGAAAGTCCAGTATTTTGGCCACCTCATGCAAAGAGTTGACTCATTGGAAACAACTTTGATGCTGGGAGGGATTTGGGGCAGGAGGAGAAGGCAACGACAGAGGATGAGATGGCTGGATGGCATCACTGGCTCGATGGACGTGAGTCTGATTGAACTCCAGGAGTTGGTGATGGACAGGGAGGCCTGGCGTGCTGCGATTCTTGAGGTTGCAAAGAGTCAGACAGACTGAGCGACTGAACTGAACTGCCTCCCCTTTTGACTCCCAAGAAGCCTTCCTGGGCTTGTGCAGATGGGGATGTTTTCCTTGACCTGGAGTTGTCATCTTATCTCTTTACTTCAGCAGAATTCAGCTTCTGCCACTAGGCTTGTCCTTGGAGTGCCTGGGTGAGGATAAAGCTTCAATTTTACTCCACTTGATAAATATCAGTTGTCATGGGCCTATCTGTCTGCTACTTCAGCATGACACTGTTCATGTTGGTTTGATCTTCCCAACTGCAGTGGCCATCCTTTCATAGAAGAAAGCATTCCATGTCCAGATTTCAGGACCCCCCAACCCCAAAGCATGGATAGAGGGCACTGCTGGTTGGAGTAAGAGCCTGGCTTGCGGTGGGGCATCAGATGAGGGCAACCCACAAAATCAAAGTGTGGAGTCCTGTCCTGTGGCTGCCATTAATCCAGGTGCTGCATCCAGCCACCATGTCCAGCCTTCCAGCAGCGAGAGCCCCTTGTACTCCGCCCTAGCTTGTTCTCCCTCCAGACCCTTTCTCTGTCTGTTCTTTATAAAGACACTCTCTCATCGCAACATTCTTGCTGGTTGGAGCACCAAGTCCTTACAACTCCTCAGGAAAACCTCAGATTCTCTGAAGTCCTTCCCCAAATATTTAGTGCCTTTTTCTCACATGATTATAACTAGCATCCAGTCATGTGTCATCACTTCCTCAATGCCTGCCCTTCCTGTAACTCTATGAGGCCGCAGAGAGAGGAATCTCATCTGGTCCACACGAGGCCTGGCACAGAGGCGGTGGTCCACAAATGCTGCTGGCTGACTCGTGGACTGACTCCACCCTAATGTCAGGCCCTGACAAACATTCTGTGGGGGTGTGCTGCTCAGTTCTCAGCTAGAGAGTGTGTGTGAGTGTGTGATCTGAGCATGTCATACATGAGGAACAAGAGGCACTGTGAGTGTGTGTGCACTCCATCATTGCATTTGTTTGAGCATAAGACCAAGGCTTTCAAAACCAGCAACGGCTGACCCGTGTTAATTCTGTTCACATTCTTCTAAGTTCAAATCTCTCTGTATTAAGAATATAGCCCAACCCTGTTCCTTGTGTTTTCTAAACTGTGAATGTATTCAAATGTAAATAAAAATTGACATTTGGCTTTGAAAATGGCAGTGAGCTACCTGTCTAGCCTCTGAAAGTATCCGTGATTGTCCTGACTGTTGTTCTCACTTGGTTCTGAAGAATCTACATTTCACAGCATGTTTTTCTGAATCATTTACTGTCTCCGCAAACCTCTCAGACTAAATAAATACCCCCTTAATGGATCGATGCATCTGATCCAGTCCCTTTCAGGAGGTCAGAAGCCAGTGCCCTCTGTTCCCAACTGTGTGCTTTAATGTCATTGGACAAGCCTGCACTTGTGAAGCCCTGCATTTGAAATGTGTGAGGACCAGAGAAATAGAGCAGTGCCCAGCCTCAGAGAGCTTACAGTCTAGTTCAAGTCTAGAAACACTTCCTGCAACAGCAGGTGCCAAGCCTCAGGCTCTATTCTCTGGTGGGTATCCAGGGTGGCCCTGTCCTTATCTCCCAGAGTCCAACTGTGCAGCCTGGCAGGGGCATTTTGTGATTGAGATCTTTTGAAAAACAGGATTCTTCTCTCCTATACTCCCTCAGACAGTGTGCTGCAATGTGGGCCTTCCTCAGCATCCACATTCATCTCCTTCCAAATGTTTTGGGGCTCCATCCAGTCCCTCTACGTGTTTTATTGACAGAAAGCTTAACAATCATCTGCTCTAAACTGAGAGTCTCAGAAGACAGCCAATGTTCCATTAAACACCATTTCCTTATATTCCATTATTTGAATTTACCCTATTGTACTAACTAGCAAGACTTTAAAAACTGCTTGAAAGAAGCAACATTACTTTCTCTAATTTATTTATTTATTTTTTATTGACTTATAGAAAAAGCACAGGAACCAGGGATCAAATTGCCAACATACTCTGGATCATTGAAAAAGCAAGAGAGTTCCAGAAAAACATCTATTTCTGCTTTATTGACTATACCAAAGCCTTTGACTGTGTGGATCACAATAAACTGTGGAAAATTCTGGAAGAGAGGGGAATATCAGACCACTTGACTTGCCTCTTGAGAAATCTGTATGCAGGTCAGGAAGCAACAGTTAGAATTGGACATGGAACAATAGACTGGCTCCAAATAGGAAAAGCAGTACGTCAAGGCTATATATTGTCACCATGCTTACTTAACTTATATGCAGAGTACATCATGAGAAACAGCGGGCTAGATGAAGCACAAGGTGGAATCAAGATTGCCAGGAGAAATGTCAATAACCTCAGAATATGCAGAGGTTATGGCAGACACCATCTTTTTGGCAGAATGCAAAGAGGAACTGGAGAGCCTCTTGATGAAAGTGAAAGAGGAGAGTGAAAAAGTTGGCTTAAAATTCAACATTCAGAAAACAAAGATCATGGCATCTGGTCCCATCACTTCATGGCAAATAGATGGAGAAACAGTGGAAATAATGGAAGACTCTATTGTAGGGGCCTCCAAAATCACTGCAGATCATGACTGCAGCCATGAAATTAAAAGATACTTACTCCTTGGGAGAAAAGTTATGACCAACCTAGAGAGCATATCAAAAAGCAGAGATGTTACTTTGTTGACAAAGGTCCGTATAGTCAAGGCTATGGTTTTCCCAGTACTCATGTATGGATGTCAGAGTTGGACTATAAAGAAAGCATATGCCAAAGAATTGATGCTTTTGAACTATGGTGTTGGAGAAGACTCTTGAGAGTCCCTTGGACTGCAAGGAAATCCAACCAGTCAATCCTAAAGGAAATCAGTCCTGAATATTCACTGGAAGGATTGATGCTGAAGCTGAAACCCCAATACTTTGTCCACCTGATGCAAAGAGCTGATCATTTGAAAAGACCTTGATGCTGGGAAAGATTGAAGGTGGGAGAAAAAGGGGATGACAGAGGATGAGATGGTTGAATGGTATCACTGACTCAGTGGACATGAGTTTGAGTAAACTCCAGGAGTTGGTGATGGATAGGGAGGCCTGGCATGCTGAAGTCCACAGGGTTGCAAAGAGTCGGACACGACTGAGTGACTGAACTGAACTGAACTGATAGTTTGAATTAGTATTGTGATAATTACTGCTATAGAGCAAAGTGCTTCAGTTATACATGTGTATATATATATATAATATATATATATATATAATATATATACACCTTTTCTGTATGTATTCTTTTCCACACAATAGGATATTGAATATAGTACAAAGAACTGTGTGCAACTATATATATATATATATATATATATTGTTTATTTTTTAATTGAAGGACACCTGCTTTATGGAATATCGTTGTTTTCTGTCAAACTTCAACATGGATCAGCCATAGGTATACATATATCCCCTCCCTTTTGAACTCCCCTCCCAACTCCCTCCCCATCCCACCCCTCTAGGTTGATACAGAGCCCCGTTTGAGTTTCCTGAGACATACAGCAAATTCCCATGACTGTCTATTTTACATATGGTAATGTAAGTTTCCATCTTACTCTCTCCATACATCTGACCGCCTCCTCTCCTCTCCCCATGTACATAAGTCTATGTCTGTTTCTCCACTGATGCCCTACAAATAAATTTTTCAGTACCATTTTTCTAGATTCTGTATATATCCGTTCAGTTCAGTTCAGTGCAGTTCATTTCAGTTGCTCAGTCGTGTCAGACTCCTTGCAACCCCATGAATCGCAGCATGCCAGGCCTCCCTGTCCATAACCAATGCCCAGAGTTCACTCAAACTCACGTCCATCGAGTCAGTGATGCCATCCAGCCATCTCATCCTCTGTTGTCCCATTCTCCTCCTGCCCCAAATCCCTCCCAGGATCAGAGTCTTTTCCAATGAGTCAACTCTTCCCATGAGGTGGCCAAAGTACTGGAGTTTCAGCTTTAGCATCATTCCTTCCAAAGAAATCCCAAGGCTGATCTCCTTCAGAATGGACTGGTTGGATCTCCTTGCAGTCCAAGGGACTCTCAAGAGTCTTCTCCAACACCACAGTTCAAAAGCATCAATTCCTCGGTGGTCAGCTTTCTTCACAGTCCAACTGTCACATCCATACATGATCACTGGAAAAACAATAGCTTTGACTAGATGGACCTTTGTTGGCAAAGTAATGTCTCTGCTTTTCAATATGCTATCTAGGTTGCATTAGTATATGATATTTATCTTTCTCTTTCTGACTTACTTCACTCTGTATAATAGGCTCTAGGTTCATCCACCTCATTAGAACTGACTGAAATGCATTCCTTTTTATGGCTGAGTAATATTGCGTTGTGCATATGCACCACAACTTTTTTATCCATTCATCTGTCGATAGACATCTAGGTTGCTTCCATGTTCTAGCTATTGTAAATAATGCTGCAATGAACAGCGGGGTGCGTGTGTGTTTTTTAATTTTACTTTCCTCAGAGTATATGCCTAGGAGTGGGATTGCTGGGTCATATATCAGTTTACATTCTCACCAAAAGTGCAACAGTTCCCTTTTCTCCACATCCTCTCCAGCATCTATTATTTGTAGACTTTTTGATGAGGGCCATTCTGACTGGTGTGAGGGGATACCTCATTGTAGTTTTGATTTGCATTTCTCTAATAAGTTATGAGCAACCTAGATAGCGTATTGAAAAGCAGAGACATTACTTTGCTGACTAAGGTCCATCTAGTCAAGGCTGTGGTTTTTCCAGTGGTCATGTATGGATGTGAGAGTTGGACTATGAAGAAGGCTGAGCGCCAAAGAATTGATGCGTTTGAACTGTGGTGTTGGAGAACTCTTGAGAGTCCCTTGGACTGCAAGGAGATCAGATTCTGAAGGAGATCAGCCCTGAGATTTCTTTGGAAGGAATGATGCTAAAGCTGAAAGTCCAGTACTTTGGCCACCTTATGGGAAGAGTTGACTCATTGGAAAAGACTCTGACACTGGGAGGGATTGGGGGCAGGAGAAGAAGGGGACAACAGAGGATGAGACGGCTAGATGGCATCACTGACTCGATGGACACGAGTCTGAGTGAACTCTGGGAGTTGGTGATGGACAGGGGGCCCAGCATGCTGCAATTCATGGGGTCGCAAAGAGTCGGGCACGACTGAGCGACTGAACTGAACTGAATAATGAGCGATGTTGAGCATCTTTTTATGTGTTTGTTAGCCATCTGTAAGTCTTCTTTGGAGGAGTGCCTGTTTAGGTCTTTTTCCCACTTTTTTATTGGGTTGTTTGTCTTTCTTGCATTGAGTTGTTTAAGCTGCTTGTATATTTTGGAAACTAATCCTTTGTCAGTTGTTTCATTTGCTATTATTGTCTCTCATTCTGAGGGTTGTATTTTCACCTTGCTTATAGTTTCCTTTGCTATGCAAAAGCTTTTAAGTTTAATCAGGTCCCACTTGTTTACTTTTGTTTTTATTTCCATTACTCTAGGAGGTGGGTCATAGAGGATCTTGCTTTGATTTATATCATAGAGTGTTCTGCCTATGTTTTCCTCTAAGAGTTTTGTAGCTTCTGGTCTTACATTTAGGTCTTTAATCCATTTTGAGTTTATCTTTGCGTATGGTGTTAGGAAGAGCTCTAATTTCATTCTTTTACATGTAGCTCTCCAGTTTTCTAAGCACCACTTACTGAAGAGGCTGTCTTTGCCCCATTATATATTCTTGCCTCCTTTGTCAAAAATAAGGCACCCATGGGTACATTGGATTATTTCTGGACTTTCTATCTTGTTCCACTGGTTTATATTTCTGTTTTTGTGCCTGTACCATATTGTGTTAATGACCGTAGCTTTGGAGTATAATCTGAATTCAGGAAGGTTGATTCCTCCAGCTTGATTATTCTTTCTCAAGTCTGCTTTGGTTATTCGGGGTCATTTGTGTTTCTATATGAATTTGGAAATTTTTTGTTCTAGTTCTGTGAAAAAATGCCATTGATAATTTGATAGGGATTGCATTGAATATGTAGATTGCATTTGGTAATATAGCCATTTTAACAATATTGATTCTTCCTACACAGGAATATGGAATATCTCTCTGTCTGTTTATGTTGTCTTTTATTTCTTTTATTAGTGTCATAATTTTCTGTGCACAGCTCTTTTGTCTCCTTAGATAAGTTTATGCCTATATATTTAATTCTTTTTGTTGCAATGGTTAATGGGATTGATTCCTTAATTTCTCTTTCTGATTTTTTTATTGTTAGTATATAGAAATGCAAGTGATTTCTGTATATTGATTTTGTATCCTGAAACTTTGCTAAATTCACTGATTAGCTCTAGTAATTTTCTTGTAGTATCTTTAGAATTCCCTAAAGATATCATTCCCTAAAGTATTATGTCATCTGCAAACATTGAGAGTTTTATTTCTTCTTTTTCAATCTGGATTCTTTTTATTTCTTTTACATCTCTAATTGCTATAGCTAAGACTTCCAAAACTATAATGACTAATAGTGGTGAAAGTGGACACCCGTGTCTTGTTCCTGATCTTAGGAGAACACTTTCAGTTTTTCACCATTGAGAATAAGGTTTGCTGTAGGCTTACCATATATGACCTTTGCTGTGTTGAAGTAGTTTCCTTCTATGCCCATTTTTTGAAAAGTTTTCATCATAAATAGGTGCTGAATTCTGTCAAAGGCTTTCTCTGCATCTATTGAGATTATCATATGGTTTTTAATCTTTCAATGTGTTAATCTGTTGTATCACATTGATTAATTTACATATATTGAAGAATCCTTGCATTCCTGGAATAAACCCAACTTGATCATGGCGTATGAGCTGTTTAATGTTGTTGAATTCTGTTTGTTAAAATTGTATTGAGGATTTTTGAACCTATATTCACCAGTGATATTGGCTTGTAATTTTCTTTTTTGTGTTGTCTTTGTCTGGTTTTTGTTTCAGGGTGGTTATTATTTCATAGAGTGAGTTTGGATGTGTTCCTTCCTCTGTAATTTTTTTGGAAGAGTTTTAGAAGGATAGGCATTAGCTCTCTCTAAATGTTTGATAGAAATCTCCTGTGAAGCCATCTGGTCCTGGGCTTTTGTTTTCTGGGGAGATTTTTGTTCACAGTTTCAATTTTTGTGCTTGTAATTGGGTTGTTCATAATTTCTGTTTCTTCCTGGTTCAGCCTTGGAAGATTGACCTTTTCTAAGAATCCGTCTTTTTCTTCCAGATTATCCACTTTATTGCCATATAGTTGTTCATAATAGTCTCTTATAATTCTTGTATTTCTGCACTGTCTGTTGTAACCTCTCCTTTTTCAATTCTAATTTTGTTGATTTGATTCTTCTCTCTTTTTGCTTGATGAGTCTGGCTAAAGGTTTGTCAATTTTGTTTATCTTCTCAAAGAATCAGCTTTTAGTTTTATTACTCTTTACTATTGTTTCTTTCTTTTCTTTGTCATATATTTCTGCTCTGATCTTTATGATTTCTTTCCCTCTGCTAACTTTTGGGGTTTTTTGTTCTTTTTCCAATTGTTTAGGTGTAAAGTTAGGTTGTCTATTTGAAGTTTTTCTTATTTCTTTAATTTTTTTGCATCTTTTATTTTATTTTTTAATAAATTTATTTATTTTAATTGGAAGTTAATTACTTTACAATATTGTATTGGTTTTGCCATACATCAACAATTATCAACCACAGAGATACACGTGTTCCCCATCCTGAACCCCCCTCCCACCGCCCTCTTCATCCCTCTGGGTCATCCCAGTGCACCAGCCCCAAGCATCCAGTATCATGCATTGAACCTGGGCTGGCGACTCATTTCATATGTGATACTATACATGTTTCAATGCCATACTCCCAAATCATCCCACCCTCTCCTTCTGCCAGAGTCCAGAAGAGTGTTCTATACATCTCTGTCTCTTTTGATGTCTCGCATGCAGGTTGTCGTTACCATCTTTTTAAATTACATATATATGTGTTCACTTCAGTTCTGTTCTGTTCAGTCACTCAGTCTCCTTGCGACCCCATGAATTGTAGCACACCAGGCCTCTCTGCCCATCACCAACTCCCGGAGTTCACTCAGACTCACGTCCATCAAGTCAGTGATGCCATCCAGCCATCTCATCCTCTGTCGTCCCTTTCTCCTCCTGCCCCAAATCCCTCCCAGCATCCGAGTCTTTTCCAATGAGTCAACTCTTCCCATGAGGTGGCCAAAGTACTGGACTTTCAGCTTTAGCATCATTCCTTCCAAAGAAATCCCAGGGCTGATCTCCTTCAGATTGGACTGGTTGGATCTCCTTGCAGTCCAAGGGACTCTCAAGAGTCTTCTCCAACACCACAGTTCAAAAGTATCAATTCTTTGGCGCTCAGCCTTCTTCACAGTCCAACTCTCACATCCATACATGACCACTGGAAAAACCATAGCCTTGACTAGACAGACCTTAGTCGGCAAAGTAATGTCTCTGCTTTTGAATATGCTATCTAGGTTGGTCATAACTTTTCTTCCAAGGAGTAAGCATCTTTTAATTTCATGGCTGCAATCACCATGAGCAGTGATTTTGGAGCCCCAAAAAATAAAGTCTGACACTGTCTCCCCATCTATTTCCCATGAAGTGATGGGACTGGATGCCATGATCTTCGTTTTCTGAATGTTGAGCTTTAAGCCAGCTTGTTCACTCTCCTCTTTCACTTTCAAGAGGCTTTTTAGTTCCTCTTCACTTTCTGCCATAAGGGTGGTCTCATCTGCATATCTGAAGTTATTGATATTTCTCCTGGCAATCTTGATTCCAGCTTGTGTTTCTTCCAGTCCAGCGTTTCTCATGATGTACTCTGCATAGAAGTTAAATAAGCAGGGTGACAATATGCAGCCTTGATGCACTCCTTTTCCTATTTGGAACCAGTTTGTTGTTCCATGTCCAGTTTCAGCTGTTACTTCCTGACCTGCATACAGATTTCTCAAGAGGAAGGTCAGGTGGTCTGCTATTCTCATCTCTCTCAGAATTTTCCACAGTTGATTGTGATCCACACAGTCAAAGGCTTTGGCATAGTCAATAAAGCAGAAATAGATGTTTTTCTGGAACTCTCTTGCTTTTTCCATGATCCAGCTGATGTTGGCAATTTGATCTCTGGTTCCTCTGCCTTTTCTAAAACCAGCTTGACCATCAGGAAGTTCATGGTTCACATATTGTTGAAGCCTGGCTTGGAGAATTTTGAGCATTACTTTACTAGCATGTGAGATGAGTGCAATTGTTCGATGTACTGTATTGGTGTTTTTCTTTCTGGCTTACTTCACTCTGTATAATAGGCTCCAGTTTCATCCACCTCATTAGAACTGATTCAAATGTATTCTTTTTAATGGCTGAGTAATACTCCATTGTGTATATGGACCACAGCTTTCTTATCCATTCATCTGCTGATGGACATCTAGGTTGCTTCCATGTCCTGGCTATTATAAACAGTGCTGCAATGAACATTGGGGTACATGTGTCTCTTTCAATTCTGGTTTCCTTGGTGTGTATGCCCAGCAGTGGGATTGCTGGGTCATAAGGCAGTTCCATTCCCAGTTTTTTAAGGAATCTCCACACTGTTCTCCATTACAAAAATTTAGAGAAGAGCTAACACCTATCCCACTCAAACTCTTTCAGAAAATTGCAGAGGAAGGTAAACTTCCAAACTCATTCTATGAAGCCACCATTACCCTAATACCAAAACCTGACAAAGATGCCACAAAAAAAGAAAACTACAGGCCTATATCACTGATGAACATAGATGCAAAAATCCTTAACAAAATTTTCGCAATCAGAATCTAACAACACATTAAAAAGATCATACACCATGACCAAGTGGGCTTTATTCCAGGGATGCAAGGATTCTTCAATATCTGCAAATCAATCAATGTAATACACCACATTAACAAATTGAAAAATAAAAACCATATGATTATTTCAATAGATGCAGAGAAAGCCTTTGACAAAATTCAACATCCATTTATGATAAAAACTCTCCAGAAAGCAGGAATAGAAGGAACATACCTCAACAAAATAAAAGCTATATATGACAAACCCACAGCAAACATTATCCTCGATGGTGAAAAATTGAAAGCATTTCCCCTAGAGTCAAGAACAATACAATGGTGCCCATTTTCTTATTTCTTGAATTAAGATTATATTGCTATAAACTTCGTTCTTAGAACTGCTTTTGCTGCATCCCATAGGTTTCGCATTGTCATGTTTTCATTGTCATTTGTCTCTAGAAATATTTTTATTTTCCTCTTTATTTCTTCAGTAATCTGTTGGTTATTTAGAAACATATTGTTTAGTCTCCATGTGTTTGTTTTTTTACACTTTTTTCTTGCAATTGATATCTAGTCTCATAGCATTGCAGTCAGAAAAGATGACTGATATGATTTCAATTTTCTTAAGTTTACTGAGGCTTGATTTGTGACCCAGGATTATGGTCTATTATGGAGAATGTTACATGAGCACTTGGGAAGAAGGTGTATTCTTCTAAATTCGGATGGAATTTCTGAAGATATCAATGAGATCCATCTCATTTAATGTATCATTTAAGCCTTGTGTTTCCTTATTAATTTTCTATTTTGATGATCTGTCCATTGATATGAGTGGAGTGTTAAAGCCTTCTACTAATATTGTGTTACTGTCAATTTCTCCCTTTATGTCTATTAGTGCTTGTCTTATGTATTGAGGTGCTCCTATGTTGAGTACATAGATATTTACAATTGTTATGTCTTCCTCTTGGATTGATCTCTTAATCATTATGTAGTGTCCTTTCTTATCTCTTTTAATAGTCTTTATTTTAAAGTCTACTTTGTCTGATATGAGGATTGCTACTCCAGCGTTCTTTTGCTTCCCATTTGCATGGAATATATTTTTCCACCCTCTTGTTTTCAGTCTATATGTGTCTTGAGGTCTGAAGTGGGTTTCTTGTAGACAGTGTTTATATGAGTCTTGCCTTTGTATCCATTCAGCCAGACTGTGTCTTTTGGTTGGAGCATTTTTAATCCATTTACATTTAAAGTAATTATTGATATATGTGTTCCTAATGCCATTTTTTAATTGTTTAGGGTATTATTTTGTAGATCTTTTTCTTCTCTTGTATTTCTTGACTATCAGTTCAGTTCAGTCGCTCAGTCATGTCCGACTCTTGGCCACCTCATGAATCACAGCACGCCAGGCCTCCCTGTCCATCACCAACTCCTGGAGTTCACTCAAACTCATGTCCATCCAGTTGGTGATGCCATCCAGCCATCTCATCCTCTGTCGTCCCCTTCTCCTCCTGCCCCCAATCCCTCCCTGCATCAGGGTTTTTCCAATGAGTCAACACTTTGCATGAGGTGGCCAAAGTACTGGCGTTTCAGCTTTAGCATCACTCCTTCCAAAGGACACCTACGACTGATCTCCTTTAAAATGGACTGGTTAGATCTCCTTGCAGTCAAAGGGACTCTCAAGAGTCTTCTCCAACATCACAGTTCAAAAGCATCAATTCTTCGGCGCTCAGCTTTTTTCACCATCCAAATCTCACTTCCATACATAACTACTAGAAAAACCATAGCCTTGGCTAGATGGACCTTTGTTGGCAAAGTAATATCTCTGCTTTTCAATATACTATCTAGGTTGGTTACTGGGGACCAGCCCTAGTTGGATCCAGGGTATCTGAAATGTGGACGGCATTGGCAATGAGAGATTTATTTATTTAGAGATATAGAAGGAGATAAGGATTTATTTAAAGATATAGAGAGAGATAAGGAAAGAATGTTGCAGTTAAGAAAATAGAGGAGAGAAAGAGGCTGATATTCCTTGATCTACACAGAAAGCCAATAAAGTCCCAAGACAAGGGACTTACACCATTCACATAGGCCACAGGCACCCACTTGAATAGCGGAGGGTACCCCACCTTGGGCACCCTCTCACATGGGTCTTAGAAACCCGGGCAGAGAAGTTAACACAGCGAGCCCCTGCGCTCCAAGGGATCAGCCTGAAAAGAGAGTAAGAGAGAGAAAGAAAGAAAAAGAGAATTGACACGGAGGAGCCAAGCTCAAAACTTTATTTTTCCAGGGAGCTTATATACCTTAAGCTGTACACAGAGAATAATGGAAAATACAAAGTCATGCAGGGTCTGACCCTTATTGAGACCAGGCTTTCTCTCTGCATAACTATCTGTATACACAGGTCTTAGGTGGTTTACATCATCTTTCGCCCAGGAGGCCTATTAGCATTTTATGACCCTTTTCTGATAGGGGTCCATCAACCAGAAAACTTATTTGCCCTAAAAGTGTTGTTCTTTACAAGATCTGGTGCCACTCTCACAAAGCACTAAATAAAGTTACATTCCTACATGGCAAGGATACAATGATGTATAACAAAGAATGAGGAGTACAGTGATTTATAACAAAGAGAAAGTTCATTAACTCAAAAGTCTAGTATTGCTAACATCAAAGCTACTATATTTCTTTTTCTACATTCCAATTATATTGACTAATACACTCCCATGTGCCTGAAGATATGGAGGCCTGGTGGCAATCATTAACTCAACAATGAAACCCTTCACCAATATAATTCTTAGCTCGTTAAAAGGCTCTATATCTTTAAGATGTTTTAAGCTTCCCGTGCCTCTCGCAGTTGGGAGGCTGTAAACAATCACATGCATAGTTGTAAAAGTCCCGGGAAACCTGTCAGGCAAGTTAGAGAGCCATCAGAGGGGTTTGAGCTGAGACACTCCTTTTATATGCAGGAGAGTATTAACTGGAGCTCTAAGTTAATTTTCCAGAGAAAGGTGGTTGGGGATAGCCCCTGTTAATGTCAGAAGAGTGTAGTATAGCAGACAGTAAACAGAAAGATTTTGGTTTCAGGGTAGATGCTCAGGCAGAGGACCCCTTGAGACCTGACTTGCCTTTGCCTGTCAGGCCTCTTCCTCATGACTTTTGTCATAGGTGGGAACTCCCATGCTGGCCCTGGAAGTTGGTCATAACTTTCCTTCAAAGGAGTAAGCATCTTTTAATTTCATGGCTGCAATCACCATCAGCAGTGATTTTGGAGCCCCCCAAAATAAAGTCTGACACTGTTTCCACTGGTTCCCCATCTATTTGCCATGAAGGCATGGAACCAGATGCCATGATCTTCGTTTTCTGAATGTTGAGCTTTAAGCCAATTTTTTCACTCTCCTCTTTCACTTTCAAGAGGCTTTTTAGGTCCTCTTCACTTTCTGCCATAAGGGTGGTGTCATTTGCATATCTGAGGTGATTGATATTTCTCCTGGCAATCTTGATTCCAGCTTGTGCTTCTTTCAGCCCAGCGTTTCTCATGGTGTACTCTGCATATAAGTTAAATAAGCAGGGTGACAATATACAGCCTTGACATACTCCTTTTCCTATTTGGAGCCAGTCTATTGTTCCATGTCCAGTTCTAGCTGTTGCTTCCTGACCTGCATAGAGGTTTCTCAAGAGGCAGGTCAGGTGGTCTGCTATGCCCATCTCTTTCAGAATTTTCCACAGTTTATTGTGATCCACACAGTCAAAGGCTTTGGCATGGTCCATAAAGCAGAAATAGATGTTTTTTCTGGAACTCTCTTGCTTTTTCCATGATCCAGCAATTGTTGGCAATTTGATCTCTGGTTCCTCTGCCCTTTCTAAAACCAGCTTGAACATCTGGAAGTTCACGGTTCATGTACTGCCGAAGCCTGGCTTGGAGAATTTTAAGCATTACTTTACTAGCATGTGAGATGAGTGCAATTGTGCAGTAGTTTGAGCATTCTTTGGCACCGAGCTCAACTGGTGGCTCAGAGGTTAAAGCGTCTGCCTGCAATGTGGGAAACCTGGGTTCGATCCCTGGGTCGGGAAGATCCCCTGGGGAAGGAAATGGCAACCCAATCCAGTATTCTTGCCTGGAGAATCTCATGAACAGAGAAGCCTTGTGGACTACAGTCCACAGGGTCGCAAAGAGTCGGACACGACTGAGCAACTTAACTTTATTTTCACTAACTTTCTTTGGGATTGGAACCAAAACTGAACTTTTCCAGTCCTGTGGCCACAGCTGAGTTTTCCAAATTTGCTGGCATATTGAGTGCAGCATTTTCACAGCATCATCTTTAAGTCCCTTTAACATTTGCTGTAAACCTGGTTTGTTGGTATTGTATTCTCTTAACTTTTGCTTGTCTGAAAAGCTTTTTATTTTTCCATCAATTTTGGATGAGATCCTTGCCAAGTAGAATAATCTTGGTTGTAGATTTTTCCCTTTCAATACTTTAAATATATCCTGCCATTCCCTCTGGCCTGCAGAGTTTCTGCTAAAGGATAATCTGTTCAACGTGTGAGGTTTCCCTTATATGTTACTTATTGCTTTCCCCTTGCTGTTTTTAATGTTCTTTCTTTGTGTTTCATCTTTGTTAGTTTGATTAGTATGTCTCTTGGCATGTTTATCCTTGGGTTTATCCTGTATGGAACTCTTTGAGCCTCTTGGACTTGAATGACTATTTCCTTTTAATGTTGGGGAAATTTTTAACTATACTCTCATCAAAATATTATCATAGTCTTTATTTTTCTCGTCATCTTCTGGGACCCCCTATAACTCATATTTTGGTGTTTTTGATATTGTCCAGAGGTCTCTGAGACTATCCTCAGTTCTTTTCATTCTTTTTACTTTATTCTGTTCTTCAGAAGTTATTTCCACCATTTTAATCCTCCAGCTCACTGATTCATTCTTCTACTTCAGATATTCTGCTGTTGATCCCTTCTAGAGTATTTTTAAATTCAGTAATTGTGTTGTTTCTATGTTTCTTGCTTAATTCCTCTAGATCTTTGTCAATTAATTCTTACATTTTCTCTATTCTGCTTTCAAGGGTTTTGATCATCTTTACTATCGTTATTATTAATTCTTTTTCAGGTAGTTTGCTTACTTCCTTTTCATTTATTTAAGCTTCTACGTTTCTAGCTTGCTCCTTCATTTGTGCTATATTTCTCTGCATTTTCATGTTTTTTTTTTTAAACTTACTGTGTTTGAAGTCTCTTTTTTCCAGGCTTCAAGTTTGAATTCTTTCTTTGTTTTGGCTTCTGCCTTCCTAAGGTTGGTGCAATGATGGTGTGTGTCAGCTTCATATAGGGTGAGAATTTGCTGAGTTTTGTTTGTTTGTTTGTTTGTTTGCTTGCTTTTCCTCTGATGGGCAAGACTGAGTGAGGTGGCAATCCTGTCTGCTGATGATTGGGTTTGTATTTTTGTTTCGTTTGTTGTTTGGATGAGGCATCTTACACAGGGTGCGACTGGTGGTTGGGTGATGCCAGGGCTTGTATGCAAGTGGTTTCCTTTATGGGAGTTCTCACTATTTGATACCCCCTAGGGTTCAAGTTGGAGAAGGAAATGGCAACCCACTCCAGTGTTCTTGCCTGGAGAATCCCAGAGACGGGGGAGCCTGGTGGGCTGCCATCTATGGGGTCGCACAGAATCAAACACGACTGAAGTGACTTAGCAGCAAGAGCAGGGTTCAAGCGGGCCGTAGAAAGCATCACTATGAACAAAGCTAGTGGAGGTGACGGAATTCCAGTTGAGCTGCTTCAAATCCTGAAAGATGATGTTATGAAAGTGCTGCACTCAATATACCAGCAAATTTGGAAAACTCAGCAGTGGCCACAGGACTGGAAAAGGTCAGTTTTCATTCCAATCATAAAGAAAGGCAATGCCAAAGAATATTCAAACTACTGCACAATTGCACTCATCTCACACGCTAGTAAAGTAATGCTCAAAATTCTCCAAGCCAGGCTTCAGCAGTACATGAACCGTGAACTTCCAGATGTTCAAGCTGGTTTTAGAAAGGGCAGAGGAACCAGAGATCAAATTGCCAACAACTGCTGGATCATGGAAAAAGCAAGAGACTTCCAAAAAACATCTATTTCTGCTTTATGGACCATGCCAAAGCCTTTAACTGTGTGGATCACAATAAACTGTGGGAAATTCTGAAAGAGATGGGAATACAGACCACCTGACCTGCCTCTTGAGAAATCTGTATGCAGGTCAGGAAGCAACAGTTAGAACTGGACATGGAACAACAGACTGGTTCCAAATAGGAAAAGGAGTACGTCAAGGCTGTATATTGTTACCCTGCTTATTTAACTTATATGAAGAGTACATCATGAGAAACGCTGGGCTGGAAGAAGTATAAGCTGGGATCAAGATTGCCGGGAGAAATATCAATAACCTCAGATATGCAGATGACACCACCCTAATGACAGAAAGTGAAGAGGACCTAAAAAGCCTCTTGATGAAAGTGAAAGAGGAGAGTGAAAAAGTTGGCTTAAAGCTCAACATTCAGAAAACGAAGATCATGGCATCTGGTCCCATGCCTTCATGGCAAATAGATGGGGAACCAGTGGAAACAGTGTCAGACTTTATTTTGGGGGGCTCCAAAATCACTGCTGATGGTGATTGCAGCCATGAAATTAAAAGACGCTTACTCCTTGAAAGGAAAGTTATGATCAACCTAGATAGTTTATCGAAAAGCAGAGATATTACTTTGCCAACAAAGGTCCATCTAGCCAAAGCTACAGTTGTCATGTATAGAAGTGAGAGTTGGACATTGAAGAAAGCTGAGTGCTGAAGAATTGATGCTTTTGAATTGTGGTGTTGGAGAAGACTCTTGAGAATCCCTTGGACTGCAAGGAGATCCAACCAGTCCATCCTGGGTGTTCATTGGAAGGACTGATGCTGAAGCTGAAACTCCAATACTTTGGCCACCTCATGTGGAGAGTTGACTCATTTGAAAAGACTCTGATGCTGGGAGGGATTGGGGGCAGGTGGAGAAAGGGACGACAGAGTATGAGGTGGCTGGATAGCATCACTGACTGGATGGACAAGAGTTTGAGTGAACTCCAGGAGTTGGTGATGGACAGGGAGGCCTGGCATGCTGTGATTCATGGGGTGGCAGAGTCTGACACGACTGAGTGACTGAACTGAACTGAACTTATCTGAGGGTTAATTCTCTGGTAGTCCAGGGTCTTGGAGTCAGTGCTCCCACTCCAAAGGCTCAGAACTTGATCTCTGGTCAGGAACAAAGATCTACATGTTGGTGTTTTTGTTTTTTTTTTTTTATGGCATTAAGTAAAACTAAAACAAATACTAAAAAATTAGAAACCAAAGGTGAACCCCAGACAAATGGCAGTTACAAAATAGGCAAATAATAATTAAAATAATGGATTATGCACATATACGTATACAACCATAAGCAAAATCAAAACAGTCCAACAAAAATAAAGTACAATAGGTTGACCAGGCAGCCAAAGAGAACCAAAAATTATATCTACCAGTTCAGAACAAAACTAACTAACGCACAAACCGGAAAACAAAACTAAAGCAAGGTGCCAAGCGGGAAAAAGGCCATGAAAGCAAAATTAACGAATATGTTGAGAGGAATGGAAAGAAAGTAAGGAAAAAAAGCATAGATATGCATAGTTATATAGAGGTATAGATTAAAAAGATTTTTATATATTAAAGATTAACCGCAAGGGAAAAGGACAGTAGGTAAAGCAAACAAATGTATAAATGTAGAAAAAAAATAGGCTTAAAAAATTAAAACTAAAATAAAAAAAAAGAAAGAGGAAATGAAAGAAAAAAAGGGGGGAAAGACTCCACAGAACTGCAACAGCCCAATATAGAGGCAGAGGTTTATGACAACAATAAAAAAGTGTGAGTTAAAAACGAAAACTCAAAAGGTTAATTAGATTTCATAATGCCAGTAAAATAGACAATTACAACAGGGGTGGTGGGGGGAAGGAAAAGCAAAAGAAAAGGGGAGGGGGGAATTCCAAAAGTAACTACAGAACAAGTCAAAACATAGAAAAAATATACGTTTTTCTTGAGTCACTGCTGTCAGGGTCCTTTCCTTCGCTGGGATTCACAGTCCACCTCACCTCCCTAGGGTGCCCTGAAACACTGCGTTGATCTCTGGACCTGCTGTGGGGGTAGCTTAGATATTAATCTGGCCCTACTCCTGTGCGTTCTTGACTCCAATGTCCACAGCTATCAGAACTAGTGCATTTTCTTTTGTGGGAGCTCTCAGTGTCCTTTTATGTATTCCATAGACACACAGTCTGCCTAGTTGATTGTGGATTTAATCTGCAGCTTGTACAGCTGGTGGGAAGGTTTTAGGTCTTCTTCCTTAGCCATACTGCCCCTGGGTTTCAATTGTGGCTTTATTTCCACCTCTGCATATGGGTCATCCACTGGGGTTTGCTCCTGAGGTTGCCCTGGAGGACTTGGGTTTGCCCCTGTGAAGGCCAGGTGTGGAGGTGGTTCAGCTGCTTGGGTCGCAGGGCTTCTGGCAGCACCAGGTACTCAGGGGAGCTGGTGCCTAGGGCAGCAGGAAACATAGTGCTCTAGAAGGGTATGGCAAGCAGTATTAGCCAATACACTTCAGTAGTCTTGCTTAGAGAACCCACTGACAGAGAAGCATGGCGGCCACAGTCCATAGAGTCACAAAGAGTTGGACACAACTGAAGTGACACCGCATGCCTAGATGCAAGACTTTTTTTTTGTCTGTTGAAACTTTGCCTCAGTGAGGGTTGAGCATGAAAGTGGTGCAGCTGCTTGGATCTCAGCAACACTGGCACCAAGTGTGCAGGGACACGGACTGCCTCAGCCACAGGAGGTGTGGCCCTACAAGAGTCTCTGTTAGCTGATGATCAGAAGGCCTCTTTGGCTGGTTTTTCTCCATAGCTCCGACTGTTCAGGCACTTAGAGGGCTCCCTTGCCTGGGGTCCTTCTCTGTTGTTCGGTGCATCATGCACATAGAGGGGCACCCCGCTGACCGGGGTCCTACTCTGTAGTTCAGTGTGTCAGGCGTTTGATGGGCCAGCCTCTCTATCATTCAGCTGCCAATGCTGGCATGTGGGGAGTCAGAGGCTATGGTCATGGCTCCACCCGCTACGCGTGACTCAGCAGTGACTTGCTTCCATGGCTTCCTGGCTTTCCTCCACATGCATTTCCCACCACAATCTCTTCCCTCACATCCCTTTGGTCTGTCTCTCCACAGTCAACAGCAGCCCTTGCCCTGGGATTGCTCCACAATCCCTAAGCTCCAGCTCTCAGTCACTGTACCTTCTAGGGGACCTGCGTCCCTGTACAGGGTACATATGGCTGCAGCAAGGACTGTCTGATTCTCATTCCATTTAAGCTGCCACAGATCAGCTGTTTCACTCTCAGCCTTAAATGTTTCTCCTCTGACTCGGACAATTGCCCCGATGTGGGGATCGGACGCCTGCTTTAGTTCCCCCACCTGCTGAGGGCAGGTCCAGTCTTAGTAACACTCCTGGTTTTCCCCGTATTTTCTTCACCCTACTGAGTTTCGTACGGTTCCATATATTCTTGTCCATCAGTCAGGACTCCTGTCCATTCTCAGCTAGTGTCGTGCAGGCACTTCTCTATCTGAAGGTGTATTTCTGATGTATCCATGGAGAGAGAAGCACTCCACATCCACCTACTTCTCTGTCATCTTGTTCTTCTCAGGACCTAATATTTTTACTGAATTTAATTTCCATCAAATTTAATTAAGGTAGTTTTTATTATTCCCACTACAAAAATGACGCCAGAAGTGATTGTTATAGAGTGAACGTTTGTGCCCCAAATTCATATATTGAAACCAAACACCCAATGTGATGTATTAGGAGGTGGGGCCTTTAGGAGATAATTATGTCATGAGGGTGGAGTACCCATGATAGAATTAATGCCCTGATGAGGAAAGAAACAGACCAGAACTCTTTGTTTCTCCACCACATGAGGATACAGTGAGAAGGCAAACTGTCTGCAAGAAAGTCTTCATTGGGAACTGAATCAACCAACACTTTGATCCTGGACTTCCAGGCTCCAGAATGGTGAGAAGTTAATGTTTTTTAATGTTATTAATTTTATTTAAGCTACCCAGTCAATGGTATTCTGTTAAAGCAGCCTGAGCACACTAAGACATAATTAAATCAACATAAGCTCAGGCAGCTCTTGAGCCACAGAATTGGATTTTAACTCAGATAACTCAGATTCCAAGTCCCATATTTCCTTCCACATCATTCTCTTCCTCATGAAATTAGTAACAGGTTCATAATCTTTGTTTAATCAGCACTTTCTCAGTTCAGTTCAGTTCAGTTCAGTCACTCAGTTGTGTCTGACTCTTTGGGACCCCATGGACTGCAGCACTTCAGGCTTCCCTGTCCATCACCAACTCCTGGAGCTTGCTCAAACTCATGTCCATCGAGTCAATGATGCCATCCAACCATCTCATCCTCTGCCGTCCCCTTCTCTTCCTGCCTTCAATCTTTCCCAGCACCAAGGTCTTTTCCAGTTAGTTCATTCTTCATATCTGGTGGCCAAAGTATTAGAGCTTCAGCTTCAGCTTCAGCATCAGTCCTTTCAACAAATTCCAGCACCCTCTAATTCCTGGCAAAAGTTGCTGGTTGCATTTATTGTCTGCTTGGACCCTGAGAGCAAACTTAAGCTAGGTTCCAGCCTATGGATGCAAGACTATCTTGAAGGAACTTGACAGTCTTCCAGTATTTCCCCAGCAAGATGGTGATTATGGTTGCAACATTAGCTGGCAAAGGTAGTCTCATCAGACAATCCTATCTTGGTATTGCAAAGCACAGGGACAGACCCATAATATTAACTAAATTCACGAACTCTAAGAACACTCTTGAAACGAAATCATTGTTTCGCCTCTCATACTTCAGGAGACAGAACCAGAGATGCTTCAGACCACCCATCCTCAAACAAAGCCATCCCTGAGGCGGCTGTTTCTAGGAATGCTGCTACCTACAGTAAAACAAGAGATTTCCAATGTGCCTTTGTGTTTTAAATTATAAACTCATCCAGAAGGGGGACCATTATGAAGACTTTTTCTTTTCTTTCTGTTAAAGGAACTCAACTGTGTTAAGTTTTCTCCACTTTCCCACTTTTTGTTTTACTTCCAGTCTGACCCTTTACACAATATCCTGTACATTTTGCACAGTGTATTTATAAATAGGTGCACCAATCTTCTCCCCCATAACAGAAAACATGCAACTCTGAAAGACATCAAAACGTTTACACTATAAGCCAAACAAACACCAATTTTCATCCTGAACTCTCTCGGTCAATATCATACTTGGAAAATTGTAGTGCACATCTAATGGCTGGCCAAAGTCCTTCAGCAAAGCCCATTTCACAGCGCTTAGCTCCTAATTGAAATTTCACAGTACAATACTTAAGACACAACTCCAAATTACATCACCATTTAAGCAAATGTGCTTTCCTAGCCATTTAACTGTATGTGATTTTCTCTTGGCTATATGCTTCTTATGATTTGCTGTTGGTTTCCGTTGCAATTAAGTCCTTCAATGTTTATTTGAGGATATTCTAGAACGTCCTATTCTCTGTGAATTGAATTCAATCTAGTAGTGTATTTTAATAGCCTTGTCCAAATTGTACATTTCTGGAAGGAAATAAAACATTTCCATTCTCAGAGGCGATACTAGTTCTTGGCTTTTCCTATCCCAGACTTTTCAAATGTTTACCCCTTATTGAGTTCTCTCCGGCCTGGTCCTAATATGAGATTGTTTAGGAACTAGATTCCATAGATAAACAATTAAAAACATATTTCATTTGAAAATGTAGAGATCTGTTAATAGGACAGATAGCAATAATAATAATTCTTTACTTCCTCCTTCTAGATGAGTTTTTAAAATGATTTATTTGTTATTCAGTTGCTCAGGTGTGTCCAACTCTTTGTGACCCCAGGAACTGCAGCATGTCAGGCCTCCCTGTCCTTCCCATCTCCTGAAGTTTGTTCAAATTCATGTCCATTGAGTCAGTGATGCCATCCAATAATCTTGTCCTCTGTCATCCCCTTCTCCTCCTGCCTTCAATCTTTCCCAGCATCAGGGAAAAAAATTTCTAAATGATATATATTTTTATATGTAAATTATATAAATATAATTTATTCATTTATATAATAATTTTGTATATTTATAATATAACATAAATATATAACACAATATATAAATTTATAATATAATGTTATATATTATATAAGTATATGTATTGCAAATAAACAAAAAGTTTGAATAGTTTAATAGGCCCCTTATGTACCCATGTTCCAGCTTCAGCAATCATCAGTATTTTCTAATCTTGTTTCATTACACTCAACCACAAACTTGATTTGAGGTGCTCAATGTTAGTGTTTCTAAATCATGGATAAAAATACTTAGAATAAGACTGAGCCCCGAACCCCACCAATGGGGCCTCCCAAGGCAGACACCCATCCAATGACCATGAGCCTGTGTCCACGGCCCAGGGAAATCATCATCAAACTGCAGCACGTTTGTTATCCTGGCTTCCAATTGCCCTCTACCTCTAATTTGTCTACAAGGATACCTGGAAATACTTTACAAAAAGCTAAGTCATCATTTCATCCACTTTGATAGTTGCTAATCTAGGAAATATTCTTATTTAAAAAACAAAACAAAACTCAGTTCACTGTGAACCTCAGTACATGATACTCAGTTTCTTTAGGTGCTTCTATTTTTCTCTTCTTCACTGAATTGGAATTAAAAAGTAGACTGCTTCCCTATTTCTGGTCAGCTTACTACCATAGATTGTGTCCCTCATTTTTCTGCACTTTTTGAAATATTTCCTCCTAGAGTCTCAGGTACATAAGTGACTTGCTCACATCTGTCTTTGCCAAGTCACTTATAAAATATACTTTCAAAAAATCACTTTAAAATGGATAATATATCTAAATTTAAGTTGCAAAACTATAAACTCCTTGAAAAGAACAAATAGTCTCTTCAATAAGTGGTGCTGGAAAAACTGGACAGCTATATGTAAAAATACATGTAGAATACACCTTAACACTATACACAAAATAAACTCAAAATGGATTAAAACCCTAAATCTAAGGTTGGATACTATAAAACTCTTAGGGAGAAACATAGGCAGAACAATCTCTGATATAAATCACAAGACCTTTTTTTATCCACCTCCTAGAATAATGGAAATAAAAGCAGAAATAAACAAATGGGACCTAATTAAACTTGAAAGCATTTGCACAGCAAAGGAAACCATAAACAAAATGAAAATACCATGCTCAGAGTGGCAGAAAATATTTGCAAAATTAGCAACTGACAAAGGATTAATCTCCAAAGTACACAAATAACTCATTGCCACTCAATATAAAAAAAAAATCAAAAAATGAACATAAAATCTAAACAAACATTTCTCCAAAGAAGACATACAGATGGTTAAAAAGCGCATGAAAAGATGCTCAACATGACTAATCATTAGAGAAATGCAAATCAAAACTATAGTGAGGTATGACTTCATATCAGTCGGAAGGGCCATCATCAAAATTTCTGCAGACAATAACTGGTAGAGAGGACATGGAGAAAAGGGAACCCTTTCTACACTGTTGGTGAGAATGTGAACTGGTACAACCACTATGGAGAGCAGTATGGAAGCTCTTTTAATAACTAAAAATAAAGCTAAAATATGATACAACAACCACACTCCTGGGGTATATTCAGGGAAAACTGTTTGAAAAGATATGTGTACCTCAAAATTCATTGCAGAACTATTTAAAATAGCCAGCACATGAAAGCTACCTAAATGTCCATCAATAGTGCAATGGATAAAGGAGTTGTGATATATATACATATGTGTGTGTGTGTGTGTGTGTATGTGTGTGTGTATAATGGAATATTACTGGCCATAAAAAAGAATGAAATAATACCATTTGTGGCAATATGAATGAACCTAGAGATTGTCATATTGAGTGAAGTTAAGTCAGACAGAAAAGACAAATATCATATGATATCACTTATATGTGGAATCTAGAAAAGACTACAAATGAACTTACCTACAAAACAGAAATTGAGTTTCAGAGATAGAAAATAAACTTATAGCTATTGGAGGACAAGGGAGGAGGGATAAATTGGAAGGTTGGGATGGACATGCACACATTACTATATATAAAATAGACCACTAGTAAGAACCTACTGTATAGAACAGGGACTCTACTCAATGCTCTGTAACGGCCTATATGGTGAAAGAATCTAAATGAGTGGGTATGTGTAGAACAGTTTCACTTTGCTATGCACCTGAAATTAACACAACATTGTAAGTTATCTATATCCCAACAAAAATCAAAGGGAAAAAAAAAAGCTCCTTGAAGATAGCATAGGAGAAAGTCCAAATTGTTACTGAACTCAGGTTCACCTGTTTATCACTCAAAAGCCAGTACTGATGAGACAAGTGTTGCTATGAAAGAAAAGATTGCTTTCTTTAGGAGCTGGCAACCAGGGAAGAAGGAGGACTCATGTCTCAAAGAACCAAATTCCCCACTGTTGATCAGTGGAGAAGAGTTCTTAAAGGAGAGTTTCAGGGGCATATAGGCAGAGGGATGGGTTATCACGTAGTTAACTTATTCTGGCGGGAGTTTCAGTATCTACTAAACAGTTCAAAGGATATGGCTCAGAATATTATCTATAGCCCTTGAACAGTGTTTAAAAGTCCTTGATTTTGTTTAATGGTTAAATTAGTATTACTTTGTCATCTATTTTTCCTTTGCTTCTTTTTTTCCCCTCATTTCTCTTATTAAATTTCTACTTTGGCTAAATTTTTCCACAAACAAGAGACAGGCAGACAACTTGATGAGGGGAGGAGTTCTGGCCCAGGAAGGCCACATGGGGTCCTGTTGCTTTACAAGATGACCTTGGATTTGGTGGTGACTTTTTAGGTAAAATACCAAATGGAAAATCCATGAAAAAATAATTTGTCAGTTGAACTTTATTAAAATTAAAATCTACTATTCTCTGAAAGGGGCTTCCTAGTACTAAAACTCAACAGTAAGAAGAACAACGTGATTCTAAAATGGGCAAACAGCCCGGCGTGCTGCGGAGGAACGGCTCTTGGCCTGTGGTTGATTCAAGCTCCCCGCTGGTTGGGGACTCCAGTGCTCTCCTCCTCGCTGAGCTGCTGCCTGGTGCCGAAGAAGACATGGCGCTCTGGATCACCAGGGACACGAAGATTAATGCTGAAAATAAGGCGAAGATCAGCTGGCAGGGGCCAAGCTCGTGCCTGTGGCCGGTGTTGCAACCTCTAAGCCCGGGCTGAGGCCCCGAACAGCTCTTGGAGACATCAGTAACAAAGTCAGTGAACAACTGCAGGCCAAACTGCCTCTGAAAAAGGAAGCAAAAACTTTACCTGCTGGAAAAGTTACTGCTAAAAAAGTACCAAAACCTCTGGAAAAGGCTCCTGTACCTGTGCCGGAGCCCCAGCCAGAGCCAGAGCCAGAACCCGAGCCTGTTAAGGAAGAGAAACTTTCCCCCGAGCCTATTTTGGGGGAAATGGAAACATCTGGCTGTGCCCCTGCAGAAGAATATCTATGTCAGGCTTTCTCAGATGTAATTCTTGCAGTGAGTGATGTGGATGCAGAAGACGGAGCGGATCAAAGCCTTTGTAGCGAATATGTAAAAGATATCTATGCTTATCTAAGACAACTTGAGGAAGAGCAAGCGGTCAAACCAAAATACCTAATGGGTCGTGAAGTCACTGGAAACATGCGAGCCATCCTAATTGACTGGCTAGTGCAAGTTCAAACGAAATTCAGGTTAACTGCAGGAGACCATGTACATGACTGTTTCCATAACTGATCGGTTCATGCAGGATGACTGTGTGCCCAAGAAGATGCTGCAGCTGGTTGGAGTCACTGCCATGTTTGTTGCAAGCAAATTTGAGGAAATGTACCCTCCAGAAATCGGTGACTTTGCCTTTGTGACTGACAACACTGACACCAAGTTTCAAATCAGACAGAAGGAAATGAAGATTCTAAGAGCTTTAAATTTTAGTCTGGGTCGCCCTCTACCCCTGCATTTCCTTCGGAGAGCATCTAAGATTAGAGAGGTTGATGTTGAGCTACATACTCTGGCCAAATATTTGATGGAACTAACTATGCTGGACTACGATATGGTGCATTTTCCTCCTTCTCAGATTGCAGTGGGAGCTTTTTGGTTAGCACTGAAAATTCCTGATAATGGTGAATAGACACCAACTCTACAGCATTACCTGTCATACACGGAAGAATCCCTTCTTGTTGTTATGCAACACCTGGCAAAGAATGTGGTCATGGTGAACCGTGGGCTTTCAAAGCACATGGCTATCAAGAACAAGTATGCCACATCTAAGAATGCTAAGATCAGCACTCTAGCACAGCTGAATTCTGCACTAGTTCAAGATTTAGCCAAGGCTGTGGCAAAGGCGTAACTTGTGAACTTTGGAATACTATCTGCAAATAAAATTGGCACCATGTGCCATCTGTACATATTATATGTTACATTTATTTACTTTTAATAAAGTTGTAGTTCTTTTTAAAAATAAATAAATAAATAAAATGGGCAAACAATCTGCACAGACACCAAAGATATCCGAATGGAAAAAAAGCTGTTAAAATGAATTATGCCATTTGAAAATTGCAAATTAAAAAAGAAACTACTACATAGTCATTAAAATGGATAAAATACAAAACTGACAACATCAAATGTTGGCAAGGATATCGAGCAAGAACTGTCACTCATTGGTAGAAATGCAGAATGGATTTGAAATAGAGTTTTGCAGTTTCTTACAAAAATAAACACATTCTTCCCATATGATTTGGCAATCATATCCCTTTGTATTACTCAAATGAGTTGAAACCTTATGTTCACACAGAAACTTGCTCATGAATAACAACTTTATTCATAATTGCCAAAATTTTGAAGCAACAAAACCATGGAGGAAGCTTAAATGTGTATTATTAAGTGAAATAAACTGATATGAAAAGGCTACATATGATTCCACTATATGACCTTCTGAAAGAAGGCAAAAGTATAGAGACAGTGAAAAGATCACTGGTTGTTAGGGTTTGGGGAGAGGGAAGGATGAATAGGGGATTCTTAGGGCAGTAAAAATAGTCTATGTACTGTAATGGTGGAGAAATGCTATTGTTTGTCAAGACATAGAATGTACAACATCAACTCTAAAGTAAACTGTGGACTTGAGGGTGTTGAAACTGTAACAAACGTATCACTGTGGGGGTATATCAGTGATCCTGTTTGTGACACCAGCTGTCTTGCTGTTCATACTGTTTGCACTGTTTGCTGAACCCAGGGTAGGCAAGGCGCAAGCTAAAAGGCTGGAAGAAGACACAAGGAGCTGTAGGAACCGCAGACTTGTTTATCCTCTCCTGGCTGGCGCAGCAGCAATAACAGCTTCTCTCCTGGCTGACGCAGCAGCCGTGGCAGGAGCCACAACATAACCATAATGTAACCATACAGAGCCATCGCATAACCCCATATAACATAAGCACGATGCTGCCCTGCATAGCCCCGGTGCAGCAGCAGCCAGGGCTTCCGTGGTGAAGCTCATGCAGGGGTACTGCACAAAGTAACCTGTAAACAAGTGAGCACCTTGGGAAGCGCATGCACAGTGCTATAAGTCATCACAGCTGTTACATAACCATTATGTACAAGACATGGGGCAGGAGGGAGAGGCCATGGTGCAAGAAATTCTGACCAGGCCGTCTTGGCTTATTTGGTCTTTTCCTGCACAGGGGCAATGTTGATTGGCTGGGTGTTGTATATATGCATTGGGAAGGGATATATGGGAACTCTGTGTACTTTCCACTCAATTTTTCTGGGAAAATATAAGTGCTCTAGTAAAAAGAACAGCTAATAGACTAGATGTGGTAGATGGAAATATTTAAAGACTTTTTTCCCTCGGTTAAGGGGGTGTGGATGCAGCATGTGGAGAACATAGCTCCCTGACCAGGGATCGAACCCATGTCTCCTGAAGTGGAAGATGAAGTATGAACCACTAGACCACCAGGGTAGTCCTGCAGAAAACATTCTTAGTCATCCAGAATGTTTGCTACCCCCACATACTTCAAAAAGATATTGTCAACCCCAGCCCTTCTCCCTAAAGGAAGCAAGAGGTGAAAAAACACAATTTCCTTCTGTATGGCATAGTTTTTGGTTTCTTAAGCTTGCTAGGTAAAATAAAGTGGTTCTGTAGTTGGCCATGACATGTAAATATATAAGTACTTTGAATTTTATAGACTTTATTTTTTACAGAAGTTTTGCATATACAGAATTGAACAAATCATACAGAGAGCTCTCCTATATCCTTTACCATGAACACACAATTTCATGTATTCTTAACATTTTGTATTAGTGTTATATATGTGTTACAATTAATAAATTAATGTCAATACATTGTTATTAACTAAAGCCCATAGTTTAAGAATGTGAAGGTGAAGTCAAGTGGGCCTTTGGAAGCATCACTAAGAACAAAGCTAATGAAGGTGACGGAATTCCACTTGAGCTATTTAAAATCCTAAAAGATGATGCTGTGAAAGTGCTGCACTTAATATGCCAGCAAATTTGGAAAACTCAGCAGTGGCCACAGGACTGGAAAAGGTCAGTTTTCATTCCAGCCCCAAAGAAAGGCAATGCCAAAGAAAGTTAAAACTACCGACAATGGCGCTCGTCTCACACACTAGTAAAGTAATGCTCAAAATTCTCCAAGAGAAGCTCCAACAGTACGTGAACTGAGAACTTACAGATGTTCAAGCTGAATTTAGGAAAGGCAGAGGAACCAGAGATCAAATTGCCAACATCTGCTGGATCATTGAAAAAGCAAGAGAGTTCCAGAAAAACGTCTATTTCTGCTTTATTGACCATGCCAAAGCCTTTGACTGTGTGGATCACAACAAACTTGGAAAAATTCTTCAAGAGATGGGAATACCAGACCACCTTACCTGCCTCCTGAAAAATCTGTATTGCAGGTCAAGAAGCAACAATTAGAACTGGGTATGGAACAACAGACTGGTTCCAAATTTGGAAAGGAGTACACCAAGACTATGTATTGTCACCCTGTTTATTTAGCTTCTTTGCAGAGTACATCAAGCAAAATGCTGGGCTGGATGAAGCACAAGCTGAAATTAAGACTGCAGGAAGAAATATCAATAAACTCAGATATGCATATCAGTTCAGTTCAGTCGATCAGTCATGTCCGACTCTTTGTGACCCCATGAATCTCATCATGCCAGGCCTCCCTGTCCATCACCAACTTCCGGAGTTCACTCAGACTCACGTCCATCGAGTCAGTGGTGCCATCCAGCCATCTCATCCTCTGTCGTCCTCTTCTCGTCCTGTCCCGCATCCCTCCCAGCATCAAAGTCTTTTCCAATGAGTTGACTCTTCTCATGAGGTGGCTGAAATACTGGAGTTTCAGCTTTAGCATCATTCCTTCCAAAGAACACCCAGGGCTGATCTCCTTTAGAATGGACTGGTTGAATTTCCTTGCAGTCCAAGGGACTCTCAAGAGTCTTCTCCAACACCACAGTTCCAAAGCATCAATTCTTCGGTGCTCAGCCTTCTTCACAGTCCAACTCTCACATTTATACATGACTACTTGAAAAACCAGAGCCTTGACTAGATAGACCTTAGTTGGCAAAGTAATGTCTCTGCTTTTGAATATGCTATCTAGGTTGCCATCCTTATGGCAGAAAGTGAGGAGAAATTAAAGGGCCAATTGATGAAAATGAATGAGGAGAGTTAAAAAGCTGGCTTAAAACTGAGTATTCAAAAAACTAAGGTCATGATGTCCGGTTCCATCACTTCATGGCAAATACATGGGGAAACAATGGAAATAGTGACAGACTTTCTTTTCTTGGGCTCCAAAATCACTTCAGATGGTGACTGCAGCCATGAAGTTCAAAGATGTTTGCTCCTTGAAAGAAAAGCTGTGATCAACCTAGACAGCATATTAAAAAACAGAGACATTACTTTACCAACAAAGGTCCATCTAGTCAAAGCTATGGTTTTTGCAGTAGTCATGTATGGATGTGAAAGTTGGACCATAAAGAAAGCTGAACACTGAAGAATTGATGCTTTTGAACTGTGGTGTTGGAGAAGACTCTTGAGGGTTCCTTGGACTGCAAGGAGATCCAACCAGTCCATTCTAAAGGAGATCAGCCCTGGGATTTCTTTGGAAGGAATGATGCTAAAGCTAAAACTCCAGTACTTTGGCCACCTCATGCGAAGAGTTGACTCATTGGAAAACACTCTGATGCTGGGAGGGATTAGGGACAGGAGGAGAAGGGGAAGACAGAGGATGAGATGGCTGGATGGCACCACTGACTCGATGGACGTGAGTCTGAGTGAACTCCGGGAGTTGGTGATGGACAGGGAGACCTGGCGTGCTGCAATTCATGGGGTCGCAAAGAGTCGGACACGAATGAGTGACTGAGCTGAACTGAGTCATGTTATCTTAAAATGTAAATTATGGGAGTAAGTATGATCTTTTGTATCTTTCCTGAGGGTAGTCTTTGGACTAAACCTTCTAGCTAATCTTGTTATCTTAAAATGCAAATTATGGGAGTAGGTCTGGTGAGATCTTTACAACCTCCGTACATTCTTTGGATTCATTGGGGAGTATATAACTCCATTGCTAACACTAGCAAGCAGGTACTCTTTCTACCCCCTTCTGATGTCTACGTCAGAAGCTTTCTCTATCTCCTTTATACTTTAATAAAACTTTATTACACAAAAGCTCTGAGTGATCAAGCCTCACCTCTGGCCCCAGATTGAATTCTTCTCCTCCAGAGGCCAAGGATCCTGCTGTCTTTGCGTGATTCAGCAACACCTTTCACTAGTAGGCTACAGTCCATGGGGTTGCAGAGTCGGATATGACTGAGTGACTTCATTTCCACTTGTAACAACATGAATGAACCTTCAGGGAATTAGGAAAAGTGAGATGTCAGACAGAGAAAGAAAAGTAATATAAACACTTATATGCAGAATCTAAAATACCTGAACTCACAGAAACAGAAGGTGGAGAGATGGAAACCAATGGCTGGGGAGTAGAGGAAATGGGAAGATGTTTATCAAAGTGTAAGTACTTCCAGATATTAGATGAGTAAGTCCTAAGGATCTACTTTAGACCATGGAAATAATACTATGTTAAAAGTTGCTAAAATAGTAGGTTTTAATCATTCTCACCACACCAAAAAAGAATGATACTTATGTAACATGATGGAAGCCTTCCCCAATACTATGGTGCCAGTCATTTTGCACTATATAAGTGCATCAAATCAACACATTATACACCTTAAACTTGCACAATTTTGTATGTCAATGATATCTCAGTAAAGCTAGAAAAATAAATTTAAAAAGAAAGACATTTTTGAGGCTTCTAATTTATAAGTAAAGTTGATGTAAGGCAATGGCACCCCACTCCAATACTCTTGGCCCTGAAAATCCCATGGACAGAGGAGCCTGGTAGGCTGCAGTCCACGAGATCGCTAAGAGTTGGACATGTCTGAGCGACTTCACTTTCACTTTTCACTTTCATGCACTGGAGAAGGAAATGGCAACCCACTCCAGTGTTCTTGCCTGGAGAATCCTAGGGACAGAAGAGCCTGGTAGGAGGCCGTCTGTGGGGTCGCACAGAGTCAAACATGATTGAAGCGACTTAGCAGCAGCAAACACTTATGTGCAAGTTTTAGTGAGGGTTCCTGTTGCTCTACATCACTGTCACCATTAAGCATCAGTGTTTTGAGTTTAGCCATTCTAATGAGTGTGTAGTGGTTGTTGTTTTAATTAGCAATTCCCTCATAATGCACAGCATTAAGCACATTTTCATATACTTATTTGCCACCTGTATATCGTATTACTTTGGCATGGCTTCCATAACAAAATATTGCAAACTGGTGGCTTAAACAACAGAAATATATATATTCTCACAGTTCTGGAGGTGAAAGTCCAAAATCAAGCTGTTGACAGGTTTGGTTTCCTCTGAAGCCTCTCTGATTAGATTGCAGATAGCTACCTTCTCTCTGGGTCCTCCCAGGGTTTTCATCCATGCATATGCACAATATATCCAAATCTCTTCTTATAAAGATATCAGTCAGCTTGTTTTAGGGCCCACCTAAATGGTCTTGTTTTAATTTGTCACTTCCTAAAGACCTTATCTAGGAATCTGGTTACATTTTGAAATGCTGGCATTAAGATTTCAATACATGAATTTGGTGGGAACACGACTCAGCTCATAACATATATATATTTTTGGTGAGGTATCTTTTCAGATATTTTGTCCATTTTTTAATTATTTAATTTATTTTAATTGGAGGATAATTGCTTTACAATATTGTGATGGTTTTGTCATACATCAACAGAAATCGGCCATAGGTATATATGAGTCCCCTCCATTCTGAACGCTCCTCCCTCCTCCATCCTCACCCCATCCCTCTGGGTTGTCACAGAGGGTTTTGGGTGCTCTGCTTCATTCATTGAACTTGCACTGGGAATCTGTTTCACATATGGTAATGTACATGTTTCAATGCTATTCTCTCAAATCATCCCACCCTCACCTTCTCTCACTGAGTCCAAAGTCTGTTCTTTATGTCTATTTTAAATATGACTTTGTTTTTGTTAGTTTTAAGTTCTCACTGGTATGTAAAAAGACAGATGACTTTTGTATATTACTCTGGATCTTTCAGTCTTTCTATAATTGCTTATTAATTTCAGGAGCTTTTGATCAATACTTGGGATTTTCTACGTAAAACCATGTCATTTGTGAACAAAAATGTGTGTATTTCTTCATCTCCAATCTGTATACATTTTACTTTGTTTTCTTGTCTTATTGCATCAGCTAGAACTTCTAGTATAATGTTGAGGAGAAATGTTGGGAGGAGACATCCTTGCCTTGTCCCTGATCCTAAGGAGACTCTACTTTCTCACCATTAAGTATGATGTTAACTTTAGGGTTTTTGTTGAAGTTCTCTATTCCTAGCTTACTGAAATATGTGTGGATTTTATCAGATTTTTTCATAGATAGATAGATTGATATGATTATTTGATTTTTCTTTTAGCTTAATGGTGTAATGGATTACATTAATTGATTCCTAAATGATGGAGCAGTCTTGTATACTTAGATAAATATCAGTAAGTCCTACTGCATAGTTATTTTTATAAATTATTGAATTAAATTTGTTAATTTTTTAGGGAGTATTATATTTATGTTCATGAGAATTAGTGATCTGTAGTGCTCTTTTCTTGTGATACTTTCAAAAGGTTTTGATATTAAGGTGGTGTTGACTTTATAGAATAATTAGGAACGTTTCCTCTGCTTTTATTTTCTGGATGAGATTGTAGTGAATTGGTACCATTTCTTCCTTAAATGTGTGTCAAGTTTATGGTGAAACCACTTGAACCTGGTGCTTTCTCTTTTTTTTAGACTATTGAGTCAACTTCTTTAATCAATAGAATATAATTTATGTAGCTATATTATAGACAGAAAGATAGATACAGATAAAGAAATATGATATAATTTTCTATAAGCCTATTCATATTATTTCTCCTTGTGTACTTTAATAGCTAACAGCTTTCAAGGTAATGGTCCATTTTATCTAAATTATCAAATTTGTGGGCATAGAATTCTTCATAATCCTCTTTTGCTATTCATTTATTGTTGAAGAGATCAGTATTAATGATCTCTCCTTTATTTCAGATGTGAGTAATTTGTGTCTAGTCTATTTTACTCTTACCATAGTTAGATGTAAATCAATGCTACTGATCTTTTGAGAGAACCAGTTTTTACTAATGCAGACTTCTGCTATTATTTTCTCGCTTCAATTTCATTGATTCCTGCTCCAATTTTTACTTTTTTAATTTCTATTCTACTTGCTTTGGGTTTATATGGCTTTTCTTTCTCTATTTTCCGGAGCTAAAAGCTTAGATTACTGATTTTAGATTTTTTTCTTTTTCCTAATACGTACAGTACATTGAATGCTATGACTTTGGTGCAGCCCATGAATTTTGATGTCATATTTTTATTTTCACTTAGTTGAAATATTTTAAAACTTTTTCTTCATATTAGACTTCCTCTGTGACCCATGTGTTATTTAATCTTCAAATATTTTGGGATTTTCTAGCTATCCTTTTATTATCGATTTCTAGTTTAACTTATTTGTGGTCTGAGAGTATGATTTCTGTATGATTTCTGCTTCTTTAAATGTGTTAAGGTGTGGGACTTCACTTGCGGTCAATGGCTAAAAATCAGCCTTACAATTCATTGGGACATGGGCTCAATCCACCAGGGAACTAAGATCCTATATGCTGCAAGGCAACTAAGGCCACCCACTGCAACTATCAAGCCTGTGCACTCTGGAGCCCAAGTGTCACAACTAGAAGTGCCCAAGTGACACAAATAGATAAATAAACATCATTAACATTTGCTAAGATGTGTTTTGGACTTCCCTGGTGGCTCAGATGCTAAAGCATCTGTCTACAATGTGGGAGACCTGGGTTCAATCCCTGGGTTGGGAAGATCCCCTGGAGAAGGAAATGGCAACCCACTCCAGTACTATTGCCTGGAAAATCCCATGGACAGAGGAGCCTGGTAGGCTACAGTCCATGGGGTCGCAAAGAATCGGGAAAAACTGAGCAACTTCACTTTTACTCTCTAAGATGTGTTTTATGACCCAGAATACAGTCTATCTTGGTGAATATTCTTTGTGAATTTGAGGAAAATGTATATTCTTCTATTGTTTGTTATAATATCAATTGAATCCAGTTGAACGATGGTATTTTCCATTCTAACTATATGCTTGCTGATTTTATGCTCACTAGTTCTGTCAATTAGTAAGAGAGGCAAGTTGATGTCTCCAATCGTAATAGCGGACTTGTCTATTTCCCCTTGCAGTTCGATCAGTTTTTCTCTCAAGTGTTTTGACGCTGTGTTTTCATGTGCATTCACGTTAAGGATTGTCATGGTTTCTTGGAGGAACAGATCCATCTACCACTAGACAATACTCTATCTTTAATTTTTTGTCTTATTCTAAAGTCTGCTTTGGCTAAATTTAATATAGCTACTCCAACTTCCTTTTGATTGATGTTAACATTATATGTCTTTCTCTACCTCTTAACTTCTAATCTATCTGTGCTTTTATATTTAAAGTTGGACTACTGTAGACAAGCTAGGGTGGGTCTTTTTTTAAACCACTCTGACAATGTCAATGTTTTAATTGGTAATATATCACACCAACCCACTCATATTTAAAGTGATTACTTATATATATGGATTAACATTTATCATTTGTAACTGTTGTCTGTTCATTACATTTTAGTCCAAGGGACTCTCAAGAGTCTTCTCCAGCACCACAATTTGAGAGTATCAATTCTTTGGTGCTCAGCCTTCTTTAAGGTCCAACTGTCACATCCATACATGACTACTAGAAAAACCATAGATTTGACTATACAAAACATTGTCCACAAAGTGATATTTCTTCTTTTTAATACACTGTCTAGGTGTGTCATAGCTTTTCTTCCAAGGAGCAAGTATCTTTTCATTTCATTGTGAAATCATTGTCTCCACTGATTTTGGAGCCCAAGAAGATAAAATCTGTAACTGCTTCCGTTTTTACCCTGTGAAGTGATGGGAATAGATGCCATGATCTTAGTTTCTTGTTGTTTTTTTTTTTTATTCTTGAGTTTCAAGCCAGCTCTTTTCACTCTTCTCTTTCACCTTCATCAAGAGTCTCTTTAGTTCCTCTTCACTTTCCACTACTAGAATGGTATCAACTGCATATCTGAGGTTGTTGATTTTTCTCCCAGCAGTCTCAATTCCAGCTTGTGATTCATCCAGCTTGGCATTTTGCATGATGTACTCTGCATATAAGTTAAATAAGCAAAGTGACAATATACATCCTTATTGTACTCATTTTCCAACTTTGAACCAGTCTGTTGTTCCATGTCTGGTTCTAACTGTTGCTTCTTGATCTGCATGCAGGTTTCTCAGGGAGATAGGTAAGGTGGTCTGGTACTCTCATCTCTTTAAGAATTTTCCACAGTTTGTTGTGATCTGTGGTTTGGTGTCTGTCATTTATTTTGAAAAATGCTTGAACATTATTCTTCCAACTATTTCTTCTGGACCTTTGTCTCTTCTGGAGTTTCCAGAATATGTATGTTACATCTTTCATAATTTTCCCATAGTTCCTGAATATTGTTCCACATTTTTTTTTTCTTTTCCATCTTGACATTTCATTTTGGGAATTTCTATCAACATATCTTCAAGATGACTGATATTTTTCCTCAGCTGTGTCCATTCTACTGGTGATCACATCAAAGGCATTATTCATTTCTTTGCAGCATTTTTAATTTTAAATATTTTCTTTCTAAACTTTTCTTGAGTTTTCATCTCTCTGCTTACATTATCTATCTGTTCTTACATGCTGTATACTTTTTCCATTAAGGACCTTAACATGTTTTGCATATTCATTTAAATTCCAAGTCTGATAATTTCCAAATTGCTTTCATATGGGAACTGGTTCTAATTCATGCTTTGTGTCTCCAGATTGTGTTTGTGCTTCTCTTCTAGCATACTTTATAATTTCTTGTTGAGCTGGACATGCTGTATCTAGTAATAGGAACTGAGGTAATCACATTTTCATTGTGAAGCTTTATGTTAATCTGACCTAATATCTAGTTATTTAATGTTAGCTGTAGATATGGGTGCCAAAAGTTTAAATTTTCTTTAGTTTCCTTTGATTTTTTCCCCTCCCATCTTATCTTTGTTTTGCCTAAGAAACTTTTCTCAAATAGTTTTATATTGCAGCTCTTTTGCTCGTAATCCACTGTTATTATCCTGGAACCCTACTGACGTAGGAGTAAGATGTTGTTGAGGGGAAGCTTTCTATAATCTTATAAGTAAATTTTATGTCTTTAGTGATTTTGAGTGGCTGAGCTCTGATATTCAGAAACATTTCTTAGCCATTTTTCCTTCCTTCCCTTAGGTGAGACAGGAAGGCTGTAAAGGTCTGAATTATCTAGCTCCTTTCCCCCAGGCCAGATTATATTAAATATATACATTACATTAAATACCTCTGATAAAGCAGTTTCCCTTGAGAGCAGTTCTTTGCTAGGAGAATGCCCTATTCTTATTTCAAAAGGCTACTTTTCCCCTCCTTCTGCCTGAAGCATGAGATTTTCTTTGGTTTTCACTGCAGGAATCTAATGGGCCTCCTAAAGGTAGAACTGATGAAACTGTGGGGATTGCCACAGATGACTCCTCCTCAGAGTTTCTAACTACACAGCTGATGTACACAAGCCCTCCAGCAATATCCCTCCTCCTACCAGCTACTGGCTGCCCTGGCTTCTGCTCCAGGTTGGCTGCTATCAGCTGTGATTCTCTGAATCAACTTGCCTCTCCAGTTTGGGGATAGTAGCTTGCCTTTGTGACCTCTGCGCAGTGATTGGTCTTTAAAAATGTCTTGATTTCCGTTTCTTCAGCTTTTTTCTTTTTCTGAGGATGAGAGTTATAACTTTAATGCTCTTCTCATAGAGCTGAAGCCAGACATCAATAAATAATTTTAAACATAAGCAAGCTATAAAACATAAACCTCAGTTTAGTTCAGTTCAGTTCAGTCACTTAGTCGTGTCCAACTCTTTGCCACCCCATGGACTGCAGCAGGCCAAGCCTCTTTGTCCATCACCAACTCCCAAAGTTAACTCAAACTCATTGATGATGCCATCCAACCTTCTCATCCTCTGTCATCCCCTTCTCCTCCCACCTTCAATCTTTCCCAGCATCAGGGTCTTTTCAAAAGAGTCAGTTCTTCACATCAGGTGGCCAAAGTATTGGAGTTTCAGCTTCAGCATAAGTCCTTCCAATGAACATCCAGGACTGATCTCCTTTAACGTGGACTGGTTGGATCTCCTTGCAGTCAAAAATAAAAGTCTTGGTAGGTATGGCATCTTAGGCCCCTGCTACCACCTTGCCATGATGGTCTGATCACTCAATTTGAGCCAGACATCCTGGAATGCAAAGCAAAGTGGGCCTTAGGAAGCATCACTAGAAACAAAGCTAGTGGAGGTGATGGAATTCCACTTGAGCTATTTAAAATCCTAAAAGATGGTGCTGTGAAAGTGCTGCACTCAATATGCCAGCAAATTTGGAAAACTCAGCAGTGGCCACAGGACTGGAAAAGGTCAGTTTTCATTCTAGCCCCAAAGAAAGTCTATGCTAAAGAATGTTCAAACTACCACACAATTGCACTCATCTCACATGCTAACAAAGTAATGCTCAAAATTCTCCAAGCCAGCCTTCAACAGTACGTGAACTGAGAACTTCCAAATGCTCAAATTGGATTTAGAAAAAGCAGAGGAACCAGAGATCAAATTGCCAACATCTGTTGGATTATCAAAAAGGAAAGAGAGTTCCAGAAAAACATCTATTCTGCTTTATTGATTATGCCAAAGCCTTTGACTGTGTGGATCACCACAAACTGTGAAAAATTCTTAAAGACATGGGAATAACAGACCACCTGACCTGCCACTTGAGAAATCAGTATGCAGGTCAGGAAGCAATAGTTAGAACTGGACATGGAACAATAGACTGGTTCCAAATAGGCAAAGGAATATGTTAAGACTGTATATTGTCACCCTGCTTATTTAACTTATATGAAGAGTACATCATGAGAAACGCTGGGCTGGAAGAAGCACAAGCTGGAATCAAGACTGCCAGGAGAAATATCAATAACCTCAGATATGCAGATGACACCACCCTTATGGCAGAAAGTGAAGAGGAACTAAACAGCCTCTTGATGAAAGTGAAAGAGGAGAGTGAAAAAGTTGGCTTAAAGCTCAACATTCAGAAAACGAAGATCATGGCATCTAGTCCCGTCACTTCATGGCAAATAGAAGGGAAAACAGTGGCAACAGTGACAGACTTTATTTTGGAGGCTCCAAAATCACTGCAGATGGTGATTGCAGTCATTAAATGAAAAGACATTTAGTCCTTGGGAGAAAAGTTATGACCAACCTAGACAGCATATTAAAAAGCAGAGACATTACTTTGTCAACAAAGACCCGTCTTGTCAAGGCTATGGTTTTTCCAGTAGCCATGTATGGATGTGCGAGTTGGACTGTAAAGAAAGCTGAGTGCAGAGGAATTGATGCTTTTGAACTGTGGTGTTGGAGAAGACTCTTGAGAGTCCCTTGGACTGCAAGGAGATCCAACCCATCCATCCTAAAGGAAATCAGTCGTGAATATTCTTTGGAAGGACTGATGCTGAAGCTGCAACTCCAATACTTTGCCCACCTGATGTGAAGAACTGACTTATTGGAAAAGACCCTGATGCTGGGAAAGATTGAAGGTGGGAGGAGAAGGGGACGACAGAGGATGAGATGGTTGGATGGCATCACTGACTCAATGGACATGAGTTTGGGTAAACTCTGGGAGTTGGTTATAGACAGAGAGGCCTGGTGTGCTCTAGTCCATGGAGTCACAAAGAGTTGGACACAACTGAGCGATTGAAATAAACTGAATCACTTGCCAAGGCATGTGAGATTTTGCCACTTGCTCAGTTCTGTGATGTTTCAGGACATGTTCTGGAACATACAACGGTCTTGAAGATGATTCATGCAGTATGTCACTCTGGGCAGCCCATTCTCCCTGGCCAAATACTCTCACTAGCAGACTCTGTCAGCTCAACTCTTTTCTGCCCTTAATATAGTTTTCTTTTTATTTTTATTTTTTTTTTAAAAATTAAAGGATAAATGCTTTAGAGAATTGTGTTGGTTCCTGCCAAACTAATTTTCTTATTTTTTAAGTAGTAAGTCCAACAGCTCAGGAGATAATTGCCATTGAAAAGACAGTAACTATACTCAGAGATCCCAAGAACTACACCATGACATGGGAGGCTACATGGGAAGTACCAAGGTTGGTCATGAGGCAGAGGTTCAGGTGAAAAAGCATAGGCAAGGGCCTTTATTGTGATTTCCTCAGGAAGATATGGATGAGGTGGAGCAAGCAGGCTTAGGGTTGGCTGGTTGGATAATTTCAATGGGCTCACTGTTTCGATCCCTGGGTCAGGAAGGTCCCCCAGAGGAGGGCATTGAAACCCACTCCAGTATTGCTGCCTAGAGAATCCCTTGGACAAAGGAGCCTGGTGGGTTGCAATCCACAGGGTCACAAAGAGTCAGACACGATTGAAGCAATTTATCACTCACGCAAGCACTGGGACATAGGGATGGACCCTACTTGTCTGGTACTTGGCTCTGGAGTGATGAGAGCAGGGCGATAGTGGCCTGGAGTGTGAAGTCCTTAAAAGAGGTATTTCGGGTGTGGGCTCTGGACAGGTTAGTTTACATTTGAAAACTGAGCCTTAGGAGGAAAACCCCTAAAGAAGAGGCAGGGCTGATGTGGGTGGCAGGAGGCAAGGCAGGAGGACTCAGCATGGCCTGGGGCTTTCCAGAGCAAGGCGTGTCCTGCAAATACATGCAAGACAAATGTTAATGCATCAAGTTAACAGTAGCCGAAAACACAGTTAAAATATTTCTCCACACCCAAATGTGAGCGATGATGGCAAGAGACAAGGAATAATTCCCTATTTGCCTTACGTAGAAACACTACATTTTATTAATAAAAAAAGAAACCCATCCCATCTTAGTCTTTGAACTCACTTGTCTAAAAGTTCTTTGGCTCTCATCACAGATCATCTCTTCTGTTGCCTTTGGGATAAATTTGTATTATAGAATTTAGTGGAAAATTCTTCTATCTAACTGACTTGCCGAGTGGAGAGATGACTATTGTACACATTTGTAATTTGAGAGAAATCGGTTTATTCCTCAGGGAGAGAATCTTAGTAATTTTAAAATACGATTATTAATGTGGTAACAATGGAACAATAATCCTGTTATTTTGCAATAGTATTAAAATGTCTTTAACCACAAAAGATTTGTAGGAAGGAAAGCAAATTGACAACCTAAGATAGAAACTAATTTGGGATACAATTAATTTTGGTTCTCTTGACAAGCAATTGTATTTCACTTTATGGCAAATGGTTATAAGTAATTACTATCTGAGGAATACTTGTAAGTTGCTTATTTGTTCTTTATTTAATATAGTTTCTGTGATTGCTTGAATGCTTAATTATGGGAAGGTCTAGTTTTCAATTTTAAATAAAAAGAAGGACACAATTTTGTGATGAAACAGTGGGTGTATACAAACAGAGGCAACCCTGGGCAGCAGCTATACTTCGGCAGAGTTACCTTTGCTACCTCCCACCTCCCCTCCCCTCTTCTATGTCCACCCACACACACTGTACTTCTGTCACTTACACCCACTGGTCAGAGAGTCCTATGCCCTTCCTCCAACTCCAACCACCCAGAGAGCAACAGAAGACAAGCATATAACGTGCTTTTGATGCACACACGCTCTGTTAAATGCTTTATTTTTATTATTGCACTGACTTCCAAATAATCCCATAAAGTAGAACTAGTTTCCTTTGAAAGATGAGGAAACAGAGGCACTGAGATGTTAGGGAACTTGGCTGAGGTAGCTGAAACTAGTAGGCTTTATTCTTTTTTTTTTTTTTTTTTAATGATTTTCTTTCTTCCTTTATTTTATTTTTGGCTGTGCTGGGTCTTCCTTGCTGCCAAGCACTTTCTCCAGTTGCAGCGAGCAGTGGCTACTCTCTAGCTGTGGAACATGGGCTTCTCACTGCTGAAGCTTCTCTCGTAGCAGAGCCAGGCTCTAGGTGGCCAGAGTTTCAGTGGCCGTGGCTCCCAGACTGTAAAGCACAGTCTCCATAGTTGTGGCACTGGGGCTTTGTTGCTCTGTGCCACGTGGGATCTTCCTGGACCAGTGATCAAACCTGTATCTCCTGCACTGGCAGGTAGATTCTTTACCACTGAGCCACCAGGGAAGTCTGTTAGTAGGTTTTACAGCCAGAATTCAGAGGTGTTCTGACATCAGGAAAGACTGGCTCCCAATGTGCCTGCCCCCTGTCTCACTCTTGTCCAGCTGAGTCAGTGCATCGGTCTGTGGCAAGCAAGGGCCACGCTTCTTTGCGCAGACACTGCCTCTCTAACAGTGGAATCTACTGGTTCTCTACAAGTCTGCCTTAACCAGGCCCATTCAGCAGTCTCATCCAGGACACTTTCAGGTAATAAGTCCACTAAGCATGATACAAAGATAAAAATAGGTGAAAAAAAGAGGCAGCAAATGACATCTGCCATTGTGGACTTTTTTCTTCTAAAAATGCAAACATTACTGAGGAAAAAAAAATCTGTCCTTGAATAGTATATACTTTATCCAACATCAAAAATGACAAGGCTCAATAAGGAGACCATTGTATGGTTCTAGTTTCCTTCCTTGTAATCATCTTTGCCACAAGCATTTTCACTGCAAGCATTTTCACCTCATAACTAATTGTCCATAAGGCAATTTTTTGCTCAGTTGTGTCCAACTCTTTGTGACCCCATGGACTGTAGCCTACCAGGCTTCTCCATCCATGGGATTTTCCAGGCAAGAATACTGGAGTGGGTTACCATTTCCTTCTCCAGGGGATCTTCCCAACCCAGGGATCGAACCTGGGTCTCCCGCAATGGAGGCAGACACTTTAACCTCTGAGCCACCAGGGAAGCCCCCATAAAAGATGAAATTACAAAAAATAAAAGAAGGGCTATAAAAGGATATAATGAAATGAGAAATGAAGAGAAAATTTTAAAATATTTTAAATTTAAAATATTGTAAAAATATTCAAATACATTTAAAATATGGGTAGATTTGTGGCAAAACTGTGCAAATAACTGATTTTATTTTGTGAGTTTACCTGAGCATTTGTCTTCAAAGTCTTTCTTTCATAGTATTTTACAATTTATCTGCCTGTTGATTTATCATCTCATTTAGTATTGCACATTTTCTTTCTGCTATAATTTCTCCTTTATTAAAAGAAGTATCAATTTCCTATCAAAGGGTGCATATTTGTAAACTGAGTTTTGCATTGCCTTGAAAAAGCCTTCTGCACTATTGTTTAATTTATATTGGCACATTGTCAAGGTGATAGATGTTCCAAAGTTCCATAGGAAATGTGAGTTCAGTGTTGTACCTTCTAGTCACCAACAGATTTGCAGACTGACATGCTGTCATTTTCTGATCTGGTATGCAGTCTGATCTGCGCTCTTATTTCACACTTCCAGTAAGTCCTATCACTCTTATTTTCTGTCGAGTTGATATGCATAGCTGTCAGCCATTAGTCTGGACTGCCACATCCGCTTGTCCCTGTGCAGAGCATTATGAGGGTGAAGATTTATGTGATGTACAAATGGGAGCACTGCATCAATGGAAAAGTGAAGCCAGACTGTCATCCAGTTACATTATTTTTTATGGCAAAATTGCCGTATGGCCACTTAGTTATGTGGCAAAAATATTTGTGATAAAAATGCTTGTGGCAAAGATGTCTACAGCAAAACGCTTACTGTGAAAATACTAGATACTTATTCTAATAACAAAAAGCCAACGTGGGTCATTTTTGAAGTGCACCTAGAGCTTGAGGCCCTGGAAAAGGCCCTCCTTCTCTCCACCTAACGCCCTCTAGTGCTTCACACTGGCCTCCTTTCAGGCTGCAGCCCTGACCCGACTCCTTAATAACAGGCTGTGTACATTCATTGCCTTAATGGCTCAGTTCTTCACTCCCCTTTTCATTTACACTCTGTCACATGGCTTTGAAGCTCCTCTCACTAAAAGAGCAACGTCTATTCCACAGTCCTTGAATCTGCACTAGTCTTGAGAGGCAGTTAGTCCACAGAGTGGAAGTGTGATGTACCAAATCTGACGCTAAGCTTGAAGAATTTTTGTGTGTTGGCACTTAATCACTTTTGCTAGTAGCAGGACCAGGAAAAATTGCCCAGCATAGCTTGACGGAGCCCAATCACCTGGTTGTGATAAAAATGGAAATAAATTGGAATTAAGTTTGGAAACTTAAATATATTATGCGTGAGAACTGGCATCCAATATTTCCAAAAGCTTCTTAAACCTTGATAAAGCTAATCTATCTTAATTGGGGGAAAAAGTGAAACTAAATAATTTCTTTTTTGCCTCAGAACAGTTGTTTCTTTCTTTTCCTTCCTTTGAGGTTGAATAAGTTGGTCCATCAGTTAGTCCTTTAGAAATCAAGAAACAACTGAACTGTTTACTAGTTTCCTTGATGTGCTTAGCAAGTACTTGTTTCTTTGTGTGAAATGGGGGTCCATATTTTTGCATGTTATGAACCAACACTTTCAGTGATAAGCTTAAGCACTCTGGCTCTTTCTGTTGGAGCCATTTAGAAAACAGGATTGTATAGTATAATTTGCACAGGGAAAGTAGTCAAACTGATATATTTTTGTGCATTGAAAGAAGTAAAATCTGTATAAATGCTACCAAATGTTTAGTCATAAACTGAAAGAGATGTATTTGACCTTTATTTCCAAGACTTTCCCTTCAGGAGATTTCTCAAGTAGATTAAGTCTGCTGCATACAGCAAGCTGGCTGTCCTTAGACATGTGCTAATACAATTTTTAATGTGGTTTCAAATAGGTTGTTTAGGGAAGGGTCTTGTTTGGATCTCAGTGCTTCTCTTTCTAGGGTCCAACAGGAATTCAAGGATTCAGTGAAAAGCAATTAAAAGTAACTATGTTGCTCAGGGTATCTGCAACTCTCTGGCAAAAGATGTGCATTGATAAACTTAATCCTTATTGTACTTCCCCTAGGAATTTTCTCGAGAAATCACCCTACCCAGCCCTGCCTCCTGTCCGCCTCCTCAGAGCTGAGCCTGGATGTGAGAGCTTGATGTTGCTGTAGGAATTTTCATCACCCTTGAGCTTAACAGGGAGGTCGGCATGTTAATCAGGGGCAAAGGGAAAACACAATGAAATAAAACAACAGGTGTGGAAGGTAGTCAGGCAGGAAGTTCTCTTTCTAAACCAAAGTTTTCTTCGGGATAGTGTCTATTGTAAAATATTAACAAACAGAAATCTCAACTAAATAGAGTCAGGAGACCAGCAAGGGATGCTCTCACACCCTGCAACAATAACAGAGGCCAACAGGAAGAAAGACTCCTCTTCCCAGCGAGGATGCAGCCAATGAGAAGCAATGGCCTCTCTGTACAGGGATGGCACCCCCGAACTCCTTTTCTCCTTTAAAAGGATTCTCTTTCCCTTGTAAGTGGGCTTCAACAAGGCTCTCCATTGCTGCATACTTCAAATTACAGTTCTCTGCTCATCCTGAATAATCCTTTGCTGGAGAAATATATGCAGTCTATTTGTTTCAAATCAAAATATGTTTTTTTAATTTTTCTTTTTTAATCTCCACAGTGCCATGTTGGCATAGTAGACACTAAGGAAATACTGGCCAGATGAACTCATGGATGCTCTAGGTTCTGCTGTGGCCAAATGGTGTTTATATGCAAGCATATGCAAGCAAAATTTACCTACCACAGATACCATGCTCAGGAAGTGATCACTGGATTAGATCACTCCGAAATTAGGAGAAGGCTGTTCATCAT